>NW_027093931.1:0-626250 GCF_022343315.1 Plenodomus lingam
GTAGACGCTAGTAGGGAAGGCGCAGGAGCTTCCCTAGAATAAATAGGGCTAGATAGAAGGTAACATCTATGCTAGTTTAAAAGTACTGTGTAGTTAAAGTCTAAAGTAAAGTAGCACTCTACTAAGCTAGAGTGTAGAGTAGTGCTATAGGCCCTAAAAAAGTTTAGAGTTTAGCTCTATAAAACACTATTTATTATTAAGACAGACGCTTAAACCTTAATTACTTAGCTTAATTAGTTATTAAGCAAAATACTAGGAGGGGTAATAAATAGGTGGCTTGCTACTATTTTAGTATAGGACTTTAAAATTTAATATATTCTAGGCAAGAGGAATATAGTTGTAGATACTCTATCCTAATATCTAAAGGAGGATAGATAGGAACCCCTAGATAAAACTAAAGACAATGTTAAAGACTTTATTAAGCATATAATTACTAACGTTAAGTTATATAATCTAATAAAGGACAAAGTACTGCGTCCTAAATATAGCGCTAAGTTAGAAGGAATTACCTAGTTTCTAGTTAGGTTTAAAATTATAGACGTTCCGCAGAAGGAGTTAAGGGTATAGAAGAAACAAGCATTAAACTTCTTTATAAGAGATAGGTTCCTCTTCTACAAGATATCTTAAAATATAGTAGTAAGATAAGTAGTTAATAATAAAGACGTTAGGATTGCTACTATATAGGAAATACATTGCCTTATTAGTTATTATAGGGTAAATACTATCTACTTAATAATAGCTTAGCAATATTAGTAGGAAAGGATATATAAGATAGTAAGGCTTACTCTACGCACGTGTTATAAGTATTAGAAAAGAAGTAGTAAGAAGAAGGTTAATATACTTACTAACACCTACTCCTATGCGCTATAGGAGATAGTAGCTATTAACGTAGTCTACATGCCTTATAATTCTAGGAAATAATTCCTAGTAATAGCCTAGGACTATTTAAGTAGGTAGCCTAAAGCACAAGTATTACTAAATAATAGATTAAAAACTATTACTAAATTTATATACAAAGATATCCTATATAGATAGAGCATGGCGTAAAGGATTATAATTAATAGGGGGCCTAACTTCTAAAAAGTTATTTATGATTTAGCTACTATCTATAGTATATATAGGGTTTAGATCTCTATATATAACCCTTAGGCTAATAGAAAAATTAAAGGAGGGTATAAACTAATTATTAACGCGCTTGTAAAGCTCTAGGGGAGCTAGGTCTCTAATCTACTAATAGTACTCCTAGCTAACTAAATATCTATTTAAGAAAATACTAGATACTCTATATACTAGCTAGTTACTAGTTAGAACCTAGTGCTCCTAATTAAACTAGCTCTTCTAATATAGCAGACGCTTCCCTTTAGGCAGATAATAGATAGGGCTTAGCTACTAGTAGTAAGGGCCACCTAGGTTAACCTAAGAGATTAGTTTCTTAAGGATGTAGTATTAAGAATTAAGAGGCTACGCTTATAGAAGAAAGAATATTAGGACAACTATAAGGAAATTTAAAGAGAGGAAATTAGCCCTAGCTTATTAGTACTACTATAGGATTTAGTCTACTAGACAAATATATCTAGAGATAGGAAACTTAGTAATAAATAGCTAGGTCTATACCTAGTAGCGTAGAGCTTTCTAGAGTTAGGGACGTATTAGCTAAAAGATTTAGATAGAACTAAGTTCGCATATATAACGCTAGGCTAGAGGATAAAGATCTTCTACTAGAGAAGCTAGGATAAGGTAAACTAGGAAGACTAAGGACTTATAAAGTTATAGGATAGGGCACTATAGGAAAATAGGCATATCTTCTAAGCGCTACCTACGCAGTTTAATAAGTTAGGTATAGAGGGAAGAGAAGAAAATAAGGAAGTTAAATTAGATAATTAGGACTAGGAAATCCTGCAACTAGATATAGGTAGTCCTACTCTTAAGATTAGGCCTAGGACGCTCTTAGACAAAGAATAAGCAGAATACTAATATTTTAACATCTTAGATTCTAGTAAAAGTAATTAAGAGGAGGATAATTAATAATTAAGAGTTAATAGTATTAATACTTTAGTATTAAAACTTAGGAAAAGATACGCTATAGGACAGGCGCAAGATTAGCAGGGGGAAGGTAGGAAGCGCGCTAGTCCTAAATAGGTATCCAAAGGGTGCGCTAATTTAACCCTTTAGATATACAACGCTCTAATTAGCTACACTAACTACCTACCTGCGCGTAGACAAGTAATTATAATAAGGATAATAAGAAAGTAAAGGTAGAAGGGCAATAAATAAGTAAAGGTAGAAGGACAATAAATAAGTAAAGGTAGAACAAAGTAAAGATAGGAGAATAATAGGAAGGCGCAAGCATAATAAGAAGGCACGCGTGTTGCTGTATATATTCTGCCTACGCTGCTACTACTATAACAAACTACACTAAAAACTTTAGATATCTAATAAAACCACAAGTATCTAACAAAGCTACTACTAGAAGATCCTAAATAAAATAACAAGCCCTAAATAGTTATTAGAAGTCTAGAAAGGAAAATAGCTAGTAGTTAAGCTAAGTTTACTAGGATCCCTAATATTAACAGGTTCTCTATAGTCCCTAAGGTTAAGCCTATAACCTAGAGGGTTACAGCTTTAGCCTATAATACCTAGAAGTTTTGCACTAGACTATTAGTATACGTTATAATAGAGGAGTCTTTTAGCTATTAAAAAGTTAGACTTAGTTTAGCCTAAAGAGTTTAACGCGTGGACTTAGGCACTTTATAAAGGTATCCCTCTTCTATAGAAAGGAGGTGTAACTATAGATAGCTAGATTAATAAGATATATGTAAGCACTATTATATAATAGAGGAATATCGCAGACAACTTTATAGGAGCACTAGGGGAGCACTTTAACAAAACTTTAGGATTAATAATAGTAGTAGGGAGCTTTATAGAGTCTAGCCTAGCACTTATATAGTTATATAGTAGTGTAGCTAATTTTAGGTTATAGTACCTATTTATAAAGGAAGCGCGCAACACGTATAAGAAGCGACTTAATAAAATGCGCTTAGTAATATAGTATATGTGGAAATCTAGATTACTAAGGTTAGGAATAATTTAGGAGATAGATTATTAGATTATATCTATTAAGATCGTACTTATATATATAGAGCTTTAGCTACCCTTACTAGAAGGTGAATAATTAGTAAACCTTCCTTACTAGAGCTCCTGCTTTTTATTAGGCACTTAGTAGTAAGCTAGTAGTTGATTAGATAGTGGGTTATACAGGGGTATTAATTAGGGTTACTTACTACTCTATAGCACTAACACTAGAGAGATAAAACTACACTATACATAACAAGGAATTGCTAGCTATTATTAAGTGTCTTAAAAGTTAGTTAGTAGAGCTATAGAGCGTTTATAAGCTATTCACAATATTTACAGACTATAAAAACCTAGAGTACTTTACTAGCCTTTAAAGCTTAAGCAAGTAATAGTGCTGCTAGGCAGAGGAACTTTTAAAATACTAGTACATCCTATAGTATAGACCTAGCTATCTTATAGGATAACCTAATACCTTAAGTAGGTAACTATAAGATTTAAACTCCTCTAAAGCAACACTATAGTTAGTAATACGCCCTAAATTAATTTAGGTTGTAGTGTTAGAAGTAGAGGAGGCGTCTAAGTTACTAAAGGGCGCTAGCCTCTTTGCTAACATATATATATAGACACTATAGGACAAAGCAGTACTAGAAGATAAGATATACTAAGTACGTCTTAATATAGTTTAGAAAGGCGCTAGGTCCTTCCTAGTTTTAGCTAATATAAAGTAATAGATTAGGGACTATGTAATTAGCGCACACGGCACTTTGCTTTAGAGGGGCGTTATTTAGTTGCTAATATAGGAACCCCTTATAACTACTATTATATAGTAAGCACATAAATTAGGTTTAGTAGGATATCTAGGGAAGAATATAATATTTTAAATACTACACCGCAACTATTATTAGGATAGAATATTAGGAGACGTTACGTAGTATATTTAGAACTGCTATTATTATAGTGCTTATATCTCCTAGAAGCGCTAATAGGGTCTATTACAACCTATACTAGTTACGTTATAATACTAGTCCTAAATATCTATAGATTTTATAGTTAACCTACCTATAAAAGATAATAGTAAACCTTAGTACCTATTAGTTATTACTAATAGATTGTCTAAATATGTTTAGCTTAAAGCAACAGTCTCTATAGTAGCTAATTATTATATAAGGATCTTCTAGGATAACTAGTAGTAGTTCTAGGGCTTCCTATCCTCTATTATTACTAACTAAGGCTCTAACTAGTTAGGATCTTTCTAGACAACGTTATGCTAGATAATAAAGATAAACTAGTTACTATCCACTACATACTACCCCTAGATAGACGGCGGGACAGAGTAGGCAAACTAAGAGGTGCAGGTAGTGCTGCGGATAATGGTATGCTTTAAGCAGACTAACTAGCCTAACTACCTGCTAGCCTGCTAACTTGCACTTAATAATAGAGACTCTAGCATAACTAGTGTTAGCCTAAATCTACTTTTAAATAGGTATACTACAGATATAATATAAAAGATAATATTACTACTAGTAAAGCCTAAGAATCCTTATAGAGAGGCTATAGCGTTCTTATCGCACCTATAGAGGGGTGTAGAGCTAGCGCAAGCTGCTATTGCGTTCTAATAGTAATAATAATAGGAAGTAATAAACTAGTCCTAACGCCTAGCTAAAAAGTTCCTAAAAGGTAATATAGTTTAGTTTGTAATACGTAATATAAAGATAAACTAACTAAGCAAAAAGTTTAACTAGCTATAGGTAAAGTATAGAGTAATAGAAGTCCTTACTCTACTTATAGTAGTATTAGATTTACTAGGGATCTTGTATAAGACTGTGCATATAGATCTGCTAGAGAGAGCTGCTAATAACCCGCTGCTAAGCTAGAAGCTTTAGGACTTATAACTAGGTCTAACAGTTACTCTAGAAAATAAAGATATAACGCTAGATAAATAGGAAGTAGAAGAGATCCTTTATATAAAGAATGCAAGAGGAAAAGGAAAGTATTAAGTCCTAGTAAAATAGAAGGGGTATATTAATCTAACATAGCACCTACTAGAGGTAGTGCAGGATACTAAGGCTCTAGATAGGTTTAAGGAATAGTATAGGGATGTGAAGGGCTTAGGCTTATACCTAAGCCTAGGTCTAACACAAGACGGACTAAGTCTAACACTACTACTAAGCAAACACACTAGACACCTATAAAAAGCTGTGGAGGGCTTACCTCTCCTTTAAGATACTAAATACTATTATTAACGCTTATTATATTCTCCCTTAAGGCTAGTCTATAATATTTTAGTATCTTCTTCTAAATATACTATAATAGTAATAAGAGATAGACGCGCTGGATGTTTAGAATAACTAGGTGCAACCTAATATAGTAGAAAGGCTAATATAATAGGTCTATAGATTAATAGAATAATAGGCTTAAGACTCTACTATAATAGCTATACTACGTTAACAGAACAAGGAAATACGTAATTAGATTCTACCCTAACCCTCCTCTAAGCCCGCTAGGTTTAATAACATGCTACCTCTGCCCTCTCCTACCTTACGCTACAAACCTTTCCTAGTTAGCTTGCTATATAATAGCACTAAGGCAAACTTCTCCTCCTAGCAAATAACTATAGAGTTTAAACTGCGTGCAGACAAGGTCTTTATTAGGGATAAGGAGGCAAGGTTTATATATATTTAGTCCTAGTTATTACCTGTAGTCTAGCGCGCTATAGCACTATACTTTAAGGATAGTGCACGTAAATATTAGGATATAAGCAGGTTTCTTAACTACCTAGCGTTCTATTATAGTAACTATTATAGGCAGGAGCGTACCTAAGTTATATTAGAATACTTATATTAGGGCTAAAATTAGCCTTTTATAGAGTTCTTTATAAATTTTGTATAGCTCCTTATATAGTTAGGAGGTTTATACTAGAATAATAAATAAAAGCTTTTATAACTTTAGTAATCTCTTAATAGTTATATGCGCTTAGTTTCCCTTAATAGGGGAGTCTCTAGGACAAACTATAATACAGCTATAGAGGAATATAAGATAATTATAGTAGATATTAAAATAGCCTCTCTAGAACTAGGCTTTCTTTAGGCTAGTAAGTCTAAGGAACCCTAGTAGAAGTCTAACTTAGATAAGGACAGTAATATAAATATAGTAGAAGTAGCAGCGTTATTAAGTGTACCTACTAAACTACTAATATTACGTCCTAACTAGATCCTATAGGACCTATTTAATACACAGAAACTAGCAAAGGTCTACACCTAGTGTAGATAGGGCAGTTATTTTGTGCGTGCATGCCCTAATACCCTATTACTATAACTAGTAGGTGTTAAGACAGTTACAATATTAGTAAGCGGCCCTAATTTAGAAAACTAGCCGCCCCTAACTTTAGGCTAAGTTAGGGGTATAAGGAGGACACTATAATAGAGGAATTATTAATAGCAGAGGCTATTAAGTGTCCCCTAGATATTAAGGCGGGGTTAAATAATCCTCCCTTCTTTATTCTCCTCCTCCTAGGTAGAGTAGAGAACGTGCAAGCAATAGTTAATTTAGGGTGCTAGTATTTTAGTGTAGTTAAGGAAAAGTTAGTAAAATAGATTAGTAGGAACTTTATTAATATTCCCCCGCGACCCTTGTAACATGCCTAGGGAATTGCTAAGGGTATAAGAATTTTATAGTTAGTAGCATTAGACTATAATTTAGATAGTTAGTAGTCTTAGCTTTTAGCTTATGTGGTACATAGTCTCTCCTATTAACTAATACTAGGCAGACTATAGCTGTGTAGAGAGGGCGTTGTTATAGATATTCTATAAGGCAAATTAATAATTAGGAAGGCAGGAAATATAGTAGTATAAGAGAGCAGGAGACGCCTATATCCTACCTGTATCTCTACTGTCTTAGGTTTAGTTATAGCAGGGTTGCTAAATTAAGGATCCTAATAGGAAGATATATAGGTACAAATTTTTGCAATAAATATACTAGATATTTTATAGGTAATATATAACTTACGCCTAATAAAATATCTAGGAAGTGTTAATAAGAGAAGTCCTATTAATATACACACTATCTATATTACTAGTAATATAGTTCCCTATAAACCTAAGTATAAAACTAGAAAGATAAAGTTGCTACTAGAACTACAAGAGTTTAAGGACCTGTTTAACAAAGAGTTAGTAAGCGGTTTGCTACCTTATTAAGGTAGTATAGATTACTATATTTATAACAACTTAGGTAGGTAGGGCATTTAAAAGGTATCCTATATAACTTAAAGGTATATAGGAGTGCGTGTCTATATAGAAAAGGATAAGATTCCTACACCTATAGGTCTTGTACAAAAGGACAAGAAGAACATGCCTATTCTAACTATAGGCGAGCTGTTCTCTATATACATTAGTAAGTCAGGCCTTTATTAGGCCTAACTTGGCATAGAATAATAGGCAGGCAATTCTACCTTATTATTATACTACCCCCTCCTATAGAGAAAGGATAGTCCCTATCCTTAGGATTAGGTTTAGATCCCTTATTAAAGAAGAGCTTTTTGTAAAATAATTCCACCTTTACCTTTACCTTTACCTTTACTTCTTCTTCCTAGGGCACGGACCCCTATCCCTAGCCTGCATATAACTAGCCCTCCTATTATAGGCTAAGATAAAGGCCTTCTATAAGAAGGAGTCTAAATTAGTCCTAGCTCCTGTCCCTGCTCCCGTCCCTGCTCCCGCACCTACTCCCGCACCTGCTGCACTAGTTGTCTAGAAGCCAGCCAAGAAAGATAGTCTAGGCGCTATCTTAGCTAATACGGAGTCTAAACTAGGTTCTAATAGAGAGATAGATATAGAATAAAGAGGTTTCCTAGGGGTAGTGTCCTAGGAACCTTAAAGGTTCTAGGTTAGTTCTAAATAGGATATAATAATAAATAGCAACAAGAATAATAGTAATAGATAGTAGTTAATAGATAATACGTAGCTAAATAGGATATAAATTAGTCCTAATATTAGGTATAATTGTTGTGAAGTAATATTAGATCCTCCTTGCCCTTTTCCTAGGCTTAAATCTATTTTAGTAAGCTGCGTAGGGGACCTAGCTAACTTAGATACTATTAGTAGAATGCCTATAATTTATAGGGAGCACCTATAAAGTTAGAGGCAGGGTACTAAATAGGATTAGGATTGTGTCTAACCTACTTAACCTTATATTTTAGCTTAGATTAATATAATTTGCTAGCTAGGATTTCTTCTACCTCCTATTCCTCTACACCTTATATAGGTGTACTAGGGGGTTTTAGAGCCTCTTATCTAGGTAATAGGTCTTAGGGATCTTTATATAGTATATTAGGCGAGAAAATATTATAGATCTTAGAACTAGGTAGCAATTAAAGGTGATACGCGTTTCCTACTTGTTCTAATACCTTAAAGGGACCTTCCTATTATTTAGATAGTTTTTAGCTAGGTTGTAAAATAGAAAGATTAGTAGTAGATAGATAAATATAGTTACTAACCTTCTAGTTAACTAGATAGTAATAGTAATTAGTAGTAGAGCGTATTTAGTCTTAAGCTCTTTCTATATTTTCTTTAGCAATCTTCTAGGCGTCGTGTATCTAAGTAGCAAGGGATAAGGCGTCCTTATAGTTTAGTTTCTCTAGTATAGTAGATAGGGTCTTTTCTAGTTTCTAATACTAACTTTGCTTTAGTAAGGAACTAAAGAGGAGCTAATATAGAGCTATGCTAATAGATAAATATAGAAGAGTACTTTAGGCATAGTCTATTATAGGTAGTAGGTTGCTCTAGTTATCTTAGTAATAGGATACAAAAGGCCTTAGTCTCTAATTAATATACTTGTTTATAATCTTAGTTTATCTATTAGTTTATTTGTAGTAGGTAGTAGAGAGCTTAACTTTAGTGCCTATAATCTAACAGAACTTAGACTAGAAACTAGATACAAACTAAGGGCTATAATTAGAAATAATAGTATCTAGAGTGTGTCTAAATTAGTACACCTACTAAATAAATAAGGTAGCTATACCTTAGGCGTCTATAGTTTTATAGTAAGGGATAGTAATAGCTTGCTTTAATAGGCGATTAATAATAACTATAATCTAATTGTAACCACGTTAATCCTAGGGAAAATCCTTAAAATTAATGCACAGGTGTTGTATTAGTAGACTAGGGATAGGAAGGGGGTAGAGTATGCTAGGGAGTTAGTGCTATCTTAGGTGCCCTCTCCTGCATAGGATACAGTTCCAAACGTAGCGTTTATAGGTAGTCTCTATACCTTTCTAGTAGTAATGTTAGGCTAGAATCTAATAGGTTTTAGTGGCAGATAGGTAGGTAGTAGACACTTAATTATAAGCCTTACGAATTAGTCTAGTATATAAGACTAATCTAGTAGGCACGCAAAGTTAATCCTAGTAGAGAAGGAGTCTGTTTTCTATCTAATAGTGCTTAGGCAACTCTAATCTTTCTATCAGGAATAAGGACCTATTTTCTTAGAGAAGAGTTTTAATAAGTTCTAGGGATCTAAGAGTTATAGGGTTCTAAACTACTATAATTAAAGCAAGGATTAGTAAGGAACGCTTAGCTAGGTAGTCTTGCGCTAAGTTAGAGTTGATTTAGGGGTGTAACCTATCTAGGGCGATTATTACTTATAAATAATTATCCCTTTAAGTAGCCTTAAGGTTAATTATATCCTGTTCCCTTCTACTTAGGATATCTACTTAGGCGTTGTGAGATCTAGGAGTATACTTAATTTAGAAGTTAAAGGGACTTATAACCTCTAGCTATCTAGCTTGCCTAGCACTAAGGACTTTAGTAGATATAAAGTACTCTAGTGCTCTATAGTCTGTGTATACTTTAATAAGGTGCTAAGTACTTATTAGGTTAGCATGCTATTTCTTAAAGGCGCAGATTATTGCAAATAATTCTTTGTTATAGATTTCCTAGTTAAGTTTAGAACTAGTAAGGGTCTAACTAAAGAAGGATATAGGGTACTATTTCCTATTAGGATGCTCCTGTAAGAGGATAGCTGCAATAACTCTATTAGAGGCGTCTGTCTCTAGTTTTAGAGGGTACTTAGCATAGAAGTAAGCTAAGCTTAGGATTACTAGCAGGGCATTCCTAAGCTAGTTAAAGGCTTATTAGCATTCCAAAGTCTATACAAATAGGGTAGCAGGGCTCTAGAGAGTAGTTAAGGGCTTAGCTATCTTAGAGAAGTTTTCCACAAATTGCTAGTAGAATCTAGTAAATCCTAGGAAGGACTTTACTCTAGTTATTGTTTTAGGAGTAGACTAGTTTTAGAGTACTTTAACTTTGTTAGGATCTACCTCTAAGCCTTTGTTAGTAAGGATATATCTAAGGTAACAGGTACAGGTTATATAGAATTTGCTTTTCTTAATATTAGCCTATAATCTAGTAGAATAAAGACGCTTAAGGACTTTTTAAATATAGTCCTTATAAGTAGCAAGGTCTTTAGAGTAGATAAGGATATTATCTAGATAGGTAATATAGAAGTTATCTAAATAATCTATTAGTATATTACTTATATAGTAGTAATAGGTTATAGGTCTATTACATAGCCTAAATAGTAGGACTTTGCATTTATAGGCACTATACCTAGTGCAGAAAGTAGTGTACTCCTCTAAGTTAGGGTCTATTTAGATCTTATTAAAGGCAGCATAAATATCTAATTTTATAAAGATTTTTGCTTTAGCTAGCTAGGATAAAAGATTATCTATATAGGGTATTAGATACGCGTCCTTTCGCGTTAAGCTATTAAGCTTATAGTAATCTACACAGATCCTAAGGCCTCTATTTAGCTTTTTAAAGCATAGGATAGGAGAGGCAAATAGGCTCTAACTAGTCTTAATAAAACCTTTCTATAGGTGCTCTTGTACATATTCCTTAGTAGCCTAGAGTTCCTTAGCATTTTAATAATAGAGGGGACTCTAGTAGTTTAGAAGGGGTTCCTCTAGGACTATCTTATAGTCGTAAGGCTAGTAGATTAGAAGTTTGTTAGCCTTAGCCTTGTTAAAGACGTCCTAATAGGAGTTATAGTTAGATAGGAGCTTCTAATCTAACAAGCTGTGTTTAAGAGTATCCTATTTAGATAGGGTTTAGATCCTACGCTTAATCTTATACAGGCTAGTAGTAAAGAATTTATTAGAAGATTTTTTTATATTAAAATAGAAAGTATTAGTAGAAATAGTAGTAATTTAGAATTTTACAGGTAGGGTAATAGTTAGCAATTAGACTAGGGTAGGTAGCGTAATAGGTTTAGTAGTAGCCCTATAAGTAGCTAGAATTTTAAGTATACCACGTATCTAGTTAATTAAACTAGGACTGTTTTAGTTCTAGTTCTCCTCTTAATCCTAAAGGGCGTCTCTTTGCAAGATATTGTAGGTAACTAGAGTAGATAGCACTTGCTAGTAGAGTTATACTAGAATAGGAGGTGCGGGGTTGTAGGTTAGAGGATATTTCTCTAGCTAGATTAGTTAAGATTTATCTATATTAATTAGGATTTAGAACTATTTTAGCTAGTGTTATCTAATAATATAATCCTAAGAACCTAAGTCTACTATTATAAAGGGGTAGTTATAAACCTTTTAGCTACTAACTATTATATAAAGCTAAATATAGTAGGCAACTAGGGAGGTAATCTAATCCTAGAACCCTTTAATAGTAAGCTTATATAGTAGCTTTTAGATAGGTACCCTAAGTGTAGAAGAGATATTATAAGCAATTTTTAAATTAAGAAATAAGTAACCTTAGGCCCTAGTATCTACTAAAGCGTTTAGGCAAATACTAGATCTATTAAGGTATAGGGTTATACATGCAAGTAAATAGGAACTAAAAAATAATTTAGTTAAGGAAAGGTTTAATAGGTTATATTAAGTTAGGCCTAGGAAGGAGAATCCTCCTAGGCGTTATTGTTTCCTGTCTAATAGCTATCTAAATTAGTTAATTTAGCAGTATCTTCTTCCTTAGAATTCTTAGTAACCTATTCTATATCTATAGCCTAAATCCTAGGGGGTTTAAGGTAGTTACTAGAGAAGTGCCTAGGCTTTCTATAATTATAGCAAGTTACTAGGGTTCCTATTATAGTAGCGCTAGGAGTAGCTAGTGTAGCAGATAGGGGTTAATTATTTTAAGGGATAGTGCCTTATTATTATAAGTAGGGCATATAAGGTTTAGCTATTAAGGGTCTATTATAGGGTTTCTAATTAGTGTCTAAATAGGACTAGTTTCTAGAGTGTTAGAAGGGGGTTAGTCCTTTTCTAGATAATAGAGTAGTCTAGGTAGGAGTAGATAAGGTAGGGTATAGGTAGTGTTCTATATTAAAAGTAGTAAGATAATCTACTATAGTCTTAAAATTATTGTGCTAATTCTATTAGAAAGTAAGGTTTAGCATCCTTAGGGAAGGTGTAATCTTTATCTAGAGGTAGTAATACTACTCTAATTAAGGTACTTCTCCTTTAATAGCAAGACTCTAGAATTATAACTTAAAAGCAGGGAATATCTCTATATTAGTTATATATAGGCAGTTAAATATAGTCTAATTCTTAGCTATCTTATTTCTAGTAATAAAGTAAGTTTAAAGGAGGGTAATTATTTCCTTAGCTTTTTAGAATTAAAGACTTAGGGAATTAGATAGGTAACGTGGCTCTAAGTATTCTCTTGCTAGTCCTAAGTAGTGTCCCTAGACTAACGCTATCTAAGCTCTAGAAGAGGGGTAGTAATTAGTATTAATCTCTAGCCTATCCTAAATAGATGCTTGCTATTATCTAAAAGTAGGGTTAGCACTATTACTAAGTGTAGAGATATTTAGCGTCTTTTTAGATTATCTCTTAGCTTTTATAGTATATACTATAGGGTTTAATATAGAAGCTAAAGACTAGCTAGGTTAGGTAGTACCCTATATCTCCTTATAGAGGGAGGTATTATATAACTAATTAGTAAGTTACTTAACTTATTCCTCTAACCTCTCCTTTTTAGATAGGGTTAATATATATTTATCTTTAAGGGAGGTGTTACTTTAAGATTTCCTAGGAGCATAAGGTACCTTAAGAGATAGATAGGAAGCAGGTCCTTTAAGGAGGGCGTTATTAATTAAGTCTTCCTTATCTAATTTCTTTCTATTAGTAAATAGGCTTTTAAAAGTAGCTAAACTAGATACCCTTCCTTTACCTTTATCTAACATTTTATAGTTAATAAGAATAATAAATCTTTTCTTTAGGGGGGTTTAGTTATAGGAGGATATTAGCTTTGCCTCTAATTCCTCTAGGCTTTTAGTAGTCTCTAGGTCTCTACCTTAACGCAATCTAACGCGATTTTTCTAAAGGTAATCTAGCACTACCTATAGGTCTAGAAGTCTAAGCCTATAGGCTTTGGTTATTAGAAGTTCTAATAGCTATTCTAACTGTAGAGTTGCAGGGTTAGGTAGCTACTAGAACTAAATTAGTAGCTTAAAATAATAATAAATACAATATTCTTAAATACTATTACTAGCTAGGATAATATTCTTCTTATAATATAATAACTTAGGTAGGTAGGGTATCTAAAAGGTATCCTATATAACTTAAAGGTATATAGGAGTGCGCGTCTATATAGAAAAGGATAAGATTCCTATACCTATAGGTCTTGTATAAAAGGATAAGAAGAATATGCCTATCCTAACTATAGGCGAGCTGTTCTCTATATACATTAGTGAGTTGGGCCTTTATTAGGCCTAACTTGGCATGGAATAATAGGCAGGCAATTCTGCCTTATTGTTACAAGATAGGTAAGGATTATAAGCCTAGTAATACTATATAGATCTACTAGACCTACTACTTAAATATAGTATATAGTTCTACTATAGTATATAAAAGTGCAGGATAATATAATAATAATAGAGGTGCTAGAGATAGGGATATATATAAAGATTGCACTGGCCTACCTATAGATAAGTATAGCCCTAAAGACTCTATTAGGGCACCTAGTTAAATATAGTAGAGTCTAATAGCAATTTCCTAGGGATATCTAGGCTACCTATCTAACCTAGGTCTTAAAGGTAATTATATATTAGGTTTAATAGGATAACCTATTAGTAAAGGCAGAGATCTAGAAGTACCTAATAGGAGATTTAAATAGAGAAAGGATAGGAGTATAGATTAGGAAGAGTTAGGTTAAGATAGTAAAGGAGTTAAAGAAGAATTAGGCTATCTACATTAAGAATAAGAAGCTTATATTTAGTAAGGATAAGGAAGCTAGGGTACTAGACTAATCCTATTTTAGTATAAAGGGGGTATAGCCTACTAAGGTAGGAGAGTAGTAGAGGTATAATAGATAGATTAAGTAATTAGAGACTCTAGATATAGTTAAAAAGCATCTAGGAGCTATTAAAGAGGAACAAAAGGTAGAGGGATCTAGGCACCTAGGGCTAGGCTATCTAGGAAGCCTAGTAAGGGCGTAGAGGAGAACTATCTTATTAAGTTTAGGTTTAAAATTAGAGACCCTAGATACTCCTACTCCCTTACTTAAAGCTTAATAAGCTAGGAACTAGGGTTATAGACTAGGAGGAGGAGAGTAAGGGCTAAGCTTAATAGGGCTAAGCTTAAAGGAGGAGGAGGTTTGTGCTATAGTATAGGATATATAGGAGAAAAACAAGGCTTAGCCTAAAAAGTTAGGTAGATTAAATAGTATAAAGGTATAAAGGATTAGAGGATAGGGGAAGGATAACTCTAGGGGACTTTACTTTAACTCTATAATATTATCTTTTTACTTATATTTCTGCATTAAACCTATATCCTCTGCTATAGGATCACTACTATCAAACCTTATCCCTCCTACTTCTCCTCGTTTAAATAGGTTACTCTCCCTAACAGTTTAGTAGGGTTTGTAGGAAATAGGTTTTAGGTAGTAGGGTTTGCAGGAAATAGGTTTTAGGTCTAGGTTTGTAGGAAATAGGTTTTAGGTAGTAGGGTTTGCAGGAAATAGGTTTTAGGTCTAGGTTTGTAGGAAATAGGTTTTAGGTCTAGGTTTACAGGAAATAGGTTTTAGGTTTTAATTTTCCTCGCATAGTTATTTCCTCCGCGACGCTAGTTGCGTACAGTCCTCTTTAGAGTTATTTTTCTAGTAGTAAATAACTTTCCTATAATATGTAGGTTAATTGCTTAGCGCTAGAGTCTAGCACTATTATTTTAGGCTAAGCGTAACTAAGATATATATATTATACTATACAAGAAATACTTAGCTTAAGTATTCGTATACGTACCTTTTGGCTAATTACTATAAGATAGGGGGATAACGTAGCATTTATGTCGTGGGCAGGGTGCCTACCTATTACAAATAGGTCTATAGTAAACTATACTATATTACTACTAGAAAAAGGTAAACTACTACTTTAAACCTATTTATAGGTATACATAAGGGTAGTTTAGACTAATATAGTAAACCTCTACGTTACTATTCTACTATAAATAATTTTGTACTATAGTGTCTAAGAATATATTATACCATACATCTCCTGTTAAATGCCTTTACTTGGATCATTATGCGCTTTACTCCTAATACTATTCCCTACACGTTCTCATATATCACATCTACCGTCCGCTCATAAAATATTGCTTCTTCGCTGCCATCATCACCCCGTATACGCATTCCGTTTATGCGTACCTCTCGTGTGCTTCGCCTCTTGCTATCGACTGTCTTTTCTTCGAGCTGGACATTGCTCTTGGCGTCGCTATCATCGATGGTGTTCATGAGCGTGTCGAATCGGCGCTTGGGTCTGCCGCCCATGCTGCCCCATGTGCGCTTTCTGCGGCTGTCGCTTTCACGCGGCGATGCATTGTCCCCGTCTTCGCCGATCAGAGTTGGTGCGACGTGCTTGAGGAAACGCCGGACAGTTGGGAGACAGCAGCATATGATGAGGAGATTCGCCTCGATGTTACTTGGTTGCCAGTTAGTTTCGTCCATATCATGTTTTCATGATGACTCACATCCACATTGCTCCTTCACCGATGACCCACGGCTGGTCAATGGACGTCAATGCCGGGATGAGAACTTTCAGACGAATAGTCGATGTGACTAGTGTTCTTTGCAAAGTCAGCCTACGTCAAGCCATGTGATTCCAAACAAGACTTGCATTGATCCAACCCCGAACATTGCCGTGAGTCCAATCTTCTGCTTTCGTGGCATCTGCAGTCCCCAAATCGTTGGAATAGGTATGGAAATGATCAGAGCATCTGTCACGATTCCTATAACGGCGGTCGCGATGTATATTGCTCCTTGGTTGATACAGACAGCTGTAGGTGCTAACAGGGGCTCCCACCCTGCTCGAATCGGACGACAAGAGAAGAGAAGGCTAAAGAAGATGCCCGTATAGGCGCCGACATCGATGAAAAGTGTAGCCGCTACGGCGATCTGATAGTATCGATTGGGGTTCAGACGGCGATAGAAAAGACACAGGGCGGCTTTGGAGCAAGCCATACAAGGCGCATAAACGAGCGGTGACGCGAAGATCAGTCGGGCGTATAGCTTGTAATTTTCAAGGGATATCTCCCATGCATGTACTCCCAGCACGCCTTCATGCCATGCAACGAGCAAGACGGCCTGTGTGGCAGACGAGAACACCCAGGCGATTATGACAAACACTGCTTTATGTCAGTATGGAAGTCCAGATACCTTTGGGCAAATATCATGCCATCTTCTAGTTCGAAAAGTCTCATCAAGTGAGTCCTCGTGTAGATACGTTGCGATAAGAACAGGAATGCTAGAATGTTTTCTATCACGGTGACAGTGTATGTCTCGATTACCAGCTGCCTTTGCGGGCTCTCGAAATTGACAACATAACCGGGTGGAGGCGGTACCAAGGTAAGAGTTCCATTAACGTCCGCCATGGCGTAGTTCTCAGGAAGACAAGCAAAGACGGATGAGAATAGACAGAACTGTCACTCAAATGAACAGTATTAATACTCCGATTCATGAATGCTTCACTTCCCAATTTTCCATGCTTCGCTTGGCATTCAATAGACTATAAGTATGTCTCGCATTCTTTTTTCCTCGTCAACTTGCATTGATCATGCTCTATCGTCTACATTGACCGAATGAAGCAGTGTTCTGTACTCGCAATGCCATTCGGCCACTGTTCGGATATTGCCGATCACAGAATAAACAAAACTCCCTCAGTCACTGATTATATCTTTTGGAGAAAGTATTCAAGTCCATCAGTTACGGAAAGGTGCCATTCCGGTGGCCAAGGCACTCTAATTATCTTGGTGCGTGGGAAGGATGAAAGTCCCACTTGGAACCCCATAGTTGGCGCATGGTACCTGGATTCAGTGAAGCATTTGAACATGCAGAAGCACAGATCAGTCGTCTTGATTCATATGGCTGTGAACATAGGTACTTCACCGTGCGGGGCGAATATGCATGCTCTCTGATAAAATTCACGGCTCCGTTGATCCACACAGCACATTCAAGAATAAAGGCAGAACAACACCCATGATACATACCTCACAAAACAGCAAGGAATCATACGATGTGGCAGGAGTAGTATATTCACCAAGGCGGCATTGTTCGGCTGCCGACGTGGTCATAATCCTCTTTCGTCTTGACATTGCCCTACTGGGAGCAAAAGCAAGTGCAAGCTAGCTAGGGAGACGGCCTTATAACGGGCGCAAGCAGCAATTTGGATTGCAAGGCTGAAGTCCCCACAACGCTGCATGTGGATACTTCGGGTGTGGCGGTACCGTACGGTACCCGCCGCACTTAATAGGTAGTTCGTGTTCGAACAAACATTTTTGAGTGAGCAGGGAAAGCGTGGGATGCTGCACGCCAAGTATAAGACTACGACTTAGGCAGTAGTGATTAGCTTGGGATTGTATAGTCAGCGAATGATGCACAGCACATTTTGGTCATGAAAATTAGAAATACCATCTTTTTCGAGTACAACGTGGGTTGAAGTGGATATGGTACACGCACGCACGTACGGCATGTGCGCTCGATCCCGTGAAGATGTGCGTAGATCTAGATCTCACATACAAGCATGCTGACTCAATCGATGAGCTCCTAAGACTTTATCGTCGCCGAGTAGCTGCATGTAGGCTATTGGCTGTCCGCCTGCGCGGGTGTGATTGAAAAGACTAGGCGCTGCTTTTTTCGATGAAGGTGCGCGCACTTGAGAACATTCTTCACATACTCTTCCCGAAGGATCATGAAGCCTACTGTTTCCATGTTCAGCTCCCTCTTGGTCCTGCATGCTATGGCTCTTGATTACGCAGTAGTCGCTTCTGCAGCAATCGGAATCAACGCCGCCAATGGTTCTTGCGTAAGTGGATCTTCTATATGGCCCCAACGAAATGTATTGACTGACAAATCATTGTGCCGATAGTGCAAGGCTATCGAGAGTGCCGGCTTGTCTCACGTCCTATATGCCGAAGATGCACGGTATCGCAATCGCACCGAGTCGTACTGGTCGGTTAGCGCACAGCTCACACCTGAATGTATCGTACAGCCTTTTTCGACTGAGGATGTATCTAAGGCCGTGAATACACTCGTGGGGGATGTTGCTTGTACGAAAACGAAGTTTGCGGTACGGAGTGGCGGCCATACGACATGGGCCGGTTCGAACAATATTGATTACGGTGTGACCATTGACCTCGGTCTTATGAATACCACCACATGGGATGCGGATTCCGAGACTGCTTCTATCGGCCCTGGATCTCGATGGGGTGCAGTGTATGGGACTCTCGAACCTCTGGGTGTTACAGTGGCCGGTGGTAGAGCTGGCACGGTTGGTGTCGCGGGCTTCATCTTGGGCGGCGGCAACTCCTTTTATACTGCGCAGAAAGGTTTTGCGTGTGATAATGTGAAGAACTTTGAAGTTGTTCTTGCAACTGGGTATGCTATCGCCTCTCGTCCATATCCTGAGTCTAGCTGAACAGGAATCAGGGAAGTTGTCAATGCGAACGCCGAGGAAAACAGCGATTTGCATCAAGCCTTGAAGGGGGGATCAGCCAACTTTGGCATTGTCACGAGATTCGACATGCAGGGCTTCAAAGCTGGCAATCTGTGGGGTGGCACTATGATGTACCCCAAGTCGCTTACGCAACAACACATCGAAGCATATCACGCATGGACTGATAACGTGGAGAACTACCCGGAAGGATCTTCCATCGTCTTCTGGAGCTATCTTCCAGCGTTAGAAGATATCGTGATTCTCGCTGCCTATGAGGATACGGCGGGTAATGAGGCTCCAGCCGGGTTCGACATGTTCATGGCCATTCCCAATGCGACGGTGACAACCATGAGGATCGCAAGCCACAAGGAGCTGGTGGATGAGCTTGAACAGCCTGCAGGATACTAGTAAGCCATTAGCTGGAATCCGAAGAGGTTTTCAATACTAAAACGCTTACAGTGACGTGTGGCATACCATGTCTTTCAAAAACGACATCCAGATCTACCAAAAGATTGTCCAACTCCACGAACAATTTGTGGACGAATGGAAGGCCGAGACGGATGACAGCGACTTCATCACCCAATGCATGTTCCAGTCCATCCCAACTGTTTTCGCGAAGCATGGCCTAGACAAGGGGGGTAATGTCCTTGGTCTCGATAAGGAGACGGAGAATATCATTATGCTCCTCTTCAACATTGCCGTCAAGACTCCAGAGCTAGAGCAGCTTGCACGCGCGAAGCTCAGGCTGCTTGGAGAAACTATGAGAGAGTACGCTGCGAGCAAGAACGGTGCGGTGGACTGGACGTACTTGAACTACGCGGATAGCTATCAGGTATGTGTTTGGCATAGAGAATTTTGATCGGTACTAAGATCTCTTAGAATCCTTTGAAGAGCTTCGGTCCTGAGAATGTTGAGAAGATCCGCGCTGCTGCTACCAAGTATGACCCCAAAGGTATCTTCCAAACTCGTTCGCCAGGCGGTTTCAAGATCTCGAAGATGGGCTGAGGGATGGGCATGCGGAAGCGTTCGCGACCAGTCGCGACAAGCACCGCCGACAGCGAACGCATACGGGACGACACTGGCGTGGAGTTGGTCCATCACTACCACATGTTTAGTGACTTGTTAGGTCTGAGCTATGAATTCCAACCGTGTAGATTTATCCAGAATTGTCGTGAAAATAAGGTGTGCTGTCATTTCGAGAGTGCCGCGAGCCTCCGTTTCGCTACCAGTAGGTACCAGTATTACGTCGTTGCCGCACCCGTCATCCGCCAGGCTCGACCATGTCCAACAAGGCAGCACCTCCTTACATGCATGCATAGATAGGCCTATCGTCAGAGAATTCGAAAAAAATTGTTTCCTTGGATTCCACCCTCACGGCCGTAAAGCAATATTTAGACAAAATTTAAGGTTGGGAAGATGGAGAATGCGGCATAACTTATGTATGGTTCATGCAGTGTGCATTAGTTATTTAGGGTTTACTGGTAAAACTCCTGGTACCGGTGCCGCCGGTATCTACGGAGATTAAAGATCGCAGGAGAATTTTTGCAGACCAGAGCGGTACCTATACCGAGAGATTCCCTCGGCCGAAGTGTTCCGTCCCGGAAAAAAAGATACCACAGTGTGTAAAAAGCTCTCGGGAATGATAAACGGACTGTGCGGCGCCTCTTCGTTGGTCGACATATCGCCGATACATAGTTTACGATCGGGTAGTACGGAAGGCGCCGCGTCCATGTGCGAGGCGGTTTTTCGGCAGATTTTAGTCTATTTCTCTGCACGACATATCATCACGTCAGAATGAAGCTACAAGATCTCTATGTGTATTCTACACGCTGGATTTAGTACACTACATATGACGTAGACTACCTAGATAATACCAGGGTGTTCTACTATTACTCATGTCCGTACTTTACACTATAAGTCCCCAAAGCATTTGCTCCAACACAAGTTGCCAAGTAGGTACCGGTACCGGTAAACCTTCCGCCCAACCCGAGCTCTAAACACCTCTCCATTTCACTTGGCAACGCGCTCGACCGTGGCTGTGGTTGGAAACCTAAAAAGCCCCTGTGCACGAGCCAGACAACGCATATTTACTCCCTGCTCCAACGATGTTCTTAATACAGGCAGGACCAGGCTTTAGGGTCCAAGTGGCGCTATGGTACCATGAGGCAATTGCACGACGGTCGTGGGATCCACTGCGTTGACTAAACGCGGATATATATTGTAGCTGCGGACTTTCGGGGAATGGGCAAGACCGGATGAGAGTGTGGGACGTAGGTAAGTGCTGTATGCGGCAAGTAGTGTGGTGGGCTGGGCAAAGGGTGTTTGTGGACATGCCTAGGAGGAACTTGGGGAAGGTTTCCCTCATCATAGGTCTAAGACTACATTTGCGGGCTTGCTAAGGCTTGAATAGGCAGGACCCTTATTTCTCAGTGGCTAAGATGCCGTGTGAATACCCATCGCTGGTGTGAAGAGCCATGTCCGGACTTTCACACTTTGGCAAAAGTCCGTATACCATTCTTCCACACTTCGTCCTGACTACCAATTGTGGGATGACTTACTGCTATGCACAGAGCCTCGGATGATGTAGGACCACGACAATGCAGAATCAAATTTCAAGTCAGCTGGTGTGGCGATATAAAGATATCTGGCTGCCGTTTGAATATCGACCACCACACCTCATCACCAACAGTGTACAATCAGTACACAGTCTTTAATCTGTTAATTTGTATTTCTTCGCAAAGCAACCATGATTCCTGCAAATATCTCCATCCCACTCGACAGTGTCGCCTACGTCAACGGCAAGGTATGGACCGTCGACGCCCACCAACCCTGGGCGGAAGCCTTCATCGTCACGCCCTCTGCCAAATTCGCCGTCATAGGCTCGACCGAGGAAATCAACAGGCACATCCAGTCCTCGCAACTCATCACCGTCGACCTCAACGGCTCCTTTGTTATGCCCGGCATGCACGACTCCCACGTCCACACCTTCCATTCGGGCCTGCATATCCTCAGCGATGTAAACATGGACTTTGAGACCAACTCAAGCACGCTGAACAGACACATGCACGAGGGTTTTGGCGCCTGTGCGTTTCACCATACGTATGAGGACTGGATTGTTGGCGTTTTGGATTTGGTCGAGGACTATGATCGTTCGTTGCTGGATGGGGATTGGCCTGACAATCCCGTGCTTGTGCACGGAGGTGGCGGACACGTCAAGTATCTCAACACTGCTGCGCTCGAGAGGCTGGGCTTCAATGTCAGCGGGGAGGAGGATGGGGACCGACGACTCTTTGGCCGCAGACCGGATGGCTCCTTGACTGGGGCCATCAGTGGGCAAAGAGCCATGGGCGATGTGAGCCTGGGCGTTCCGCGCCCGTCACTGTCGCATGTCAAGAGAGCACTTTTACGGGCATCGAAAGAGCTGCACCGCAACGGAGTGACATCGGTCCAGGAGGCAGCTGCCGGCCGACTCTTCCTCGAGGCAGTACGCGATCTCGACCACGAAGGCCAGCTCAAGATGGACTACTCGACGCACATTTTGTTCCGCAACGAATGGCTCACAAGCGAAGTGCGGGAGGACCCAGACGAGATCATTGCCATGGCAGAAGAGTATGCGAGTACGCATGTCGATACCCGCTTCGTCAAGGTCATGATGGATGGCGCTCCATTCTCCATTAAAAATACAATGTCGTCTCTCGACGCACAGGGCAACATCGACACGTCGACGCTGTTGGAGCCTGCCATTGCTGACAAGTTGGAGAAGTGGGACAGTGCGGGTATGAGCTGTAAGATCCATTGCTTGGGCGACAGCGCAGCTCGACACACGCTCAACACGATTGCCGAGATACGAGAGAACAACCCGGCGGGGCCCCAACACGAAATCGCACATTGTGTTTCCGTCCAACCTGGTAAGAAGTCCCGCTAATGGTTCAAAACCGCGTTACTCGACACATGTGCTGACCACGGTATTGATAGATGACATTGTCCGCTTCCGCGACCTCAACGTTACAGCAGAAATGTCCCCGGCCATGCACTATCAGACAAAGTTCGAGCCACCCATTCTCGGCTACAACTGGACGGGCATGGTGGCGGCGCAGAACCTCGTGACCGTGGGCAGTGACTGGGCCTTTGGCATGGATCTCTCCATCATCTCGCATGTTTCGCATCTCGTCGACCAAATTGGCGCGGAGAAGATTATTGAGATGCTGACCATCAATGGTGCAAAGTCGGTTGGAAAAGACTCGGTATGTTCACTTTCAATCGCCGTTTGCTGCTTTCCATACTAATGCGTGGATTCTAGGTGTATGGCTCTATTTCCGTGGGCAAGACGGCCAGCTTCATCACCCTGGACCGCAACCTCCTCGAGGGTGATTTTGAAAACGCAACGGTCACGAAGACGTGGTTTGAGGGAGAGGTTGTGTTTGACATTAATGGTGTTCATGTTTAGATGTGCGATGCGGTGGTGTATTTTATTAGATGCGAAAAGTTACAGGGCTTGCGCTCCCTGATGTACATGTGAGCGTTTATTTGCATAGGATCTATATTCCTCGTTTGCGATGTTAGTGTATAGACAATTCCATATACTTCCTTACAACCACCCTCTATCCTACCCAACAACCCACACTCCACTTCATTCTCTGCGTTCTTAAATGTCACTTGCGCATACATGCATGTCCTACTTGTACTTGTATTAGCAGATTTACTTCTGTACACTGATACTGTCATTGTTAGATTTGTGTAATTTATGTGTGTATATTGTTGTAGTAAATTAGAGAGTTCTAACCCATCTAAGCGGAAAAATCTTCAGCACTCCTCTGCACGCTGGAGGCCATGTTGTAGATGGGATTGGTACAAAGTAGCACGAAATATAATGTTCAAAGTTTGTATCCTACAATTATGTATTAATACCCTACAATTCTTTCTTGATATTCCTCCTCTACCTTCCCTCTTCCCACCTCCCAATCCCAATTCCCATCCAAGCAAAAGATAATGTTATAAAACCCCAATCACAAACACCACAAACACTGAAACCCTCCATGCATCCGCGTATCCGCATATCCACCTTCTCCCCTCCATCTTCTCCCCTCCATTCATACAACCTCGCAACCAAATAATTATTACTCTGTATGTAAATTCTTGTACAAATAACCCTCTCTCCCTCTCCCACCCCCTATTCCATCCCTCTACTCTCTCTCTCCATCCATCCATCATCCATCACATACCCCGCGCACACACCGCAAGAAAGTTAACCCCCGTGGTCCTAAAATTAATTGTACTCACTCGCAATCTCACCCCTCACTCACATCTACACGCACATCCACAAGATCAAAAACACTTCTGATAAATGAATAAAGGGTAAACATTTTCAACGCTAACTGCAACGCTACATAAACTTGACATGTAACATAAACCTAAAAAGAAAGAAAGAAACAACAAAAAAGAAAGACCATCATTCCATTCCCCATCATTAACGTTCGTCTCATCATCCCCCATCATCTCCATCAAATCCACCCATAGCAATCCATCAAACCCGTCATCCTCCCCAAACCCGATCCAACCCCTCCACCCGAGCAATTATAACAAAAAACAAAAAACACAAACCGCTAAACAACAACAGAAATCCTCAAAGACTCGCAAAACAGGGTACTCCAGTCCAGTCCAGCCCAGTCCAATCCAATCCAATCCCCCAAAATACACCAAACAACATGCAACAACGCAAAACTGGTGTTGGTATCTGAACTTTTCTGCACCCAAAGAAAAAGATAAGAATGGTCCAAGGGTGTTTGAAATCCACGGGAAAAATAAAAAAAAGGTGTGGAGATCGCGTTCACGCCCGGTATACAAGACACCTCACCCCCGTGGGGTAACCAAGTGCAAATGGGAATATAATAGGTACATGGCAAAAAGATACAAGCATCAACATCCGGCATCGCAAGTTGAAATAGAGACCGCTCGCTGAAATGAGCAAAGAACGAAGCGTCAAGCCCCGATGCTTCACCTCACTTCTTCTTCTTCGCCGGCTTGCTCCCGACAATCCAGCTGAGAAAGGGACTGGGCGGCGGAGGCTTCTTGCGCGAGGACGAGCTGCTGGCAGTGGTATGCACAACCACGATATCAGGCTGTTGTTGTGTCTGCGGTGGCGGGGGTGGTGGTGGAGGGCCCCCAGCAGCCGGCGGAACTTGGACAATGTGCCCCGACTCGCGCCTCTTGCTTGAGCTCCTCCTCTTTTTGTTCTTCAGGGGAAGGTTGTTGGATGCGAATTGCATCGCGTGGTCGGGCAGCGGTGGCGGTGGGAATGGCTGCTGGAACTCCTCGGCGGGATCGGGCTTGGGTGGTGGAGGTTCCGGCATGGGCCACATGTGCATCGTGATAGCCCAGTCTGGCTGGATGACAATGTCCCACACCTGGGGCAGGATGATTTCTCCATCCGGTCCGACAAGATCATAATGGCCATTCTGGACGTGGGGTCCAATGACGTCGACATGTAGAAATGCCTGCTTGATGAGCTCCTCCATTCCCTGGGTAGGCACGTTAGTACTAGCAACGACACCCGAATTGACCGATTGACTTACCTTCCATGTCTTGCAAAGGTCAAATGGAAAGCTGAATTTACGGCCAACGGCGTCCTTGAACTTGATGGGAAGCTTGGGTGCATCCGATGGCTTGTTCTTGGCCTGTTCTTCTTCAAGCGCCTTCTTGGCCTTTGCCGCTTCCTCTTCTGCTTCCTTCTTGAGTTTGGCCGCCTCCTCTTCCGCAGCCTTCTTCAACTTCTCGGCCTCTTCCTCGGCCTCCTTCTTTGCTTTGGCGGCCTCTTCTTCTGCTGCCTTCTTCGCCTTTTCCAGTTCCTCGGCGGCTTTGGCAGCTTCGGCAATGGCCTTTTCGTGCGCCTTCTTCGTCTCCTCGGCTTCTGCAGCGGCCTTCTTCTCCGCCTCCTCGCGTGCCTTTTGAGCGGCATCCAGCATCAGTTTTGCAGCTTCGGCCTGGGCCTTCTTCTCGGCCGCAGCCTTGGCCGCAGCCGCATCCTTTTCGGCCGCAGCCTTGGCCGCAGCCGCATCCTTTTCGGCCTTTTCTGCAGCGCGAGCCGCCTCGGCCGCAGCTTCTCGCTTCAATTGCTCATCTTTCTGGGCAAGGATGAGCTTTTCGAGCTTTTCGAGCTTGTCCTCGTCTCCCCTCTTCTTCGCGTCAGCGGCCGCTTGTGCAGCTTCCTCTGCGGCCTTCTTCTTGGCCTTTTCCTTCTCCATCTTGGCTTCCTGCTGCGCGATGAGGAGATTTTCGAGGCGGGTAAACTTGGCCTCTTCGGCGGCCTTGCGAGCGGCCTCTGCCGCCTTCTTCTCTTCCTCGTCTTTGCGCAGGAGAATGACTTCGAGTTTGCTGAGCATACTCTCTTCCTTTGGATCGGGGGCCGGTGCTGGCGCAGGTGGAGGAGGGGGTGGGGGTGGCGAGGGCATGAGTTGCTGCTGCATTTCACGCATACGCATCATCTGCTCCATTTGCTGCTCCATTTGCTGCATCTGTTGCAATTGCTGCAGCTGGACAACCTGCATACCAGGCGTCTGTGGTGGTGCAGGCGGCGGTGGAGGCGGTGGGGCAGGGGTACGGGCCGCCTCGCGTTCACGTGGGTGGTCGTCTTCATCGTCGCTCCGATCACGCCTGGGCTTGGGAGTTCCGCGCTTGGAAGAATGTCGTTTTGGCTCGGGTGGCGGTGAGGGATGAGAGGGGTGAGCATAGGCCGCGTACATGTGTGGAGGAGGCATCCCTGGAGGCGCCCCGTAGGGAGATGTGTGGCCGTAGGACGGGTAGTAGCCAGCGGGCGAGTAGGCCATCATGTCACCTGGAGGCGGTGGTGGTGCCGGAGGCATGGGAGTGCGGGGACCTCGGTGGCCTGGGCGCATGGGGTCTTGATGGTCCGGGAAGTAGCCACCACGGTCTGCGCCTGGAGGAGGAGGGGGGGGCGCATGAGGGGCAGGAGGGGCAGGAGGGGCCGCACCAGCGGTAAAGGGGTTCTGTCCGTTTGGCTGAAAAGGATTCTGGTAGTATTGATCGTGGCCAAAGGGCACCAGTTGATTGGTGGGTGACTGCGTTCCACTGGGGGCTGGAAAGCCTTGATAGCGCGGGTCGGACATCATGCTAGGTTGGTAACCGTTGCCAGCATGCTGGGGGACATGATTCCACATGGCACTGGGGTGTCCAGGAGGGGCGCCGGCTCGAGGCTGTTGGGCATACGGGTAGTCGTCGTCGGCATCCTCGAGACTGTCTGGAGGGTGGACGGATTCGGGCCTTGGCCGCTGCCGCGGGCCTCGGTGTTCGCGCGCCAGTGTGGTTCGACTGCGGCTCCTGTGGCGCGAGGGCGGGTCTGGGGTAGGGACTGCGTGGCGCGATTCAGCGCGACGAGAAGCCTTGGGACGGGATCGCGGGGCAGCTGGCGGGGGTGGGGGCACAGCGTGGTGGTGGGCGACAGCGTGGTGTGGATGCGGATGAGGCGGGTGAGGCGGGTGGTGGGGGTGGGCAGCGGGGCGGTGACGAGACTGGGAGCGCGAGTGCTTGCCTTGGGGCCGCGAGGCAGAATCCGAGGGCTCGATCTCGTCGACCTCAATGTAGTCGTCGCCGTCGCCAAACGAGTCCCACGAGTCCAAGTCCTCTTCTTCTTCGTCGTCGTCGTCGTCGTCGTCTTCCTCGTCTTCCTCGTCGTCGTCCTCTTCAGAGGAGGTGAAGTCGGACGAGTGGTGGCCCTGGACCTGTACGCCCGAGCCTTCCTCCTCGCTATAGTCTTGGTCGCCCGTGTGGTGGTTGATTGTGATTCCTTTCCTAAGTTGAATAGTGACGTTAGTCTCGCCTTTGACGTCGCGGGAGGGAGAGAGGGAGACACTCGAGGGGGCCGTTGAGCGGGTGGCTCGCGAAGTGCGCGACGACTGCGAAACAGCGCGCGACTTGGCAGAGCGCCGCGAGGACGACCGCCGTGAGCCGGTGGCAGAGGCAGAGGCAGTGGCAGAGGCAGAGTTGGGCATGGCGCGACGATGGGGGAGGGCTATGACTAACGGCATGAGGCTGGTTGTGTGTGCGAAACGGGACTCGAGCCTGTTCTACCAGAGAAAGGGCCGAGGAGTGCGTGCGCGTTTTCTTTCTTCCTTGCGTTGGGTTGCGAGGGAGACGAGCGGTGGTGGAGGTGGAGGTGGGGGGGGGGGGGTAAGGAGGGGAAGAGGAGGGAGGGCGGGAGAAGGTGTGAGCAGTGGCGGCGGCGGCGACGGCGGCGGTGGTGGTGGTAGTGGTAGTGGTAGTGATAGTGGTGGCAGTAAGTGTGGTGATGCCCAAAGCGGTTCTTTCTTGTGAGAGTAAAACGGCGGCAGGCGAGGGCGAGGCAATGCGAGGCAATGCAGTTGGGACAGCGGACAACGAGGCGGGCTGGGCGGGCAGCAAGGGAAGGAGAAAGGTGCTGGGCCCTTGGGCAGCTGTGAGGTGGTTGGAAAAGAAGGTGGGGGTTGACCGGTGATTGGGGGATTTGGTAAGGGTCAAGGGGGTTGGTTGTCGGCAGACCGAAACAGGCAAGGGCAGGCAGGCAAACGCCGCCTTGTGTGAGGGCTGACAGCTGCTGAGAGGCAAGAGGGTGGGGTGTGGTGGGCTTGCCAGCTGCAGGGCGGGGCAGGAGCGATGCGCAAAAGGGAAAGAGCCCTTGGTACTCCTAATTGGTGACTCCAAAGCAGTCGGCAAAAAAGGTAGTGGCGACCTGGCCGTCCTTGCTCTTCAGCCTTGCTGGTCAAGACCTCGGAGAGAGTCGAGAGGCCAAGAGTAGCAAGAGCGAGTGGTATAAGAGTGGTAAGAGTAGAGTAGAGACAGGCCTCTTCTCGTAGTCTGGTAGACTAACTACCACACTGGCCCAATCCAGCTGTTACAGGCTCCGGGCTCCAGGCCAAGGTGCAGGCCACAGGGCTGCACAGTGATGACAACTACCGTAGTAGAGTACTAGTGTTGTACGGATGGGAATCCCGCGTCCTGACTCGACCGTCTTCCCTTCTGCGGCAATAGCAATAATAATCGTACAGCAAGAGTAGAGTATCTTTCAAATTCGCCGGCTCAAACAGACGTCCGGGACGGGAATCGGCTCGGGAAAAGGCGGTCTAGCCGTAGATGGGATGGGTGCAATCGACAAGGCCAGGCCAGACACTGGACGCTGCACTCTGCACTCCAGTCTGCGCCCACACTACAATAGGTACGTGTATGTGCGTGTGTGTGTGTGTGTGTGTGTGTGGTAGGACAGCTTCCGGATAGGTATGCCAGCAACGCTTGTCGTTTGTCCGACAGAGGAGCACAGGACGGCACGGCACGGCAGTGGCGCCCAAGCGGATGTATGTGTGGGTGGGTGGGAGGCAGCAGGCTGACAATCGGGAGCCGAAGCTTGGGTGGCTGCAGTCGAAAGCGAAGCCGGAGGTAGTAGGTAGGGTAAGGCAAGGTAGGTCTGTGTAGAGAGTAGGGTGTAGAGGCGAGGAAAGGGGAAGGAAGAAAAGAAAAGAAAAGAAAAGAGACAACAGTCGCCCTCGAATGATTCAGCAAATGGGGGAATCGTGTCCCAAGCACACTACTACGGTACGTTGCCGTGGTATTGTTGACTCAACAAGACTCAATAGATGAGTGGGTTATGGAGGAGAGTATGAGTGTGTGTGTGTGTGTGTGTGTGTGTGTGAGTGTGTGTGTGTGTGTGTGTAGGGTAGGGTAGGGTAGAGTAGAGTAGAGTCGAGTCGAGTGGAGAGTAGGTTGTAGGGGAAACGCAGGAATGTGTGTTTTGCGCTTCAGGGCCTCCGCCGAACTCTTCGAATCCGACAACGAGAGCAATGTGTGATATTGACTTGTGTGGATTCAAACATAGTCTGGCCTGTGGCTAAAGGGGCTAGAAAGGGGTGGGGAAACGAACAACGGGGCAGAGAAGAAGGTCTGGAAGGGCGGGGGGGGGGGGGGGGTGACGACGACAGAGGACGATGACAAGGACGGCAAGAATCCGTTTAGTCAAAGATGCAAGCAAGAGCGCAGAGTCCAAACTACTGCACGCATCAACACTTCTGTTCCGCCCAAAACATGCGTCTGAGATGTAGTCTTCCTTTTCTACCCACGCACGCCCCAAACCCGGCCGAAAGGAGTCATATCGTACGCAAAACAAAGCAGGCTGTGTGAGCGTGTGTACCATGTGTCGTCGAATCATGCCAAAGCGGCCATTGCTTCAACGCTTTAGACTTGTGGCTCTTTTTTTCTTCTTGTTGCTGCAGAAGGGTCCCGTGCCCGGGCTACGTGGTACATGCTCATTGTCCCATTTGGAGATGCAGCCCACCCCCGCTGGCCTCACTTACCGCCCACTGCCCAACCTCGAACAACTACTTTGGCTGGCGACTGGGTGGGCAACGCGGCCAAAACCCCCCACAACACCCACAACACCCACAACACCCACAACACCCACAACACCCACAACACCCATAGAGAGCCTCGACGGCGCTCGACGGGTGGCGCCCTGCAGCCCAACGAAGGCTGGATGGGAGAGGAGAGCGGACTTGGGCTTGGGCTTGGCTTTGCTGGGTGCCCAAGTTCGTATACCTACGTCGTACCTACCTACCTGCTGTACCTACCTAGTTACTCTAGTAGATACTCTAGTAAGATACTCTAGTAAGATACTCTAGTAAGATACTCTAGGGCACCTGTAGTACTCTACAGTCAATCGGTACGATAGGTGGTTGAAACCCCCCCCCTTCGCTCATAGGACAAGAGGACTGCACTGCACTCCCTCCCTTTTGCCAGCGAAGAAGCTTCGCCCATTCCTCCCGTCTTTTTGCCACCACAAGACCTTGCCTCACATCACATCAAACGTGCTAGGACATCATCCGGTTTTTACCCATCGCATCTTGCATGGTGCACAGCACATGGGCAAACCACCAATGCCCATGCCCGATTTGACATTTCTGGCCATCTCGACGCATGTCGGATGGTGTAGCGAGGGCAAGAACGGGCACTTGCCCATCACACGCGCTCCGGACCATCGGTCTGGCTCCCTCGTTCCCGTTTGCGTCTAGGCTGGCTTGCATGCTGTCGAGCTGTCGAGTGAACAAGCTGCGGCTTAATGGCTTACTCGCTTCACCTCACCGGAATATGCAGGTAATGTTGTCAACAGACGATGCATGTGCTACGCTAGCTCACCTTTGCCAATGGCACATTTTCGGCTACGCTGCCTCCTCCCCCTCGCCCCCACCAAACCAATTCAAATCAAAACTATACAAAAGATTCGAGGGACAGAAAATAGACGCCTGAACGCGGCCGGGTATACCAAAACCATGCAACAAAGAAGGAGAAGAAAAGACAAGGGCAATTCTATAGTAGAGTAGACCTAGCTCACATCACTGCTGTACCCCAACACCTCGACCAAAACGTTGGCGAACGTACTCACACCCCACAACGCAACGAGTCCCCATCCAATCACCTTGTCCATCTTCCACCGTCTCATAGGCACCGCCACCAGCAGCCCTGCTAGCGTGAAGAGTAACGTGGCCCCCGATATTACCAACGTCGTGCTGACCGCGATGTGGTACGGTCGAAAGTGTATCCCTTGCTGAGGATGTTTGTCGTGACGGTGCTCGCCCTTGGTGATGATCATGTAGCAGCCACTCAGCCCAACACCGAGCAGGATATTCAGCATCGGTCCACCAAAGCAGGCCGACAGCGCCATGATGGGGAATCCAAGACGAGCCACCGTGATGTCCGCAACCAAGTCGCCCAGCGAATTGCCCACTGCAAAAATGGTCAATCCAAGAATAGCGTCGCTCATATTGAGAATGACTCCAAGCGTCCGCAACACGCCAACCACTTCGTTGGCAATCGTACTAATCCACGCAATGGCCACTGCGAAGCCAAGGAAGCAGAGGGCCGATCGCCACCCCGGCGGTCGATCCGGTGTCGTCGTGGTCAGCACAACCCCAAGGAAACACAGGGAACCGAGCAGCGAATATAAACTGTCCCGCACAAGTGCTTTCGCATTCTCAGGCTGGATGTTGGCCCAAAAGATGAGCACGATGAACAGAGGAGCCGTGAAGATTTGGATAATCACTAGCCACCGGTTCCATGGCTTGGCTTCCAGTCGTCTCGGAATCTCGGGCAGCGTTTCTGGCGACTGAGCCACATTGTCCTCGCTGGTGATGTACACTTGAGGCGGCTGGCTGGCCACTGTACTAAACGAGCCACCATTCGGTCTGGTGATGGAAAGGCTGTTGTCTTTTTTCGACCTCGACAAGTTGTGGTCCGAATACCTCTCTGGTGGAAGCACAATCGATATACTGTGAGAATGCGAGTCTCCACTGCTGTTGACCGGTATCACGGGGGACGGTAGGCCGAGATCCAGCGACAGCTCTGCCTGCCCGCCTTCATCTTCATCTTTCTGTGCTTCAACTACCGGCAGTGTAATGGTAAGTAGGAAGACCGGCAGACTGGCGATGACGCCAAGTAACTTATCAAAGATATTCTTGTCCTTCCAATTGATCAAGGTAGGGAACAGGGTCGAGGACAAGACATATGGCGAAGGAAGAACCCGGGATGGCCACCACCTTGGTGTCTTCGCTACCTCAATGGCACCAAAAAGATCCTTTGGAAACACAGACTCAGGCGACGCACTGGGTGATCGAGGCCTTAGGCTTGGGGGTCTCGATGACTGAGCCGACCACGGGTAATCAGTGTAGGCTGGAAAGGGTATCGGCGGCGATGTAGCATCCGGCACGGCCAACTTCAGAGCAGGAGGTTGAGGGCGTTCACCGGGGGCTAGAACGGGTGACGAATGCGGACTCGGTGAAATAGATCCATGGCGAATGGGCGTGTTGTCGTGACTTTCAGCGCCTGGGGGAGCCAATCTGCTGGCTGATGGATGCCTCACACGTGGTGGAGCCGGACTGGGTCGCCGGGAAGAGAGTTGAGATGTTGTCGGAGACAATGAGAAAGACGGAGACGGAGGCGCGTCCTCGTTGACAGAGAATTTGCTTCGTTCATCAGGTGTAGGCGGCCCAAATGTGATGTCAGGCACTACGCCTTGTAATGTGCTGGGTTGCAGGCGAGCAGATTCAATGTCGTTGGTCGATACCGCTCGTGTACGATTGCCGGTACCCTGTTGGATATCAATGTTGGGACGCATGACATGTGGCGAATCGTCTGATGCAACAGACACTACATCAAAAGGTGGTCGAGGGGCTGGATCAGACATGGTTGAGATGTAGCTTTGATGCTGCGCTGTCGTGTAGGTGGGGTCATCCGAGTATCGTCGTAAGCTGATGGGCATCGACTGGATATTTCTAGACTTTTGCAATGAGGAGAGCACCGCTCTGAATTCCAGCGCACCAACCAGACTGGGGCGAATGGGCGTATGCGTGTTTCTTCGAGATCCTACGTTTGGCCGGTTCACGCGCATATTGTTGGTGAGTTCTCCCATCCAGCGCTCACGCGCTTCCTCGTTGTCGTCGTCCTCGATCATGTCACCGCCGCCAGCGCGTTCAAGTGCCGAAAAGTCCTCGTTCGATATCGTGCGACCTGCGGTTCCATTGCCTGCAGGCGTCTCATCGTCGTGATATTCTGGAAACTCTTCTTCCTCTCCGCCGGGCATGACAAAGTGACTTCTCATCGCAGCTGCCTTGATCTTTCTCGCTTTCCTAGCGTTGAGCCACCAGTGCCATGCCACGACGAATAGAACATAGAAGACGTAGAAAGCGACCATGGTGGCGGATTCCCACAAGTGCAATTTTCCATCGACAATGAAACCCATACTGAAGGCTGCAGCCATGAGGAAGAAGCCAACATCACGTATGAAGCTCTTGCGAGCCACCGTGAAGGGTCGAATCAGAGCCATGGACCCCGAGACGACGGCTGTGATGAAGCAGGCTGCGCCAATGAGCTCACCCACAGCCAAACTTGCAGCATGGGTACGGAATGCGGCAAAAGTCGAGAAGACGTCTGGACTTCCGTTACCAAATGCCAGCAAAGTGACCCCTGCCAAGCTCTCGCTCATGCCGAGCATACGTGCTATCGTATTCAAGTTGACGCAAAAGAAGTCGCTTGCTGCGATGCCGATGGTGCTGAAAAGCATGGCAAGCCAGAGGGTCATGATTGTAAAGGCGAAGGGCTTCGCATGTGGAAGGCGACAGTAGTAGAGGGTGAGGTAGGAAATGACACCAGCTTCCTCATCCGGGCAATTGGCGAGGACGAAGGCACATTGGTCTTTGGCATGGTGGACGAGTCGACACTGTGAATAGCATTAGTCGTGCACTATACAGTCGTTTCGAATTAATAGCAAACCTCTTCATCCATGACCATGACGTCTCGCGTGCGCAAAACACCACCTGAGGCGGTACCCGCATCTTGTGCATGGCGCCCCTTGGCCCATGCAAGCAGTGATATTATGGTGATGGCGAGCACGGTGAGGTAGAACGGGCGGGCAGAGTACCGGGTGCGTCGCCATTTCTGGATCGTCTGGAGGATGGAATGCTCGTCCATAGTCAAGGCATTCTCGGGCACCGGTGGAGGAGGAGCCGCGGCACGACGCCCGTTGCGAGAATGCGCCGGCAGTGGTGGCGCTATGGTGGATGATAGGTTATGGAAATAGAATAGACAGAGGAATACTGCAGGAATGCAGGTGTATCGGAGTGGTGATGCGAGGCACTTCTGGGAGGCAAAGGATGTGGTGATGCTGGCCGGCTGCCTGCCAGGTAGGTGGAATGCGCTGGCGTCACAGGAAAACGGGAGGCGGAGCGCGGAGCGCGGAGTGTTTGGCGCTGCTGGGCGAGGGCGATGTATAGGAGAAAGTGTTTGGGCAAGAGTTGGGGGATGAGAATCCGGGGACGCTGAAGGTGAGATGTACGAGGCCGATAGGGTGCTGCCTACACAGTATCAGGGCATCATAGCGCCTCGATCTGCCGCGATAAGTTACGGGTATGATATCGCACTGGAAATCAATCTCGGAAGTTGAGTGGGACGCTGGATGAAGCTTCGTCACACATGGCCTCAGCCACAAAATGCCCCCCACACCTCACTGTCTGGCGGTGGCGGTGGCGGTGGCGTGAGTGGCGGTGCGCGTGGGGTTAGCGTCTGGCCTTTGCTTGGCACCGGCACCGGGTAGCTGTCCCAAGCTAGCTTCAGGGTCTAACTGTCTTGAGTGTTGATCGTAAACACGACAAGACCAGAACCACATCTACAACCACAACCACACCCACAACCACCACCACGGCTGCCACACATCGCCGCTCACTATGCCGCGCATATCTAGATACAACACAGCGGCCACACCGCAAAAGGCGCCTGTCAAGTGCGATCCTGTCCGATAACCCCACACAGCGGTGCACGGCTAATGCGAACAAGAGTACCCTTGAACGATGACCGACAAGAAAAGGCTGAACGCCGCCATGCCCTCCATGAACAACAGCGAAACTCCCTGCGTTCGTCCGGCACGCCTGGTCGCAGACGCATCTCCCTCGCCGCCGGCCAGAACAGCCCGCACACTCCGTCGCAGGATGTCGACATGCCCGATGTTGCCGGCACGGCCGTGACGCCCATGAAGCGAGTAATGCCACTGCTGGCCAACTTTGAGGAATGGATGAAGATGGCAACAGACAATGTGGGCCACCCTTTTCCGCTTGTCACAATCGACTTTTAACAGCTACAGAAAATAAACGCAAACAACTCGTGGAACTTTGCCCTGATCGACTACTTTCATGAAATGTCTTTGCTCAAGGAAGGCGACGGCGTCAACTTCCAAAAGGCCAGCTGCACATTGGACGGATGCGTCAAGATCTACACAAGTCGAGTCGACAGTGTCGCGACAGATACCGGCAAGCTGCTCAGTGGTTTGGCAGAGAATGCAAATAAGAAGCGGCGAGGGGAGGGCGACGACGAAGAAGAGGAGGGCGAGGATGAGGAGGGCGAAGGCGAGGATGGTCAGAAGAAGCGCAGGAAGAAAAAGGCCTTGTCGGAAGCGACGCTTGCCTCATCCTTTTCCCAGCTACAGAACAAGAAGATGGAACTCGAGTTTTCTGTAGACCCTCTGTTCAAGAAGGCTTCCGCCGACTTCGACGAAGGAGGTGCCAAGGGGCTACTGTTGAATCATTTGGCCATTGACGGTCACGGAAGAATTGTTTTTGACAGCAGCGATGATGCAAACGACGCTACACCAGAAGACTCGCGCGCCACGCCAGTACCGGAAGACGCTCTAGATCGTACACGAGAAGACTCGCCAGATGTGAGAGTGTTAGAGCACATTGACATTGACATTTCCGGGCTCGCAGCAAAGTACTTCCCCGATCTAAACACACTGGACGAGCAAGACATTTGTCCGTCCATGAAGACGTTCGATCTTAGCGACGTTGATGGAACAGCCGACATCCCATTTCTGAAAGCCCCAGAAGATTGGCGGAACGAAGAGAGCAATGATGCAAATGAGCAGGCTGGCAACCGGTCAGGAATGTACCTCGATGACGACAACCCGATGGGTTTCAATGACGATGATGATGACGTACACATGGGTGGACTCGACTTGCAGGTTGAGGCGGGCTTTGGTGAAGGTGGAGAAGTCTGGGCACGAGAAGCAATGCGCGATCCCCAGGCTCGTGTGCACGTCATGGGCCACGGAAATGATGGTGATGGAGAAGAAGCTGAAGGAGCTGAAGGAGGCGTAGCAGCCGACGGAGCTCAATATGGTATCTCGTTGATGCATGGTCGTGATCAGGAGCAGGAGAATATCCTCAGCTACTTCGATCAAGCGTTACGAAAGAATTGGGCTGGGCCTGAGCATTGGCGCATTCGAAGAGTCAAGGAAGCTGGAAAAGCTGCGCCTGTCACAAAGAGGAAAGAGAAGGAGCCATTCGAGATTGACTTTGCTGGTCCCATGTCTCAAGCCATGGCCGATGCGCTCTACACACCGGCAACTTCAAAATCCATGATTTCACTACCCAAAGCACAGTGGAAGTCAAAGACTATGAATCTGCTTCCCGACGACAAACACTTCAATTCGAAGCAACTCCTCCGACTGTTCCTTAAACCCAAAGCACGCATGGGTTCAAGACGACAAGGACGTGCAACACAACAACAAGCACCCGATCAGCCTCCAATCGGTGAAGTTGACGAAGCCTATTGGGCCCGCCAGGGTGATGCACAAGAAGAGAACCCAGCACAGGGTCATTACGACGCAGATTTTTACGAGGACAATGATCTTCCAATGCCCGGCCCCATGGATGACGACGACGACTTCGCAGATGCGCGAGACCACTTTTCACCGCCGCCAGAAGGTGCAGCAGGAGCAATGCAGTCCCTCGATGGCGCACTACCGAGCTCGCAGCAGGATGCATATGGTGCTCAGCTCGTCCCAACAGGCAGGAACTTCAGACCGCAATACGTGCAGTATGCGCGCGTGGCGAAGAAGGTCGATGTCAAACGATTAAAAGATGAGCTTTGGAAAGGAATTGGATTCGAAGACGTAAGTCCAGCGGAAGAAGCCTTCAACATGCAAACAATACAACTAACACTGCCAACTCACCAGACACCCAAACCACCGCAGCCAGACGACCAGCCGTCCAAGGAAGTCGACGGTACACTCACCTTCACAGATGTAGTCAATAGCCTGCAGACTGTGTACCCAAAGCAAGCCATGGCAGACATCTCGACGAGTTATTGCTTCATTTGTTTGCTGCATCTTGCGAATGAAAAGGGACTTGTGATTGATAATCAAGAGAACTTTGAGAACCTGACAATCCGAAGGGATTTTACGGCCGATCTGAGTGTTGGGGGGGAGTAGTGGTGGTGGTGGCATGTGGTAGTGGCAGTACATGGAGTATTACTTTTGATGAGCGTGGCGCGGCCGATGTGACGTGATGATGTAGGCGTAGCGTACGACTCTGAATCTGTGCCCAATGTAAACTGGTCGCATCCCACAAAGAGTTGATACTCGATTCGCATATTACATGTTATAGTACGTGTGATTAGAACGACAAGATGCCATTAAGTCCATAGTTTGCGCGGTGCTTATTTCAAGGCGCCGCCCGCCGTCCCCTCCCCTCCTTGGACTTCTATTACCCACCATGAGGAATTGGAGACAGACTATCTATTTAGCTAAAAGCCATACCCTAAGAAAAGACAGCTATACGGTTGTTGCATGTTTTCTTTGCCGTAGAAAGGAAGACAGTTGAGTCATGACGGAGTATTTAGAATTCGTCTTAAGATGACAAGGGTACGAGGTATAATTGTGACGATCAAGTGATGAGATGAGGATGCAGCTTACCATATTGCCTTTTAGGTCTTGCACCTAAAGTATGCAAGTTATTCTTCACATCTGTAAGAGCCACTATACTCACTTCTTTCTATTCCCTTGCAAACAGAGTTGAACCCAAAATGCTTAAATTTAGCATCTATGAATTCCATCATTTATATATATTATACTCCGGTCGTTGGCGTTTGTACTACTTCTTCACCCACGACGTCAATACAATGTATTACTACTCCTGAATTTACTGAGCTTCGTCTTTTGCCACATCCTCGCCTCACGCATAGCCAGTAGAACGAAGAATTCGACTCGGGGATATCATCTTACAAAACCAGCCTTGGAATCTGGTAACCTCGAGTGTAGTCCGTCTTTTCTGTGCAAGAAGAGATGATTATCTTGAGGTCTGATTTGTTCCTATGGGAGAAGTTGGCAGGTAGAAGGCAGAGAGCTGTGCGTAATCAAGGTGTAAGGGAGGGGGGAAATGTGTTCTCTCACCTCGCGTCTCAACTCCTTGAGATTGCTCTGTTAGAGCTTGGAATAGATAGTGAGCATATATTTGGACTTTTGGAAGAAGCTTCATGTATTTTGTAAGTAAATGAAATGTTGGTCCAGCCTTACGGCATGATCGCTTTAGTGACAGCTAGCTAACAATGCAATAAAAACGTCAGGCAAGAGTATATATTCCGACTAAGCCAAAACAACCAAAAGAGTTCATCTAATTATCCTTGATCTATCACTCATGAGTAATACAGTCCACATGCTTAGAAACAGTTATATTACTTACATTACCTGCAGTTTATTTTACAAATATTAGTTTTGGCTAATCAGCCACAGTATAAAATCTTCACAATCTTTTTTATACATAATAGTAGGCACTATTTACATGGCTTCAGTGTTTATAACATAGTTAGGACAAGATAGACATGCTGTTTGAACGATAAGTCCTGGATATTGTGGAAACGGGTGGGTTTGCTCAGGAGAACTGCGCTGCTGCTTTTGATGTCCCTTGTTTGGGAATCACGAGAGAAGGGCAATGTAACCAACTCATTTACAGCTTCCACTCGCTACATCCATGTTGGCATCAGGCACCAGATGATGTACACAATTGCACAAGATTGATGTCTTGTAATGCATACACATCCTGTCCAGTAAATTCCACATAACATGTTCCGGGAAGGTGTCTCGACGCTTCATGGTGCTAGTTTGCACGATCATCACAGTCTACTCGGACTTTGCTATTTTGAAAATCTCTGCCAGAGTTACAGCCAAGTGACAAGCATGATTTGAAGCAGTTCTGTTTAACCGGAGTGCGCCCAAACACAAGGCTCCATCAGGAAACTGGGGCCCTTTTTGGACTCATTCAATCAAGTTGATTAATGCATGTTGGTTTCGAAGATCATCTGCTCAGTGAATTGGTACTTTGTTGCGGTATTGGCTGGAAAGTTGGTGGGTTGCCCAGCAAAACAGGCCAAACGTATCCTGCCAAGGAGTATGCTAGTGCATGTACATATCGAGGTAGATGTATTGTATGCTCGTATCTGCACCCCGCGAGGCGGAACAGAAGTCACGTTAGATGCGGACAACGCTGTAGGAGCTTTGTTAAATATCGCAACTAGACCGATGGCTGTGTTGGCCGTCTGGACATGGCGACACGCACGGAGGTATTGGTAGGTAATCTGAGCAGTCTTGGAGTGGCTGTGTGTTCAAGGCGTTTCGTTTTAGCACTTTAGACAATTTCTTGAATTTACTTTTATTCTTTACCAAAGGTAGATGCAGGAGGTAGCTTTACCGCGCGTTAAGCTAATTTAAGTAACGTGATCCACCACCGAGCGCCCACCCCCACCAAGCGCCCACTAACACCAAAATCCACCACCCACTAAATAAGGATATTGCGCTACCTACAATAGCTATTATTACAAGATTTCTTAGAGTCACGATTATTAGATCTATTAAAGTAGATTAAATATTTTAGATTATATAAGCAGCTTTTTAGGGGGTCTAATTAGGCGCCTATGCTGTAAAGTTGCCTCTACTACTATATCCTCTTCTACTAGCTCCTTATTAACCACCTTAGCTAGTATAATAGTAGGAGGCTTAAGGATTTACCTCTTGCCTATTTAGGATATTTTAATATTATTTTAGAGTTACTTTTCTAGTTACTTAGTAGTTTTCTACTTATTATATATAGTAGCTTTTTAGGTAGCTTTCTCCTTCTACTCCTTCTTAGTAATTACTTAATTTAGGTAATACTCCTCTATAAGTTAAGCTTTAGTAAGCTTCTATTACTTATAAAGCTTAATTACCTTACTTTTTTAGTATTATAGCTCCTATTCTTTAAGGTTCTTTTACTCCTAGAGCTTAAATACTTACTCTACCTTTAATAGTAAAATAAATTAGGCACTACTACTATAATTATTATTAGGGGGTAATAATAGAGGTTTACTACGCTTCCTACGCTTCTTCTTATTAGCTAGGGTAGCCCTTAGGTATTTATTTTTATAGTTAAGTAGAGTATTTCTTACTAATATAGTATAGATTATCTAGCTAAGCTTCTTTAACTATTTATTATAGATATTAATTATAGTATTATAAAGTAACTACTCTATCTTTCTCTAATTACTTGCACTTAATATTAAGGTTATACTATTACTTAAAGAAGGCTAGTTACTATTATTTATAGGTGCTTTAAACCTTAAAAGGATAATATTAGGGTTAAGTAGTAAGATACCTATTACTTTAAAAGCTATTAATATTAGCTTTTCCTTAAAGGTATTACTCTATATAGTATTAAATAACTAGTAGAAATCCCTCTTAGTAATGCTTATAAGCCCTTAGGAGCTATCTAGAAAACTAGATAGTTAAGCTTTATATAAAGCTATAAAGGGAGCAAATACTATAATATTAAGTAGCTAAAGGGTATAAGTGCTATAAGGGGGATATATTATAAGTAGGATCTTATATTTATTATAGTACTTAATAAACTCTATTATTATATAAGATCTATAGCTATTAAGGATAAGAAGCTAGTATAAAGTATAAGCTTTAGCTTTTATCTTATAATTAAATACCTTCTTAAGCTAGGATACCCCTAGGGTGTGGCTTATCTACCTACTTAGTAATCCTATAAAGAAAGCTTAGTATTATAATAGGTTAAAATCTTATAACTAGGTATCCTATAGAGCTCTAGATTAGGACTAATAAATAAGGGTAGAGGTAAGAGTAGTACTATTAGCGCATATATAAGCTATAGTAGTAATCTACTCCCTATTACTATCCTAGAGTATAGCTCTAATCTTTCTCTACTTATAGGCGCTCTTATTAAATATATATTTAGTTTTTAATAGTACTTTAATAAGAAAACCCTTCTTATCTATATTATAGATATACTAACTCTTAATATTATATTACTCTATTTTTTAGTACAAAAGCTTAAAGTATAAGCTATACTTAAAGGTAGAATTAGCTTTAAAGTAGTTATAATTAAGCCTAGTAGCCTATTAGAAGATAAGATTAATATTATAGTAGTTAATAAAGCGCTATACCTAATTTTTACCTACTAGATTCCTTATTATTTTAGTTGCAAAATTTTAAATAATAGTCTATATAGGGGGTAATCCTTACCTATAAAGCTCTTTAATATACTTTATAAGCTTACTTTCTTATATAGTATTAAGTATTTAACTATTTAGTAGAGTAGTAGTATACGCCTACTAAATTTTCTAGTAGTGTCTAGATAAGGTTAACTATAAGTAACTATACTTTTCTACTATTTCTAAGTATATAAAATCTTCTCTAAGAGTTAAGGATTTAATTGCTATAAGCGTGTTATTAATAGGTGCTATAGTTGTTAAGAAATTTAGTGTTGAAAATTTAGTGATTTTAGTGTTGGTGGGCGCTCGGTGGGGGTGGGCGCTCGGTGGTGGATCACGTTAATTGATCGACTTTATGTCTTGTCTAGCGCTTTAAGCGCCTCGCCTACCGGAAGGCACGGTAAGGGTACCAGCGGAGACAGACTTGGATACTTGAGTATTTAACTCATGGCTATACGATCACAGCGTTTCTCTTAATTCCTCACTTAGTTAGATGCACAAACTAACTCTATCGCGATAATCTAACTCAATTAATGGATTAACTCTGAGTATCATCTGGCGCTTCAGGCGCCCCGTTTACGGTACTTTCGGAGACAGATTTACATGCTTGACTTGACACTCGAAATGCGGCTGTAGTCCTTGGGCACAGTAAAAAACTCTTCCACTTAAAGAACCATACACGCAGTAATTGAACTACATGATATGCTTGGATAAGTGTTATTCCGAAGGACCGCAGTCACGTGCATTGTGCGCCGCAGACTGGATACCGGTTAGAATTAAGAATCCAGATCCGGCCTTTCCACACGTTTGATTCTTTCATGGGCAATATCGTGTCACTTTAGGAAATGTGCTTCGCTCCTATGGCTGCATGAGTAATACGTTAATCTTAGTATGCACTATGTCGAGCATACTACCGGTAGCAAAGGGCCGTTTTGCGATTCCAAACCAATCTCAGGCCTACAAACTGTGGCTCTTTTCCTATTGCACCTCTAGGTCACTCGGGATTGGTTCGAATAGATAGGCCCTTTTCTAATTACTATTATCTAGATTCAATCTTGAAAATATCTGATGCCAAGGACAATGAGGGCCGATGACATGGCCAAGAATTATGCTAGCTACCTTAACAGGCAATTTATGCGGAAATTTTATCCAGTACCGTGAACATGAGCAAACCAATCGGAGGTTTTTTTATGGGTACTTCGCGGATATGGTACACTTGCTTATCAAAAGTTCCTGCATCGGAAACAAATGTACGCGATTGCAGCTGCCGTACCTTTAGGTAGTAATTGGCTGTACCCATCAGGCATTCGAATCATACAACCTAGCGGGTTGTTCTGGACGGCAGCTACCGGTATCGCTTGATTAGTCACAAAAGAACCCACAAAACGGTACAAGCAGTGGTTTTGCAGTCGTGGCAAATATTTCTTACCGGTAGGGAGCGCATTTTCTGCGTAGTAAAAGACGAGTGTCAAACTATTTGGTGAGCAGAGACAATTGTAGGACTTAGACGTACCATACTGTAGGCGGCCATGAAAATGTCCACTTTGTTAAGCGCCACATGTAGGAAATCGTAGTCATCGTGAACCGCATCCTGTATGAGCAACATTTCGGTTAACGGTAGTGAGACGAGGGCGGAGAATAGATGCTCGGAGAGACTTCAGCAGGTTGTTCGGTTCGCTCCGCGTCGGCATAATATCATGAGATGCGGGGAAATCTGGAGTGGACTGAAAGTCTGTCAGCAAATAACGCCATAGGTAATAGCCAGAAATTTTCCAGTTTACAAGGAACCAATGGGACATACCCACACATAATTCTGTCGGCAAATCACCTGGAAAGCGCTACCAGTCTCCCCCCTTGTTTCAAAAGGCGGCACTGTTTATCTGGTAGTCTTTTGTAAGAGAAGAAATTTTGACACTAGGAGTCCGTTAATGGCACGGACTTGTCGTACTTGGGATATTCTCTGCCCAGAAGCTTATTTAATGCCTGTTTACCATTACAGTTTCAGCCGACGGCATACTGTGCGTGTATCACGTATGTATGCCGAGTAACAGGTCCATTTGAAGCCAGATTATATTAGAGCACAACCCGTACATGGTAACTACCTATGCTAATGATAGCATTGCACCTCGCGTTGCCTTCCATTCTACGTAATATCTTTCACATCTTATGTAGCCATAACAATTTACAGATTGTAGGTACGCTGTGATGCATGTCCGGGCAGACCCATCTCATAGCAAGGAAATCTGTGCTCACTTCATTTCAATAGGTAACGTGCTAGCTGATTTGCGTCCAAGAATGCTCTGGTAACTGCACAGTGTTGGATGGCCAAGATCTTGATAACTCGAACGCTGGCCGAAAATAAAAATTATGGTATCTGATTGATGGTGAGAAGATAGAACGCAACATAGAAATTCATTCCAGCTCTACATGCAGTTGTTCAAGCGGTGTTGGCATGACAAAGTATTAGCGTAATTCAATTTCACGTCATTATCAGCTAATTCATTGGGTCTCCACCAGCGCTAGAGATCGTCTCCTGGTTAGTACCGGAGCCTATGTCCGTTAGCTCCCTTCTTATGGCCGCACACGTCAACGTCGTGTGAGCCCATGCTTCCCAGTCACTTCTTAGACCTACGCTAATCAAGAAAAGTTGATGCAAGTACGAAGTACGAGATAAGAACAAGAATATATTGCATAACTATGAGTCAAAATTCTAACTACAATACCAGCACTGATCCTCTTGAGAACTCTGAAAATGTGCAGGCCAAAGGAAGGGAGATAGCTAGCCTCTAACACCCCGAGGAATTTGTTGAAAATTCCATAGTTTCCCATCCTTTCGCTCGGCCTATGCCGAATCTAGCACACCGTCTTAGAATTGCGGCATAATCTGTTAACGCTCAGCTGCCACAACGGACTTTCTTCCCATCCATCAGCCTGAAGGTTTGGTCCCATTCCAACCCGGGAATATCCCAGCTTATTGATCCAGACCCTGGCGGCACTGGAAATAGGTAGGTCCTTCCCCTCCACATCCTCACATTGCATGTGCATGAAGTGGAGGCTGGATTCAATCCTGAGTCTCCAGAGCAAGCGCTGGAGGCATTGTCGAGTGTGATAAATGAGGAACCCAATGGATCTCCAGGTGCGGGTCCGCCGTAGTTGCTGCTTATTGACTTAATGCGTTCCAAGAAGGTGCTGCATAGATTCTTGCATTCATTGCCAGGGCTTTCTTTTGAGCAGAGCGTGCCATCAGAAGTGGCCGTCGTGACGTAGCGGTTGCATCTATTAGAGGCGAAGATGGGAGTGGCGAGGGCAAGTATTGCCACAAGAGTCGTGAAGAGTTGCATAGTTGCTTGAAGAGGTCTGCTTGAGGCAGGCCTTGAACAGGCCTTGGAAGTGAATAGTGATGGTATAGGAGTGTAAGAGAAAGATGGAAACTGTTTGTGGGTTATTCAATGCAGCAGAATTTGGATCTTTATATAGATGAAAATTGAACTGGTCATGATACGAAGGGAGACAAAGAATGAATAATTGGTAGCTAAGCCGAAGGCTATGCATGTAAATTGAAGTTAAGAGTTCCGTACAAATTGCCGAGAAGCTTATGTATCTACGAATCCAGTAGCTTGAATTATAAAGGCCCTTTTTCTAGGACGACGGAACATAGTTGCAAGTCAACCTGTCCGCGCAATCTGCTCGTGAGCCAAGCAGATCGAGCCCTACCATGGACCAATCTTGTACACAACTATGCACTGTGAGGATTTTCGTGGTAAGAGGCCCTCCTTCGGAGAGGGTTTCAAGTAAGTCTTTCGAACAGGTCTTCTGATCCTTGCTATGCTATCAATCGTAGGTTGTGTACGTGGCGATCATGGTACCTGTGCTCGTGATGGTGGGACTAGAGTCAGATAGCCCCTAATCAGCCGTCATGCCTGTATTAGTATGTACCGGCCATCTTAGAAAGTTGCTAAGCTAGAGTATCCACCGACCGATTGGATGTCCAATGCCAACTTGGTGCTTTACACCTCACTCGCATGACTAGCCAACGCTGTACGCTTCCAATGAAGATGAAAGAGGGTTCCGGTCGGCCAGAGGGCGATGTCACACGGCATATGTTCTCGGACTCTTTGACTTGATTTGACTTGAAGAATGTGTGGTCCCAGGAAAAGCTCTCCTTGCGTATCGAGATGGCCTGTGCATAGAGCTTACAATGGCGACGCTGCGCCAATTTAATCCTTCATCCTCTTATACGAGCTGTCTTCGGGCCATTGACATGTCACTAATGTATATTAAAGTCTAAACAGGTCTTGGCTAGCGTATAAAAACCACCTCAATCCATTACTGAGACTCGACAGATTACCTCAATACCTCACTTTTCATTGAATTGGCAGAAAACTACTCAGCTTATTAAAATGATCTCTCTCAAGTCTGCTCTCGTTGCCTTTACACTTGGCTGCTCTAGTATCGCCACAGCCTCAACACTCCACCCCGGCTTCGAGGATGACATCGCTCTACTTCTCGCAGATGCAGATGGCCGAACAAAGCATTGGCAAATTGTCAAGCCGTTTCTAGATACAGCATTTCCTGGTATCACTTGCAACGTGCAGGGCAATAACTCGTTAACGCAGGGCTCGACAAGTCCTATGGCTGAAATGATTGAAAGCTCCTTGATGGAATACCAGCCTTCTGTTAGCTGCACAGGGGAACTGGACGAGCATGCTTTTGCTGCTGTCTTTGATCAATTCCCGCACGTAACACCCCAGCTGGACTTCCAAGGACTGCAAAAAAGGCAAGCGGATGTAAGTCCTAGACATGTGCATTTCGAAATGGTTGGCCCAAAATGCAGGGTCGGGTTGCTTCGCCTACATTACGATACTGATCAAGAAACAGTGCCCTAAGGGTAATGCCCCTGTAAAGCCGCTAGGGCGTCGTGGGGGAACAGTGAGGGATGTCGAAGCGGAGACCCAAGCTCAGGCTGCCGCTGCGAGAGCAGAGACCGAGCAAGGATATCTTCGATGTGAGGGCGCAAGTCGTCCAGCCAACTGTAGAGCTTGCGTAAGTTGAGACCCCAAGGGACCGCCTTACAATGACCCTGTACTCGGAAACTGTTAGCTTACATGCAAATAGTGGTCTGGTGCGATAGCAGCATATGTTTTTGAAATCGGAGGTTGTGCTGCTGTTGCGTATAAGAACCATGAGGCGCCACGAGGTCAAATTGACCCAGCGGCATGGCTTGGCTTCATTTGTTGCGTGGGGGTCGGCTTGGGGGGATGGTTGGTGGCCACCTCTGGTTGTATCGGCAGATAACAAGTAGGATCTTGACAAAGTGGGGATTCATCTAGGACAAGCACTACAGTTCATAACTAGTTTACTTAAGCTATATTTATCCTAAGTAGACTGCAAAGTAGTTTAAGTATAAGAAGTAAACGTACATAAAATTTATATTAGATGATACTCTACCTTAGTAAACTACATTTGTTTCTGCTTCTCTTCTTACTAACTATTTTAATATTTTAACTCCTTATTTCCCTAATCTTCTCTACCACCTCTATGTTGCTGTGTCATGAATGCCTGGATCACGTGTGACTGGGCTTAGCCTCTTGGCGGTGCTTGCCCATAGATAGCTCCCATCCTCCTAGACTAGGACAATATGATCACATTACACACTGCATTTGGGCCCTCCTTATCGGCGGATATTGCATATGTGAGGATCTGAGTGGCTACAATATAAAGCAGCTAGTGTTAGAATACAAAGGTTAGTTTTTAAGGATAAGTAAGAGATACATAAGAGAGTTAGATAATTAAGTATATTACAATACTTATTATTCAAGTTAAACATAATCTACTATAAGTATATCTTGCTATTCTTGTATACTACTATAATAGACTTAATAGAAGCTATCACGTCTAGCAATAGCTAGCACGCGTGTCTAGCAATAGACACGGTAGAATCTATTAGCGCTATCAGTCACGTTATTCACCCAACCCGTGGAGTCACTTGGCTGTGGCAGCGTCCTGGTGTCCATTCACGATCTGTGGCTCTTCCAGTCCCTTAAGGGATCATAACACTATACTACCTGTATAGTAGAATACTAACTATAATATAACGGATCATTATATTATATAAACGTATAGCGTAGAGCTAGTATTCTTTTATCCCTTTTAGTTGTGGTTAGTATTACAGCGAAGAATAGAGATAACTCTACGTTTCGCACTTAATTTAATCCCCTACTATAAAAGTCACTTACTACTTTAAATATATTTATCGTTATATTCCTAGGTTATTTACGCATATACAATAAACCCCTAGGGCACTTTTCTAATGTAAACCATTTTAGTTACCAGTGCTTCTAATAAGTCTAGGAAGTATTTAGATAGTATACACCATCAAGGGCAAAGCAAGTACATAGAAGGTGCATAAGTATTGAAATCATACAGGCTACATTATTTAGGTAGGTCTTAGCATATGGTTACCTTTGACTAGCTGTTAATATCGGAAGTGCTGATTTGGCTAACGCATGATACTAGTTGCCGATTCAATTAGTCTTCTTCCAATCGGCGCAGTAAAGTGGAGATGATGGCCTTTTGGCCTTTGGGGATTTTTCCTCTATTTGCTCTTTCATGACTAAAGGACGTGATACATTGAGAGTTGGCTGCATTGACTTTGTCAAGCTGTTGACACGAGACTTCGCACCATAGCCGCAGGGAGCCAAAGCAAAGCAGGAGCCCTTTCAGCTCTCCATTCCGACGTCCGTGGTCCCGATGCCTTGGAAGGGCTCATATTTGAATCTAAGGGTATCGTGAGCCATACATGACATGGTTGAATATGGTGTCGAATGAAGGGAGCGCTGGAGCACAATGAGCGAAAGTGTTACCTCACATGCGTATTTCAGCAATGCTTGGTTTCAATGACAGAATCGTCGTCAATTCCTTCAGTAATCTCAACGATCACTAGTGGAACAGAACTCTCAGCCGCGCAATGGTGAAAAACAATAGAGCAGCTTACGCAGCCATGTAATGTAGAGGAAGAACTCTCAAGAACGCCCAGGCAGAGGTGGCTCGATGCCAAATATGTCTGTGATTGTTTCTTAGGGGTGGTAAAGTAACTAGAGAAGGATCTGCTCGCCTGTCCTGATAAGGCCTTCAGGCCAATATGGTTCATGTACACGAATAACCCTTCCTTGTCACGTCACTCCACTGATAGCCGTTCAGGTACGGGCACCACGATTCTCCACCGCAGCAAGGCAAGCGGATAGTCGAAAATAGATACGAATCCGCAAGGAAAAGCATGATTGAGTTTCTGCTAACCCGTTTCATCTATCTAGAGATTCCTGGTCTAGCCAGATTGGTTTGTGTGAGGTCGTGATTGGATGAACGACTGCTTCAGGCGCAATGCGAAGGCTCTCATCTTCTATAGTGGATGAAGCCGCACGAGCTCCTCTCATATCAGAGCAGAACCCAAGCATCGCAAAACAAAGTGAAAAATTACTTAGGGGCTCACAGACGCAACTATACTTCATTCAATGGGCGTGCGATTGACAGTTCCCTCCGTCTGCGGTCTCAGTAATTGCTGGCCATCACTATACGGGAAGACGAATCATGCACACGGATCTATGCAGTACCGGTAGCGAGTAGCGCCTGCAATGAGAATATTTGGGACATGGTTTGAGATGGTAGTGCATTACGTAGATCTAACCTAAAATAACACGGCCATTTCTTCGCAAATGTATATCGCTCATATTTAGAATTACACAGTTAATGCGATACCAAGTTACCATTACAAACAATAGGTTGCAGCCGCTTCGATGGTGAACGTGCGATAGGCTATTCAAAGTTATTAGTCGCCTTAGTAGGTAGCAAGAAAGCTGTTCACTAATCTCAGACGAGTATTCGAGTCATCTAGCTTTATGCGAAAAATGGTGCAGGCCTGATGTGAAATATTAGCAACGGGAATTGGGCCCCAGGTGTACGTCTTCTCTGTTAATACCAAGATTAGTGATAGGCAATTTAAACTGATCCACAAACTGGGTGGAACAGTGAACTGGAAGGGTGATGCATCACAGTATCTATGAATTGTATCTTGTATATTCCGTCACTGAACATTATGGCAGGTTCATCATCCATGGAATTTGCTCAGGCAGGTCCATGGTATGCACTCGTTACTGAGACCGAGTAGCACTTTTGTCGTTAGTAACTTAGAGCTGTCGATTTAGTCGACCGCTACCATTATCTGAAATCCATGGTTCTGACTCTCGAGACCCGTGCCCCCACTGCCAAGGAAGCCCTTTCTGGTCTCCTATGCATGGACAGTTGGCCCGCTAGTCACCGTACATGTTGGCCGTGCTGCGCATTGGCCAATTGCTCTTGTTCTCTGAATTTCCGATTACTCGAGAGCCTCCATAGTACCACCGATCGGCCAAATCAAAGATTTGTCTTTTTATGTATGTAATGAGCACTTTGAATAACGGTATCTTTCTAAGCGCCAAAGCGTTCATTGAGGTTAGGTGTAGTAAGTTTCGGGGTTCGTCGAACCAAAGGTAGTGCAACGCAAGCAACAAGCTTCAACTACCGGTAGGTAGGTACAGAGAGGAAAATCACGGTATACAAAGGATAACACCAAGTTCATGTCATGCTAGGATAAAGTAACCAATCAGCGTTGCGCCATTGAGCATGAGGTCTGTCAGCACTAAGGTTACGGTACTAGACGGTCAACTTCGTAAAGAAATCGATTAGATAATGATACCGTTGAGTGCAGACTACATTCGCTTCGAGGTGCCATTACAGTTTCTCCACATAGAGAGTACACAATAGTGCTACACAGTAATCCTCTTTGTACCGGTGAGCGCCCAACTACGGTAAAATATTAGCGAGCATCCACCAATCGAAGCGGCCCTTTACCCCTGCTCAACTCTTCCTTGCCGACCTCTACCCAAGCCAAGTGCGAAGAAAATAACTCACTAGAAGGTGATTGCACATCTATGGCCATGGATTTGAGACTAGGGCTTAGATAATACGCTTGCTGGTTTGTCCCTGTCCTACGAAGTGTTGTATCTTGACCATTGCTCGGTTACCTACGGTAATGTAGAGGAATCCAGTTCCTCCAATGCTATGGATAGGTACCTAGGTACCGGTACACACGCGCCGAACGCGCGAGAAATACCAGCATATATCCACGTATTGATCCTTCTCAGCCAAATCCTACAGTGAGAGGAGACGCGTCGTCGGTGGAGAGTTGCATTCATAGTCTCCACCTCGTCTCCTCTTTGTGCGCATGCACCTTTCAAAGGTCTTGCTGAGGATGTGCATCAGTTAACCTTGTGGGTTCTGTCTCTGCTGGCAAAACAAATACAGTATATTGCCGACTTGGACAAGGGAAGCATGTTGGAGATCTGATTGCTACTTGCCGGCATATACCCACAACGGTCCGGGCCGAATTACATGAAGAATGCACAGAATCCTTCCACAAGAGGACAAGACTTCCGAAGGAGTCGTGTAGATCCTGTAGGTAGAAGAGGCGACTGGCTACATCGAGTCATTGCTGATACACTGTATGCGCAGGGTCTCGTTAGCTTACCTCCTTTGAATGCTTGTTTACGGTGCAATACATGACGAGGCAAAAGTCAGACTGGTATATTCGCTGATCCAAATATGTATGATAATGGGAATGACCCATGACAAGTGAATGTCAGGAATACCCTTCTCTTCTCGAATACTTCTTCGAGATACAATGACGTGCCCCGTCACTTGGGCTGATAATTTTCTAGCATCTAATCGTGTTTAGACGATCATGAGCGTTCTTTCTGACAGGAGCAGTGCATATCTATCGAGACAAGTTAGATGGTAAATGACTGCCAAGCATATTTTCTAGTCATGACTACCCTTGGCCCTTAAGAGATTAGGCTGCTTGCATATAACAGCTTCGATATTGACATATTCTATGACCTGATACCACGAAACGTGCATTTAAACGACCTATGCACAGCTCGGTGGCACTCCTGTGGGTCAGCCCCCTCGCACTTGATTTGACAACACAGCTCCCTCTACCATGTTGCAGCCCACCGGGCAATTTATTCTGAGCACTCCACAGCACGGCATTTGAATTATGCAGGGACTTGTAGTATCGCTCCGTCAGTCTGACATGGTTGCAAGGGAAAGAGAAATACACACATCGCCACAATCCAAATGTTTGTCCAATAGATATCTGTCGTGGAGATCAGGACCCTGCACTTGACAATAGGTTATCGAGTGATTAGCATCGGAGCTCTGCCTACAGGCATAGCAATCGGAGTCTGGCAAAATGCTGCCGACCCTGTCGTTCTCGAATAAGCTCAAGACAAGCCAGTGGGCCAACAACTGATTGACATGTTCCTTTGCCCAGTTCTTCACTAGAGCCCACATATATTTCTAATGATATAACCAAAACTACTTGTACAAGCGGCTTGGGAGACGTGGGTTCTGGGGTCTGGCTGTCTTTTCGAAGATTGCCATACAATGATCCACGTGCCTGAAAACTGCCTGAAGGGGATGTTGCTCCATTTGAATAGTCAAATAGCAACCCGAGCGATTGAAACAAAAAATGAACTAAGTGTTGGGTAAAAATTGAAGGCCCGAAGATCGGGTTGGGGAAATACTATGCTGGGAGCTCTGGCGAGAGGTCACACTATAAAAGGCCTTCAATAATAGCCCAAAGTTCCATCTCATTACGGTTGCTTGAACGACCCTCAAACAAGTTTCCACCCCAACATAGTCTTCATCACATTTCCTACGACTTGATCATGTCTCTGACCACTGTGTCCAATGTTTCTGCCCCCACTTCCGTTGTTGTTTCATCAGCGCCCCGAATCTGCCACAACGATACCAATAACTCTACATCGATCTCAAACACAAGCTCCTACGAACCGAAGTGCAATGCAAAAGCGCTACCAGCATACACTGTCATAGATGAACGTTGTGTTTGGCATTGGACAGACAAGCTCTCTGAAGCCGAAGGTTGGATCGTCATTGATTCGCCAATACCCACAGCTTCCGGGGGAGGTTTGTTCCTGCACAATGCCGCAACTTTGGAGGAGGTTCGCGACGTCGCTACCACCATGAGTGCAAAGCTCGCAGTATCTTCCCAGCCTCAAATTGTTGGTGCAAAAGGCGGCATCAGATTTCCATCCTGCGACCCTCGAGCTCCTGCTGTACTAGAACGCTTCATCCGCGACAATGCTGCTGTCATCTCGCAGTACTGGGGGACTGGAGGAGATATCAATACGGACCACAGAGTCATCGATGAGCATGCTAGGACATACTGCGCTCCAGGTACTGCGACCGCACTGGACGCTTTACGCAAAGCTTTGGGCTCGGAAACTACAGCGTCTGTCGATATACATGGTCTCCTGAACGAGAGGATTTGCCAGAGCGAATGGTCCGTCAATGAGTTCAGTGTTGGCCACGTCATGGCTGTCACGCTTAGGGAACTCCTCCTACGTAGCGCACCCGATCTCATAGGGCAAGTACGCCTTATTCTCCAGGGCTTTGGGGGCGTAGGCGCTACTTTCGCCGAGGCTGTAAAGCAACTTGGTATCGGCGAGGTAGTCGGTATCTCCAGTCAATATGGCTTCATTTTTGACAGGGATGGCATCGATTGCGCGAGTATCGAAATGAGCAGACGGCGTGCGATAGGCAGTGGCTCGGTCCGAAGTTTTGACCCTCGAAGCCTAGAGGCTGGTCTCTCTCAGTCCCAGCTACAGTCTGAGCTATATTCTCCTCGGAGACCTGACACCAGCGACGAAGAACACCTCACTCACTTCCTGAGTGTTTGCAAAGGTCATGTGTTCGTTCCTTGTGCCCAGCGCTACGTCGTCAGCTCAAAGATCATCTCCACTTTGATCAACGATACGTTTGCTGAAGCTCCTTCTCATGCTCGGTTCATTCTTGCGGGAGCGAACAACGTGTTCAATTCAACTGAACGCAAAGATGACATCTTGTCTATGCTTGATTCTGCCAGTATTCGAATGCTGCCCGAATGGATCAGCAACTCTGGGACCAGTAATCTCTTCATGCGGGCCTGCAGTGGACTTGCGTTGGAAGGATACGCCGCGAGCACTTTGGAGGCATGCGCCAATGATACTAAAGCTTTCATAAATGCCGTCTTCGTCAAGGTGGGCGAAAAAGCCAATAATGCGGCTATCTGGGATGCTTGTGAAGGCCTTGCAAACGCTCTAAGAAGTGCCGGAGCCGTCAATCTTCTCGGTGTGAAGGGACTGACCCATCTGAAATTAGCATCATCTGATGTGGCCAGAGCCAGCCAGACGATTATGCAATTGTACGGTGCCAAAGTGAGTGCTGATGGCAGCTGCTTCCAACTTCCTGGGCCCGGAGATCCAACCATCAGTGTAGCCAAGGCTGCTGAAGGCATGGGTCCTGCCGGCATGGGCTTCTCCGTTTGCTTCTCCGTTTACAATCTTGCAAAAGCTCGCGAGTTGCTCAAAGCTGAAGCATACACCTTCCATGAGGAAAATACGGAAGGACAAGCTGAGTTGATTATCGACTCTGAGGAAGCTGGTTATCCTACTATTCTTTGTCAGGCTCCAGCCCAAGAGCCGTCTCATGACAACTTCTCTTCCTCTTCCGAAGTGCTGAGCTCAGTGGTGAATTCGATTCAACATTTAGACCACTACGCTACCATTCAGCCTGATACCACAAAGATTAAACTCTTCCACGAGCGCATGCTAGGCTTCAAATACGTTCGGACCTTCACTGTCAATACTGGCTCTAGGGCCGATGGCCAAGACGATGGCCGAATGCATCTCATGAGTTGGCCATTTGACAACAAGCGAATCGCTTTTCTCACAGAAAGCCTGTCAGACGATTCTGTGTTTTCGAAGCTTCTGAAGCGCAAATGTAGATCACACGTTCATCATTTCGCAATGAAAGTGGACAATGTTGACGCTGTGTTTGTTGAGGCAAGGGCCCGAGGCTGGGGCACCACCTCTGAAGAACTCAGCGTCGATCTTGGCACCGGCCTACGACAATTCTTCATCAAGGAAGAGGAGTGTGGCTCTGTTCTGGAATTCATCGGAGACAACAAGCCGCAGTCCTCCGAAGGCGGCTCAGCCTCTGCCGCTCGGTATGGTGAGATCATGGGTGATGACGCGGGTGAAGGGAAGAAGTTTTACAGTGGCAATATTGCTAACTTGGCTAATTCATGCGACGTTTGATTTTGGAAAGCATTTGCTGAGTTTCCTGTTTATGATAGTTAGCAAACCTAGTCGTAGCAAGTAGGATCATTTGAATGCGGTATACCGGTATCGTCCCAGAAAACGCACAGCTTCTAGTTTCTCAATTCGCATTTGCAAAAGTGATGTGCGGGTTGGGTTTAGATTCTAGTGAAAGGTCCCTGGACCCTGACTACCTGTAGTATGTAGTAACTAGGTATATCCTGTCAGAACGTAAAAGGCTAAAAGCTTCGCATCCGACTAAGGGTAGGTACTTCTGCGGGTGGCGTTTAATAAATCAGTATAGCCGAATTGGACATTGCTTTTTATTTATGCTAAGCGACTAGTACGTAACTTCAGGTACTAGATGCTAAAGTAGGTTAAAAGATGGAGGTTTTAATGAAAAAGGCATGCTTTTAAATTACTCAAGCAGGAGGCTAGTAGAGCACGTGCTTTTAGCTAGATTCACGAGAAGATGAACGTGAGAATTTAGTGTTTGTTACATAATCTGCATACCTTGAAATTGTCAACATCTGTCTAGCTAATTAGAAGAGATTTAATCTTTGCTAATAAGAGATTGCAGCGTGCGCTCTGGAATCTTAGGGTGGTAAATGGGTATGGGTTGGGTACGGGTTGGGTCATGTCACGTGACAAACCCTCCCCAACATACCCAACCCAAGTTTTTGGCGCTAGCGATGGGTTTGGGTTGGGTTGGGGTCGACCATCGCACGGGCTAGGGGTTTGGGTTGGGTCATTACCAATCGGGTTAGGCTCGGGTTTGGTACCGAGGTTATTACAGAAAATTATAACGCTACCCCTGACCCAACCTATACCCGAGGCCTATGCGACCCAACCCATACCATACCAATACCTAAGGCCCGTGCGACCCAACCAACACTAATACCCAAGGCCCATGCGACCCTAACCCAACCCAAACCCTTCGCTGGGTACCCCGAACACATTTGCCAGCCTAGTACTCTGAATCTTTTGGGCATTACTTTGGTAACTGAAATGCTTCCTGCGTGAGCAAACGGTATAGATCCATATCTACCGAGCCCCTGGGTGCGAGTAGGTCCTAGTCACGTGATGATCAACGCTCCCATTGATCACATCTCGTGGGTCTGGAACAAAATTCTCTGGATATGCACTCAAAATGCACTTGAGTAAGTTGAGGGTTAACAAGGGCCTTCAAAACGTCTGCCTCTTTTTTTCTTGCTCCCCACCGTCGCAATGGGTCAATTCTACAATTTCTATTGGACGGCGGCTAAATTTCCTTTTCAGATGTGACATTTCCCCGCATATGACAGAAAAGCGAATACATTCCAAACTATCCGATGTCAAAGGAGATCAAAGAAAGTAGACACCCTAGGTACCATAGTCAACCGATGACTGGTTAAGACCAACGTCGAGTCGAGTTTCCAGGGGACAATTAATAGACTTTCCTCGTGAGCACATGCGCATACCTGAACCCAAAAAATCTTGTTACCAACAAGTATCCGCAGGTGGATTTCCCCCAAGTCTTTGCTCATTCGAGAGATGAGAGCCGAGAGTAGAATTTCCAGCACTGACAGCGAATGGGCTGTGCCAAGTTCAAGTTCGGCGCACATGCCACCCACCACGTTACGTCACCGCCTCCATCGCAACGTTTCCAAGGATGGACCTTTGCTTTGAGCGAATTGACAGCCGCCATTGAACATCTAGGGTCGGCGAGACCATGGCCATTGTCTGACAATAGGGCGTCGAGTGGGATACAAGGCCGTGGTCTCTTGGCTTGCAGCGAATGACGACCAAGTACGATTGACTTTCGTTGCCTGTAGGTGCTGATTCCTTTGACTTGGACGACTGCAAGGTATATGAATGTTTCCATCTGTTGGATGATTGCCGCAATTTATCGCAGTGCCCTCGTATATCAAAGCGCGTGTCGCCATTGTTGATGATCTTGTATCTTTTACCGCGTATACCCACGATGCGTTCTACTTCATTTGCGCCACTCCTGCTGTCCTCGCTCTTCTTTTCTATCCCACTGTGGGCGCAGCAGAATGGCGCAGAGTCATCAATCGAGTACACAGACGATACTCGGTTCCGCGATGTAGTCCTCGACGTGACGAATACGTATCGAAAGCAGCACAACGCGACGGCCTTGGGATGGAATTCGACATTAGCAGATTATGCGGCAGATTGGAGCGAGGATTGCGAGTTCAAGCACAGCGGTGGCCCCTACGGAGAAAACCTAGCCTCTGGATATTCGAATGTAACTGAGTCGATTGTAGGGTGGGGGGAAGAGCGGGAGGAGTACAACTTCAATGGGGGGCAGTTCAGGTATGTCGTTTTGATATCGATTGTGTGTTTGTTTAGTACCTTCATCCGAGTCCTGTAATCACTTCAGGTTCAGACTGACGAAGCTTTTGGTTTCCTGATCCCTATGACTTACTCTCGTGATTCTGACATCCATCGTCTGCAGCTCATCCACTGGTCACTTTACACAATTGGTGTGGAAGAACACTACCCAAGTTGGCTGTAGTCGTACTCAGTGTAACGCCGGTCAACAAGGTGGTGAGGGCGATGCGCCCGGCTGGTACCTTGTGTGTGAGTATTCACCTGCAGGGAATGTCATCGGCGCGTTTGGCGATAACGTACAAGAGGCGGTACGAGAGGATCAGCAGCCCGAGGGACCAAACGCTTCAGGAGTGCCAAGTGCAGAGAGTGTTGCTGCAGGATTGATCAAGGTCAGCTGGCGGGCACAGTGGATTGTCATGATAGCAAGCTGTCTATGCTCTAATCTTATATAATAACAATGATCATCACTCAAATGGCAATGGACGCTGCTGCTGCATATACTCTACATGAAGGACGATATCAAAGACACGATCTGCAGATGCAAAAACAGCGACCATATACACGTCACAAGCATGACCCTGAGATCACCGCGCTGCCTTGGAGCTTGGGCCTCTCAGTCACTTGAGTGATATTGTTTACCGCCCTCCAACGCTCAATCCTTGGCGCACACTCCCATAATCTCTTCTTCCGCACCTTCTCAAATCTTGCCTTCGCTGCTTCTATTTGGTCTTGTCCTACAACAGCCTTAACCCCGTTGCAAGTCTCTCGCCGTATTCACCTCAGTATACCGCATCAGTACACGACAACAGCATGCCATTCATGTTCTTCAATCTTCCCCGAGAGATCCGCAACATAATCTACAAGCAAGTCTGGGCCAGCACGACTGAACAGGAGCTAGTCTGCCGTCCCTCAGTCGAAGTGTCAGCAGAGTACGCTGGCAGCAAGAAGCTCTACGCCAACTACCTCGTCACCGCCAAATGCCTTGCAACAAACAAGCAGATACTTTCCAAGGCTCTCGACGAGCTCCACGGCAGCGTCCGCTTCACCCTTTGCCGCGTACTTCTTAGCCGCAACGCGCACGACTCCCGTTATCTTGGCCTGCTCAGTGGACTACTTTGTCCCCTCAAGGCCAAAGACATCGAGTATATATAGCAAATTTGACACAGGACTCTTCCAGGCCCAGATCTTGTGTATAGTTTTGAGAAATTCTTGGTCATATACTGCCTTGTTGGAAACGACGCCAGGCTCATGGTGGCCATGGTGGGAAAGCTGATTGACAGCAAGATCCTGCGTACCTTTAAGTTGCAGATTATGATCCCAGGCCTCAATGACCTGCAGCACCGCTTCCCGTTTTACAAGAATATTGCACGTTTCAAGGACCTTGTCGAAGCTGGGTGTCGATTGGAAATCGAAGTGGTCACGGATCATCCGCGCGGTCAAGTGGAGACATATCCTGCTACACACCGTGGGTTTTTAGAGTTGATGGAGATGCTACGTGGCATCGCCTTTGATGACTCTGTTCAACTGTCATCGACATGTGGGCTAGTCATGGAGTCGACACAGTATTCTGAGGAGAGCATTACCAGTTCACTCGTACCCAATTACAAGTGCAACTTCACCTTTAAAAAAGCCTAGTGCCATCGCACCTTCTTGTATAGCTTCTTCTCATGGATCCGGTACTGTATACACTGTACAAATAGCTAAAATTCACAAATTTTTGTAGCCACGGCAACTACTACTTCTACGATAAATCAAACCCCATATATCCATGTCTCGCCACCTCCCCAATCATCTCATAGTACGCCGGCACCCCACCCATATACAATAATGGCTCCCTTGGTTTCCCCGGGATATTCGTTCCCATATACCACTACACAGCATTAGCATACTTCCACCAGCCTCAAACACCCGTGATTTAAACTCACAGAATCCACACTAGGTAGGAGTGACGCATATGCCAGCTTCAACACGAGCTGTTTATACTGCTCCTCGCTCTCCTTTTTGACTTCAATCTTCCGCAACGACTGACTCTGCATATGGCGCATCATTTGCAAGATCCAGTTCCCTTGTAACTCGGCGCACGTCGGGCCGTTGCAAAAGGCAGTAGGTGCTTGGGGACCGTAAGTGAAGAACAAATTTGGGAAGCCCGAGACGGCAAGGCCAAGATAGGTTTTCACGCCGTCTGCCCAATAGTCGCTGAGGCGCTGGCCAGACGAAGCTCTCATGTCGATTTGACAAAGACCGCCTGTGACGGCGTCGTACCCTGTTGCGCTTATGATGTAGTCGAAGTCGTGTTCGTGTTCTGCGGTCTTGATACCGCGCTCAGTGATCTCCTGTATTGGTGTGCCCTTGCTACTAATGTCGACGAGGGAAACGTTGGGCCTATTGTAGATTTCGAAATAATCAGTCTCCAGCGATAACCGCTTGCAACCAAACGCATACGGCTGTTCGATAGGAGCAAGAATGTCTGCAATCTTCGGGTCGTGAATCCTTGCTCGTGTCTTGTCGCGCCAGAAGTTGTAGGCTTCGCGATTTGCGTCCTTGTCGAAGAGCATGTCGTGGTAAGTCGCGAACCAGAAACTGAAATCTCCCTTGCTCCAAAGCTGCTCGTATGTTCGTTGGCGCTGCTCTGGGCCGTCGTCAAACGTGGAACGAGGGAGAAAGTTGAAGTCGAATCCGGCAAAGCTGTTTGTGCGGCCGGAGAAGAGGTTTGGATATGAGGAATGTGCTGGTGCTGGATGAGAGGTATCGTAGTCGACTTGAAGCATCGGCAACGACATGTTTGGAGTTCTTTGGAAGACGGTAAGTTGACTGGCCACTTTACTGACTTCCTGGGCTATTTGAATGCCCGTACTTCCCGTGCCGACTACGGCCACTCTTTTTCCTGCCAGATCGACATGTTTGTGTGGCCAGTACGAAGGATGGAGAAAGGTGCCTCCGACAAGTTAGCAACGAGGGTAAGAAACAAGAAAGTAGGTAACCGACCTTTGAAGGATTCAATGCCCTTCCAATCCGGAATGTACCTCTTCGCCGCAAACCCAATACTAAGCAAAACAAACCTCGCTCTGAAAGTCTCTCCCGCCTCCGTCTTCACCACCCACTCTGCCTCGGACTCGACCCACGTAGCAGAGGAGACAAAAGTCTCAAACTGCGTATCTCGCCTCAAATCCCACTTCTGGGCCACATGCGCAAAGTAAGACCGGATCTCGTCGCTACCGGGGAACCTTTGCTTCCAACTCCAGTCGCTCCAGATTTCCGGGTCGGAAAAGCTGTAGTGCGGTGTTGAACTGTCTACGCGTGCGCCTGGGTAACGGTTCCAGTACCATACCTGTGTGTCCGAGATCAGTTCAGATTTCATGGCAAGAGTAGGTCATTGAAATAGTACTTACACCCCCGTAGTCTGATCCCTGCTCTACAAGTTTCACCTTGTAGCCAGCGTCGCGCAGTTTCTTTAGTTGGTACACGCCCCCGAAGCCTGCACCGACAATGAGCGCGTCGAGCTGGGCTCCTCCGGTCTGATCCTCGTTTGTGAGATTCTCTGATTGTCCATTCGCTGCTGCACCATTCGATTCATAAGTTGAAACCATATTGAGGTATCAGAGTGTGAAATGCAGTAGAGGTGAATGGGCAAGGCAGCAACAAAAGTATCACTGAAATGCAAATTGATCACGAACACCCTCGCGATAAATATGATGACAACAGTGTCTAGCCTGGGATGTGACCCAGCACATCTGGAATCTCGCTCTCAAGCAGCACTCGATATATGCCCGATATAGTAAACTGCTTCATTCGTACGCAACACCAAACACACCTAAGCTGTGCATACCAACATGCAAAAGTCAATTTACCCTACCATTGAAATGCCAAAGTCCCATACTGGTACGTCCTAGACGCACTGTAAGCCTGTTGTACGACATCAATCCTTTTAGATTTACCCGTCTGAGGAGCCGAGCCTTCCCGGTACTGTCGAATCCATGTGAAGTCATAGCCAGGATGGTTAGAATAGCATGCGAGCCTGACTTACCGGTAGCGCCTCTCCTTTGATTTGCCTTGGCTTGCCTGGATCTCCGCAGTCAGGCAGACTAGGGGTGTTGGATGAGATGGTGTGTACGCGAGCCGCAGAAACTAGGTCTTAGAAAGAGGGGAGCTATGGCAAAACGAGGACGTACCCGTGAATACCTACCAAGACGACAAAAACCTGCCTCATACACCTCCAACGCCACAGAAAAAGCACAATACCAGTGCAAAACACACCACACCAACAACCCCCAAACAAAATAACCCCCCACCCTCTCCCCTCAGCACACTAAACTCCCACATCCACTACGGTAAAAAATTGTTTACTGTAGAATGGTACGCTAGGGGTTTACTATATAGGTGTAAACTGACCTCGTGTATACCTGTAAATAGGTTTAAAGTAGTAGTTTACTTTTATAGTAGGGGTTTAAATTAAGTATAAAAAGTAGTTTTATTTCTATTATACACTATAATACCTAACTAAGACTAAAAGGGGTAGAAAAGATTAGCTTTACGCTATACGCATATATAACATAATAATAAGTCATGATATTTTTACTAATAGGAGGTGGTGATAATAGAGGTGGTGGAGGTGGTGGTAGTGATGGAGGTGGTGGTAGAGGTGGTAAAGAAGATTAAAGAAAGGAGGGGTAAAATACTTAGATAGTTAGTAGGAAACTAGTAGATTAATAGAAGTAGAAGTAAAAGTGGAATAGATAGTATAGTAAACCCTATTTAGGTTTACTTCTTCTACCTAAACCACTTCTTAGTCTACTTTAGATAAATATGGCTACTGTAAACCGGTTTTGTACCGTAGTGATCACAACACCCTCGCACACTTCAAAGAAGATTTGGGCGAAGACAAATGGGTCCACAGCTTCCGACAGGCAGGAAGCAAGGCCGTTGCCATGTACGAATCGTGCATGAAGAGCATTGACCGGCTCACGCAGGCTATTCAAGACAGTCATGAGAAGCTACACACAACACCCCCCTGCCAAAACCTCACACCCTCCCCTCCATTACACTAACACACACTCTATAGGAGTAGTACAAGACTAGTTTAACATAGCTATATTTATCTAAAGTAGACTATAAAGAGGTTTACTTTAAAGAAGTAACCCCTAGTAGGGTTTTAGTACTATATATTCTACTCACGTACACAACTTTTTAATGTATATTATTAATTTTAAATATATTAGTTAATAAGCATTATACTCTTTACTTCCTTTCCTTCTTATCTAGCCTCCTAAGCACGTATTAGGTAAAATATCCCGCTTTTCCCTCTAGGGATCATAGGTACAGTGCAGAGTGTACAAGACTAGCGATAGCACTTTTTTAAAAAAAATAAGAATAAAAAAATTAAAAATACAAAGAAAAGAGAAAGAATCTAGGTAAAGTAATAATACTGGTGTGAGTATTGTTAAACACGGTACTCCCACACACACAGTCAACCCCCCAAAATCTACCAAGCCGCCCCTTTCTTTCTTCTTCTACAAGAAAAGCACAGCACATCCAAATCCAACCGCATCCGACACCATATCTAGCGCGCAGACGAATCAATCTCACAACGGACAACAATGCGAATCCTGACTTTGCAGAGAGCAATATTCACAATCTTACACCCTCTACACATGTAGTAGCCCTATCCCACCTTCGCAATACGCACCCCCATCATCCTCACACCCCCAAAACACGCGCTAGAATAAATCAAGTTTGTAGATGCACAGATTAGGACAGCGCTGAACTGTAAACGAATTCAGATTGAAAAGAATAAATGGAGCAAGTCTATGCCGAATGCCTAGTCAAGGAAAACTGAAAAATTCGTGTTCTGAGGCTGTAGCTGGCACTGTACAAGATATAGAACACATGCGCTTCCCGCAACTCGCTCCTCCCACTTCGCCAATATCAGTCCCATGCCAACCGTCTATTGGTTCGTCTTGCCATTGTTGTGAGGCTTGGGCAGCTGGTCGAGAATGCTCTTCTGTTGTGGGGGGTTGTACATGAGTTTGCGGGTCTTTAGTGGGGCCCACTTGTATCTGTTTGGCTTGTCAGTATCCTATCTCACACCATGACCATGTGCCTTGCTCACCTCTTCACCCATACACTAATCGCAAACAGCACACTGGTGACAGCCAAGACCTTCCATCCCATCTTCTTGCGGTCGTCCATTTCAGGCTCGGCGGTCCAGTTCAAGAACTCGACAACGTCCTTGGCCATTTGCGAGGTCGAGGCCTTGGTCCCATCGTCGTATTCGACCAAATCGTCGTAGAGCACACGGGCCATCGCAATACCAGTACCGGGGAAGTAAGGGTTGAAGTTGAGGCCTTCTGGCACAACGGCACCAGCAGGTGGCTCCTCGGGGTAACCAGTCAACAAGTTAAAGATGTAGTCGCAGCCTCCGTGGCGAGCCTTGACCATGAGCGATAGATCCGGGGGCAGGGCACCGTTGTTGGCAGCGCGAGCGGCCTCGTCGTTCTTGTAGGGCGCAGGCATGTAGTCAGACAGCTTTCCAGGGCGTTTCTCAATCTCACCCTGGTCATTGGGCTCGGTGTCGTATTCGTTTTCCTCGGCAAGGGCCTTGGCTTCATCAACCGTCATGAGCTTTCCAACGAGGGCTCGGTAGGGAACGCGGGAGATGGAGTGGCAGGACGCGCACACTTCGCGGTAGACGAGGAAACCACGGCGGAGACTGCGAACGACTCAGTACGCCATCGACGTGCGGGGGAGCAGATGGCAGACTTACGCGGCGTGGTCAAATGTCTTGTTCCACTTTGTGTGCTCCCAGGGATATGGGGTTGGGTGAAGACTAGAAAGAAAGACAGAGGATTAGCGCCTGCTTGTGCCCACCCTTTCCGACCCATCCATGCCCACCTCCAACAAGATATGACATGACAGCGGGGGCAGCACTCACCCTTCTTCGGCGGGAGTCATCGCATCGACGTTGCGACCGTAGAGATGCCAGTACCAGGCAATTGAACCGACGGCGAAGGCAGTGGCACCAGCCGGGAGGGCATTGTGCTTCCACGCAGAGCCAGCTCCCTCGGCAGAGCTGGACGTCGAGGCAGAGCGCTACAGGATCCAATTCGTCAGCGAATCATTCAATGGGATAAGCATCCTGCGAGGGGGCCATCTGGTGCATTGCAGAGATGAATTCGCTGGGGGTGGGGGGCTCGGGAGAGCTGTGGGGGGGGGGGGAGGTGTATTTGTTTATGGGTTGTTCTGAAAGGGTGGAAGGTGGGATAGCCGGGAAGAGGCGTACCGAAGTCGTCTTGGAGGCGGCATTGCGAGCGGCGGCGCCGGCTGTACGCGCAGTACGCAATGCTGATCGAGCCAACATGATGATATGAGGCCGGCTCGGGGCAGAGAGGAGCGGACAAGGTCGGTCAATGGGGAAGCGGGGAGAGAGGTCGGCGGCGGTGGTGACAGTTTGTGGTGGTGTCTCGAGGAGTTGCCCGATCGCAACTTCTTCCTGGGGACTTGGCGGTCCGTGCGCCTACTCATCCAAATCCAGACTCAGCTGATTGGCCCACAGCCACAACGCCGTCAAATGCATGATGTTTGCACTTTTGGCTGTGGCATTCCATTTGCACCCCATATCCTCACCCTTTGCCTTTCGACAAGACCATGACTCTTGGCGAGAAACAGAAAGAAAGCAACATGCCTTGACACCCAGGTACCTATTCTACTTGGGCGTAGGTAATACTAGTGCCGCACAGCTCTGTTCTTTTCACCCTCCAACACTTCACGCCTGCACGACTCCCTCATCAGCTATACACTAGGTCTACCATCTATTGAATATTCGTATTCGGGCTCATCAAACGTGGCATTTTGTGCTTTGTGGCCAACATGACGGCCTATCCGCAAATCACCCTCGCGGTCACCCTCGCGGAACTCTTTGATAGCTCGCAGCTCCACATGGACATTCTCGATTCAACCTGGTTCAAAAATTATGGTCAAGTACAAGCCTTCCCGGCACCCGAGCCATTGCAATCTCTCTTTAATTCGATTGAGCTTCCTCATCCAGTGAGATTTGAAAGCCTGGGCCTCATCGTAAAATCTGGGTCACATGTATCTGTAACCGAGGCAATTCATCTTTGGGCCATGCACAAGCTCTTTCAAGATGTGATTTCCAGTGCCTGAATTGTATAGATGGAGAGTTGTTGAGCAAGGAAAGATGCGCAGAATATTCATCTACGTGCAACTGATCCAGGGGCCCACGCTTGAACAACACTGGCCTGAAATGCCTGCTATGGACAAACATGCAATCTGTAGCGACCTACGTGCTAAAGTGTCTTGTCTTCGCAGTCTCCAGGACAGTGAATCACAGCAAGTCATCGGTAAGCGTTTTAGGTAGATAGAGTAGGTAGGACGTCGCCAAATCCCTACAGGATATATATGCCATGATCCTGCGCCAGATCTCTGCCTAGAGAGTTTACCTTTGCCAAGGCCGTCTCCCTCTTGAACCGTCTTCCACGACTGGATGTCCTGGTTGTGGCGCAGGCATGCTCCTGATCCACGGAGCATTGAAGACCTAAAGCTAGGTACACAGCACATGCTGGTGGAGAGTGGCGTGGTTGGATTGATCAGTTCTTAGTGCCTCATGCGGAAGCTTTGGAGGCATTTGATTTCTACATGTGCGCACTCGGTAGATTTGAAGCTTTCCCTCTGAGGGGGAAGATTTGATTCTTGATAGCACGTCCATCTGCGTAGTAGTACAAGTGATGTGATGACAACTGAAAACAACGAGTGTTATATCGCCAGAAACAGGATCCATGATTTAGAAAACAACGAGCTCACTTTACGCAAGATAATGGCGTGTCCACAATGCGAGTTAGAACGGCAGGCAGACTGCAGACGGAACTGTAAAGACTGAACAACAGGCAAAGATCAGAAACCATGAACGCAAGCAGTGTACCAAGTCCAGTGGCGCAGCAGCCCAGCTCGGCTCACTCCTGCTACACCCATTTCTCACCATGCCAATGCCTGCATCGTCTGTGTTAGTCTCTTTGGTTACCCCACCTATGTGGAATAAGATACCATAGAGTACGTGTCGAGTTGACTTGCAAGGGCGGGGGCAATTGTTGACGACACAGTTGTGTGGCTTGTATGTAGCTGGCCACTACTCGACACCATGTAGCACTATTTCTATACCCCTCCACTCATGCAGGAATTGCAGAGGGGCTCAAACAAGTGCTGGAATTTGTCTCTAGCAAGGAACTGGCAGGATTGCCAGAACACACAGCGTCTCTGCAAATGGGAGATGGCTGGGAGGACTTCCTTGCGGTGAATGTAAGGAAGAAGAAGAAGAAGAAGAAGAAGAAGAAGGAAAATGCGAAAATCGAGCAGGAAAATGGAAAATGCGGCTTGTTGTGTAATGGGCCGATGATAGGCCGGTGGAGGAGGAGCGTGCGTCGTGACGACAACGCTAACGCCGGGCTTGGGAAGCAGTTTGTCTCTTCCTGAGCCAGACTTCGATTGGCCAATTGCACGGCCTCGCTGGATTTTGTATATTTCAAGAGGGGGGCATATGCACGGTACTACAAGATCTCTGTACTCTAGGTACATGACGACAGTAGCTAGGTAGGTGGAGAGCACACGACAGCAGCAGCAGCAGCAGCAGCAGCAGCAGCAACACTTGCTCCCGAGTCGATGCACTGCTTCACACAGAATGGCGGTCGGCGCATCATGGCAAATGGCGCACCTCATGGGCGACGAGGACTCTCTTTGACAACCCGTTTGCTCTCTACCGGTACCATTAGCAGTAGCAGTAGCAGTAGCAGTAGCAGTAGGCTGCCTGCCACTACCACCACCACCACCGCCGCCGCCGCCGCCGCCGCCCTCCCTTCCCGTGCTGCTCGGCGGCTGCTTGTCCCAGTCCCAAGGCAATTGATAGACGCTCGCCGGAGTCAGAGTCTACCGGTACTGCACACCACCTGCACCCTCCAAAGCCCCCCCACGACGACCACTCTCGACTACCCCGCCGCCCTGTCCACCGCCCTGCCAGCCCAGCCAACAACCCTGCCAGCACACCTCCTCCTCCTCCCAAAGAACCCCCTTCTTCTTCTTCTTCTTCTTCCTCCTCTTCGACCCGCCCTCCGCGCCCCCAGAACCCCTCCCCCTCGATCTCCCCTCCACACCACCCCCGTCCGATACTGCTCCCATAGACGCAACATGTGCAGGCATTTTGGAGCAGAGGGCGACCCCGTCTCCGCCCTGTCCTCCTCCCTGGATGTGACCAAGGGCCGAGAGGTGCTGCCTACCAATGTCAAGCCTGTCCACTACGACTTGACCCTCGAGCCCGACTTTGACAAGTTCACGTACGAGGGCAGTGTGACGATAGAGTAAGCAAAAGTGCGCACACCCGACCCCCGTGGCGCTGCTGGCTGACCCAACCCCCTTCTCCTTCCCCCTCCACAGCCTAGACGTCGTCCAAGATACCACCTCCATTTCCCTCAACACCAATGAGCTCAAGATCCACTCGACCAAAGTCTTCGCCGACAACCACCTCATCTCCGACTCCCCAGCAGTCGCCTCAGACAAAGATGCGCAAACTACAAAGGTCAGCTTCGACCAGACCATCCCAGCTGGCGCCAAGGCGAAGCTCACCATGGTCTTCTCTGGCATCTTAAACGACAACATGGCTGGCTTCTACCGCTCGTCCTTCAAGGCAGCCGACGGCAGCACCACATACATGGCCACCACCCAGATGGAGCCGACCGATGCGAGGCGGGCCTTTCCCTGCTTCGACGAGCCCGCGCTCAAGGCCAAGTTCACAGTCACTCTCGTCGCCGACGACAAGATGACGTGCTTGAGCAACATGGACGTGGCCTCGGAGAAGACGGTCGACTCGAAGCTCTCGGGCGGGAAGAGGAAGGCGGTCACGTTCCACCCAACCCCGCTCATGTCCACCTACCTGTTGTGCTTCATCATTGGCGAGCTCAACTACATCGAGACCAACAACTTCCGCGTCCCGGTACGCGTGTATGCGCCCAAGGACAGAGACATTGAACACGGCCGATTCTCGCTCGAACTGGCTGCCAAGACACTGGAGTTCTACGAAAAGACGTTCAACAGTCCCTTCCCGCTGCCCAAAATGGACATGGTTGCCATTCCCGACTTTAGCGCGGGAGCCATGGAGAACTGGGGCCTCATCACCTATCGTGTCGTGGATGTGCTCATCGACGAAAAGGTAAGCGGCGCAGCTGTCAAGCAGCGCGTAGCCGAGACGGTGCAACACGAGCTCGCCCATCAGTGGTTCGGCAATTTGGTCACCATGGATTTCTGGGATGGTCTGTGGCTTAACGAGGGATTCGCGACATGGATGTCGTGGTACTCATGCAACGTCTTCTACCCGGACTGGAAGGTCTGGGAGGGCTACGTTACCGACAACCTGGCCGGTGCCCTGTCGTTGGATTCGCTACGCAGCAGCCACCCCATCGAGGTCCCTGTCAAGCGTGCCGATGAGATTAACCAGATTTTTGATGCCATCTCCTACTCCAAAGGTTCCAGTGTCATTCGCATGATTTCCAAGTACATTGGAGAGGATGTCTTCATGGAGGGCATTCGCAGATATCTCAAGAAACACGCCTATGGCAACACCGAGACGGGTGACCTCTGGGCTGCCCTGGCCGACGCTAGCGGCAAGGATGTGGGCAAGGTCATGGACATTTGGACAAAGAAGGTCGGCTTCCCCGTCGTCACCGTCACCGAGGGCACCGACTCCATCCACGTCAAGCAGAACCGCTTCCTCCGCACGGCCGACGTCAAGCCCGAGGAGGACCAGACGTTGTGGCCCGTCTTTCTCGCTCTGCGAACCAAGGAGGGTGTCAATGAGGATCTGACGCTGTTTGATCGTGAAGCAGACTTCAAGCTAAACGACCTCGACTTCTTCAAGCTCAATGCGGACCATTCCGGCATCTACCGCACATCCTACTCGCCTGAGCGGTTGCGCAAGCTCGGCCTTGCTGCCAAAGATGGTCTTTTGAGTGTCGAGGACAGGGCTGGTATGATTGCCGATGCTGGATCGCTCGCTGCTTCTGGTTACCAAAAGACATCCGGCATTCTGTCGCTCCTCGACAGCTTCAAGACCGAATCGGAGTATGTTGTATGGCAGGAAATCATGGGTCGTATCGGCTCGCTCCGTGGCGCATGGATGTTCGAGGATGAGGCTACCAAGGCTGCATTGAAGAAGTTCCAATTGAAGCTGAGTGCAGACAAGGCACACGAGCTAGGATGGACGTTCAGCGACGCGGATGGACACATTGAGCAGCAATTCAAGAGTCTCATGTTTGGCTCTGCTGGCATCGCCGGTGATGAGAAGATCAAACAAGCCGCATTTGACATGTTCAACAAGTTCAAGGCGGGAGACAAGTCAGCCATCCATCCCAACATTCGCGGTAGTGTGTACGCTATTGTTCTGTCGAATGGTGGCAAGGAAGAGGTCAGTTTATAATTAACTTGCAGTGAACCTGTGCTGATTAGTTACAGTACGACACTGTCGTCCACGAGGCACTCAACGCCGTCACAAGTGACGAGCGCAACTCGGCTCTTCGCTCTCTCGGTCGCGCCAAGTCACCTGAGCTCATCCAGCGCACGCTAGACTTTGCGCTTAGCAAAGATGTCAAGGGCCAGGACATCTACCTGCCCATCACCGCACTACGGTCGCACCCTGAAGGCTGCATCGCGCTCTGGCAATGGGTCAAGGACAATTGGGCGGAACTCGAGAGGAGGCTGCCTCCTAGCTTGAGCATGCTGAGCTCTGTTGTGTCCATTACCACCTCTAGCTTCACCCACCATGACCACATCAAGGATATCAAGGCCTTTTTCGAGAACAAGAGCACCAAGGGCTTCGACATGTCGCTATCTCAGAGCATCGATGCCATCAGCGCCAAGGCTGCTTGGCTGGAACGGGATACTGAAGATGTCGCTTCTTGGCTAAAGGAACACAAGTATCTTTAGTAGATGTTTGGACTCGGGTGTGAAATGGTCGATCACGCAGAGTCACAGATGGTGTTGGCCTAGCCCATCTGCTGTTGATGAAGAAACTTTAGATACAATAAAAGACATGTTCAATATACCTTGGTGTGGGCATCAAGATTTGATCTTTTCGTGACTCTAGAGACTGTAGCTTCATGTTTTGGCAAAGGTTGTGTAGGACCAGCGATGTAGTTCCCTCTCAGCTTTGTGGTCCGGTGAGGCGCGTTGCCACGTGAGAGCGTGCTTGAGCCATTCGCAGCCTTGAACTTCATCTTTGCGGGCCTCCGAAATCCTGCCTCCACGTTCACAACAGGCCACACCCTATCCCCACACAACATGGCCTCCAATGGATCAGAGTCGCCTAGCAAGGCAAAACGCTCGAGGACAGAAATGGAAGCAGACGAGCACCCAGCCGCGCCTGCGACAGCACAAGCAGAAGGTATCTCTCTCTACCCACTTGGTCACATTGGCAGCCATTGCGCACTTCACTCTATACTGACCCATGATGGCACAGACGATAGCTCCTCAGACGATGACGACTTTGGCCCTGCGCTCCCGTCGTCCGCGCCCAAGAAAAAAAAGCGCAAGCTGCCGTACGAGAAACTGTACATTGCAGCCCTGCCCAGCGCAACACGCTATGCGAAATCGCTCATGCACCGCGAACAACTCTGCTTCACGACCTGGACGCCGCACACGGACTTCCTCATCACCAGCTCCATTGATGGCGTCGTCAAGTTTTGGAAAAAGGACTTTGGCGGCATCGAATTCGTAAAGGAGTTTCGTGCCCATGTGGGCGAGATTAAGAGCGTGAGTGTTAGCGCTGATGGGCGGAGTTTTGCGACGGCGGGCGTGGATAAGACGGTCAAGATCTTTGATGTTGTCACGTTTGATTTGCTGGCCATGTTGACGCTCGAATATGTGCCTGGGGCGGTGTGTTGGGTGCATGGACGAGGAGCTAGTTTTCCGTTGCTGGCAGTGAGTGAGGAGGAGCAGAGTTGGATTCGGCTGTACGATGGGAGGGGGGAGAGGCTGGAGCCGTTGGAGACGCTGAAGAGCGTGCATCGGGCGCCGGTGGGATTGATGGCGTACAATGCGAGTTTTGACTGCGTCGTCAGTGTCGACACGGGCGGCATGGTCGAGTATTGGCGGCCGAGTGGGAGCTACGAGAAGCCGGAGAATGTGTGGAGTCTGAAGAGTTCGACCAACTTGTTCGAGTTCAAAAAGGCAAAGTGCGTTCCCACGTCTCTCACCATCTCGCCCGCTGGCACGCAATTCGCGACTTGGAGCTTCCCTGACCGGAAAATCCGCGTCTTCGACTTTGCCACGGGAAAGCTGTACCGCACCTACGATGAATCCATCGAGACCATCACAACGATGCAGCAAGCCGGCACCGCAGTCCAGCACCTCGAAGACATGGAATTCGGCCGACGCATAGGCATAGAACGCGATCTCGACACACCCTCGCTCCGCAACCGACTCAATGTCATCTTCGACGAGACCGGCAACTTCCTTCTCTACGGCAGCATGTACGGCATCAAAGTCCTCAACACCCTCACCAACAAACTCGTCAAACTCTACGGTCAAGACGAATCCCTCCGCCCCCTCTGGCTCTCCCTCTACCAAGGCCAACCAGACAAGAAACGCGTGACCACCGTCGAAATGGCCGCCTCTGAAAACCCCCTCCTCCAAGAAGCCGAAGCCCGCGACGCCATGCTCGTCACCACCGCCCACACAAAACCCCGCTTCTACATGTTCACAAACGACACCCCGACCTCCAAATCCTCCCGCGACACACTCAACGAAAAACCCCGCCCCAATCACCCCTCCACCTCCAACACCTCCACCAACCCAACCCCCGCCTCTGCCACAACCGCAACCCTCCACACCACCCTCGGCGACATCACCATCCGCCTCTACCCGGCCGCCGCCCCCCTCGCCGTCGAAAACTTCGTAACACACGCCCGCAACAGGTACTACGATAATGTGCGCTTCCACCGCGTCATTCGCAAATTCATGATTCAGACTGGGGATCCGCTGGGTGATGGGACGGGTGGGGAGAGTATTTGGGGCAAGGAATTCAAGGATGAGTTTGTGGATTGGTTGAGGCATGATCGGGCGTATATGGTTAGCATGGCTAATGCGGGGAGGGATGGGAATGCGAGTCAGTTTTTTATTACTACGGAGAGGGCTGTGAGTTTTTTTTTTTTTGGTTTCCCATCTATCTTCCCCCCTATACCCTCATGAAAAACCCCGTCACCATCCACCATCCCCCATCCCCCATATCCCCCATATTCCCTATCCATGATCCATCCATCATATTCTAACCCCACCCAGCCCTGGCTCGACGACAAACACACAATCTTTGGCCGCGCAATTGCTGGCCTTGACGTTGTGCACAAGATTGAAAATGTCAAGGTGTACAAGGAGAGGCCGGAGGAGGATATCAAGATTATTAGTATTGATGTGGAGTAGGTGTGGAGGGGAAAGGCGCAGGGGAAAGGGGACGAGGGAAGAGGAAAACATGCCACACGTATTATAAACTACAGCATACAAGATCTAACCAGCAGCCAAGCAAATATGCACATGAAAATGAATAAACTATGGTATCTAGCATCTTCCTACCATTCAACCTCCTCCTACTTTAACCTCAATTTCAACTTCCACCTTCAACCCCTCACCCTCAGATCCAAACGTGGAAAAACAAACTATAAAACCCCGTCTAAACCCCATCACCAAAACGTCATCTTAGCAGCCACCCAATCCGTAGCTTTAAAAAACACATTATGTCTGTAGAAGAAACTCCTGCTCTTTTTGCCGAAGATGTCTGTGTGAATTGGTTAGTCGAGTGTGATGGATCAATAGGTTAACCAGCAAACCCCAAAAAAAAACACAACACAACACAGCAAAGGCAAAAAAAACAAAGACAGAAACAAAACTCACACATGGGAATTGTAAGCGCACAGACGGCAATCTGGACACAGCCAACGGCGACAAAGACGTCCTTGATGCTGCCGGATTCGACGATCCAGTCGAAGCCTTTGAAGGTCAGGGCAAAGGAGAAGATGTTTTTGAAGACGAGGTTGCAGGTGAAGCCTTCGACGGACATGTCGCCTGTTGGTGGTTAGTGTGATCTTGAAGGAGAGGGGGAAGAGAGCGAGGGGAAAAAAAAAAGGAGGAAGAAAAGAAAAAAACCACTGACGATGCGCATCAACAATATACAACGCACTCCCCACCGCCCCACACACCATCCCCATGACCACCAACGCAAAAAAGAAATCCGGCCAAAACCAGCCATACCTCTCCGCATCATCACTCGTCCATCCAAACCCCACGATCCCTGCCCCTCCAAACACCATCTGCGGCACCACAAGCACCATTCGAAACTCGGGCTCATACACCCCGTTGTTCAGCCGGGTGAGCAGATTGGCACTCCAATCGCTAATGAGGCCCGTGAGGGCGAAACCGAGGAGGGCGCCGATGAAGGCGCCCGTGTACATGTAGCCGGTTTCTACTTCGCCGAACCAGAGGGGGGGTCCGAGCATGATGCCTGCGAGGACGATGCCGATGAGGACGGTGAAGCCGATGAGGGTGCCTTGGATGAGGCAGGACCAGAGGATGCCGGGGTGGAGGAAGAGGGAGAAGGGGCGGAGGAGGAGGTGGAGGTAGGGTTCGTTGGTTTGGCGGCCGTTGGTTAGGCGGAGGGTTTGGAGGTAGGTGTGTTTTTGGGGGGTGGGGTTGGGGGAGTCGTGTGGGTGGTTGTTATTGTTGTTGTTGGAGGAGGGGGGTTCGAGGACTGGTTTGTCCATGGGTGTGGTGATGAGCGAGGTGGAAGGGGAGTGGCCCGGGCTAATGGTAGACGCCGTATTATTATTCGACATGTTGCCGATGAAAGTTTCAAGATCCTTGAGTTCGCGGCCGTCGGGTGCAACGAGGTTGCCCATTGTGTCAATGTCGAACCGGTTTTCGCGCCGGTACGCCGTCTCGGGCACGAAGAAGACGACGAGCGGGAGCATGACGCCCGTGAAGATGGCGACAAAGTAGAACGTCCAAATGTAGCCTATGCGGTCGGCAATGACGCCCACCAAGACCGGGGTGAAGAATGCACCGCCAAAGACGCAAAAATTGGACAAGGCCATGCGCACACCGCGCTCGTGAACGTGGTAGAGATCGCCGACGGACGCATTGACGAGGGCTTCAAAGGGCGCGAGGCCTACGCCCTGGAAGATGCGCGCCCATAGAAAACTCGCGTAGTTGTTTCCCGTTGCGCCGCCCCAGACACAGCTGACGATGATGATGACGGTGCCCAGGAGATAGACATGGCGTTTCCCCCAGATCCTGGCGCTGGGCACAAAGAGGAAGCCTGCGACTCCGACGCCGAGGAGATGGTAGCCTGTCAGCAAGGCCATGTCCGTGAGGTTACGGCGAAAGTAGAGGGCGAGGGAAACGGTGTTTGCAGCGAGGATAGGGGAGAGCGTTGCAGCGATCACGGAGAGGAGGGAGAGGAGGAAGATGATGACGTCTCGTTTCCACAGTGGCCAGTTCTGATGTCCAGGTTAGTATACATGCGATGAAGAAGAAGTCCTCCTCCCACTCATCACCATCCCAGCTGGTCAAAAAGCGATTTCCAAGGAGCGAGAGAGATTTGACGCACCAAAGGGTCATTTGGGTCATCACTTGGCTGAGGCACCAAAAGTATGGTGCCCGTCTTGTCGTACTTCAAGCCCATGTGTCGCGCAGCCGTCTGTTCAATCGCCCTCCTCTCATCGCCCTGCAACACATGCGCCGTCCCAGGAACATGATCGAGCTTTGTATCCTCGAGGACCCCGAGGCCCATGGTGGTGGGTGGGGAGTACGGTACAGTTGGTGGTCTCTAGCAGCCAAGTACCGGTAGCCGTAGTCGAACAAATGAACAACACACGCACAGGGCGATGCGACAATCAATCAACTCACACAACACCTATACAGACACGCAAAAAGGAGGTCGTCAAGTTTAAGAACAGAAGCACGTTTCACGTTCGCAGAAGAAACGGAAGCCAGTGGATCGAAGTACGTCCGCGGGTAGAGACGAGGTAGCCCCGGATTCGAGAGTGAATCAAGTCGAGGGGGGGGAGACTTGACCGGGGTGAGCCGACAAATCGACCATTGGCTCGACTCGGATTGGACGACCAGGTCGAATCTATGGAGATTCTTGGCTGTGATTGGCTGCGAATTGCGCCGAAATGTGGCCAATGGGATCACTTAGCGGCCGATATACTTCCGGAGTCGAATTTGGCCGACGTTTATTAGTTTCCCATGCGGTCGATTGGGAGTTGTTGAGATCATCATCGATAGCATAACTAGCAATATAGAATAGGTATGCTCGCAGCTGGGCTTTTGCACTGCAGGCCTCTGTTGCATGCTGTCAAAGCGGTCTGTTGTACAAGTTACCTACTAGCATAGACCATTAGGTACCGGCACTTTTGTTGATTCCACGGCATTCTTCACCTCACATGCGGGCCGAATCTCTCTTCTCCAACTCGCGCGGTGTTCATGAAACGTTGGGATCTGCGACTTCAACATTAGGTAATCGGTGTTATGGGCACTGCAGACTGGGCAGTCATGTACCAGTGGTGGACAGAGAAACCATGGATACTGTAGAAAGGCGAATCTCATGACAGTGGGGATGGATATCGTGGCCAAGTGTTCGGCCATCCAGCATACCGGTATTACAACAGAGTCAGACGCACACTCTCGAGACCTCTCAATCCTAGAAGTAGATCATGTTAGACTATATTCGTGCGCCATGGAAAGTGGTGGTCTGAGAGATCGGCAGCGCTAGCCAGGTGTGTACCCACTGTACTTGAGCTTAACAACAACAACCTCCAGTTCACAGTACACACGTGACAAAAGCCAAACACCCGAACCTCTACAGCCCTAACCTTACCATACTTCAGGAAAGTACAGTATACTCTTTGAACATGTGTCAACGCGGGAAACGAAAAAATAATCCCAATCTTAACTTCTGTCTACCAGCAGCTAGACAAGACCATCCACCTTACCGGTATACTCTCCATCACCACTCTCGGTCCCACTCTTCATATCAACTAAAAAAAACCAACACCGAGCCCCTCAAGAACAAAACCCCGAGACCACAGCTCAACCCACCAATCTCCAGAGACTTTGCCGCACCAATGATCACCCACTAAGCCCACCTCCCAACTCATCAATTCTAACAAAGCGCAACACACACCCGGCCCGAAATCCCACATGCAGCGAAACCACACGCATGCGAAGACGGGCAATCCCTGTCCGTCGCACAAAACTGTATGAAACTGCAGTTGTCAATGGTATAGCAGACGCCATCATACGGGTTGCTGTCGTCGCGTTCGATGCAGGCGCAATTCGGGCACTCATGAGGATGGTGGCCTAGGGGATTGCAGTAGTTGCCGCTTTAGTTACCGTGGGTTAGCTTGCGTGTGTTATCGATGATGGACGGGACATGCCGTTTTATAGCTGACGTTGGGGTGGCTGAGGGTAACAGTGTCGGTACCCTTGACGATAGAGAAGGTAAATTGGTAGTAACCAACGGGGGAGCTACGGTCGACACTGAAGCACCCGTCAACGCCCCAGCTTCATTCAAGACCAAAATACCCAACGAAGCGGCAACAAGAGGAGTCCCAGATGCAGCAGCAGTTGGTCCAAGGCTAACCCCAAGCCCAACCCCAGAGGTAGCATCAGCTCCCACACTAACAGACGCACCCATTGTCGACACGAATTCCGTAATCAGAAAACCCAAGAGGATTGAAAATTGCAGAAATTGCAGAAGAAGTAGAAGCAAAACCAAGTCCTACCAAACACCGGCATCCCACCATTTATCCCCATCCACACAACAACGCCATTGTCTCCCCCCTCACCATTGTCCACACACACACCTCCATACCCCCCTCCCCTCACCCGGAGCCACCCATCCGCTCCTCCCAAAGGAATGCACCAAAACCCCTCTCCCCCCCACCCAGAAATCCAAGTACCAGTAACACAAACAAACCAACACCCCAGCCCACCCTCACACCACACACCCAACCACATCGTATCCCCATCTACAACAAGCACCGCCCTACAGCCACGCATCCGCGCACAAAATCCGCCCAACTTACAAGAATCACGGGGATTCCGCGGATTGGGAAATCCTGCCAAGCTGGGGGATCAGGTATACATTCCAATCTGCGTCTAGATGGGAAGGCCGAGCATCGCCGGGCGGGAGGTGGATGCCTTGCTTAGGAGGGACGGGAAACGTGGCATGGGATGTAAGATGGTTATTTCGTGCAGAATGGGTGGGAGAGACTGGGCGCGGGCGCTTGTGAGATGAATGGGTGGTGAGTGATGAGGCTGTGTGGACAAGTGGGGTGTTGGTCATGGTAGTGGGTAGGCTTGTAGGTGAGGAGGATGGTGTATATATCCGTATATATATAGAAGAAAGAGCTGTATGTGAGTACATGGTAAACCAAGCCTTGTGTTCTACCACTTGCAATCTACGCCCCAACCCACACCTCAACCAACACCGTCAATCCTCCACAACTAAATCCCCATCTCAACCACCCACCCCCAAACCAACGTACTAAACCCCAACCGCTCAGAACAATCCAGCCATACCGATGTCGATATGATATGGAGCTGAGATACCTTGTATTTGTATCAAAGTACACATACTTCATCTCACCCCATGCATACTCCGTTCCTGATACGTTTCCCGTCGTATATCGCGGTAAACAGATGTATCGCCGCTTATATGCTGAGCTGCTACGGATGTGTGAGATGGACTGTGGGGTCTTGGAGATAGGAGGGAGGAGCGTGGGTGCAGTGGTGTTGATGTTGGGAAAGACAAGGAGGAGAGGTGAGGGAGCAAGGGAAATCGTGGGGGAAAATGAGGTGTTTTTCGGGTCGTGGCCGGGATAGATGTTTTCTTCATTTGGCAGTAGATGAACCCACATCAACGTGAGACGTAAAAAAAACCCCGGCGTCAGAAATAGACAGACACTAGAGTTCACCAAAACTTTCTCCATCTCCCCCCTCCTACCCCCGAAGCGGCAACAAATGCGCAACCCCAACCCCCTGCCTACAAAGCGGACACTCGGGCTTCTCCCTCACCCAATCCCCAATACAACCCCAGCAAAACACATGCCCACACGTCGTAACCGTCGGATCCCGCATCTCCTCGAGACAAAGCGTGCACTTGCGATTCCCGCCCTCGATCCACTGCATACTCTCCCCATCGCTGAGATCGTGGTACGGCGCGCGCGGAAGCGGCGTGTGTGTCCATTTTTGCAGATCCGTGGGTGGAATGGGGGTGGTGGTCGCGCTGGTCAGGAGCGCGTTGTTGGTTGTGTAGGCGGTGGGGTCGAGGCTGACTTCTGCGCCGCCGCCGACGAGGGCAGAGGTCGAGGTTGGGTGGCCGCCTCCGACGGCGGCGGCGGAGGTGGAGGATGAGGTGACGGTGGAGTGGAGGTGGAGGTAGGCTTGGACGGCGATTTGGAGGACGAGCAGGACGCCGAGGACTTCGTAGCCTGCGCGGTTGTCCGAGTCGGCGACGTTGCGGGTGAAGATGTAGCGGAGGCCCCAGATGCGTTTGGAGAGGTGGTAGTAGGAGCCGGTGAAGTAGAAGGTTGCGAGGCTGAGGGCGTAGACGGGCGAAGGGCTGGTGATGGTGTCGAGGTTTTGGAGAAGGTAGTTGTGGATGCGCATGCCCATTGGTTTCTTGACCTGCTGTGCTTTTGTACCGCTTTCTTGGGCGTGCTGGTTTGCCGTGTGTTGGGCTCTGGTGTGTTGGCGGCTGTAGGTCCGGAGTTTGGCTTCGAGTTTGGCTCGGACTCTTCTTCGCAAGGCGGGTAAGAGTCTGTTGAGCACATAGGGTCCGAGTACGCAGAAGATGATGTATCCTGCCCTCCTCCCTAGTGCGGGCAATCGACCTGTGTCGGCTTCCACCTGCACAATGTCTGTGTACTCTTCTCCCAACGTCCGATTTCCTATCAACGTCGTGAGTCCGAGGTACAGCAGTTCCGCAGAAACACGTGTTTCTGATAGATATGTGTGTGCGATCCGCGCGCCATACAGCTTGCGAATCAGGGTGGAGAGCTGGTCGAGTAGGACGCCGGAGAAGTAGGCATCTTTCTGGTGGGAGCGTATGATGTCGGGAGACGCGGCGAAGGGGTATGTCGATGGTGCGGGAGGCGGCCCCATGATTGTATGTGAGAAGTGGATAGGTCGTAGGCTTATCCAAGGCGAACAGTATATGCCAGGACTTCCCCCAAGCCGAAGAAAGTACGGTGTATACCAGGACCTCCGTCCAAAACAAAAACAGTAGGTAGGAAGGTAGGTAGGTAGGTAGTTAGTTAGATCCCAGTCCCGCCTCCAAAGCTTCGCTTCGCTTCGTGCCTGTGACGAATTCCCAATACCACCTCAAGCCAGCCGTGGACGAAAACCCACACACACGCGAGTGTCGTTTCTGTTGCGTGAAACAACGTGACTGAAATGTCCAGACTGCGTACGTGTTGGCGGACCTCGGCTTCTCTCAAACCCATCCTCCACAGAGAATCACGCTAAACCTGATCGAGATGGCACGACGCGTCGTACGCTTACTGGCCAGGTACTCACTATAGTCAATCCCAATCGCACGACTTTGTCGTTGGGGAATAATGGTCGTGGGGAGATGTACGGTTGGCGTGTGTGTTTGTTGTTCCACAGTAGACATGGAGTTCTGCAAGTGTCTTGGAAGTTGACTCAGGCGAGGAGCGTTGTCACCACAGAGTCATGATGAAAAAGCACATGTGCAACACCAACAGCTGGACACCATCCTCTCAACATCAATCCATGAATTCATCATCGCCACGTCTGGCACTCGTCATACATCTCACATTGTCATTCGTTCGCTATACACTCGCCGTCTAGCACACAGCACATCACTCGTCCAAACCTCGTCCATCCATCTATCCGACAACCTCCTCCGTCTCCTCAATAATCTCCTCGACAATCTCCTCAATCTCTTCCTGGTGACCATCTGCGGCCTGGCCAGGCGTCTCTCCCTTGAGCGCGGCAAGCTCAATCTCTGCGCCTTGCTCGCGCAGCCGCTGTGTGACCTCCTCGCGCCAACTGTTCCATTGCTGGAGCATCTCGCGACGTGCCTCAACAACGGCCTTGTTGGCTGAGCTCTTCTTGGCAAGATCCTGCTCATCAAAGACCTTGGAGTAGTTGCGGAGATTCTTCCGGATCTCGGCCTGCTCCTCCTTCGAGAGCAGAGTTGGTGGGCGAGGGCGCCAGAGAAGCTGCTTGAAGCCTTCAATGGCCTCCTCGCGGAGAAGTGTGCCCTTGAAGTCGTACAGATGGTATCCGTTTTCCATCTGATATGTATTAGCATAGTTCATGACAGTAGTAATACAAGACTTACGCGGTGACGGAAGGCACTGGCAACGGTGGCGACATAGCGACCAGTGGGATCCCACTCAATATCAGTCACACCATAGTGCTCGTGCGTGTCCATGAGCTGCAAGTTGGCATTGAGCTCCTTGTCGCCCTTCTCAGACTCCTCCTTTGGCTTGTCGAAGCTGAGATCCCAGAACTCGAGTTCAAACGACTGCTGTGACTGCAGTGCGGCAACCACCACGAAACGGCCCTTTGGCGACCAGTAAATGGCATTGCTGTTCTTCTTGTCCACGGTACGGATATGACGGAAGTTGCCAATCGCGCCACCCTTCAGCTTCTCAGGTGCGAAGAAGGAGACGGCAGTCTTGGGACCAACAGCCGCACCTTGAATGACCTCTCCGGTAGTGATAAGCACGAAACGGTTGCCCTTGGGCTCCCACGCGAAGTTGATGACAGTATCCTTAATCGAGTCAACGACTTCGACGGGTACACCCTTTTCGCGAACGCGGAAGATCTCGAGATTGGTGGCGAGAGACTTCTTGGACTTGGAATGACGGTCGACCTTTACACAGACATAGGCACCCTCTGATTGCCAGTGGAGCTTGGCATCGGACACGTTGAAAAGGTTTCGTGTACGCACGACTTCCTTGGAAGGTATCGACATGAGACCGACCTTTGCGGGGTTGCTGCCCAGCTCGGGTGTCCAGTAGCAAAGGAGTTGCTCGTACGTCTTGACGTCGGCCCGCTTGGGAGTGGCAGGGGCCCACTCAAAGTCCATGATGCCCTCAATCTTGACCGAAGACTTGTCAAGGAGATTCATCCGGGGAAGCTCGTAGATGGAGATGGACTGGCCTTGGGTCAGGCGCGCAACATACTTGTCGTCGGCTGACCACTTGAACGTCGGCCATTGTAGCTTCTTCTTCACGGGCATGCCATCCGCATCGACACCACCAGGCACATCAATAGTGGCAAATGAACGGAGCGGCTTTCCGGTTGCGATATCCCAGATGATGTAGTTCTTGCCATCCTCCTCGAGCGACAGCGAAGGAACAGGGTTGTTCTCGTCGACCTGCAGAGGTCGATGCGACCAGGTGGTGAGGTACTTTTCGTTGGGCGAGTAGTCGACCAGGTTGACACCGGGGTGAGCGAAACGCTTCTGCCTGCTCCACGCCTTTCCACCCCACAGCTGCACACCTTGAGCGTGCATAGATGTGAGGTAGGTTCCTTGAGGCGACCATTGAATAAAGGACTCGGTCCAGTTCTCGCGGTCGACCACAGGCTCCGGGGGGTCCTCCTTGTCGTTCCAGAAGACGCCAACCTTTTCGCCACGGTACATGGCCATCTGGTCACGGCTTTCCGGATCGCCAAGCCACCAGCGCAGATGCTCCTTCTGCTCGAACGGCGGGATCTCGGGGGGATGGTACTCCTCATCGATGCGGCCCTCCTTGCCGTAGCGGTCAATGTCGGTCAGCTTGTTGACGGCCATGGTGTGCTTCTTGTCGAGAGCAGCCCCGTGGAGTTGCTTGACGGCTGCGACAGCCTCGGCGGGCGCGCTGTACTCTACAAAGGCATACCTGCGTCACCGTCAGTTCAGTTCGTTCCCCTCATGTCGCCTGTCGCCTGGCAGAGCCTCGAAGACAGCAAAAAGACCTACCCCTCCGTCTTGCCGCTGTCGCCAACGGGCATGTGCACGCCATCCTCCTTGACCTTGCCCACTGTGTTCAGCTTCCTCAGTACGAATTTTACCAGCTTGCCTTTGCTGTCTTCGGGCACAATGGGCAGGCCGTCGATGACGACAAATGCATCCAGTCCCTCATCGAGCCGCACTTGGAACTGTTCCTCGATGTCGGTGAAGTCGATTTGGCTCTCGTCGAACTCGTCGTCGCTGTCTTGCGGCAGATTCTCATAGGAGGGCGCCATGCTTGCTGGCTGCCGCGATCGTGATGCTGCGAGAAAGAGGGCGACAAGGTGGGGCTCGAATTTCGCAGGAGTCGCAAAATCCAAAGTGCTGCAGATCCGCGCTAGGCCTGCGCACGGACCTGCACCTTCTCACGACGACGGCAACGAAGACAGCGGCAGGAGGACGCGAGGCAACGTCTTCACTGAGTTTGTCTTGCCTAGAACGACTTTTAATATCACCACTGTAATATGTCATAACCCAGTGAGAGCAAAGACAACATTTCAATTAGTTTATAGCATGATTTGATTTCGTGTAGAGATCTACTCATCTTTCCCTATGGCTCTTCATCATTTCTCCATTACTCATTACAAACTACTGGCTTTTGGCTAGAAGCCGATACAAATGACGGCCGTGTGATGATGAACCCCCACATAGACATCGTCATAACCGTAACCGTCGACTCCATCCCATCTCAACGAGTGCTGACATGAACCCGTAGGAGTCGTGCAGACCGCCAGATGATGCCCCACCCCCTCACCACCTCTATCCAATCCCATAGTCATGCCATCCATACCTCCTAACGTCATAGCATCCCATGCATAGTACCAGCTCCCATTTCCCCTCTCGATCATAGTCTACTCACACAGAAAACGCCGACACCCTGCCCTGATCATCCCGTCGAAGCCCACCGTACGATACCGCTACATGCCGCCCAGGATAGGTATAAACTGAAGAAAAAACAGCAACGTAAGCAAATGCCATGCTCATAAGCCGCGCTTACTGTCGAAGCCATCGATATTGGGGGCCTTGACCAACCTCCCACTCGCAGACACGCGCTTCTGTAGTCGTGCCTCCCTTTCCTTTGCTCGCTCCGCTGGGGAACTACCATTTCCGGCGAGAATGGGCGGGAGCGCCGTGAGAGTGTCGTTGCCGCTTGAGGGAGGCTTACTTCCCGCGACCGGTACTGTACGCTTTCCCGCGCGTTGGTCAGCTTTGAAGTCGAGATAAGCCCGTGCTGAGTGACTTAAGGGTATAGGCGCAGCGACTAGCGGTAGCTCGGCGCCATTTTGAAGAAGTAGCTCTGCCACAGGAAACGCCTTTCGTGTAGGCTGGCCGGTGCTGGGGCGAGTGCTTGGTGAGCCTGCAGGCGTCGAAGTTGCTGACGGGGACGCGGGGTCTGCTGCTGCAAGTGCAAGGAAGACGACATGCGTCCCGCGTGACCGGTCGCGTGCATTCGGGTTTGCCTTCAATGCCAGGGCGTAAAGAACGTTTTGGATATCATTCTTCTTGACCGACGCCAGTAGCGTTTCATCCGGCGTCGCATAGTGCGACACAGTCGGCGAAATGGGGGCAACGAAAGCGCGATCTGAGTATTTCGAAGAGATAAAATGCAGCCTCTGCTCACGTGTAGACATTGGTCCTGACTTCAGTGCCGGATCTAGTCTTGCTTCCCAGATTGAGTTACTGACGCGGTTACCAATCTTCAGTAGAATCTCGACAATATCGGGAGTGAAGGACGTAACATCAAGCGTCAGTGACCGAACCTTGGTAATATGTGTGCCTAGTGAGCGATGAATGCCACTACACTCAATGCAGATGACGATGCCCAAGTTGATAGATACCCAGTCGACCTTGATCTCCGTACCGCAGTCGGCGCAAGCCTTGTTGCTGGGATCCGCCTCTCGAACTTGACGGAGCAGCTTTCCTTCATCCCCAAATGATTCTTCTTTTCGATAGCCACCTGGTCGATCGCCGACTGTAGCATGTCGCGCTGGTGCCTTGGAGCCATAATTATTCCGGTGACTCGACATGGATGGGCTCTTGCCCGTAAGGACTGATGCAATGTCTCGATGCTGCTGTCCGGGTAGAGAATCTGTTGACGGTCGATCAGACTTGCCTGCAGTCTCTACTGCAGTTTGTAGTGCGTTGTTCACGGCGCTGATCCACGACTTCATGTCATCTTCATTCGTCGCTTGATATACGCGGGTGTACTGCGGCGTAATGACTTCGAAACAGAATCGGCGATCTGCATTGCGTGCTTCTCTTACAGATGCCATCCGCAGATCGATGGGATCCATGTGAAGTTCGAGATTTTGCTTCCAATTCGAGTACTCTGAAAGTTTCCCTTGGTCCAGAACGATCCAAAATCTACGCAAGTAAGTATACGTCCAAAGACTGTGGTGCAACAATGCGACTTACTTGTGCCAGGCCTGCTTATTCAGGCCCTTTGGATCGACATGACTACCAGGTCTACTCAGCGCCCACAAGAGCCCCTCCTTTCGATGTGGGCCTGACCCAGCTTCCGTTATCGAGGCCAGATCCTTCTCTTCTAGGTCTCTGATTCCTTTGAACTTGTCGGATTGCGGTGCCACCGCCGCCAGATTTGATTTGCCCATTTCCGGACTCTGAGCCGAAGTAGCAGCGGGCATACTGGGAGGCGAAGTTGTGTTCGGTGGAGCAACAGTACTTTGGAACATGGGCGCAAGACTGCCCTTTCGGCTTGTTGCGCCAGGGACTTCACCGTCCTGTCTGGCTATTATCTTAGGCACGCTTTGCGACGAGGCCACCGGTGACGTCAGAGACGATGCAGGAGGTTCATCAAAGGTCTTCTTGTTCTTTTCCAGCGCACGACGCTTCTCCTCTCGTTCTGTCCTCTGGATCTGGAACTCCTTGTCTGCCTCCTTGACTTCACAACTCAGCGCCTCGAGTTGTGGCAGCATCATTTCAACCTTCTTGGCGGTCTCAAGGTAGCGCTTCGCTTGCGCATCGGCGTATCTCGTCAAATGCGAAAGCACTTCTTGGTCTTTGCGACCGCCATGCAGATCTTGCATGAATGAGGAATAGTCGAACCGTTTGAGTTCAAAGTTCCGCCTCTTTGTCTGATATTTTGAATCAGTCTCAGCTCGCTTCTTTTCTTTGAGCGAGTCCTGCCGTTGCCCAAGGTATCGACCCAGGTATTGGTAGTAATCTTTACTCTCTTCTTCGAAGTCCTTGCGCTTGGTTTCTGCCTGCTTAATATCGATGTTGTAGAGCTTATATATGGGATCGATGATTAGCTTCTGAATGTTGGTGGTGTTGGACCGCTCATAGGCGAGGATTTCCTTTGCGATCTTGTCGAAATAATGGTCAATGGCTGGCTGCACGGCGTTTGCGTTTGAAGACGAAGCTTCTCTCAATGCATCCATGAGATCCGACATGGCGTTGTTGCACTGTTGTTGCGCTTCCATTGCAGACTCGGCCCGTTTGAGCACTTTCTTCCACCGTGTCCGCATGTTGCCCGTCTTTTGCTCCAGTGCCTTCATGGTCGCCCGGAACAATGGGCCATCTTCCGTCTGGCTCAGATCCTCGCCAGGCCGCGACACATCCAGCTTGACTGGCAAACTTCCACTCGTCAGGGTTGTACTCTGGCTCGGTATAAGGCCGAGGCTATGCTCAGGTATTGGCTCAAAATTGGGTGATCTTGGCGCAGCATTGTCCCAGTCTCTATAGTCGTCGCCCGAGTCGCTCACTCGGGAGTCCATCGATTGCGCAGAAGGCCCCCGTAGTCTCGGAGGAACGCTCAGCTTCATTCGTGGAGACGGAGATGTTGGGCTCTGGATTAACCGCGAGGTATCTGGCCACGTTAGTTTTTTCTTTCTTGTCCCAGAAGTTGAAATGCTTACTTTGGACCCAGAATGTGAAGTTTGCTAGTGTTTCAAGCCTATGTGCCCGCTGATCATACTCGACAAACTGTAGGCTGTTAGTTAGACCTTGCCCAAGCGCACTGAATTCAATTTACTTGCGCTGCAGCTTGTCCGCCATCCCCCACCACGACTCTCATTCGTCTTGGGCGGGGTAAACTTCCATGACCACTGAAATTGTACCGAGGAGTGACCACTCGTTGAATAGTCGCCGACAAGCTCCACCTGCGGGTTCTTGTGCAAGTTTGGGTTGGCGTAGAACTCGCGCGTTACCAGGTTGTCAAGTTCCTTGGAGCCTCCTGCAAAGATAAAAGTCAAGCCATTGATACATGTGTCCACTAGTCCTGTCTGGTTTACGGTCGAAGTGTTGTTTGCATTGTATATACTGGGAACCGCTAGATGTTGTCGCAGTATGAATGTGAAATTGAAATTCAACTCCTCGTCGTTGGGCAGGCGCAATAAGAAGGACGGGGGCCCGTCAGCTGGGATGGGGGCTTCAGGGTCCTGCAATTAGAGTTTAGTTATGCACAGTGTTGCAGAATGGTGGTCAGAGGTACCTGGATGTACTCGATTACGCTGTCGTCGCCAACATCTCGCTTTGCGCTGTATCTGGTCGCGGGAAAGGCGTTTGGCGTGATGTTTAGGAGGGTGCGATTGCGGTTGTTCGTGATGTTCAGGGACGCGACCGAGACTGTCTCTGTTCAGCGCAAGTTGTGTATTGGGGGGTGGGTGGAAGTGCGAGTTTCAAAGACATACATCGAGTCTGGTCTCGCAGATATAGGGCGCCTCCCTCATCTGCCTTGCTGCTCACGGCCCCCATACCCAGGACACGGCTGCAAGAGCTCTGTTCAGGTATAGAATGCAGAAACAGCGCTCCAAGTCGCCCAAGTCGCGCAGGTTGAAAGAGCAAAGCGCAGGAGCATGCCTGGCCCGGACGTGAGAAAGATTCCGCTGAGAGTCTGGCAGGCGGGCGTGGCACGGTTCTTAGTCGGCTCCTCCAGGGCTGTGGTGCTTAATTAATATGGGGTGCCGGCGCGCGATCGAGTCTGGAGGGGGAAGAGGGTAGGGTAGGGAAGCAGTAGCGAAATGGGGCCTATTGTTAGAGATGGGCGGGGTCGAGAAACGGCTATGTCAGGACGCCTCGCTAGGTACCGGTACCTTAAGCTGATGTTGGTTGAATAACACTGGAGCCTCCTGCGCAGGATGCGTAAAAGGGCGACACGAGAGCACGCTTGGGAACGGCGGGATGTGTGAAGGATGGAGGGGCGCCGTTCTGCACTCGATGTGCAATAGTCGGTCTGAGTGGGCTGTGTCGATCCACAAGGCAGGCGGGATCGCAGTGAAATGCTTTGCGCGCCCACACCTGCACACGCTACCTACCTACACGCTACAGACAGCGGGAAAGGCTGTCACGCAGGAACGTCAACTGGTGAAACGGCAGGCTGAGAGCCGTTGGTCAAGTACCATGACCGTAGAGTAGTACACCATTACTATGTACATACACTACAGGACACTGCGGGCGTGCTTGACATAGGACCCAGCCCTTGATTGCGTGTCTCCGTTACCGGTAGGTACCTAACCCTCGGTGATGGCTTGCGGCAACAGGCAGAGAGATGTCTACCATGTCCTAGGTAGTATTGCTTACTGTGTACCTATGGATGCCTACTGTAGATACAATCATGGCTTCTATTTTGGGTTTCGAGTCCTCCCCGACCTTCAAGTCATAGTGACGAATACGATGACGGGAAATAGTCACACAGACAGGCTACCATAGTAAAGTCCAGTCAGCAAGGCACCAGTGACTGGCACATGCAACGCCTGCAGAGGACGCGTCCCCTCCCTCCTTGCACACTTGAACAGAGGACGACACATGCAGTCCTCCTCCAAGTCAGGCACAAACGACGCGTGATTCGAATCAAGTCATCCCCCGCATAGGCTGTTTGGCCCCTAAGATCTGGCTTAGATCAAGTTTCATTGCATCAGTGCGTGCATCTGAACACGAACGATTGCAGCGCTTGTGCTTCATCTCCGGATGACATGCGCCGTGCCCCTTAGAGGAAACGATCTTCGATCTGCGACATTGTCTCTCTGTCCAATCAGAACCCCCGTCTTTCGCCGCGAATTCTTTGAGAACTTCCTCCACCATCACCGTCGGGCTATCTGAAGGTGCGAATCCGAGGCATTGCGGCTGTGCTTTGAACACTACTGTACAGTGCTCCCATTGCAAAGTATGATACCATCTAATTACCACTCGCAACCCTTTTACTCATCCATATAGCTGCATCTGTCCATGTAAACAATTGACAGTGACATCACCTGCTGTCGTAAAGCCGTGCCGGTACCGGTACCTACCACCGTGCTACCAGCACCAGATCGTCCCCAGCCCACCCTCACTCCACCATGGCATTCCGCCTCCAAACCCTACGCCATGCTCTCCGCCAACCCTCGATAAACCCTCGATTCACCCAACGGCGCTGGGCCCAGGTCCATGATGTCCGCTTCCTCGCCACCCACGACACCCAAGCGCGCATCCTCGCAAAATACAAAGCCAAGCTAGAAGAAAAGGCCAAAGCCCAGGGCCTCAAGGACCTCGACGAACTCAAGGAGCAATACAAGGATAAAATCGAAGAGCTACGCAAACAAGCCATCGTACCAGGCGCAACAGGTCCCCTCACACCACCACCATCCCCCACATCTACAGTATCACCCGCACAATCAACACCACCACCACAACAACAACAACAAGCACAACAAGCAAAAGATGAACCAGCGACATCCCCCTGGCCCTCCCCTCCACCCCCACCAACCCCAAAATCCCCAAATACCCCCCCACCCGGCATCAAAACCCTAGACTCCTTCCTCAACCTCTCAAAAATCCGCCCCTTGCCCGCCCAAGAAATCCAAACCCTCTGGCGCCTCCGCCACGCTTCCAACAAGCAATCCGTACACTTTGCCGTCCCAGCCCAGACGTTTGCCTCGATGATGCGCACGGCAAAACAACATCCTACGTTTGTCTTGCCCATGCCGCGCGAGATTCCAAAGGAAGAGGAGGGAGGGGGGGAGGGGGGAATGCAACAGGCGGCTGAATTGCATTATATGCAGTTTGCACATCCCCATGTCGATACGACGACGTTGATGTTCACGACGCTGGCGGAGTTCAAGTTGAGGGGCGAGTTTGCGACTCCGCATACGACGGTCACCTTTCATCAAGAGTTGGCAGAGAGTCACGCCTTGGTCTTGGGTCAGGGCATAGTGATGGAGGGACGGGGGGTAAGTGTGGATGATGCAAGGTGGCTGATCATGTGTATGCAGAAGTTCTATGTTCAAAGTGAGGAAGGCAAGGCAAGGCAAGAGCTGCTAGACTTGTTCACAAGGGGTGACAGTGCATTTCGAGTCGAAACACTCATAGATGAGGCAGAGAAGATTCTGTAATATCGTCGTGTGGAGGCATTTGATTGTAATGGTATGCAGCTACATGATAATTATAGAGTGTCTTGGCACACTCTTATGCACTATCCCCACCTCTCTTGCCCCTCTGGATTCCACCTCGCCCCCCACGCGATACTCTCGTGCACCATGTTGTACCCAATCTTGCCTCGAAAGGCTCAGGGTACTTTATAGTAGTTAGTAATCTTGGTCTGTTGGAAAGACCACACGGCAGGAGCCCTGACCCGACTGACAAAGGGCCATGGCTTACGGGGCGGCAGACGGACACCAAGAGTGAAAGCGAGGCGATCTTCGTCATAGGTGTCCTCTATGGGTGGTCCGCCGCCATAAGGACCCACAGCCGTGTCCTCGTCCTCGTCCTTGTCCTCGGTCTCGCTCTTGGGGGGCAGGATGCCAAGGTTGAAGAGATCATCCTGCATATCCATCATCCGCGTCTGGCCCGCCTCGACTACGGCGGGATGGACAGGATCCTCAATCGGCTTGAGGTCCCAGGTAGAGCGAGGCCACTGACAAAAATGGCAGAAGATGTTGGGCTGGCCCATGTATGGGGCGCACGAGCACGAAGTAGTGAAGGTAAGAGTGCGGTCGACAGGCTTACCGTCCTTGAGGAATGTCTGCTCTAGGAAGCAGGCAAAGCCGGGGAAGAGGTTAGCACCATCATGGAAACGCAGCTTCAAGTTCTTGACGTTCTTCTTCTCGATCGTGTAGAGGATGGCCTTGGAGACGGGGTGATCGCAGAAGAGGATGTCCCACGGACAAGCTCGCTCGTAGCGCTGGTCAGAGGAGATGAGGATAGTGAGGTGCTCCATATCGACAGCAAGACGAGCGACAGCCTTGATGAAGTATCCAACGCGCTTGGAAGAGGGCTTGGTAGGCTCATCCGCACGGTAGAAGATGCTGAGGTTGGTGACATATTTCAAGAAATGTGGGCGGATCGGGAAACGCCAGAACATGCCAGGCTTTCCCTTGGCTGTAGTGCAGAAGGCCATGTGGTTCTTTGCATAGAGGAGATGGTGAGCCTCTTCATAGTACTGATGGCAAGTAGCTAAGATCTGCCAGGAGACTTGGACCTCACCGTCGAACTCGTGGGGATCGAGGGGTCCGAATGTGAAAGCGCCACGATAAAGCGTTTGAGGCCAGGCACTAAGCACTTCTTCGAAGATCATAAGACGAACCTCGGCGGGGAAGCGTTGGAGCTGGTCGCCTTCGGGCTGACGGAGAGTAAGTCGAGACATCTGATTCAACGCGTCCAGGAAATTAAAGTCCCGGTAGAGGGCTGGAGCACCCTGATAAGAAGCAAGGACCTCTTCCGGGCTGGCAACACGAGACATGGTGTTAGGCATGATCACCAGATAGGTGGCTTCAGGGTACTAGGTTGCCCTTTGCTCATGACAGGTTAGAGGTGACGATGAGAAAGCAGTGACTTGTAACTTACTAGGACTCGAAAATCTGTCTCTGTACAGCGGGAAAGTTATCCCAAAGTCTCAGCACCTGCGATTTGAACTGTGTGGAAGTGACGACTGATCAGATAGTCGTCGGAGAAGCAAGTCTCCGTAAAGGTTGAACGCCAGTTTTTGTGCAACTAGCATTATCATGTCAGTTTCGATGCTTGAGGTAGACAGTGACCATTCTAGACGTGGTACTGGTAGTCTAGCTGTCTGTGTGCAACAAATTGTGCTGAGCTACGCAGCCATTACCCGTGCTGTGGGCGTCGACACAGCAGTGAATAGCAGTGAATAAGAGAGTGTAGCTTACTTTGTGAGAACGCCCTGAACTCCTCGTAAAGCAATATCACACGCAAACTAAAGAAGAGCACCTAAAGGAATGAGAAATTAGGTTGTGATTGTGGTGTAGGAGTGAGGGGACGAAAGCTGGGAGCTGTAGAAGATCAAGGGCTCCGACTACGGCAAGCGCTTGGGGTCACACTATTAGGGCAGTCACAACACGCCCACACCGCCTTGGGCGTCGAGCAGCTGTGATGTGATTGCAGTATACAAGGTGGCATACATGGATCCTGTAGTAAAAGCTGCGAATTGAGACATTGCAATGATGCTGCAAGATATTATAACCAAGCTTCGAGAGCGTAATTACCTTACAAACATGCCGCTGGCGGGTAGAGACGCACCAGAAATGACAAACGCCGTCAACATGGTGATATACAACCAGAATTTACAGTACAACTACAGTTTTGGCCATGCCTCGAAGCCTCGAGACTCGAGATCCAAATTGAAGTGCAGAAGTTCTTGCCATATATTCGACCCAACAGTCGTCTCATGCAGACTGAAATGGATATTATACAGCAGACAGTATAACAACAAGATTAGGGAGGGAAAGAACGGATTGAGCACCCACACATACCTGGCCATGCGAATGAGGCCTGTAATAGTGACGGCCCTCGACGTTATACTCGAAACTGAGCCTAGGTTATGCATCTTGTCCTGCTCTTTCTCGCAAATTTCATACTCCGAGACCGCACACAGCATCAACGTACCTGCCTTCAGCATGCAGGGTGTGAATGATGTGAATTCTTGGCACCCTCACACCAATACTAACCCTATCATCAAAGCGTAAAGCTGATCCTGTCCATTCAGAAATTTTTCACATATTGCTGACCTCTCACTAGCAGCCACAGAGCATCAGGTAGTGCTAATGATCTCACCTCTTCTGCTGCCCCTCCAGGCGCCTTCTATAGTGCTCGCAGCTAATCCTCAATCCCTCATCGAGATTCACCTTGGCCCTGTACCCCAGTAACCGCCGCGCCTTCGACAGATTCATATACCGATCCCTACAGCCATCACTCACCAACCCTCTACTCAATGGCCCCTCCGTCCCCATAATCCACCCGGTCCACTCGAAACCTAAACCTAGCCACCAAGCTAAACCCTCGGGCACCGCAATCTGGTACTTGGGAATGTGTCCAAAATGTTTCCATACTGCGATACAAAGCTGCCTTAGGGTGACAGGCTGGCCATTAGAAATGAATATGGCCTCGCCAGCTGCAGTTTGGCAGTTGAGCAGATTACTGACTGCCAGGACGTGGGCGTCTGCAACATTGTCGACGTAGGCATAGTCTTGCAGATTGGTGCCAGATCCAATGACAAAGGGCGTCTGGGCGGCGGCTATACAGGAGTGAATGATGGGGATACAGCCTGGATCGTTGGGGCCAAATACAGGGGCAGGACGAAGAGCGCAAGTTGCAAAATCGTGGGTATTGGCAGAGAGGGCTATCTCTTCCGCCAGGGTCTGAGGTATGTGAGACTCGGTCATTGAACCATACACTGGAAAGGTACAAAAGGAGACATCAAAGCAGAGAAGTAGGACAAGAAATTCAATCAGCAAAGAAATAAGAAGTTGAATTACCTTGCTAATCCCATAGCTCGTCTTCGCCCTCCCAGTTGGCCACCCCTCGTCCACATTTCTAAAGTCCGCCTCCAACTCATCGAATACCACCGTACTACTACTGGTGTACACCAGCCCCTTCGCTCCACACTCTTTTGCCGCACTCACAACGTTCCGTGTTCCCTCTACATTGACTTTGAACACCGTCTCCTTGCCCTTCATCGAGTACCGCGCAGAGCCCACGGGACACAGACCGGCTGTATGCACCACGATTGATGGCCGCGCTTCATTGAATACTTTTTGCAGGGCTTCTTTATCGAGGATGTTGGCGCGCACATAGCGGACAGAGGCGGTGAAGGTTGCGCTGCCCAGGGAGGGGGGATTAATGTCGATGACTGTTATGGCGAAGCGCTTGGTGCCTAGGAGTTGGGAGACGATGGATGTGCCTAGGAATCCACAGCCACCAGTTACCAGGACGGGGATAGATTCCATGATGTGTATGGAAGATGGGTGTTGATGGAGAGGGAGAGTACGGTTTGGGTCACGGGAAGGTGGGAAGTGGCTCTTGGTACCGGTATTTGCTCATGGTGGTACCAGTAGGTAGGTACCGGTACAGGTCGAGGTGCGTAGGACTACTGTACCGGTAGATCTTATACCATGGAATTACTGGGGATAAATCCACCACTTTAGGCTGTATCTGCACAGGATCGCATGGAGCACGAGGAACGCGAAACGACGCTTCTAACACTTGAGATGACGTCGTGCGTGTACTTGCAGAGAAAGTGTGTGAAGTGGGCGCTTGCCCGAATCAAGAATTCTCACGAGTCATGGTCGACGACGATTCTGACCTTCATGGCAACATAAACCAATGCATATATTCAAACAACGTTGCAAAAGAGCAAGTTTAAGTTCCAATCTGCCTCTACCACACTCTTTGGATTTTCTGAGAAAACTACGCTTCCTCCACACGTTCACACCAAATCTCCCCCTCCAGGAAAATACTCTCAAGTGGGATTTCCCACTCTACCCAAATCCCCCCAAAAACTCCAATATAATACATCACCCCCGAAGAAAGTAATAACAATGAAACTGAACAAAAACACCGGTACCATCCACCCACCTCTCCTATAACCCCCAGATCTAACCCCCGATACCCAGCCCTCCTCACACCCCGCACCCTCCTGGTCCCCTACTCCCCCCACCACGTGCCCACATACCACACTTGGATGCAGTCGCCCTCGCTGCAACAACTAACAGCCTCTGAACCGCTGAGTTTGGAGGAGGAGTATGCGATGCAGCGCTCGTGGCGCGAGGATGGGGATAAACTGACATTTATTATTTGCGTGGCGCCTGGGGAAGGGGAGTTGAGCGATGCAAAGGGCGAAAAATCCAAGGAAGAAGAATGTATAAGAGCAGGGAGATATGATACTCCGGAGAGTATGGTGGGAGATGTGAATTTATTCCTTGTCGAGGAGGAAGTGGATGAGTTTGATGAAAGAGAAACAGATTCTTCCATCTCACAGCAACAACAGCAACAACACACCTCGCACATATCCCCCTCATCTTCCCCCCCATCCAAACCAGTTAACTTGACCGGCGAATTAGAAATCATGATAGCCTCCCCCCACCACCGCGGCAAAGGTCTCGGCCGCTTCGCCCTTCTTGCATTTCTATCCTACATCCTCGACAACGCGGGCGCCATTGCAGGCGAATTCACCCAGTACAAGTCGACCGCCAACACCACCACCAGCAGTCCCACTAGCACCACACCCCCCACCCCAACCCTAACCAGCCTCCGCGTCAAAATCGCCCAAGACAACACACCCAGCCTCCACCTCTTCGCCAGTCTGGGCTTCACGCTGCTGAACGACGGCGCGGCGAATTATTTCGGCGAGGTGGAGATGCGTTGGGATTGTGTTGGGAAGGTGGGAAAGGTGTTTGAGGGGGGAGGGAGGGGGGAGGTGTTGGGGTATGTGGAGGGGTAGGGTGGGGGAGATGGGAGTGGAGGGCAGGATGAGTAGGGATGGGGGGATGGAGAGGAAATAGAGCGTCGATGAATACTTGTGAAAAAAGTTACATGTTCAAGAGGAGTAGGGAAAATAAGATAGAATTCCATCCCACCAAGACTAAACTCAGCATTACAAAGATCATGATATTGAACAGCATAGCATGCGGAACTTTTTAATTCCCTCAGCCCTCCTTTCCCTTTTTCTCTCTTGATATCACACAATAACAAAACGTCTAAAAGAAAGCTAGTTTCCGATACCCACACAAAAACCAAAAACCACAGTGTGGGCGTAGGTTGAGTAAAAGGAAAATATAGGTATAAGAAGGCAATGTATGAGAATGAGACGCATTGAAAAAACACATGGGAAGTAGCAGAGTGGACGAGACGTGAGAGTATACATAAACCTATACATGTACATTTACGTTGCAAATGTAAATGTATAATAACTAAAAAAAAATCCCAGATATGCAACTGCCCTTTTCTGGGCACTTGGGATATGCAAATCCTCTCCACTCCCATGATATTCTACTCCCATAACCCCTGCACCCTCTCCCACCATCTCCTCCCTATTCCTCCTCTCCCCCAACCTCCGCCTCATCCTCCAACGCACCCGCCAACCCCTTCCTCCCCACCTCAAAAACATAAAGCGCATTCTTAACTTTTCCCGTCATCCAGCGCGCCAAACGGGGTTCCCTGCCCACAGCGGCGACAATGCAAAGACCGTCTTTGCCGCGATCACCTCGCTCCTGAACAGCCAGACCGTTGACAATACCACGGATTAACACTCTATCCTGTTTTTCCGCGCCATTGTCCTCGTCGTCATCAAGATCGAGCGGGACCTTACCCACCTTACCCAGCCCCACCAACCCCCTCCTATCACCTGCAACCTTCCACGCGCGAATCCAGCCATCCCAACTCGCCGTGAGTACGACATCTGCAAATGGCACTGTCGCCATGGCCGTGACGTAGCGTGGGAGACGGGGTCCCGGTTGCGCAGACACAGCGGCGTCCTGGTTTGCGGACATTTGTGTGGGGAGAAGGCGGGGGTCGCGGCCATGGGTGAGGGGGAGGACGAAGATTGGTTTTTTGCGCTTGTCGGACCAGAGGGAGAGGGAGCCGTTGTCCGAGGCGGTGACGAAGTGGGTGGCGTCGAGGAGGGCGATGCAGTCTATGGAGCCTTCAGCGTAGGGGATGAGTGGGTCGTCGTCGTCTGCGTCTGCGTCTGTGCCGTTGACTTTGTGTTTGGGCTTGTCTTCGTCATCGTCGTTGACGTTTTTGCCAAAACGGCCTTTGCGTAGCTTTTCCAGCCCCTTTTGCCGTGCTGTGCCTCCACCTTGAAATACGAGCTGGTTTTCTTCCACAACGCGCCATAATCTGGCGGTGCGGTCTCGAGCACCCACACTGACACAGGTCTCTTGGTTGAGCTCGAGGCCGCCGGCGATGCCAATGACTACATCTTGATGTCCGACCAGCGTCTCAATGTAGGCATTCTCGGGCGCACTCCACACAATGACGGCGCGATCTGCTCCGCCAGAAAACAGCTGTTCGGTGCCTCTCCGGAATGAGAGGGACATGACTGCATCTCGATGTCGGGTGAATAGGTGGCGTGGTGTGAGTGTAGCGGCGTCCCAGATGATGAGGCGTGCGTGCTTGTCTCCTGTAGCCAGGTACTTGCCTGAGTCGGAGACGGCAATGGAGATGATTTCGCCTGTGTGGCCCAGATAGGACCTGTCGCCCTTTTTGTTCTTGTTGCCTTTCCGCCACAAGAGTCGCTTTGGAGTGCGGCGCGGAGTGAGGTTCGAGGGTCGATTGGGGTCTGGAGCGTACGACTTGGGGTCTGCGATTTCCCACTTCTCCACCACCAGGTCTTTGCTAATGGTCCACGCATATGGGAGGTGTAGTGCGCACCCAGTAACCGCCTTTTGCAGGCCAGGATATGACGCCACATGTGAAGCCTGCTCAAAATCCAGCTCGTCTGCAATGTACTTGTAGATTTTGCCCTTGTTCTCTGCCACGTCTTCCTTGAGCCTCTCTGCAATCAGATCCTTGTCGATTTGCTCTGCATCGAAGCCCACCTCTTCCTCGACCTCTTGGCGGATGTTCTCTAGATAACGTTCGGCCAGGCGCAATCGTTTTTCTGCCGCCGTCTCGTTCTCGTCGTCTGAAGAGTCCGAATCGCCGCCCTCTCCCTCGTCGAATATGCCGCCGCCATCCTCGTCTGAGATTTCACTGCCACTTATCGACTCTTCTCGCTCAGGACGGCGGGCACCACCTCCTCTTGCAGGTCGCGAAGCATTGGCGTCGATGTTGCGGCGTTTGGGAGCGCTCGACTCTCCTTCGGGTCGCTTTCTCTTCCGCTGCGAGGCCGGAGTGGTGAAGAAGGAGGAAGACATTGGCGGGAGTCTGGTGTTGGGCAAGAAAAAAAAAACTACAAAACAGTTGCAGGCGAATGAAGCTGAAATGAATTTGGTCGGCCAACTTTTTTCTAACGCCGACAGGAACACTGAACGCTGGAAGCTGCGACCCGCGCTTTGGCTTGGCACGCCGTCCACTGTCCTCCGAGCTCCACCACTACCAGACCACGATGAGGTAAACACTGCACAAGCACATCCATACGCCCTTCACCTCCACACAGCCACCGCTTACTCCTCCCCTTCCCTTGGCCTCTTCTCGACTTACTAGGGAACCCCTTCACCCTCGCCTCACGAGCTCTCTGGAGGCAAACTCGACGGTTGACGTACCACTTCGCTCGCAGTCGCCTCTTCTAGACGCGAACCACAGCCAACAGTCCACAAGCGACAAAACCCCTCACATCGCATCATCATGAGCGGCAGCAGCGATCCAGAGCGTGAACACGCCCTCGAGGGCTACAAGTCCAAGCTGTTGGAGTCGAGAGAATGGGAGGCTAAGCTCAAGTCGCTGCGGTTAGAGATCAAGGGCCTCCAGCACGACTTTGACGTATCAGAGGACAACATCAAGGCGCTACAGAGTGTCGGCCAAATAATAGGAGAGGTGTTGAAGCAGCTGGACGAGGAACGATGTGAGAAGCTACGGCCCACCAACTACATCCCACACTGCTAATCCTCTTGTACAGTCATCGTCAAGGCCTCATCAGGTCCGCGCTACGTCGTCGGCTGTCGGTCCAAGGTCGACAAGGCCAAGCTGAAGCAGGGAACCCGAGTCGCCCTCGACATGACCACCCTCACCATAATGCGCATGCTGCCCCGCGAAGTCGACCCCCTCGTTTACAACATGTCGTTGGAGGACCCTGGTCAGGTTAGCTTTGGCGGTATCGGTGGTCTGAACGAGCAAATTCGTGAGCTGCGTGAGGTCATTGAGCTGCCTTTGAAGAACCCAGAACTCTTCTTGCGAGTCGGCATAAAGCCACCCAAGGGTGTGCTGCTCTACGGCCCACCTGGTACCGGAAAGACGCTCCTTGCGAGGGCAGTGGCGAGCAGTCTTGAGACCAATTTCCTCAAGGTTGTGTCCTCGGCCATTGTCGACAAGTACATTGGAGAGTCTGCGCGTCTGATCCGTGAGATGTTTGGATACGCAAAGGAACACGAGCCCTGCATCATCTTCATGGACGAAATCGACGCCATTGGTGGGCGGAGGTTCTCAGAGGGCACATCGGCAGATCGAGAGATTCAGCGAACACTGATGGAGCTGCTAAATCAGCTCGACGGTTTCGACTACCTTGGACAGACCAAGATCATCATGGCCACCAACCGGCCTGACACGCTCGACCCCGCCCTCCTCCGTGCTGGTCGTCTGGACCGAAAGCTCGAGATTCCCCTGCCCAATGAAGTCGGCCGTCTTGAGATTCTCAAGATTCACTCGGCAAGCGTGGTTACCGATGGCGAGATTGACTTTGAGAGTATAGTCAAGATGAGTGATGGCATGAACGGTGCTGATTTGCGCAACGTCGTCACAGAAGCGTACGTGACCATACATATCTTTGCAAAGATGAATACAGCTGACCATGTGACTACAGCGGCCTCTTTGCAATTAAGGATTACCGGGACTCCATCACCCAAGATGACTTCAACAAGGCAGTTCGGAAGATGGCCGAATCAAAGAAGCTCGAGGGCAAGCTCGAATATCAGAAGTTGTAGGGTGTGCACGGGAGCACAGGAACGCAGTCTAGCAGCATGCATGGCACAGCGACCATGATTCTGTACGATAGAGCATAATAGGCCAGCCAACTTGATGAGATATGTGGACATGTCAATACCATGTCTGGATGATGCACTTTTCGCAATCGTGATCTAGCAGGGAATTGTGTGTGGATTTGATGCATACGAACGTAGAGTGGCTGAGCGTTGTTGATGCTATGCTGTCATCGATAAGCCAGGAGCAAGTGACGCGTGCGGTGTATTGTGTATGTACTGCCCATGTATCCTATAGATACTATGCGTGCAGGATATCAGTACTTTCAATCAATCGGGCAACGTCATAAGATTATAGTTTACTAAATGGTCCGATTGCGCATGGTAATGTGTGTGCAGGTATACAGGATAGAATGCGGCTGTCGGGACGGGAGGCTATCCGCAAAGGGTCTTGACTGAGTGGAGCCAATAACGTCAGCCTTCCCCATCGCGCCCCCAGGCCACCGAACATGTGAGAAGCGTCGTGCGGGTTTTTGTGATTCCTTACAGATTCGAAGGGTAACATGTGGCGTGTAAAGGGAGTGTTCATATCCTTTCGTTCAGCTTGTACCGTTCGTGAATCATCGCCTCCCTTTCTGGCTTCTCGTTAGCTTTCTCTCTCTCTTTCTCTCTCTCTCTCTCACACACACTTCATCAGCGCATTGTAGCCTGCCGGCATCCGACGAGTCGCACGCCTAACATAATCTACAAATTGGGCGCAGTCACACATTCAGTGACCCAGAAAAGAATGTAAATATCGTCAAGGACTGTAGCAAGAGTTGGGACAAGATAAGACAACATGGTTGAACAACGGGTACCACCAGAGCCGCATAGTGCTGCGCCTACGTACGTCGAGCTCGAGGACCTCGAACTCTTCCGCCGCTCGCCGCATCCCTATCTCCGCCACAAGGATGAGATATGGATGGACACACCAGACTCCTCACAGCCTCCGTCTCAAACACCGCAATCCTCCCCTCTTCACCCCTCCGAACACATGACATCAGAGGAAGAGGGAAGGAAACGCCGGACATCCGCATCACAATCGCCAAGCGAGAGCGGGTCAGAGGCAGACGACGAAGGATACAATCTTGTAAAAGCACTGCCTGCGCCCCCATTGCGACTGCATAAGGGCCTTCGCGATCCACAGGGGCCCGAGGCCGAAGGTTCGGCCACCCCTCTACTCACGCCCACGCAAATCGACGACCAAGGGCGCAAGCTCTCAGAAGAGTACTTTGAGAATGGCAAGACCGGTCTTCGGTCGGGGAAAGCGAGCTTTATGGACGAGGAAGCAAGGGTAGCGAGGCAGAAATACCGGAAGAGGCGGCGGATGGAACTCATACGACGGACGACGGAAACCGCAGAACTGGCAGCCATTGGACTTCTTACCCTACACGGCTGTAGTTGCCGGAGCAGGCTTTGGGAGTGGCACAGGGGTGAGTGATGCTGCGGAAAGACTGCGGCCCAGACATGCTAATGCGCTTCACCAGAGCTACTGACCCAAGCATTCGTCATGGGTGGCTTACTGGCATTATACCCAGTTCGAATCCTCTACCACTCGTGGAGATGCAAATCCAAACTCAGCCTTCAACGACGCATTCACGTACCTGCAGCATTCGACCCTGCGACCATTTTATACCCCCCATTAGTACCGGTTCTAATATCAATCTCTCTATTCGATTCAAATCCTAGACTTCTACTACCCAACATCATTCTTGGCCTGTCGGCTTTGCCAGCCCGGCTGATTCCATTTCGGAGAGCGACGGTAGGGTATTCAACACTACACTGGCTGCTGTCCATTCTCCCCCTGGTTGCGGCGGAGAATACGGATTTTCCCTCCGCGTTCCTCGCGCCGAAACCATATAAACTCCGGCTATCTTCACCAGACGATGGATTAGACCCAAGCCTGCTGGTGCTGCTGTTTCCTCTCCACCAGGCCCTCCTCCCGCCGCTATACTACCTCACCACCACCAGCTTACTCCCAGCAGAACTCCACTTGCTTTCTATTGCACTCATTAACCTACTCTTGTTCTCGGAATCACCTCAGGCTTCCATACTCAAGATACTCCTGTGGATGGGGGGCCTGGGGCTCTTTATTCTGTGCGGCAGGGTGCTCAAGTGGGGTGTAGCACTTGCGCGTATCCCACGATGGAGACTACGGCGTGCAGGACAAGTCGTTCGCGCGCGGACATCGTTTCTACAAACCCTGAACGAGAGTCTGGGAAAGCGTACGGGCAGGGCGAGTAGGGAGATGAGCGATAGTGACGCAGATGAAGACGAGCCTGCACTTCAGACCAAGCTACAGAAGACGAACAGCCTGAAACTCGGCCTCATCAACAGCGTTCGTAAGCCTGGATGCGTCGGCAGCGGCAACGAGCCACAGTCTGCAGTCGAGGCGAAGAAGTCCGGTTTCGAGCCTGCGAATGGTTGGGCAGACGGCACTTTTGGACGAAAGCGCAGTCACACGCTACCCATGCCCGTAGCCCAAGACCACAACTCACGACATGGCCATGTCCCACGCAAGCGATCCAAGTCGCTTGCTCAATCCTATCTCTCGCTCACGCCTGCACAAGCTACACTGCGAAAGTGGCTCTACGCAGGCTACTTTTACGTCGTAGTCGCCCTGCTCATCCTCGGCCCCATCCGCTACACCATTGGCGAATACGCACTGCACTCGCACGAGCCCTTTGGCTGGGCCATTTCCTACCTCTTTGGCAACATCCAGCGCCTCCGCTGGCAAATCTTCAACTGGAACCTCGGCGCCTGGATCCCGCTGCCCCCTCTCGCAGACGCCAACAACACGCTCCCCCTTCCCCCCTTGGAGTCCCTCCGCCACTCCCTCGGCCTCGCCACCACCCGCCTCCTCGTCAGCGCCTACTACCTCCTCACCATCCTCCTCGGCCTCACCACCGTCCTCTCCCTCACCCCCTACACCGAAGTCGACACCCGCCGCAAAGTCTTCCACGGCACCATGGTCGCCATGCTCCTCCCCACCGTCTTCATAGACCCCTGCTTCGTCTCCCTCGCCCTCGCCCTCGTCCTCGCCCTCTTCCTCGTCCTCGACATCCTGCGCGCCTCGCAACTGCCCCCCCTCGCCGGCCCCATTGCCACCTTTCTGACCCCGTATGTAGATGGCAGGGATCTCCGGGGCCCCGTCGTCGTCTCCCCTATTTTTCTGCTCATTGGCTGTGCCGTTCCGCTCTGGCTTAGTCTTGCGGGTGTAGAGCGCGCAGGCGAGGCGCCCTGGGCGGGTTGGGAGGTGGGAGCGCATGAGCGCGAGATGGGCATGGTGGCGGGCGTGGTGTGTGTTGGGCTGGGTGATGCGGCGGCGTCGTTGGTGGGGAGGAGGTGGGGACGGAGAAGGTGGGTTTGGGTTGGGGGTAAGTCTGTGGAGGGGTCGGTGGCGTTTGCGGGTGCGGTTGTGGTTGGGTTGGTGGGGGGAAAGGTGTGGTTGGGGTTTGGGTGGGGTGGTGTTGATCCGGTGGACAATGGGGTCTGGGAGGCGGGTGTTTGGCTGTTCAAGGCTGTGCTGTGTGCGCTTGGGGCGAGTCTAAATGAGGCGGTTTTGACGGGGGGGAATGATAATGTGGTTGTGCCGGTTGTGTTGTGGGTGTTGGTTAGGGGGGTGGGGTTGTGAGGGTGTTGGAAGATGTGTGTTGCGGGGGGGGGGTTTGTCGACGTAGCGTCATTATTGGTATGAGGTAGGTATACCTAGGGTACTCTATACAGCATACATTATTGGTATGAGGTAGGTATACCTAGGGTACTCTATACAGCATACATTATTGGTATGAGGTAGGTATACCTAGGGTACTCTATACAGCATACATTATTGGTATGAGGTAGGTATACCTAGGGTACTCTATACAGCATACGGTATACATGTACATTGTACTCCATCCTCGTACACCACCATCCTCCCCCAGGCTCCCCCGGGTCTCCCGGTGGTCGTACGGTTTCGATCGGCTTTCTTGTGCTGCGGCAGGTTGTGGCATGGTTGGACTAGACTGGGGCCGCGCACGTGGTCTTCTCTTGATGCCCGTCTTCTGCGCGATCAGACGGTGGCGATGATGTGGCTGGGCTGTCTGTGGCTGGGGAGCGTGTGCGGAACAAGCTGGGCTGTGATTGGGCGCGTGGGAGCGCGAGGTGGGGAGGTGGGAGGGGTATGATGGGCGTGGGCATGTGTGTTGTGCATGAGATGGGCATGGGAGATGGATGGGCATGTATGGGATGGGATGGGATGGGATGGGATGGGATGGTACAAGTAGTGCGGTAGAGGAGATCTGGGACTGTGCATTGCATCAGGGGTTGTTTTTAGATGGGGATGTGGTTGAGGACATGTCCTATGGCTAGCTGGCTGGTGCGCGATGGTGTGTATAACGTGTAGGTAGAGTAGAGCATGGTACCTATCATGTACCCATGGGGATGGTAGGTAGATGCCGTGACAGTTGCGTCTACCAAGCTAGCTACCATGCTCCCAGCCGATGGAAAGTTGGGTACCTAGCTACCGTGGGTATTCCAACATCGTGATGCCATACTCTACTCGCTCAGACAGTGTGTGATGTAGAGTACACATTCGAGCAAATGGCGTGCGACGTCGTCATTGGGACAGCCACATGACGGGCTGCTCTCGCGTCTCGGGGTACTCGTGAGGGGCTGCAGGTGCCAGGGGGTGTGTGCAGCAAGAGGAAAGAGAAGAGGCAAAAGGGGTCACGGTTGCAATCGGGGTCAGTGGACTTTGTGTGCGGAGGGTTCTTTTTTTTTTTTTTTTTTTTGTGCAGGTGGGATGGGGTGGATGGGGTGCCTGGAGGGTTGTGGTTTGCGTGTTGTGGTGGTGTGTTTGTTTGCGTGCGTTGGCCTTGTCGGCGTATCGGGGTGGGGTGGGTAGGGTAGATACTCCTGGTAGTACTCCTAGAGGACGAGTAGGTTTAGGGTAGGGTGTAGTGCTGGACAGTGATTAGATGGGGCGAAGGAGGGTGGAGACTGGAGAGACTTGGTCACTGGCTGGGGTAGGGTAAGGGTTATGCTCACAGTTATGCCATTGCTACTGGGCACTGGCATGGTAGGTACCTACAGTAGCAAAAGGCGCTAAGAGGATCCCCCATGACTGGATGACTGACTGGATGACTGACTGGATGACTGACTGACTGACTGACTGACTGACTGACTGACTGACTGACTGAATGATTGACTGATTGACTGACTGACTGACTGACTGGTCCACGGTGGTGCTCGCAGTCCTGTCCTGTCCTGTCCTGTCCTGTCCTGTCCTGTCCTGTCCTGAGTTGTTGCAAGTGCTTCTCCCTCCCTCTCCCTCTCCCTCGTACCGTCTACCAGCTGCGTCCTGCTCCTGGTCCTTGTCCTGACCACACCCCACCCCCAACTTGCCTCGACTTGTCCTCTCGGACCCGTACTACCTCTCCTACCCTACCGTACTCTACCCTACCGTACCACTACCTATACCATTGTATCGAACATCTGCCTCTGCCACCTACAGTCTTCCTCTTTCTTGCTTCTTCCTTCTCCTCCTTCTAGCCATATTGTAATCCATCGTCCATCACCCGTCTCGTCGTCCAATACCATCCATCCTAACTTCCCGCGTCGTCGTCGTCGTCGTCGTTGTTGATCAAGACCGCCGCCGCTGCTGCTGTTCACGGGCCGTTGTACCCTACCGTACCGGTACCGGTACCATAACTGCGGCCATCCATCACTCCTCGTCCACCAGTCGCTATCGATAGCCCAGGCACAACATAACACCACCACCACCACCACGACTACCACGACCACAAGGCAGAAGAAGCTACCTTTGACTTCCTCACCCCATCTGTCCACTCTCCACTACATCGCCCCAGCAAATCACTCATCCATCTACTGCGCGTCTGAACCCACAGCCACCAACGCGCGCCACCCCTCACGCCCTCGCCGTCGCTGCACTGTCGCCAGCCCATGTGCAACCCTCTCACGGCCAGCCTGTACCCACATTTGCGCTGGTAGCTGAAGCCTGGCCACGCTCGTAGACAGAGACGAAGAAGAGCACTCGGCCGGCTGTCGAGCCTGTGCCGCCACCATGGCCACTCCCTCCAACCCATATGCGCCGCGGAGGTCGGGCGCATCCCCCTCGACCTCGACCTCTTCGCCCGCTTCCGAGCAAATCATCGGCAAGTTCAAGCGCATGGATCATATTGGAAAGGGCAGCTTTGCGGAGGTGTACCGGGGCATTCACACGGTAAGTCATCCCATCCTCCACGGGCATGCTGGCGGCCAGGGACGCTGACGACTACGGCAGGAAAAGCGCGCGTCGGTCGCCATCAAGTCCGTCAACATGAACAAGCTCAACAAGAAGCTCAAAGACAATCTCGTGTCCGAAATAGCCATCCTCCGCAGCCTGCACCACCCGCACATTGTCTCGCTCATCGACTGCCAGGAAGCCCCCTCGCGCATGCACATCATCATGGAGTTTTGCGAACTCGGCGACCTGTCTGCCTTTATCAAGAAGCGCGCCGACCTCGTCAACCACCCTCAGACACAGCGGATGCTGGAAAAGTATCCGAATCCGGCCGTGGGCGGGTTGAATGAAGTGATTGTCCGCCACTTTGCAAAGCAAATGGCCAGTGCCCTGGAATTCATCAGGTCCAAAAACTACATCCACCGTGACCTGAAGCCCCAAAACCTGCTGCTGAACCCTTCGTCCATGTTCTACTCGCAGAGTGGCACCCTCGAGCGCATGCCCCTGGCCGCCAGTGCCAACTCCCTGATCCCCGCCACCGGCATCGAGTCCCTCCCCATGCTCAAGATTGCCGACTTTGGCTTTGCCAGGATCCTGCCGACCACGTCTCTCGCCGAGACGCTGTGTGGCTCGCCCCTGTACATGGCCCCAGAGATCTTGCGCTACGAAAAGTATGACGCCAAGGCGGATCTGTGGTCTGTTGGCACCGTCTTGTTTGAGATGATGTGCGCGCGTCCGCCCTTTCGCGCCAACAACCATGTCGAACTGCTGCGCAAGATTGAAGAGCGCCGGGACCAGATTCGCTTTCCCGAGGGCATCGTCTCTAGCAGGGCCATGAAGACGCTCATCCGCGCCTTGTTGAAGAAGAAGCCGACCGAGCGCATGTCGTACGAGAGCTTCTTCGCCGACCCCGTCATCCGCGATGTGATTCCCCATCTGGTCGATGAAGACATTCGGCAATCCATGCACACGTCCGAGCCGGAGCCGCTGCGGGAGCCTCCCAAGCCAGTCCAGCAAAAGATGCCCACGGAGCGGAGCAGGCGAGCGAGCGACACTCCCTATTCACAATCACCCAACGACACGACGGGAGTGGGGACCAGCCCGCCCGCCCGCCCTAGCGCCCGACCGTTGTCTGGACAGTTGTCGAATACCCCACCGCGAGCCTCGACCGCTCGACGTGCGAGCAATGCGCCGGTGGAGTCGATTGACGAGCACGGCCGATCGCGTGAGCAGAAGAGGCCAGCGTTGACCAACGCAGCTACCGCGCCCGTCCGGCCCGTGATGCTGCAAGATCGAGCGGCCACCTCGAGCCCTGTTGGACATCGGCGACGGTCCTCTCGCGATGAACAGGCGCCCGCGCCCTCGGGACGCAGGGAGCACCTCGACCGTGAGCGAGCACCGCAGCGGGCAGAGGCAGCCGCACTGAGGGAAGCTGCCGAGCGAGCGGCGCAAGAAAACGCCATCGACGACGGCTTTGTGTTTGTGGAGAAGCGTCGGGTGGAGATTGATGCGTTGGCCGACGAGATTGCCCACAGTCCACAGGCAAAGTACGACAGAGCGGGCAACCACCAAGCCAACAGGATGAAGCGGCGGTCGACCACACCAGGCCTGCCCACCTCCACGGCCGGTGCAACGCCTCCCGCTCCCGCCTCTGCGCCGTCCCAGGCCATTGCCATTCAGCGACAGCCGGCCCAGGTGCACCAACGCGCCGCCTCGTACGAGCGCCGACGTCCCTATCGTCCTAGCTTTGAGAGCGCTACCTCGGCCCTGTCCAAGGCGATGAACATGGTCAACATCCGCGGCCTGGGCATGTCGCCTCCGGTCCTCAAGGGTCTGTCTCCGCCCCATGGCTACTCTGGGTTCCCCCAGTATCCGGCCGCACAGAGCGGCATGCTCATCGTCGGAGAGGGTGCAAGGACGATGAGTAGAGACGAGGACTCGGCGGTGGTCAAGAAGATTGAAGAGCTCGCGCAGATGAGCCACGTGATTTGCGGCTTCGCCGAAGTCAAGTACAAGCAGATTGTGCCCGTCGCCCCAAGCGATCAGGGCCTTGGCATCGGGCCCGCCGGTGTCGCCCGCAAGGCCAGCAGCGATCTAATGGAAGACGAGGACGAGGACGAGGACCTGACGCCAGACATGGCCATTGTGATTTCCGAAGAAGCCCTCGTCCTCTACCTCAAGGCCCTCGCCATCCTCAGCAAAGCCATGAAAGTCACAGGCGCCTACTGGAGCCGCAAAACCGACACCAGCGCACGCACGTCCCCGAGCTCCACCCGCCTCAGCCAAGTCGTCTCCTGGGTCCGCGACCGCTTCAACGAATGCTGCGCCAAATCCGAACTCGTCGCCCTCAAACTCCAACACGCCCAACTCCAGCTCCCAGCCGACCACCCCGCCCACCCGCAAAACCTGTCGACCACGGCCTCCGTCTCCGCCACCACGGTCGGCTCGGCGGAAAATATCTTGCTGACGACGGGGGTGACGGCCGAGAAGCTCATGTATGATCGTGCGCTCGAGATGAGCAGGCAGGCGGCGGTGGATGAGCTGACGGGGCATAATCTGGCCGGCTGCGATGTCAATTATTTCACGGCGATTCAGATGTTGGATGCTGTGCTTGAGGAGGACGAGGGCGAGGCTGGGGGGGAGATTGGGGGCTTGGATGGCGAGGATCGGGCTAGTGTTGTCAAGTGTATGTTTTTTCTTCCTTGCTCATTCGCTTTCCTTCTCGTGCGCTTCTCTTTTGTTTCCCTTTTCCAACACCTTCTCCAGTCTTTCTCGTCTTTTTTCCCCCCCAAATCCCCTGTTTTTTTGCGCTGCCGAGGTATGCGGATACAAACGTGTACATTAGCTGACGAAAACTTCAGTACTCGAACAAATGCGAACCCGCCACCGCGCTCTCAGACGCAAACTCGATGCCCATCGTCATCAGAAGCGCACGAGTGTGGGCGCGGTGGAGGCTGTCCAGCATGCGTCTAGTTTGCCGGCGGGGAGGGCGAGTCCGGGGTGTTTGAGGTGAGGGGATGAGGGCGGAGTGGAGAGGGCGTTTTCTTTTTAGCAGCATGGGCATGGGCATGGGCATGCATGGGATTGGCGCGGCATTTATTTTTCCAGTCTGCTTTTTTGGGACTTGGGGAACTCGGGCGTCTTTTTGTCTTTTATACGTCACGTCGAGTCGTGTTTTTGGGCTGGTGTTGAGGTGTTTTGGGACGTTGGATCATTTTTTGGGCTGGTGGGGGGGGGGGGGGAGGAATCGAGATGGCTTCGCTCTATATTACTTTATTTTATGTTTTGTGCTGGTTTATTTTTTTCTGGGGAGGGGTTTTTGGGACCTGGGTTTTGGGTTTTGGGTTTTGGGTTTTGGGTTTTGGGTTTTGGGTTTTGGGTTTGGTTTGTGAGGGGTGGGGCAGAGGGGTGGATAGGGAGGTGGAGGTGGAGGTGGAGGTGGAGGTGGAGGTGGAGATGGGCACATGTGGAGCTAGAGGTAGAGAGGGAGGAGAGAGAGAGAGAGAGAGAGAGGACTCCTTTGGCTCGGGGATTAGTTAGGTCAGCGTAGATTATTTAAGGATTATGGACATGTTTTTGTTGTTTGGGTTTATATATTTTTTGTTTTTCAATTGGTAGTTTGTGTATACATGGGCTTACATCCATATTTTCAATCTTCACGGCCAACATCTCTCCCATCTCAAGCCCACAAATTTCCCCCCTTCCTCACCAGACCAGTGACCATGCATCCGGTTAGTATTGGAAAGTTCCCGGTTCCAACCATGGCTTTTTTTGGAATCTGTGTTTAGGACGTGGTTCTGGGTCGAGTGCTTGAGTCACTGGTTTCTATAAATGTTATCATGTGATGGGTTGTGGGTTAATCTTTTGTTTTATGATTTGTGAAGGAGTCGATTGTGTATGCCGTACTCTATGCCATATTCCAACTCTATCGCATACTCTATCCCTCCATCCCATGCCTCCATGCCTTCAACTCCATCCCAAAAAAAAACACGTCCCAACACCACCTCAAAGTGCCAATGTCGCAGCAGCAAATCATCCAACCGAATATCCAAACCATTTCCATCCCACAATTTCCCCTGATGTCCCAGTGTCGTAGACGTGTTGCGAATTCGGAGGCTTGTGGTGTTGAGTTCCGCTATCTGGGTTTCCATTTCTTCTCCATTGCCCCCTTCCACCGCTAACATCCTCGAGTTTGGCATGTTGGTTGTCGGTGGGACTTTATATGTCGAATGTCCAGTGTTGCCATGCCATCCCTTCCCGCCTGCCGTCTCTAAACTTGACGTCGTGCTGTGACATTGACTGGGCCGAAGCGCAGCCACACAACTCATCCTCACCTTACTCACCAGATGGAAACTAACCAAAGTCCACAGAGCACAGCCTTCAAACAGAGCAAAGGAAAACACATACCTGCACCGTCGAACCACCCCCCAACCCATAATAATCCACAAACCCAGGCATCCTCCACACATCCATCCAGTCCATCCCTCCACACGCCATGCTCGTATTCCGCGCACACGGCACATTACACATTGTCGGATCATTCGGCCCCAAATCATACTGCAACTGAATGCCGCACGACCAGTACACGCCGCCCTCTGCAATCGTCGCATACTGAAACGCATCCCGCTGCATGATGTCGTTTTCGCAGCGCCCGCGCACCGTGGTCTGGTCAAAGGTGACGTTTGTCCACGGCCCCGTGTACCATGCTTTTTGGCGGTCGGGCGGGCCAAAGGGCGGGATGGGCGTGTTGTTTGTGGTGCTGACGTTGCGGCGGAAGCAGCCGAGGTATTGCATTTCGGTGTTTTCGCGATAGAGGGTCTGGGAGGGTTAGTTTGGTTAGTGGAGGGGTTAGGGGGGGATGGGTTTGGCTGTTGGAGGAAGTGAGATTGTGTCTTGTTGGGCGGAGGAAAGGATATGGACATGGAGTATGGAAATGACTATGAAAAGAAAAGCATATATGATGGAAAATGAAAAGAATCAAATGAATGAAATGAAAAAAATTCAAGGAAAACTATGCTACACTGCTACAGTTAGTAGGGAAAAGAAACGGGGTGGATCAGAAGGCCACCCCGTCGTTGGTGGTAGACATGGCAAAGGTAGATGAAAGGGACAACATATCGCATAAGCAAAGAGTCAGTCACACGACCAACCAGGTCTAGGGCCGCTGTTCAACTTTAAACCCTGAAATACCTCCTCCGCGGCACCATGATCCAGGAATGAAACACAACGGTTATTCGTCCGGAGGAATTCCACCGTACGGGGAACCCCGAGCGTCCCGCTACATCAATGCCTACAACCTTCAACATGGAAAACTAGAGGACAGTCCGACCTCCTGCAATCGCAAACTATCATCCCATCACCATCAATCAATCCCTCACCCACCCAGTCCACTCTCCTCGCTCTACTGCCCCAGCCCAAACACCACCAAATAAAATCAACCCCCCCGTTGTCACATACGGTACCTCCGTCACCATCTCACCCCGATTCCCAAAACACCTCAATCGCCCCAAAACCCATTGTGCAAGGGACAGTGAGCAGGGATTAGGGTTCCGCGGATGGAGCGGAAGTCTTGCTCCCTCGTGCATGGCTTTACTCTCGGGAATGGAAGTGGCTCCGCGGGAGTTATCCCAGGCGAGTACGCCTGCTCTTTCCCGCGCGTCTGGGTGAGCTTTTGTCCAATGTTAATTTGTGCTCGGGTTGCGGCCCGGAGCGGGTTGGGGTGGTGGAATGGTTTGTTAGGGGGACAAATGGTTTGAGGGTGTTGAGAGTGTTCATGTTGTCCCTTGCCTATGGCACTTCGTTCTTGCATGTTCTGTATGGAATACTACAGACGGCCTAGATCATCTACACGCCGTGAAATCTCCCGCATATGGAAAGGGACTCGCATTCTAGCCATGTATGCCAAGCTTGGGACACTGCATTCACTCCAGGCTTTGTCTATATATGTATCCCTCGGTAGCCGCAGGTGTATCGCTTGCTGTAGATTGTGGGAATGAGGATTGCTTTATTTCTGGATCTGAAGGGTCTGGTCCCACATCACCGTGCATCAGTGAGATCAGAGGGGATCTTGAGCAATAGGGCGCGTGTGTGTGGACAGATGAACGGTGCTGAAAAGCCTGGCAGACACGAGATCTTGCAGATACCGAAGAGCAGACATACAACGTCAACTACCGAGTATTCCAGCTGGATGAGCAGGCTTGTCATGATTAGCCAGTAGGGAAAGTGCAAAGCTTTCAGAACATGGAATACGCAAGATCAATGAATCCACTCCTACGTGGTATTAGTACACTTGCTCGTATTCGTCTCAGTCACAACCCTACAACCCTCTGCCTGATCCATCTAAAATCCCATCCACCGCTCCCACAACGGGAAGGCGAACTGAGTGTCTAGTTGATACGTACAACGTGGCACAGGATATAAAAGTACGTGCAATATTGCGGTATCGAGCATACAATCACTACGGTAAAAAATTGTTTACTGTAGAATGGTACGCTAGGGGTTTACTATATAGGTGTAAACTGACCTCGTGTATACCCGTAAATAGGTTTGAAGTGGTGGTTTACTTTATTATAGGTGGTTTAAATTAAGTATAAAAAGTAGTTTTATATCTATTATACGCTATAATACCTAACTAAGACTAAAAGGGGTAGAAAAGATTAGCTTTACGCTATACGCACATATGACATAATAATAAGTCATAATATTTTTACTAATAGGAGGTGGTGATAATAGAGGTGGTGATAGAGGTGGTGGAGGTAGTAGAGGTGGTGGAGGTAGTAGAGGTGGTGGAGGTAGTAGAGGTGGTGGAGGTAGTAGAGGTGGTGGAGGTGGTGATAGAGGTGGTAATAGAGGTGGTGATAGAGGTGGTGATAATAGAGGTGGTGGTAGAGGTAGTAGAGGTGGTGGATGTAGTGGAGGTAGTGGAGGTAGTGGAGGTAGTGGTGATAGAGGTGGTGATAGAGGTGGTGGAGGTAGTGGAGGTGGTGGAGGTAGTGGAGGTGGTGATAGAGGTGGTGATAGAGGTGGTAAAGAAGATTAAAGAAAGGAGGGGTAAAATACTTAAATAGTTAGTAGGAAACTAGTTATTACTAATACTAGTAGATTAATAGAAGTAGAAATAAAAGTAGTTTACTTTTATGGAATACATAGTATAATAAACCCTATTTAGGTTTACTTCTTCTACCTAAACCACTTCTTGGTCTACTTTAGATAAATATGGCTACTGTAAACCAGTTTTGTACTGTAGTGAATACAATCGCGCTATTCCCTACAGTTCCCCGCAGTTTTGGCCAAGAATTTGGTCGAGCTTGCGACTCCCATAATCCCCATCATGTCAAATGGCATACTTGTGCTTGGGCGGCTCGCTGTAGACTGAGGCTTTTTATCAAGCAGTGAATTCACGTTTGAATGCTGTGTGATGAGATTCGGCGGGGAAATCTTCTCAAGTATGTGTGGATAGGTGAATAGTGTACTTGGCGATTAGTAAAGTCAAGCATAAGCAACGGGGTTTGTGTGAAGGGGGTGAACAGACAGATGTAGTGTTTTTGATAGCAAAGGACATGGAGCAAAGGGATTTGTATTAAAATATAACGATTGGATATTTCCCAACGCATTCTCGAGATTTTCGAACATGAAGGCGTGTGACATACCCATCCTCCCCTCTTCCCAACACATCCCGCGCACATCCAACACTCCCATTCACCGAGCCTTCTTCTTACCTTTTCTCCGCCCAAACCTCCTATTGTATTCCGCCACGATATCCGCAGCACCAGCAAGATCCTCTTCCGGCAGCCAATCATGACTATCTTCATAGCCTTCCCATTTCACGAGGTAGTATTTCTTGCCGCCTTCGTAGAAGTGTTCGATGATGGATTCGACTGCGTATTCTTCTGCGTCGTCGTCATCGTTGGGGTCGTGGGTATGAGTGCCGGTGCTGGGGTTGGAATCCAAAGTGCAGTGTGATGGCTGAATGTGTATGGTCTCCTCGTTGTCGAGTTGATCGTCGGGATGCTGGGAACGAGATGGAGGTTGGTGGGGCGTTGTGTCGCCGTTGAGTGGTTCAGATTCGAATTCGGGAATGGAGGATTGGTTTCTGAACAGGAGATCCTGTGGCTGTGGACGCTCAGGTTCAGAGTCCGATTCGACGTCTGGGAGAGAAGACTCTCTGAAGAGTAATTGCTGGGTGTAGGGACCTTCAGGCTCAAATACAGATCCAGTGGGTGCTTTGAAATCAGGGGGATCAGACGTCGGACTTTCGGACACGTTTCTTCGTCTCTTGTGGCGATGATGAGGGTTGGTGACGCTGTCTGGTTGCGATTCGGGGATGGTGTGTTCGCTGGATTCGTATTCTTGCTGCAATTGCAGTGCAGCGCTGGACATGGAGCGTGTGTCGTAGTCGGTAAGGTCGACGTCGGACTCGGAGATGTGAGGGGTTGCGGAGACTTCGCGCCGTGCGTCTGAAGAAGAGGCCATGCTTCTGACGACGGGCGATACTGGCAAAGCACTGTTGGCAACGAATGCAGAGCGCACCAAGGTAGGCGAGGAGTGCGCTGTCACTTCAGCGGCTGATTCGTCCTCCGAGTCAGTCTCATCGACAACACGATCCTCTTCATGATGCAGCACACCTGTCGGCTCTTCATCCATATTATCTTCTCCCAGGGATCCATCACACGGCCGACTGCTGAGCGCTAGCTGACCCCTTGTCCGCCAGGAGCTACGAGACATTCCTCTCTTGCCTCTACTTCCTCGTGGCCTGCCTTTCTTGGGTGCGGTGTGTAGCGCCTCCATGCCCAGGGCGAGACCACTGAGTATCCTGCCCCCCCTCCCCCGCCCTCTGGTTTGGCCTGTCGCGGACCTGCGTGCATTCCGTTCCAGTCGTCGACGTGCGGCTTCTTCGGCCTCTACACGCGCCGCGATTGCCTCGGCCTCGGCTTCCATCCTGAATTGCTCATTCTCGAACCGTTCCAGCTCATGCGGCGACACGTAGTCTAATATGCAGCTCGGATCCACATGCTCGACCGTCGTCTTTGGCTGTGATGCGCCGCGAGACTGCTTCACGGTCTCAACAATGTAGATATTCTGGAGTGCATCGTCATCCGTCTGTCGGCGGTCCAGGATGCGCGACTTCACAAATGGGCGGGGACATTGGTCTGGTAGACGAGGGGTGACGATTGTGGGTTCTCTGCGGATGCGCCACAGTTGCTGGTAGACCTCAGGGCCAGGCACATACGACTCCCACTCCCACTGTCACGGTTGTTAGGGCAGCGGCATCCTGTGCGGTGAATGTGCATACAATTGTCGTCTTTCCTCTTCCGCGTCCGCGTCCACGGCCACGTCCGCGCCCAATGGCGCGGCTGCGCTCGAATGTGTCCTGCAAGCCTCTCAAGGACATTTTGGGAATGTGGCCATGCGGAATCCTGGCAGCACGATCGACTCTACTACTTGAAAGTACAAGCTTGGCGGGTTGAGGTTATTGCTACGCGTCATGGTGAATGTTTGTTCTGGGGTTCCGCCTTGGTTTGTCGCGAACTTCAAAGCGTTTGATTTCCTGCTCGCTTATGTAATCCGCTTTAATGATACTTGACCTGGCATTCCTCGCACGCTTCAGCTTGCTCCTTTTCACAACACGGTAGATGGAGAGTGTCAAAGATACCATGGAGATGAATCCAAGAGCCAGTTGCTATGCTACGCCCCGAATCATTTTAAATTAATTGCTTACATGAGCAGCTAGGAGCATGTCAGGTCCACAGCCTTATTCCCTGCTCGGGTACCTGGCGTGAAAAGCTTTGGTGAGGGGAAAGCAGAGTGACAGGCTTCAAACAGTACTTGAAAAGCCGTATTGCGGCCTGTGGGCAGCAATCAAGCCACTTAGTGTCACTCAACTGCCAAAGCTACCGAACTTCACACTAGGCACCCGAGCAGGGAATGAGATTGCATGGTCGGTGCTTCTAAGCTTCCACGATGAGATGATCAAAATGCTTAGTCTAACAGCTAGCATTCTACTAACCGCCAGCATCCTATGATCAGTGCTGTATCAAATCCCACGGCACCTGTACTTGTGTAGATCTTGTAAAGATGACAGACGACTCTGGAGTTGTTTCATCTAAAGCTGTATTAGCGAAAGTGCATACTGTGTAGTACTAACTGGGTTCCTAAAGACCTGGATTGAGCCTAGTTACGTTATCGGTAACTACTCCGCTCGATCGTTCACGTCAGTGACAGGACTCTATCTGGTCATTCTGCGTCATTCGATGGAGGTCCACTTGGCGGTGGACTGGTCTAACACTTTTATCAGTGTCCACATTGCTCCTACATCTGCTTGCAGTTGCATGTGAAACTGGACATCAACGTTAAACGTTTACTCGCTCATACTCGCTCACCCATGCACTTAAGACTTGCGCTAAGTCAGTGACTACTGCTTCGTCAGCGATTGATGGGAACGGCGTAGTCGCAAAAGTCCTACAACAAAACAAAACTTTCACGTCCCAAAGAACTTCGGAGTGCAGAGAGCTCTCCGCGGGCACAATCACCACAAGCTTGAGATTGTATCCATCAATCGTTGGAAACAGGATGGCAGAACCGACACTTGGCTGTCAAATAGCACCCAGCTACAACCAAGAGGCGTGGCCATGCAACACCGAATCGTCCGAAAGCGACTCAGATACTGAAGATGATTCCATATCAAACGTTGAGCCGGGCGGAAGTCAAGATGCAGCCGAGATGGAAAAGGCAGAGACTCATGCCGATACCGAACCCAATGCAATCGGCAAGACTTCAGTCACTCCACATAGGACGCGGACCAGGAATAGTCGAAATCAAGCTCAGCCAGATCCTGTCGGCTTTTGGCATTGGTCCATGGTAAGATACTAGCCTGAATATCCAACGAAACATAGAAAGCTCATCTATGAATAGGCTGGTGTCAGATTACACGTGCTCAAGTTGTGGTGTCGCACTAGTAAGCCAAAAATTCCGTGAATGTACGAGACTATATTCACTAGTCTAGATCTCATCCTTGCTGTCGCTATCATGGTATTCCTCTGTCTCTTCTGGGGTGCACTGTTCCGTCAGGACGAAAGGGTCAAGGTCCTCACCATTTGGGTTGTCGACTTCGATGGCCAAGCTCCTTATGATACCACCGCTCCATTTGTTGGACCGTTCGTTACGAACATGATCCAAGAAATTGTCGAAGAGGGCAACATGGTCCCCGGATACACCCTTGTCTCACCGCAGCAGTTCGACAACGATCCTCTAAAGGTGCGTGAGAGCGTCTACGGCTTCGATGCCTGGGCTTCTGTCGTCATAAATTCAAACGCCACAAGTCTGCTTGAAGTAGCGGTCCGCGAAGGAAACGCGAGCTATGATCCTCTGGGCGCCTGCCAGATCACGTTCAACTCGGCGCGCGATCAAACTACCACCTCTTCCTACATTGTTCCCAGCTTGACTGCGCTCCAGAAGCGCGTTATCCATGACTTTGGCCGAGCATGGATCACCCATCTCCTCCAGAATAACATCTCTGTCACCGACATGAACTTGGGGCTTGCGCCACAAGCCATTTCGCCAGGGATCCAGTTCACGGTTTACGACTTGCGCCCCTTTGGACCCCCCATTGCGACACCGGCAGTGAGCATTGGCTTAATCTACCTCATCATCATCAGCTTCTTTAGCTTCACTTTCTTCTTGCCGATACATATGAAGTTTCTCTCGCCAAAAGGGCATCCGCCACTACACTTTTACCAGCTCATCGTCTGGCGCTATGCCGCCACCGTCGCATCGTACTTTTTACTTTCGCTCATCTACTCTTTCGTCTCCCTCGCCTTCCTCATGCCCATGAATAATCAGCCTGCATCGCACGTCTGGCCGGCAGCAAATCCCAACGCCTACGGCAAGGGGACCTTCGCAGTGTACTGGATGGGTAATTGGATTGGTATGATAGCCTTCGGTCTCGCCAGTGAGAACATGGCTATGCTATTGGGAACGCCGTGGGTAGGTCATATGTGCACTTGAAAACAATCACCAGGCACAGCTAACAGAGACCAGACTGCCCTCTGGCTCATTTTCTGGGTCATTAGCAATGTCGCGACGGGGTTCTACGCACTCCCGCTCGCCCCTGGCTTCTATCGGTGGGGCTACGCGTTCCCCATGCACAACATTGTCGAGCTTACTCGCTCAACCCTCTTCGACCTTCATCCGCGTGCCGGTCTAAATTTTGGCATCCTCTTCGCCTGGGTTGCTGTGGATAGCATGCTGTTTCCGCTGTGCTGTTACTATATGCGGTGGAACACGGCCAGAGTGAAGAGGAACGCGGCCAAGGCTGAGGCCGAATGGCATGCAAAGATGGAAAAGCAAAGAGAGGACCCAAGTCTACTCGCTCGCGTAACGACTCGTGGGTCCAGAAAGAATGAGGATTCGCAAAGGCAGTGTGCTTGAGACCTGTGATTGCTGGCCTGGAGAAGTACCTAGGTAGATGTTGACGATGGGGGAGAGAAGCCGTGGTATTCTCGGCCCCCCATCGATAAACTTTTAAAAGGAACTGGGGAGCAAGAATGATCATGAGGCGGTGTCCCCTACAATTTATTATGGTTGATAGCAAGCGCCCTTTTGTTGGCGGAAAATACATGTAACCCTGCCGAATACGCGTTCGCGGCATAGATGTGATTGGCCCCCAGTCTGCAAAACATTCTGTCATGTGTATCCACCATGCGCGTTAACGGGTACCAGACCCTTCCCTTGCTTGGCAGGTTATTCCCGAGCTCACGCTTGATTACAAAGAAGGTTCTTTGCAACTGAAGAGTTGTAGGCATCTTTATGTCTCTAGACGTTTGCCCGTGGATTGACGTTTTGAAGCTTGCGAATTCCAGCCATGACCGCAAGTTCAGATGCCTCAGAGAAAGACGTCACGGTACCGGTAGACGTCACGGCAAACGCCACCAACAACGATGCTGAACGCGACCTCAGAGTTTGGCCCAGCGCCCATGATGAAGAGATTGTAGAACAGACTCTCAATGATCCCAATGGCAGGCCACAGGAAACCACCGAAAAGCCTGCTCTCTCCAGAATCCTGTCTCGCCGTTCTGCAGCCTCCATTGACCCAGGTCCCCCACCCGACGGCGGCATAGTAGCCTGGACACAAGTCCTCTGCACTCACCTTACCATCTTCAATACCTTTGGCTTCTTCACTTCCTTTGGCGTGTACCAGACATACTATCAAAACACGCTCAATATTGCGCCCTCGACAATCTCCTGGATCGGCTCGATGCAGGTATTTCTTCTCTTCGGAATCGGGACATTTACCGGTCGCGCTACAGATGCAGGTCTCTTCCGACCCTTGTACATTACCGGGGCTGTCTTCCAACTCGTCGGCATCTTCACCATGGCAGAGAGCACTAAGCTTTGGCAAGTCTTCCTCAGTCAGGGTCTCTGTCTCGGCATCGCGAATGGTCTCCAATTCTGTCCCTCCATGGCCCTCGTGTCCACCTACTTTGTCCGCCGGCGCGCCTTGTCAATGGGCTTCACAGCCCTGGGGTCTTGCACTGGTGGCGTTATCTTCCCCATCATCGTACAGCAGTGTCTCCCTCGTCTTGGCTTCCCCTGGACAATCCGCATCATCGGCTTCATCATGCTCGCTGCAAACCTCTTCACCATTGCCTTCTACCGCACCCGGCTGCCGCCCCGTAAAGCAGGCCCTATAGTCGACTGGGCGAGTTTCCGCGAACTGCCCTTTACCCTGTATGGCATCGCCATGTTCTTTTCCTTTTGGGGCTTGTACTTTGCCTTTTTTTACATTGGATCCTATGGCCGCAACGTCCTTGGCACAAGCTACCAGCAATCCATCAATCTCCTGCTCGTCCAGGTCTGCATGGGCTTCATCTTCCGCGTGCTGCCGTCTTACTACGCTGACAAAATCGGCGCCATGAACGTCCTCATCCCTTTCGCTTTTCTCTGCAGTATCATGATGTTTGCCTGGATCGGCATCCACAGCGTCGCCGCACTGTACGTGTTTGCCGTCTTCTATGGGAGTGGGAGTGCAGTCATTCAATCGCTCTGGCCTGCGTGCATTGGCAAGATGAACCAGACTCAGGATTTGAAAATGTCCGGGGTGAGAATGGGCATGTTGTTTACGGTTGTGAGTTTTTCGAGTTTTACGGGGCCGCCGCTTGCGGGCGCGCTGATTGAAAATAACGGTGGCGACTATACGCATGCGAATATTTGGGCGGGCACGAGTTTCTTCATGGGGGCGTGCTTGTTGGTTGCGACGAGGTGGAGCTTGGTGGGGTGGGATTGGAAGGCGAAGATTTGAGTGGCCGTGGTAGGTCACCTACGCGTATGTGGCAGGCAATGAGTGGAAGTGTACGAGTCGATTGTTGGCTTACTGGAAGCCTTCTACATGTATACTCAACGGAACTTGCCTTCTCCATCGTGCAAATTCCATGTTCATATCTGACACTGTGTTCTGTATCTCGCGTGAAATGTCCTCGTGCGCGCACACCGCGACCATTGTTCTCTCCGTACTGTTTGGTGGAACTGCTTCAGCCATTATAGCAGATAGATCAGGACGCACACCATACCACTGCGTAACAAAGTCCCCACTGGCTCCTTTAGTGCTCAATTTCCGCCGCTGGTGCTGGATCATCGCGCATTGACAGCCATCTTCCTTCTTCTCCTGTGCAGACTGAAACTGCTGCAGTGCTCCAGGCCGGGGCAGTGGCCGAAACGCATCGTCCGGTCCCTCCATCGCATACGCACGCGCAAAGCCACCCTCCCCGCCATCTACAAGCGTTCCATTCTCACTCGAACCGTCACTCTCAAAGCTCCATCGCTCATTTTCTTCAATCCCTGCGTCAAACGGGTCAATCCGCCTCAGAGCCGCAGCGTGCATATCCGCTTCTCGATCCCACTCGTCATAGATCTCCTCTGGATGTCTGATACGCAGGGGAAGTTTCCTCGCGCTCACGCTTGAGCTCCCCCTCCTCCTTCGACGCAGATGGGCAAATTGATCATACTGGCTTGGCTCGGACGCAAGCGCGGACTCAGGACACGTTATGTACAAGTCCAAACTCATTGCGATACCAGTTTCACAAAGGATTGCGGCATATCGACGCAGGAGCTTCAACACGGTATCTTCAAAATGCGGGTCCGTGTGGCGAATCACCCATATGAACCTGATACACTGTATCGCCGGGCGAGTTGTACCAGTAAAGCACAATTGCTCAAGATGATCCAGTATCGCAATCATAAACGATACTCCCGTTGACGTAGACACGAGTACGAGATTCCCATAGTTTTCCCACAGCGGCGCTTGGCCGTATGGGCCGTCAAGATATGCAATCAGTGGTGAAGGGGTTTCGCTTGCATTCGGACAAGGGCGTGTAAGCCATTCGGCGTGGTAATTTGCGAGGTGTTGTGTGAGTCCAGATTTGGCGCGAATCATAAGGAGCATCTCGCTTGTCTGTGCGGGCTCATTCGTCGGGGGAGGTCCCACGTGGTCCCCATGTTCGATGTCCTTCCTCGGGGGCAGTGGTGGTGGAGGAAGAGCAGAGCAATTCGCTGGTGTGAAGGGATGGGATTCGAATACCCCTAGCGCAGGTACATACAGTCTAATATGCTGTCCAGGTCTCCAGGTAAACGGAAGCTTCGCAATCCGTATGACGGTCGCCGTCTCCTTTGTCTGAGTTGGTAAACCGAGTATTGAAGATGACGGCGCTGTCATGTCTATCGCATATCCCGTGACGAGCATGCCACGCTCTGGCTTTCTTCCAAACCGTCCCAGCTTGCGTCGTAGCGGCTGAAAGGAAACATTATTGCGCACAGCATGATACAAAACTAGACACTTATCCAGGACCAGTATGCCACCTGCGATGAAGATTGGTGCGCGCGCATAACTGGGCACATGCTGCGCCGTTATCATCAAGAACCCAATTGTCGAAATCCAGTGATTAATATGGAATACCCGGTGACTCAATTTCCTCACTGGTAAAACACTTGTCACGACGATCCATAGTAGCGTAACATATGCGCCGACCCCATGACGCACGATGCCCATACCCTGCTCGTGTGAGAATAGGATGTCGCTTGCGGGTATCAGCGACTTCATGACACCAACATGTAGAGTCGCGGTGAGGAACAATGTGCGCCCGATCCACCGATGGATGTAATTGATGCGCTCGTAGGAAATACCTGTAACGAGGTTGAGAGGGCCACGCTTGGATGACAAAAGATAGACTAATGGGATCTGCGTGAGGGTAATCCATGCTGCGCGGAAAGCCAGACCTTCTGCGTAGAGTTGATAAAAGGAGGGCGCATCCAGAGTTGTGGTCAGCAGGATCGTAACAGCGAGGTATGAAATTAAAAGCACAAAGCCGCCAAAGGTAGGAGCTGGGACAATGCGTTGGATTACATGCGACAGCGGTTTGTTCATTATGCTTCCGAGCAATGCCAAAATCCGGCTTGAATTTTGGGAACCTCGTTCGTCAGACTCGAGTAATCGGTATTGGTGTTGATGCGGCCATGTTTGTTTCCAACGTTTTGACCATGTGCATAGAGCAAACATGAAGAGCACAAAGGCAATTGTAGCCCATGTGGCCCAGAGAATGCGTCGATTGGTGTCGCCGCCATGTTGGAGGTGGTCCTTGTAGCGGATGCTATCGAAGTCGTCATTCGCATCCATCACCGCGATGTTGTAGGTTATTCGCAACAAATTCGTGATCAAGGCATAGGTAGTATAGATCGGATGTGGCTGTAAGGTTGGTTTTGATTAAACGCATAAGATTGTTAAAGGTGACAGAAAGAAATTACTTTCAAAAAGAAATTCGATGATGTGAGCTATTCAAGGAGCGAGTCCATTCCAGACACATCGTTGGTCTGGACATTGTTGTGCGCGACACCTAAGGGCAGCTGAGACGCGTGGGTGTTGCATTTCGAGTTTGGGCCGAGGGCGGGTCGTCCCAGCGCGTCTGCGAAGGCATGCCAAATCACGCGTGATAGTCTGTTCTACGCACATTATGTGAGGCGCCAGGCCAGCCATGCTTAGCGCACAAGACCCGTCCAGAGTTGAGAGGTCGTATATCGCAGACAAGCCTACCTACAAGGCGTGGCGCCCAGTGATGATTTCACTGTCCAGACAAGAGGGGTTTCAGAATGCATGGCCACTACCGTAACATTCCGATGGCGTCAGCTGAGCGGAACTGCCGAGATGATTTGAGAAGTATATAGATAGGATTCCACGCGACTGGGGCTGCATCTGAGTCGATGCAATAATGGATGCTGACACCGAGTCGAGTTGACATTCGACTAGAAATACTGGCATCCAAGAGATGTTTACCAGTAGATGAATGAATCGGACCAGCTGACTCTAGAGTATCTGCTGTCAGGATTCATTCTGTATCAGCCAAATATATGAGAGGTACACGAGATACTTCATTGTAGGTCTGACGAGATTCGAGGGAAAATGGTAGCAACAGGCGACGCTGACGGCGAGGCGTCATGAACATTGGTCTGGTCTCTAGTTCTGGATGTCTTACGTAAGCCCGGCGGTGCAGCAAACCCGCATCGCACTGTTTATCTCCATCCCCATCTCCGCCTTGTCCGACCTTTACAGTCAACACCACAAAAATCCTCTGCGTCGCAAATCTTGACTCAACATGTCTGTCAGAGGCTCCGAATGGGTGGACGACGCATCGCACGAGGGATCCATTGAAGGTCATGATGGGCCGTCGGAGAAACGTGCCAATAAGAAGAGAAAGGTCTTGTCATGCTACGCCTGCCGTAGTCGCAAGATGAAGTGTGATCGAGTTTATCCAGTGTGTGGACGATGCGAGAAAACTGGAAGATCTGACCAGTGCGCATATGATCCTCGACTGCTAGAGGAATCAATGAACGGACACACTGAAGGCGACAATGGCCCGATCGTACTGAGTGATAACAGTGAGAACAGCGCGAAGAACCCAACGCATGGAGACGCAGCTGCTATGTCTCTGGAATGGAAGATGCGATCGCAAGAGAGACGTATTGAAAGTCTTGAACACAAACTCGCCGCTCAAGATCCCAACAATGAGCATCTGCGGCAAGAACATTTCAGCTCGGAAGTACCCAGCATCCCGGAAGAGATGGTCTTCAGAGGCAAAGGCTTCAAGACCTCCTTTCATGGAGCCACATCTATAATGAGTTCAATTACACGTGTGAGGTCGCTCAAATCTCAGTGCATTATCCCTGAGCTAACTGCAAACAGTACCGTCAGCTTCAATCGTTCACGCGTGAGGCTCTGACTGTCGACCACCCGATTAAGCATATCAAAACAGATTTCAAGACGTTCCGAGATCGCAAAAAGAGTTTTGCACACGGACAAAGGGGAAAGTTACATGGGACCGACGAGGAAGTGCTTGCTGCTCTTCCCCAGAGGAGTGTAATCGAAACGCAAGCCGTCATTTACTTCCAGACTTGGGAGACAAGCTATAAGATCTTACACCAGCCATCCTTCTGGGATGAGTATGGTCAGTTCTGGGAGCACTCACACACCAGCGAAAATTCGACGAGTTTTGCCGTAATCCTCCTCCTCATTGTCGCATCAACAAAATGCGTGAACCATAGGACCGACGTCTTTATTGCTGACACCACGGTGGATCGCCAAGCTGCCGCCGAACTCATCGATATTTGTGACGCATGGATTGCTCAGCAGCCACGCAAGCGACCGACGCTGACATTCTTCCAAGTACATTGCTTATCTCTGCTTGCCAAGCGGGCGAACTGTGTTAGAGTGAAGCAGGACTGGGTCAACTCGGGGGACCTTGTTCGTCTTGCTATCGCATCCGGAATGCATAGAGACCCTACTTTACTTGCTACAGGCAAGATTTCCGACTTGAACAAAGAAATGAAGAAACGACTTTGGGCCACTATTGCCGAGCTCGAACTACAATCTTCACTCGAAGCTGGTTTACAATCTTCTCTCACCAGTCTTTACATTGACACCCCAGCTCCGATGAACGTAGACGACGAGTCACTCTCTAGGGAGCCCCCTCAAATGCAATTGGAGCAATTCACATCCGTGTCTTATCTTGTAGCCTCCTACAAGTCGCTGCCACTTCGGATACAGCTGGCTCAATTACTCAACACGCCTACCAGCAATCTTCAATATTCTGATGTCCTGCACTATGATGCATGTATACACAAAGCCATTGCGTCACTTCCTAATTGGGAAGAGCGTCTTGCCCAGTTCGCATCGGCCCTTCTACGACTACAACTTTGGCAGTATCTAATAATGCTTCACAAACCGTATGCAAAGCTAGCGCCAAAAGATCCGCGCTATGTGTACTCTTTCACCACAATTATTGACACAGCAAGCTCCATTATAGGAATATACCAAGATATGGACCCTAGCAGAGTCTTGGCGCTCAATCATTTTCGTAATGATGTTCTCAGAGTTGGCATAACCATCTCTCAAGTGATATACGCGAACTGCAATCCGATTGAGGTCAAATCAGCAATGTCTTTGAGCCGAGATATACACCCCAAATTCGCTCATTCGGAGAGCCATTTCGCTGATATTCCAATCCACGAACGGAACGGCCAACTGAGTGTCCCGCTGACTCTTGCAGTTTTGCCGACAAAACCATCACTCTCTCGAACCTTGTGCCTCACAGCACTTGAACTACTCGAAAGCACAAGGGAAATTTTCGAGCACAAAGTCATGCGCCTTGGTACAGGATATATGGAGTTTTGGCTTTTGTCTGCAGCAATTGGCATGCTACCAGCACCACCATCTCCTTCTACATCGATTGCGTACGTCACACATGCGAAGGATGACATCCCAGCAAGGTGTAAGAGGACGCTTGATACGTTTACTGCTCTGGCGTTTCGTGTTTTGGCGCTTCAGAAGGATGGCCAAACGAATTTCTCATCAACATCAATGCCCAGCATCTCGCCGTCGGAGGCAAGGACACCGAATGCGGCGGCAGGTAACGTTGCCGATTCGAATGGGACGACTCAGCCCACAGACCCTTCGATTTATAATGGTGTACCCGATCTTGGCCTAGGTGTGGTTTCAGGAGATGCCTCGAAGGATCTTGGAGGCCCTTTTGATGTTCTGCAGGACATGCAAGTCGACATGAGCGGGTGGCCGTTTCCAGATTTCTGGGAATATGACTTAGGCGGAGATTACTGATGTACTTACGTGCAGATTTTGTGCTCAGTATACGGATGCGGGTGATGCGCAATATCAGCGGGTTAGAAGGCTAAAATGGTGAGGACCCCAGCTTGGTCATAGCCTCCTTGTAGGCCGTACTTGGCGACTACCCGCCATTGCTTCTTTCTACTACAGGGCATGATCTGTACTACTTCCTTCACTCTGTCTACCGAGAAGTTTTAATATATATTCAACCATATCGGGGGCGCTAAGCCAGACAGGAACAATTCCCCGAAATGAAAGCGGGGAACCCTTGCTACCCCACAAATAACCGACTGAATGCCATCCATTTGAGCCGACGTCTCCAACTCACTTGAGTGATATCAGTGTTGGTTTTCTGACAATTCCACAAGCACTTCCAAAATCGGTCGGCCTTGACTACACATACGCTCATCGTCGACCATTGGCATATCTAATAATAATCCCAACCAGACCTCATCACTAGTGGTGTGAACTCTGATACCAGACTACTATCTATCATGAATATGTTCACACCTCATCGCAGTCATCTAGCCGATGTTCTCTGCCAGAGAAGCATCGGTTGAGAAATCCCCCCGGCATTTTCACCACACCTACAGGGTCCCCGGCAAATAAACTTAGCTTGTAGAAGCTTCTTCTCACTGGCAGAGCTGATATGAATCATTTGAATACACCCTTGTCGCAACACCATTACAGAGAAGTCCAGGCAGTTTTGTATCCAATGATGTTATATCGGTCATCTCATATATCACTTACCAATTACCCAAGTCATCTACGCAGTCCTGTTGTGAATTGGCGTCTGATGTACCTGGGCCCATAAGCATTTGCATACCTGTCGACCTATAAACCTGTCGACCTATAACAGTGTCACAGGGACCATTTCACTATGTCAAAATTTATGACAGATCCCGGGCCGGCCTTGTGAAGGTATCATCCCGGACTTGGGATAGTGGCGGAGCTTATGGCGCCAGGAACATGCGCATGTGACATGATTGAGATCACAGAACTCCTTCTAGAACTCTATTTGTTTATATATCTGGGACGATTATATATTATAGTTCTACAGCCGTCATATTGAACTTGGACGCACTCAGGAGTATACTGAGCCACCGGATATTGCACCGGTATTGGTCGTCGCCAGCTATTTAAGATCATGACCCATCATGTAGTGGTTTTCAAATCACTCTTTACGTGTTCAAACACATCATGTATCGATCTCTGATATTCGCCACTTCCCTCCTTTCGCTGGCCAAGGGTCAGCTTGTGGGCAGTGAGTTTGATAGGGGAGAAGCAGCTGTAATGTAGCTAATATCTGGTGTGCCTGCAAGCTGAACAGACCGAGACCCACCCTGGCATGACCTGGCAGACCTGTACTGCAAAAGGGAGCTGCACCGCGAAGAATGGAAAGGTCGTGATTGATGCGAACTGGCGATGGCTACATGTGAAGGGCGGGTATGTTGACTGGCACCTTGATGCTATACTATTCATGTTGACGAGGCCACAGATATACGAATTGCTACACAGGCAATGAATGGAACGCAACTGCCTGTCCAGACAACAAGTCTTGCGCTACTAATTGCGCCATTGATGGTGCCGACTACAAGGCGACCTACGGCATTACTGCGAGCGGCAACTCCTTGGAACTGAAGTTCATCACCAAGGGCTCGTACTCTACTAACATCGGGTCTCGCACGTACTTGATGCAGGATGATTCGACGTACCAGCTCTTCAAGTTTACAGGAAGCCAGGAATTTACCTTTGACGTAGACTTGTCAAACTTGCCTTGTGGTCTCAATGGCGCGCTCTACTTTGTCTCGATGGACGCTGATGGTGGGCTCAAGAAGTACCCCACGAATAAGGCCGGAGCCAAATACGGCACAGGGTATGAGAAACTGGATATCCTTCGTACATTTTAGCTGACGATACAGATATTGCGATGCTCAGTGTCCCCGAGACTTGAAGTTCATCAACGGCGAGGTATGTACCACATTGGCGGGCAATCTTTACCACGGCACTTCAACGTACTGACGCTTCCTATTAGGGTAATGTAGAGGGCTGGCAGCCCTCTAAGAACGACCAGAACGCTGGTGTTGGCGGCCACGGCTCTTGTTGCGCAGAGATGGATATCTGGGAAGCGAACTCCGTCAGCACGGCGGTGACTCCCCATTCTTGCTCCACCATCGAGCAGTCCCGCTGCGACGGAGACGGATGTGGTGGGACATACTCCGCGGACCGTTATGCAGGTGTGTGCGATCCCGATGGCTGCGACTTCAACAGCTATCGAATGGGTGTCAAGGATTTCTACGGCAAGGGCAAGACTGTCGATACTTCGAAAAAGTTCACCGTCGTTACCCAATTCATTGGAAGCGGCGATGCCATGGAGATCAAGCGCTTCTACGTACAGAACGGCAAGACGATTCCACAGCCTGATTCCACCATTCCGGGCGTCACTGGCAACTCCATCACCACATTCTTCTGCGATGCGCAAAAGAAGGCTTTTGGGGACAAATATACTTTCAAGGACAAGGGTGGCATGGCTAATATGGCCAAGGCACTTGCCAATGGCATGGTGCTCGTCATGAGTCTGTGGGATGATCATTACTCTAACATGCTCTGGCTCGACTCAACCTACCCTACCGACAAGAACCCAGATACCGATGCAGGTAGTGGGCGTGGTGAATGCGCGATAACTTCAGGTGTGCCGGCTGATGTGGAAAGTCAACATCCGGATGCGTCTGTCATCTACTCGAACATCAAGTTTGGCCCGATCAACACGACATTCGGCTAGTTTGGTTGGAATAGTCTTGCTCTGTAGTTGACATGGTGATACGTAAATGGGAGAGGTCGCGGTGTACATAGTTCATAGCTAGAAATCGTCACTCTTTTACGTCTCAAGCATCATGCAACAGTGAACAACACACTAAATTAGCTTATGTAATATATCGATTTTGCACTGCCTGTATAGATGTATAATTACCAAATGTTGCTCCCTCCCCACTCTAGTTAGCCTATGCCCTGCAAGCACAGTCTTACGTCGCCCGCCATAGCATTGAATTCGAAAGCAGCGCATAATGTGCATTGTTTTTTAAGGTGAGAGCTGCGATTGAGTATGTGCACTCGACAAGTGTAAAAAGTGATTTCTCTTCCCTGACACTCACTGCAGCTACCGTATCTTGCTCAATTTTGAGCAACATTGACGCTGCCGCGAAAATTATCATATCACAGCTCTTGAGTTTCACCTTTTCAGGACCATTTGATCATTATTTCCACATAGCGAAGCAAAGTTTTGGAATAATAGCCACGTCTGTTTGCGCACAGCGGGCAGCTCGAAGTGTGAACAAGGAATTAATGGCTGCATTTGTGTGGCCACAGCAGTCAGCGGCGATGAAACAACCTCAGAACGACGACCTGAAGCTGTGGTAGGAGCTAATTTTTGATCAGCCAAAGGCCTGTGTCGACTAGAAATCTCAAGTTGGTAACAAGAACCAACTACGAAATTAACGCTGATTGCTTAACCACAACCGAAACCCAAGAAACGCACCACGGTGAAAGCCGCCCATATTTGTGCGTCTGAACGACAATAACCCTGACTGTCGTCGGTTGGCAGTACTCGAATTTACTGGCTGGCTCTGCTTTCGATCGAGGATTCGTGGCATTAGTGGGAAACTGCCACTGACCTTTGTAATTGAGCACGTTGCTCTCATGTCAATCATTGTAAGGACATATGAAGGACCAGGTAACGAGAGGCAACTAGCAAAGAAATACAGGTAGCATAATAGATGCAGTAGCGCAGTAACGGTAAGGTCAGGCCTGGTTCATCCCTAGTTAGTCTCGAGGGAGTACCCCCAGTGGTACCCTCCCTGGTGTTGGCTGAGATTATACATGCTGTACCAGCACCGACAGAGCAATTGGAATTCCTCGTAACATGCTGTGTTCAAGTTTGTGGCGCTAATTCTCAAAGTCTTTATTGTTATTGACTACATGCACAGAAGCAACCGGCCTCGCTCTTAAAGCTGCCTCGGCCGACTGCACCTTTTTCCTAACTTAATCCATCCTCCTGTGTCTGCACTGTGCGTAACATGATAATATGAGGTTTCAAGCAATGGGGAATCTGAAAAATTTAGTGTAGCACTACGGTACAAAACTGGTTTACAGTAGCTATATTTATCTAAAGTAGACTAAGAAGTGGTTTAGGTAGAAGAAGTAAACCTAAATAGGGTTTATTATACTATGTATTCCACAAAAGTAAACTACTTTTATTTCTACTTCTATTAATCTACTAGTATTACGTAGTAATACCTAGTTTCCTACTATTTAAGTATTTTACCCCTCCTTTCTTTAATCTTCTTCACCACCTCTATCACCACCTCTATCACCACCTCTACCACCACCTCTACCACCACCTCTACCACCACCTCTACCACCACCTCTACCACCACCTCTACCACCACCTCTACCACCACCTCTACCACCACCTCTACCACCACCTCTACCACCACCTCTACCCTCACCTCTACCACCACCTCTATCACCACCACCTCTATCACCACCACCTCTATTATCACCACCACCTCAATTATCACCACCTCCTATTAGTAAAAATATCATGACTTATTATTATGTCATATATGCGTATAGCATAAAGCTAATCTTTTCTACCCCTTTTAGTCTTAGTTAGGTATTATAGCGTATAATAGAAATAAAACTACTTTTTATACTTAATTTAAACCCCTACTATTAAAAGTAAACCACCACTTTAAACCTATTTACGGGTATACACAAGGTTAGTTTACACCTATATAGTAAACCCCTAGCGTACCATTCTACAGTAAACAATTTTTTACCGTAGTGTAGAAGTGTAGTGTCCTAATAATTCTACGATATGCGGTCGCATGTTTTGCTTGCATTGAGCGGGATACTTCTTTTTGCGCTTTTTGAGTGAAAGCCTTCGGTCAAATTTGCTTATGGAATAAGGGAAATGCATGCACCTTGTCATAGTTGTTGATGTCCACACATGTTCCCTTGTGTGCATAACCGCCACATGCGTACCTACCTGAACGGACTGAACCGTTATTGAAAATTTGGATTACGAAGAAAAAAAAAACTCTAATCCAGCTGTTGCATCCCTTGCGTGTCTCTGGTGCTGCTGCTGTACTGTTCCTTCTCCGAACGTTCTAGCGCAAGTTTGCAGTGATGTCTGAGTGAAGTTGGAGGAAGGTGTGGTCTGTGCACAAGCGTCAACGATTTGGTCGGACCGAGGCATGACCACAGAGTTGCTCCCGTGTCCTGTCTGTCTACATAACTTGGTGGTCCTTATTACAATCAGGTAAAGTGTGCCCTGATGAGAATATGTGCCAGCATCCTGTTGACCCTGAAATCTTCCCCCAATTTGAAGTCAATGGCTTCTTCCCTAGACCCTGAGATCTGCAGGACAACCGACGGCACAAAGTGACACGCAAGATACCGGTCCGGAATACAGCGCCATGAGAATTGTTTTAGTGATTCATGGTTCGGCATACGTGGTACTTAGTATTCACGCGTGTTCCTTATCCCGAGCATGTTACATGTAAATTAGATTATTTTACGGGTGTCTGGGCCGAATTCCGGAAGCCACCTTGACAAGCCAAGATTTCGCCAGGACAAGTTATATAATGCTTCCGACCTCCAAAAATGTTAGACAATACTTCGTAACATAGCTGTCGATTTCCAAGACATTTCAATCGACATATCAGCTATGGCACGCCAAGATCCTGCCCGCACCCTGTACGAGGAGCTCCCAGACGAGATTGGCGCTCCACAGCACCATGAGCAGCAAAATTTTGGGACGACACCGGTCAAGAAGAAATCGAGGGCAAGCCTTCTGCAAGATCACGATTGGAATCTGAAACGACTGGCCGAGGGTATGGTGCCACCTCGAAGCTTCGTCCTGCCAGCTCCATATCCACCTGCAGCAACACCGACTCCTCAAGCTGAGAAAGTGTACATCGACGAACTACGGACTGGAGGGCGTAGGAAAAACTCTGTATTATATGTCCGTACTATGACCGAGCCCTATGTCTATTCTTCGACTGTCACAGTCATTGAAGATGAGCGTGGAAGTACAGCCCGTCTGACGGTATGCAATCTCGACGACACGGCGCATGATCCAATCTTATTGGCTGGGTCGATCCTGGCTATTGCGCAGCCTTGCTGGAGTCTAGCACCAGGCGAAGGACATCATATCCGCGTCGATCAGCCGTCTGACCTGGTCGTGCTCGATCCCAGTTCTGAGAGTGTGCCTAAGCTGTGGAGGTGCGGTGTTGCAAACACTGAGACCAAAGATGCATGTGCTCTGAAAAGAGATGGAGATGCTATGTTTTTGAAAAAGAAGTTCCGCAAAGCGCTCAAACTGTATGTCATCAGTCCTCTTGATGACTAGACATGCTGAGGACAAGCAGTTACGGCGAAGCCTTAGGGCTATCGGAGCTACATAAAGATTTGAAGCTGCAGGTTGATCTGCTGCGCAAACGCTGTGGCGTTAATCTTGTCCTGCTGCGAATTGACGACGCAGCGCAGGATCTTTCGCGCGCCATCTTGACCAACGCGAAAGCTACCAACCCTGACTCTGCCATGATTCACAACGATATCACCCTTATATGCCAGCCACTGTACCAAAAAGACTCGCAATCCCTCCCCGACTGGTTCCACAGCCTTCCTCGACCGCTCAAAGAACTTGCTGCCAGAATTAGAATGGACCTTGGAGAATATCAAGAAAGCACTGCATACGATTTCCGGGGCTTGTTATCTAGCGTTGGGCCCCTGTCGCTACATGTTGATGCAGCAAGCTATATTGGTGATACAGAGATTAAGGACACAAAGCACCATGGCCGTGGCCTTTTTGCATCACGGAGTTTCAAGACGGGTGATCTGATTATAGCAGAGAAGGCATTCGCGTTGCCTGGCTACATCTTCAACGATAGAAGCAGTGACTGCGCTTTGTACAGTATTGGTGACGGTACGGCATCAGATCGAGCGGGTGCTTTGTTGTTCAAGGAGCTGGTGCAAAAGTTGCTGCACAACCCGAGTCAGCGCAAGCGCTTCTTTGACATGGATGACGGAGGATATTGGCAAAAGCACGGTTGGGCGGTCCATGATAACCAACCGGAGCCTGTGGATGTGTAAGAAACCCGTCATTCCTTATATTCGATGGCTGACTTGAGGTGCTGCAGGTTTCGCATCGAACACATTCGTCGTCGCAACTGCTTCGCCGTCCCTCTACGCTCGCTCGATCTCCTCTCAGCGCCTTCCATAGTTCGTAATGGTGTCTGGATTCATTCGTCATATATGAACCATTCTTGCCTGCCCAATAGCGTCCGAAGCTTCATAGGCGACATGCTCTTTCTCCGCGCCGCCCGTGACATTGAGCAAGACGAGGAAATCACAACCCAGTACCTTGCCCCCGAGCTGGAATACGAGACACGCCAGCAGAAGTTTGAGACTACCTGGGGATTTAGATGCAACTGTACATTGTGTACTTTTGACCAATCAGTGGGCCAGGCCAAAGAAAAACAGAGAATGGAAATCTTTGAGGAGCTGAGGATAACGGCAATGAGGCTGGGAGATAAGCCTACTACTACGGCACTCAAGAAGTTCACGAAGCGATTGAGAGATCTCGAAGCCCTGTACGATGACAAAGTCTACGCAGGACTTCCACGCTTGTGTCTTGTACATCCTACAATATTTCTTACGGAAGCCTGGAGGACACTGAAGAGCACGGACAAGACGATCGAGTCAGCAAGGAAGCTACTCAGCCATTTTGGCATAACCACACGGGTCGAGGGCGAGCACTTCAGTGTGGTGAAGAACTTGGGATTGGTCAATGTCGAAGTTGTCAGGGCGCTGAAATATATGGGGGAGGGCTATACGCTACAAGGAATGGACAAACTGGCTCAGGAGACTGTGGAAGTCGCAAGGATATGGTTTCGAGTCATCACTGGGTCAGATGTTGGAGTAGAAGATTTTATGAAGGCCTGATTATTTACATGTACGGAGTGGAGTTCACATGTCACTCATATCCATTACAGTCTTAGGGATAGTCTTTTTCGTCAGTGGTAGGAAGCCTGTTACAGGCTGGACTACAACTGCTGATGGGTAGACCACAAATCACTGCGCAATTTATGGACCCACGAGGAGCAAAAAGTGACAGTTCAATGTATTATAATATAGCGAGAGGCGTTTCTGCGGCGTCTGAGACAGGTACTTCGTTCCCATACTGGGTGCTGGAGTGTCCACTCCTTCCCCCCATCCCCTCCTTTGGTGCAATCATTTGTAGGTGCCCGAAGGCCATGTCGACAGGGTGCCACTGAACGTGCGGCCTCGCAGGTGAGGTCGTTGGCTGGTGCTGTCCTTGGTGATTGATGCGGATCTGTGTGACATCAGTCCAGTACTGTTGTTTTGATCAGAAGAGCTGATCATTAACCATTACTTACCCTGTCCACAGTCTCTTCCTCGTCACGACTCCCAGACAAATATGGCCTTCAGGCTCCGGCCCGCGCCTCCCATTGATCTTTACGCTGACTGACAGCCAGCTGGTCTTTAGTGATAGTGTGTATGGCATTGGTATTATGAGGAGGATGATGAAGCTTATTGGTGTTGGATGTTGGGTATTGGTGGTTTTGGAAGGCCAAAAAGCTCTGATTATCCGTATTGGTGTTGGTGAGCTGAGACTCAACACGCAGGGCTAGAGCTGTCTGAGTACATTTCTCTGCCAAGGAGGTGATCACAGCTATGAGATTCACGAATGAGATGAGATGAAGCCTTGGAAAGGACTCACTGGCATTGCTAGATATCGCTTCACCGGTTCACCCTGAAACCACTTTGCGCTTTGAGCAAGCCCATTCGAAAATCTGTGAGCAGGACGACAGCGGTAGATTGACCGCATGCTACCTAGTAGGCCTGAAGACAGTGCAATGAGAGTAAGAATACTACACATCTCTTCTGCCTTCATTCACGATATGGAATGCCGAAAGCACTTGGTGTGGCAATAAATCGATCCTCCACAGCAAATTGGCACGCGCAAAGCACGGTTCACACACAGCGGACACCTTGATCAGGAAAGCAAGCACTACAAAAATAAGAAAAGTCTATAGAAAATGCATCTCCCATTGTTTGAGTAGCGCCCCAGCCAATGATATGCTGGAGCTTGCTAGGCAATGGGTTCATCTACGACCGCCATCATGAAGGGGGATGCTCCCACTCACAGAGTGCAATACTCCATATGTGGCCGTACGGTCGCCTGAAGAAAAGAAAAGAGGGTTGGGGCGGGGGATAGGGACTCTACTTATGTGCTATTGGCACAGACCAGGCGTCGCTGGATCAACCTGCACGTGACGAGCAGAGTGATCTGATGTGCGGTGCGACTGCCTAATGTAGGGAGTCTGGTAGGAATCTTGAGCGACAACAGGCTTAGCACAGGATCATATTCAATTGAGGCAGGCGCGGCGCTGACATAGGGACTGCGTTCGAAAAGAGCAGCCGAGGTGTCACGGATTGACTTGCCAACATGGCTGTCACTGAGGACTTGTGAGTGAGTAGATGACCTATCGATACCCTAACTTCACGAACGATATGATCATCCTCGGATTTGTGCAAATTGAGATAGGAGATAGTAGGTGTGTATCCACATTCGCCACTGTCGGCGTCCCATCGCACAGATTCAAAGCTCCTTTCAACTGGTCCAACCTCGCAAGTCGGCAGTGAGACGGCACCGGACGATCCTTGAAAGATAAGCCTCAGAACAGCAATGAAGGCATTGAGGGAGAGATGAGAAGTGACATTTGACAAAGCTGAAGTGATTGGTGGGCTGGACAAATGATATATTGGGAGCGCCTACGGGTTGTGATCGTGGGCATACAATATACAGTCCCTTCGCAGATACCTGCTCATAGACGCAGTAACAGCACAATCAAATGTATCAATCACTTGGAATTGACCCGCTGCAAAGCTCAGGATGTGGGAGGGTCGTCACTTCAACACCCAAACAACAAATTTGCGCGAGTGCTTTTGGGGACTCGAGTACCCCACCAAGTCTCGATCACAAACGTGCAAAACCCAGCATGAACACCATGTTAGAAGGGTAAGGATCTCACTTGTAGACTGTACATGATCACCACGCAAAGAGAAGCAAGACAGGAGACAAAGCTATGGAAGAAAATTCTGTAGGTCCAGATCAAGCCATGGTTAGCAATCAGAGCTCCATGATATCAGATCCAGACCCTTTAATGACCGTGACAATGGAGGCCAGACTAGCTATAGGCTAGGCTGTCGCCATTGTCTGAAGAAAGAAAAGAGAAAGGAAAGTTGGGGGAGGGAGGGTTTATATGTTGACCAGACGGCCTCGCGTAGCGTGCTCACGTGATTAAGTCCGAGCTTTTAATATTGGCAGCACTATGCCGCTTTTGCTACCATGATAGACTAATTGTTAGGGTGAATCTCTCTTGAATTTGGTAGGAGTGGACGTGGAGCTAGCCTGACTGGGCGTCAACATAACATCCGTCCTGCCTCACCTTCTAGCCTTGGATCATAATCTTATTCTCGAATACCGTACAGACACACCAAGCTCATCATCATCTATTTGACACCCAAAAGCCTTGAAGAACACACGTCATAATCACCAGAATACCTCACTATGCCAGCAGCCACCTGGTGGCCCCGCTGGCTGATTTCGCCGACCATCAGCCCAGGATTACCTCACGCCGCCACCTGATCGTACTACACCGGGCTGAGAACCACCTCGTTGAGACGGAGGATTTGTACCAGCTCGTGAACAAGACACAGACGGCTAATCTGTCAGAGGCAGACAACGCATTTCTCGTCGACAAGGCCATCCGGGTGCAACTGGCCACCACTGAGCTCAACAAGCATGTGGCCGCTCACCCGAAGACCAAGTTCACGCTACGTCTAAAGCTCCTCAAGCAGCAATTCAAAAAACTCGAGTGGATTTGCAGGATGGAGGACGGGGCGGTCTGTACGGCATGACTTCGTCAGCGCAGAGGTAAGAGCAAAGTCACAACTTCCGCTCCAAGATCTTGACTAACCAAAAGTAGTGGCTACCAATGTGCGGGCTTTATAAAGTAGACGATAGTGGTGAAGATAATCAATCGGACGGTCTGGATGACTACATGTAATAATAACACTATATACTGTAAGGGCAAGAAGAAAGATGGCATGTGGCAACGATGAAATCGCCCTTTCCCAAGCCTTATGTGCAATTTGATGGTAACACGCGCTTGTACACGTAATTTCCACATGATTTACGACTGCTCCAAGGCGTGACAGAGTCGGAGCGATCATCTGTCTACCCAAGCAAACTCTTCGGTCTTGTGCATACTTTAGCTTTCTCAACAAGTAGGAGCAAGCTTGTACCGCCCACGAATCGCGCGCTCAATTCCTCAATAACGAACAGTGCATTTTTTGGCCTCAAGGAAGGCGTATTCATTATGTGGGACGCGTATATGCGCCGAGTCCCCCTCTGCTGGACAAATGAGAGGCGTCTGAATAACCTGGGCACCTCAAGTAAACTGAGTCACGATGTGCATGGAATTAACGAGGGATATTGACCGACACGAGAAGCGTAGCTGGAACTGAGGGTAATAATTCCGCAAGGGCAGTATACAGCTGCTCAAACCTAGATACGCGAACGAGAATCATGATTGCCGCGTACTGAAATACCTGAAACGGGATGGATTACACCTACAACAGCATTTGCGACCGTTGAACTTGTCTCGCGCCTATCCTCTCAGACCGGACACTGCCATTAAATATGTGTACTTACCTTCGCTTTGAGACACATTGCTTCGAACCCACAAGCTGACATTGAAAACTACAATCGAAAAGAACCCTCACTAGAAATCGAAGAAGGCCCGCTGTCAATCTGCCCTCTACCGCCTCTCGTGGCACTTTTCGCCATTAATAAGCTACAGCTTCGCCCAAAGTCTGCATCGAGCCACTGAACTCAACCGAAGCTAAGATGACAATCATACCGACAATGGCAGTCTGCCCGTTTCCATCGCTGGCAAAGCCTTGTAGAACAAGAGCTCGCCCAAGTTTTGAGCGACACGCCACACCGCAGCGGCCAAGGACCCCCTCTCCGAGCTTAACAATAACAACCTCGTGCTTGCAGATTTTGAGCTAAGAATACAGGTGTCAGCTCCCATGAGCAATGAGATCATACTCCAAGCGGACAACGATTTAAGACTGAACCCGGCAGCGGCGCCACGGCGCGGATACTCACCACGACAGACACCAGAGCGGCGGATTTAGCGAAGAAAGCAGTCACGAAGCAAATGAGGGGGCGCATGGTATCCAGGTTTACCTCGGCGATGAAGGAAACAGGAACATTGTGTATTGCGCTGCAAGTGCGCGGGCCCAGAGTGGTCGAACCAAGGGCTGACGAGTTTCAGTTCCAGCATTAGACCTGGGAAATAAATGCGATACGAAGACAAGATCGCGGGGGCAAATGCAATCTGTCTGCTACATAATAACGCGAAGGGTTGTCAAAGGCAGGCAGAGACCCGAAGGGACACAGTAGTCTTGAAGCTCATCTCTTCAGATAAGGGTCTATTCCCATGCTCTGCTGGGTAGACAAGGGGAGCCGTCACAAGGAGCTTCTTCAGCACCAGATTGAATACTATCAGCGGAGCAAAATTTCGATAGCTAGTACGTAAAAAATGTTGAAGAAGCTTGTGGTGCCATTGGGACGCCCTCAGTCGTGACAATGAAGTTCGCCGGATTGGTTTCTGACAGCCAAACATACTACAGCCAGAGAACACTCAGTGCAAGGTTAGAGCCTACTGAAAAGAGCGCGAGGGATTTCACAAGCAATTGGAGAGTTCAATAGCAGCTAGCACTGTGGTAGGAAATACACTGATGGATGACTTGGGATGCGCCCGTGGGCGGAGATGACAAATGGGTTGCACGGGTATGGGATTTGGAGTAATAGTTGTGAGAAATGCTGGAAGAAGTCGGTACCGGAAGTTAGACAGAAGCCAGATCTGTGATTACTGTTTGCCTTGACTGTGTTGTGTCTAAATGTATGAAACTTGCATTCATCACTGCTTTGATGTACAAATCTGGCTGCCCATCACCTCCAGTGTTATCTGTGTCTCTATCCGATAGTCCTCTATCGATCCAGTTAGTCGCCAACGTCCTGCCCGGATGTATAGCCAATGGATCGTTCTTTCTTACACAAGGCCGCTTGATTTTGCCCCAAACCCCTCAAGATCTTTGAGCTGAGTGGCTCTTCCTACTTCGCTGCTGTCTTCATTTATCTTCTGTCATCCGAGGATTTCGCTGCTAACGTTCAAATTCGAGAGCGCGCAGTTAGGAAGAGGCTATAGGCTTCGGCCTTCCATGGGACGTTACTCGGACAGGGCGTGGCTCGGATGCGGCGCGCGTACGGTGGAGAAGGCGGTGGGATCAGTGAAGCATTGTGAGTTGTCGCCGATTAAAAGAACAAGTATTCGGCAATACTTTGAATGCCCAATGATGGAATATGGCGTTAGTATGGCTTTGGGCTCATCTTTCTTCCAAGCATATTCGCGGGTGATGGTGAGGGCAAGGTCTGCTGCGCTCTGCTCCAACAGGGAAGGAGCACGCGCAGATTGCACTTCGTGCTCAGTAGCATATAAAGAGATTGCAAAATTTTGAAAGCAGCTGTCAATTACTGTTTCTTATCCTTAATTCTCTGGAAGCTATCCTGTGGGATGATATGGATGCCCCTGTCAGGTGCTGCCCTGGAGTCACGTGTCTAGCGCTGCTGAGTGCCCCACGTGCTTAGTATATATTGTAGTTCTCACCACCACTTCCTCGCACCAAAAACATCATAAAACAATAATTGAACATATGCCCCACAGATTTTTTCTCCTCTTTCTCTTCACCTTGCTGCATTCCTCGACAATATGTCTGAGCCTGTATCTCCAGGACCGCAAGCAAGGAACAAACTTTCCCCTTCTTCATCGTCAACTTCTTCACCTGAACAGAAGTCGACAAGACCTCGGGCCTACTCAAAATACGATGCTAACGCTGGTGATTGTTTCGCACATGCTCGCAACCTCGACCATTCGCTAGCTCCGTCTGCGCCAGCTTTCGCCGCAACGAGCAGCTCGGCAAGCGGCGCACAGCTTCCAGCAACCTTTGCTTTCGCCAAAGCTGACACACTGGCTCGGTCATTCGTGCCAGAGGCCCGTCGAGATGTTCCTGTTCCAGCTGCGGTCAAGCAGGGCCTGGAGAAAGGCAGCTATCGCCGCCCCTCCACGAACCTAGCCTTTCCTTCTGGTAGACAAGAAGCTCGTTATACAGCTTCATCCGCCTTCGCTTCGCGCCCTAGTTATTGCAATCATACACAAAAGCCCAAAGTTCCTCCAATCCCAACAACTACCACCCGTGCCATTATGCCGCGTGAAGACGTAAGTATACATCTCATAGACTATGCCCCAACAGACACTGACCCATCCATAGGCAAAGGAGCGTTTGATCTTCCTCGGGCCCCTACGCATCGCCCATTATAAATGCCGCCTCCTAAAACCCAATCACCACAACTGCGGCATTCACCCCGCATCCATGCATGCCAACTTCCTACATTTCCTCAACACTCGAATGGCAGGCGCATTTCAAAAGGTGATCCACAAAGATCCCTTCATTCCAGGCGCCGTCTACACGGTCGCAATCAAGATGACGGACACAGATTTTCTCAGGTACCACGTCTTGCTTCAGCAAGTTCCCGAAGCTTTAGAGATGCAGAAGAAGCTGGAGGCAGACCCGCAAGGGTTTGATGAGTTCACGGCGTCATCGGAGCGTACGGAGGTTCAGGTAGAGACGTATAGGTTCTTGGCTCATTGCAGGCTGGAGGGTCAAGAGCTTGATGAAGTTTCAAGGCGCCTCATTGAGCTCTTTGGTCCCACATGGAAAGCCTCGGGGGCATATGCTGGATAGTAGGGGTAGACATGGGTATCGACTTTTGGTGATTGTTACGTAGCTTAGACGGTCTCCAAGACCTATAAATTTGATAACTTCCTCACAATGCGCATGATTCATGATACATCTTTTTCAAGTCTGGCTTTTTGTCGCTCAGATCTCCGCGTGATACAGACTTACATTACTGCAATAACGTCATATTTTGGGAATGCTGGCAGCAGAGGGCACAGCTTACTTCCTGGTGCATACCTGCCAGATCTACAAGGGTTTTCTCAACTCTATGACTTCTGATCATGGTCCAGTTAAGGTGATATATGTATCAACAGCAGGCCCATCTTCACATTAAATGACACAAGGTCCGATGGTGTAGTGGTGACTCACTGGCTTGGGCCAGAGACGCGTGTTCGACTCACGCTCGGTTCGTTCTGGGCTCTTAGCATTGAAGTGATTAAGCGGCTTCAATGCTAAGAGCCCGGATTATTTTATTTTGGCGAATCCATCATTTCCTCGACACAAGTGAGGCAGAGCTCGCCCCCGGCTTTTTTAAATCAGCAGTAGGTTTCGCTGCTATTGTGTTGTGAGATGAGTCCTGCGCCTTCCTTGTTTGTCCACACAATCTTTTTGCAACACCTTCGGCTTTGTCCGGTTTGCACTACCGTATTGAACGTCCTCGAAGGAGGTAATGTAGATTCCTGGAAAGGCCAGCTCAACAGACACAAATTGTCAAAGATTTGCAGCCGGAGTAGCCAAACACGGTCTCCACTCATATTCCGCATCAGCTTGACATCACTTCACCGTCCTGTGCCGCGACACAATACTAATTCCGTCATGAAACTCACATGACTTGCCCCTCTTAAACGGCTTTGAGAATCACACTGTACGGTCTCTCGTCGTCACCATGAGATATGCACAGGCCCCCGCGGGGGTAACGCTCCGGCCTCCGTAGCGTGTTGCTATCCCGCACATAAAAAAGAGCTCCTGCCCATCCATCATCCTTCTTTCCTACCTCAGGCGCCCGTCAAAACTGTATTTATCCCTAAGGGGCTTCAATGCTATGGGCCCAGAAGGCTTCGGCCATCATTCGAGAGACCAAAGGTGGCAGGCCCACCATCCAGAGGTATGTTCCCTTCTCTTCAAGCTTTGTCGTTTCTCTCGCTAACTTTCGCAGGGCTGGTCCCCTGGATGATGGGCCGAGTACCAGACGTGGCAGGCCCACCATCCAGAGGTATGTCGCAATCTCTTCTCGAACCATTTCCGTTGCTAACTCTTACAGGGCTGGCCCCTTGTTTGGATGGGTCTGACCATCACCTGCTAGCATGAAGTATGTCTCACTTCTAGATGGCATGTTGCAGCAACTTTGCTAAAAGTTTCGGAAGTAACGATGTTCCTGCCCGTTTGGATTCTGACACAAATGGGATGGAGGCGTTCTGAAGCGAGTTGCCTAATAGTGGTACCTGGATCCTATGTTCTCAGGTCAGGAAAAAGCTTGGTGAGACGTAAGTTCATGGGTTGGACAAGCTCCGCTTGTCTGACTTCCTTCCTAAAGGTTCTGACGTTTACTGACTTCGTTTAGATTCTTACGCATATCGCGCGATGCGATCTGTCAAATTTCTTCAACTATACGATGAAAGTCTTATTTTTCATCGACTTTCGGGTGTTAGGGCTTGGATCAAGGAGTTTGTCTCACTTCTTTAATATTTACCGTTGGCTTGATATCCAAAACAGCATGAAATAACTCAATCAAAACCGTGTCAAGCCTTATGCATCTACCATCCCGTACGACTGTGACCATGCAATGACATGACATCGTGATCAAAATTTGTCACTGTGACCGTATGCCTTGAACGGAATCCATTGCGGTATGAAAGGTACCAGATCCACGCGTGTACCTGGTGCCTGCTTGATGCGCGGTTCATCTCGTTAGTACTTCCCTGTGAGTGCATAACGAAACGTCTGTCAGATCTGATGGTGGATCTTGATATCGCGTCACAGAGTCGACGAAAGAACTGCTAGCTAACTTGAAGTTCGAGTACCTCCCAAAGCGTAGCTCCACTCATTTAGTAAGGCTCAATGGAGCCGTCATTCCTTGGAATGAGGGGTTGAAGCCTTTGTCATAGTCCAAAGTCCCCTACCAGAAGTATGTGAATACGACTCACGCCGCCAGGACATTCGTCAGCTAGCCAGTACATACGCTGTTCAGCGTGATACGAGCATACAGTAACATTGCGCGAGTAAATTTAGGACACCATATCCCCTCGCTGCCACTGAGCTTGACACAGAACAGCCAGATGGGACCTCGAAGCCCTCTTTGCAATTCCCGAGATCGCCGGCTTGTTGAACTTCAAAGCCAGGCCACTGGGCGGCAAGTTCGAGGCCAAAAGTTGTCCTTCGAACTCAGAGAATCGCTGGTTAGGCCCTGCTTCTTTGAAGCTGTTTTTTGGTCTGTGAGAAAGTACGAGGACTTAGATTCATCGCGTGGTGCCGCTGTGAAACGGTCAAGTGAATCCTAACACGCGCGCCTCTTCCCTGGTGGAGTGTATTGTGCTTATAAGACCTTTCGCTGCTCTTTCAGACCTTGCTAAGCAGATGCCGCTGGCTCAACTTGCGGTTCGCCTTCGATATGCTGAACTGCTGTGTCAGGCAGCGGGGGATCTTGAATCCACGCATCTGCAGAACGTGACATGTCCGCTCGAGCCATGCCAAACGTAAATGATTATGCTCTTCCAGCTGCGCGCCCGCAAACAGCTACCTTCGCAAGGGAGCATGGCTCTACTGCTCCCCTCATAGGGTCCGGTTGCGTGGCCAAGTCTATGATCGTGCGGACTATAAAAACAAGCCTGAAACTTTGTCCGCAGCATGATCAAGTGCTATAGACTCAATCTTCAGGGCTTTCTTCCATCAAGAGTGCGCATTGCTGTCTCCACTCGCTGTCGCGATATGGAGAGTGCGATTCGACCTTCGAGTCCAGTCCCTCGTCCCTGAATCTTGCCCACAACAAGTCGGTCTCCCCCACCACCCCCCCGCCACCACGAGTGACACCACAACAACGAGAGCGAGATCGGATAAAAAGGAAATATAGAGAAGAGGGAAGTCGCTCAGTAGCTTTACAGCACTGGATCTGAAAAAAAATTGTGTTGGAGGACTCGGGTAGGACTTGGTCGAATCAAAACGATGCGCGCATCCTCCTCCTTGCACTGCACCGCCGCAGCTCCACGACCGACCGCGAACAGCGAGAAGGACATGCCAGGATGTGGGGAATGACATAAATAACGAGGTCAGTAGCTTTGCCACGCTGGATCAGAGGTTTTGGGCAGGAGGACTTGGACAACTCGACGCGATTCCCCCGCCCTCCCCTACCATGCACCGATGCAGAATCTCGACAATGGTCGAAGCGAACGAGCTGAAAATACATGTAACAGGGGTGTTGGGACATATAAAGAGGTCAGCAGCTTCATCGCGCTGGATCAGAGGTATTGGCTCGGACAAGATGATGGATATGGGCGAATCACTTCAAATCCCCTCCTTCCCCCCTTCATCGCCCTCCTTCGCCTTGCATCGTTGCAGCACACGGCCGCCCGAGCGAATGTACCGGGCGGGATACAACAGAGTAGGCAAACATACTAAAGGGTATAAGGAGGTCAGCACCTACGAAGTGCTGAATCAGAAGGTGACAAGAATGGGGTGTGGGATAGCTTTGGAACTTGCCCCTTCACTTGTATCGCAGCCTCGAGCCGAACATTGGAGAGGGCAGGGGATATAACGTTGATCGAAGGCTTCTCATGTGCCGCAAGGCATCGTGAGAGCTGTGCGCAGTGAAGATATGTGGTGGACTAGGTGGGCACGCACAACCCATCTCCGATCAACATCTCCGCCTGCCCGTACTATGTTGGAGACGTACTGGCAGACATTTCTCTCCAACTATTTCGTCTTTCCCAGACAGTTTTACTGTGTTAAAGTGGCATCGATGTACAAGCCTTGCGTCGTCAGCCGCAGGCCCACAGTGAGCTACGTCAGGTATGGTACCCATTGACCTTAAAGACTTGCCCATGAAGCCTTGTGCCGACAGGTGGGCACTGAGAAAGTAAAGATTACCTTGAGCACATTTAGGTTCGAGATCGCGCCCAAGCCCTACCATATCATAGCGGACACCAGCACTGCGACGGCCAACTGCGTAGGACTCCTCATCCGCACTAACTCTCCCGCTGGGCTCACAGAACCCCACCACCAACAGGAGCGGAGGCTGAGTCTGCAACAAGGAGTAGTAGTAAATGGCAGCACCAGGAGTAAATTCAAAGTGAGCGACTTTCCGTTAAGAGTAGTGGCCTCAGTTCAGCACTCGTCCACCGGATCGTTTTGTCCATGCGCAGCTCCGCTGTGGATGACAAGGAGAAGTTTGGCACAACGGGCCTTTTCAGTTCTCGCACTTGTAAGGCTACCATATATGGCCACTAATTCGGCGGCTTTTAGGAGAGGGACGTTGAAAGCTAGAGGTAAGCACAACAGCTCACCCTGGTGGGCTTGGGTCGTGTTGCTGCGTTGTTCAGGATCCACCTCGTGTGTCGAACTCGGCGCCTCGAGTCTACGACACGAACCTTCGAACGGATACTACATGACGCGCAGCGATGCTTCACACCCCAGATGTTCTAGCTATCATTGGGGTTCCGAACGAGCAATAATTCGCGTCCGCTGTGCGATTTTGCCTCCAAATTTGTCTCTTGCACGTCTTGGGCCCATTCACCTAAAGGACTGCGACAGCCTGGAACGTTCAACGTGTGGTCAGAAAGCACAGAATCACGAGAGCTCCAGCGACGACGGGCACCACCACCTCATCTTTCCCCCATGAGACTTCTCTAATAGTGACGTACACTTCGAAGTTGAAAGTGTATCGAAGAGTCCACATCTGGAATAAAAGGCTGCAGCGCGCTCTGCGTAGCCCCACAGGTTCACCGCCCTAAACTTGGTGAGTGTCGGGACAAGACAGTAGGGCTAAGGAACAAACAAGAGGATCCCTGCATATGCTCGCACATCACCGGACGACATTGAACGTCCCCAAAAATGTTCAAGATGAGGTTGACGTTTCCTTCCGCACGGTCGACTCTGGCTGCACCCACACCCATCGCAAGGCTCTCGATACGCCGCATCGAACAACTTTATGAGGTATTTTTCTGTCACTGCCCGAAAGAGATAAAGAAGCACCCAAGAGATCTTCGATATAGCATGGAACGCATCGCGTACCGCTGCTTCCGCAAAAAGGGGGGGGATACTGGCAACCTGGCGGCTAATCGTCCGCAATGGCAAGACTGCTTCAGGATGAAGCTGCGATTCCCTCCTTGTCGCAGGTTGTGTCCAGTCCAACAGCTCATCACTCTAGTCATTGAGCTGTCGCAGTCTCATTTCATGATTCGAGACACGAGCTTACGACAAGGCTTCGTTGCTGCAAGGAGGGCCAAGTGTCGGGTTGTTATCACCGTTGAGCCAGACCTTCGGTCCTTGAAGAAAACCAGGCTGTTGAGAAGGATACCTCTGTGGTAATACATCATGGAAATGGCACTATCCTCTCGAGCAAGAACGAGAGACACGTTCTAGTCAAGATAAGATCGTGAAACTGTCTCGCAAAAGAGCGAATACAAAAACAAGAAGTCTTCTGCATCGGCAGCCACTGAAGATCGAATAATGACATTCCGCTCCCTTGCTGCGGTAGTCCCTGAATAAGGCAGACGAAGAAATACCTCGTGCATCCTCGAGCAAGGGCTGTACGGCCAGCAAATTTTGACTCGCAGCGGACCGTCGATCACCTGAAACGATTTCTCAAGCCATTGCAGGCGAAGCAATCGAGTGGCCGAAAGAGAGGAAGGCAGTGCTTTGCGAGGTAATGGTCTCGCAACCGGTCGCGATATCAGGAAGAGCAGCTGCACTAGTCAGCTGCTTGTGCTGCTGCAGTCGTACAATGTAGAGTTCCACATCTAACAAAACGGCGTCTCACACGTCGCATGGTTAAGTCTCCAACTAAGTCCGGCGAAGTACCTATGCAGCGACGCCGCAGGACAGCTGGACTGAAGCTGCGCTCTCCGATCCCGGAAGTTTTGGGACAAGGTGCACAGAGCCCAAGGTCTTTTACGGTGCTCCCCAGGTCTGACATTGTGTTGAATAGGGACCGGGTGTTCGACCGTATAGCAGTACCAAATGCTTAGACAGCTGGTCAGTGCCACGAACTGTGGTATCAGTGGCTAAGACATTGTCTTGGCGTTCATTCCTTGTCTGAGATTATCACCTCATGGGGTGGCAGAATGGCCCTGCATAGCGACCAGGCTGGTATACCATGATCAACCTCGAACTGCACATCGTGTACGTCAGGACACATACTCCGAAGTTTCTTAACTGCCTGGAACGCGGTTCCTACCCCTGAGGCATCAAGTCTTCCGAGTTCAACGCAATTGTTGTGGCACACATCGCCTCCAATAATGAACGTCGCGAGGAATCAAATCCCGAGTGGATGGTTGTCTCACCGTGATTGATATTCGACACTCGTTGGTTTCTTCCGCCAAAGTCAACTTTGACTGCAGCTCGTTTCCGTATGACGGAGGAATATTGAAGCTTTGCATTTCCCTGACGGTGTTGGGTTTGGAGACTTGATGTGCTTTTTAATGCTTGTGCAGAAGGCAATATGCACAGACTTGGAACCTTTCGCCATTTGTCCTACTATTGCCTGGACCATTGACGAGCATGTCTGTTGTCCTGAACATGCTCCTGTGAGAAGAGACTACCGAATCGTCAAGGAATACCTCTCTCGCATCTGTTGAGCTTGAGCTTGGAATATGAGACGCTCGGGACGCGTCTTGCGCATTAGGCATGATGCATCAAGCAGGCCATAAAATAGGAAGACTGGCTGAAAAGTGACACCGCTAAAAGACTTCTAACAACAGGAACGATGGTCCACTTCCTCGTTGTGTCTCAAGCTTATCGCCTTTCCAGGCCTCGTCCGGCACCACGCTGATATAGATAACCCCTGGCTCGATCGATGAACATCGGCCAGCAATTAGAGAAAATGCAAAGGGCTCAGACTGCGATGTCTCGAACGGTAAAGGGAAGGGACCGCGTGTAGAGCTAAAACAACATAGGGAAAAATGTAGACCGTGGAAGCTGACTGGGGTCGACAACGAAAAGAAGACTAGACCGCCATTGGCGTTGTCAATGGAAAATGATCGTTATTGCGATGAATCAGACGACAGTTGAGCGAGTGCAAGGTACTCTAGTGTTTTAAAGTTGCAGATCAGTTTGAAAGGAGACGAAAATACTCGAACCGCCATAGGCGTTGGCCATGGAAAGTGGATCAATGCTGCAAGGAAGAGAAACAGGGAAATCGCAGACGAAGTGTGGAGGTGCAAGAGTTGAATGAAGGACTTGGAAGATACAATGAAAGAGACAGATTGGGATGGTGTAGGAGCTGGGGACATAATGAGAGAGATGAGAGCAAAACTCGAACCGCCATTGGCGTTGGCCATGAAAGTTGGGTTGCGCAGGAGGTGAAGTAAAGAATGATGAAGAGACAGAGCAAGATCTTTTGAAAATAAGGAAAAGAAGAACATTACTCGAACCGCTATTGGCGTTGGCCAGGGAAGTGGATTTGTACTGCAGAAAGAGATACCCCAGCGCCAGACATGAAGAAACGACAGAGGATATGTTGGGTATGAGAAAATGTTCATGCTGCATGCATGAGACATGAGGAGATGCACAGCGGAGTCAAAAGAGGAGGTGCAAGAACAAAGAAGCTGAGAAGAGTAGACATGTGTAGCGACGCAGCGGATGGGTAGGAAGCAGAGAAGAAGAGACGACGAATACGCGATCCGCCATCGGCGTTGGCCTGGGAAAGTACTGGGAGTGGGTCTGAACAACTAGGCGATACAGAGACAAGCAGACAGTAGAGGCGCATGAGGAGAATCGAAAAGGACTGAGATAGATCGAGCAAGCCAGCATATCGGGTTAGCCATTGGCGTTGACCGGAAGCAAGGGGAGCGATGTTGTGAAGGATGCGGAATGCAGAGGAATCTTGCGAAGCGAAATGGGGACATATGAGGAAATTGCGCTTTCCGACGGCAACTTGCAGGAGAGCGTGGGTGGTAATTGAAGAAGAGATGGACAATGAGGAAGAAGAGAATAATAGAAAAGACGAGATCGACAAGAGGGAGGAGATGTCGGAAGGGAGAATGCAAAGGAAATTGGGGAGTGCTCAACGACGGAACGAAGGAGCCCAGCATGACGGGCGCCTACGGCGTTGCTTGGAGTGGAATGATGCAAGGGTGATTTGATGAAGTCCTGAGATGAAATGAGAAAGGCTCGTGGAAATGCAGGCCAATGGCAGGAGACGACGCGTCGCATATCCAGATCACCTCTGCCCAAGCGAGTGTCTGTCCTGAGCTTGATGGGTATAAAGCAGCCTGGAAATCCGAGGCACCAGAGCTTGCGCAAACCCCAAGGGGATTTGCAACGAACTCCATTGGCATTCAAGAGAGCGAGCGACTGGAGGGCATGAGATGCCTGTGGCAGTAGCGGGGAGATCGAATAAACAGGTCTGTCAGAGAAAGACTGGGGAGCGCAACAAGACGAAGCAAAATCGAAGATGCAGATATTCGAAAGGAACCATGGGCCGAGTCGCCATCGGCGTTGCCCGAGGAAGTGAGAATATTTGGAGAAGAGTGAGAAAAAAAAAGGTTGTAAGCAGGGAGAGAGGGGGAAGGAGACTGTCGGGAAAGAGTGGAAGTTTCGAGTGCAGGGGGCTGACAACTTGGGGAGGAAGACGAGATGATAACGTAATTGACAAAAAGAACGGAGAATGGTAAAGGTCATGATGACGAGAATATGGAGGTAACGCAGGTCAAGAAACCGCTCGGGAAACTTGGCTTGCCATTGGCATCGCCCAGAGGTGCTGTTGCTGAGGGTATCAAAGACGAGATAAGTATTCAGGAGTATGAGAGAAGAGGCGAGGGCATGAGAAGAAGCGAGAAGAGCAGGATGGAGTGGAAGCAGAAAGAGAGAGCCGGGTGATATGAGAGTGAAAGAGCAGGATGGAGTGGAAGTCGCATACACGGGTCGCCATGGGCGTCGCCTGGAATATGATGGTGGATTGAGGATTAGAACTCGCAAAGAAAGTATTCGGACGACGGGAAGCATGTGCAGAATGGAACATAGCAGAAGGTGAGAGGCCGCGAAAGTCATGCGCCATAGGCTCGAAGGAAGAGGGAGAGGACAGAGAGGCAGTCCGAAAGGGAGATGAAAAAAAGTGGAAGAGATATTACGGAAGGGATATTTGAGTGACTCCTTCATGAGCGAAGCGAAGTGCTGGGATGGTGAAGAGATGGAAAGTTAAGAAAATGACAGAAGACTGAACGAAATGATGGTGGTCCGGAACCATGATCTGGCATGGGTCGAACCCATGCAGGAGCGTATCGACAGTCAACGCCAGCAAGAGCAATGATGGGATGAATAGAGGAGCAACGACTGTACATGTTAGCAATTCAGGACCAGCGAGGGCAACTACTTACCTGCCTGCATCGAGAGCATCAGTATGCTACTGCTATTGAAGTATGCTATCAAAATTAGCATGCGAGATTGGCGAATCTCTGGACAAGACTCACCAGGCCGCTTCGGCAGACAACACACACAACCGTGCTGTGTCGGGTACTGGCGAGAGCCATTCGACATGGTGTTGGAACCACGAAGTTAGCGCTGTTGTCTGAAGCGCATACGCGCATGCAGAGAAGTTAGTCTTCGAGCAAGACATCGGTTGCAAATGTCGGTATCAAGATGAACTTCGAGACAATGCTCCTGAAAGCCCAGTATCAAACCATGGCCACCAGGTGTCGTTAGTCATAGCTCGTATCAGCGTCACATCGAGAGCGATCGAACCAAGCAGGCGAGAGCGGTCGAGCAGTCTGTCGATACACAAATTTTGTTCGCAAGAGTCATGCGACTATCACTGGTTGTTGAGCCGTCTCAAGGGAATGCGACCACATTGCCACCCTGCTACCAAACATCGATCAACTCGACCATGAGTTCAACGCAATCACCATCTGTCACGATACCCAATATGAGTCTTACCCACAGCCGACGTGTCATGGGGTCCGCGACGATTACCAGGGGCTACTCGGATCGTTGCCAGCCCGGGTACTCCAGCCGCTGGCATGGCTTGCTCATCTAAGCGCGCCCCATGCCTAAAGAGATACCCTTCGTGAACAGAGACCTTTTCGCGACGGTAGAGTCCGGTTGTCCCAATGTAACCTTGCTGTTATCAGGAAGAGCCACAGCGAGCAGCGCTAGAGGCGGAGATGCGAAGAGACGATGAACGAGTCGTGAAAGTATGAGATCGTCGTCGCCAAGAAGGAAAACGGCATGTCGACATCAAAATGACTGAGAAATACTGAAGTCGAGAAAGATGCAAAGACGGCGAGAGACGAAGAAAAGGATCGAAGTATAAAAAAGCGTCCTAAAACACTTAGTCGACCGACAAAAAATAATCATACTTTCCTTCCAGCGTCTGTGTGTCGTTGGTACACAGTCTATTGCTACACACCTCAAGCTGCATGCCATACGATTTCAAGGATGAATCCAAGGAGATCGCAGAGGGACTCGATATGAGGGTGAGCGCCAGAGCAGTGGTCGCCAACGTGTTGATTGGACAACTGGAGCCAATGATGGTGTGGTGTGCCATGTGTCCCGGTGGTTTGGATTTGTTCATGCCGAACAAAGATAGATGCATCAGATAACGCTCAACATCCCAGGCCGCTTGACATACGATTCCGGAGATATCGCAGAGGAACTCGGCAAGAGATATGAACGCCAACATAATGACCGACAACCTGTCCACGACATTGTTGAACTGAGCGTCGGTGTAGCTGATCAATGAGATCGGCAATCATGCGAGCGGTCCATTTGAGCTGAGCATCAACGAATGCGTCGAATGAGTGGCCTTGACCGTAAGAAGTGAAGGCTTGTTGAAAGACTGGTTTTCTTTGGCAAAGAGAGGCAGTGATTGTTTGTGTGGTGTCCCGTTCGTATGGGGCTCACAGTGGCAAGCATGCTATGCTGCATGTCCTTGAGATTATACGAAGACATCATGTTGGCATAAGAGTATCCTCATTGCCTTTCCGACCTTATCCAATGGACCGAGGGGTACGTGGTGAGCGGACGGAGGCGTACGATCGTGCGGAGGTCGGAGCTGCGTGTGAGTGTCAGTAAGGACGCTCTGCCGGGCTTGACAGACTGAGGGAGTTTGTTAACATACTTGAAGCTTCCAAATGGTTGAGGCAAGCTTTGGCTAGCACTCGGTTGTTGTACTGGGGTTGATTCCCCACGATGGTTCTGGCTTGAATGCTGCCGGCAAGCCTGATGGACATTGCTGTCCTCGGCAATACAATGGCTTTGGAGATGATGGATCTACCTGCTATGGAGATACCCAAGCCTTTCAGGTTGCTCCCAGGCGAGGCACGGGTGCTGCAGGTGCTAAGATTGGCCGGCAATTCTCGCGGTGATGAAGCTGGTGGCAACGATGGCCACAACCACGAAGGCAAGCCCAGGAGAGGGCGCTGAAGCTACCTCCGAGGCTCTGGAGGTCATTCGGAAGCCCTTCGACACTTCTGACAGCGCTGTCTGGGTGAGGTTGGTGCGTTGATTGGGTGCGAGCTGCATGGGCTGCGTTCTGCCAGGGAGCTATCGCGCCACCGCGTCGCCTTGAAGGACATCAACACTAGTATGCAGAGAATTGTGAGAGTGAGCTCTACAACACGGAAGCTATCTCAGGGTCGGAGAAGGTGGTGTGTTGTTGATGTGGGTGGGGAAGGGGACGTGGAGGGGTTGGCTAGAAAAGTCGCGATACCCACCTTGGTGTTGAGGGCTCTCCCCAACCCCGCTGGCAGTCCCATCATAACACCCCCTACGACTCCAGAACACCACGTCTGCACATCTTCGGAGCATGCGGGATCGACTCGGGGGCCTGGTATTACTCCCTGCATCTCTCATCAGCCTCGCAGAACATGGTGTCGATGTCCCAGATTGTTCCTGCAGATGGCGCTCGGCCGCTGGTACTACCATAGCTTCCGCACCAGCCCCTCCATCCTCACAGCGCCTGTAAAGGCCAGGCAGCACCGAGAGCAGCTTCAGTATCCTCCTTGCAGCTCCAGCGACGTCGTAGGGAGCATGTACAGCATATGAAGGCAGTCGAGAGACTCTCCCCTGAGTAGCTTCACGCCCTTCATAGCGACCCCGGGAACCATACTGTACCGTAAATCAGGCCGCGAAATACACCCGAATTGCATACGTCACTCTCAGAAGACCAACAGCCCATGTACATACATCCGAGAACTCACGCGAGCGCTGGGCTATTGAGAAACGGTACAGGCCACAAGAAGCTGTTACCTACTTTACGAAACAATAATCGACTGCCCAACGAGAATGCGGAACAACAGGGCTTGGGGAAGAACGATCAGGACGCGGAGAGCATGGCGCCAGTCGAAGGAGCTGCTCAGTACAATTTGAGCCCCTTGCACTACAAGGGATCCGGTTTTGTGGTTGTTGTACAAACAAAATGTGGGGCACATCGTATATTGTACCCATGCTGCTTATCTGGGTGCAAAACATCTGGAGAAACCCGCTAATGTGGCGACAAAGTACACCGTAGCGGGCACTTAGAGATCAGAAGAGGGACAAGACTCCAGTCGTACTAAGAAATTTGTTCTATTCTAGATAGGGATCAACGTCTAATCGCAGGAAGCACTACCTTTGTTTCTCTATTATTCGTACCGCTCGTTGATCGCAGTGGTTCGATCCCCTATGACACCCAATTCTTCCATATGTTTTCCGTGCGTCCTGATTATTATATAGCCACCGTCTGTCGACTCTATGACCTGCCTTAAACAGTAACTCAATATATCGGATGCGTTGCTTCTTCTGTCTAAGTCTCCGCCTAGCATGGCATTGGTTGTTCCTTGCCAATCCTTCCCGGGCATCGGGCTATTACCAATATGGCTACAAGCTCAATATATACACTGGCACATGAACACGGAACATTCGATTAAGCACCAAAGCCGAAACTGAACTCATGCTTGCCTCTCCGCTTTTCCTCCCCGCAAAATGTCTCCACCGCCTTGTTCAAATCAATATGAGCGGCCCCGGTACGGGAGCGTCACTCCTCACTCGTGACATGGCAGCATGTTTCCGTCAATGACCATAGAGTTAGAATACATGGGCAAGGGAAAATGGGCCATCGAAGTCCCGCACGGTATAATATTGAATTACATATAGTGAAAGCATGTCCTTCAGATCCAATATGCCTCAACGACAACGTCAATCGACTTCATCATGCGTTTTCTTGGCCTTGCAACAATCGGGCTCCTTGCCGCAGTCGCCAGTGCATCTCTGCAAATAGTTCCGGGGGCGACCTGGACTGCAGTAGGTTAAGCATCGTCAACAACCTATATAGGGACTGAATTTTCTCTAGACAAATACTGGCACTCACATTCAAGCACACGGTGCAGGGATCATCAAAGTCGGCAACAAGTGGTACTGGTGAGTTTTTCTCCTCTACTACAATAATTGTAAAACTAACACGCTGTTAGGGTGGGCGAGGATAAGACTAACGGCACTGCTTTCATCAATATCAACTGCTACTCTTCCACCAATTTGGTCGAATGGAACTATGAAGGTGCATTGCTCTCCCAGACCGCATCAGGTGATACCGGACCAGGACGTGTGATTGAACGACCAAAAGTCATATACAACAAAAAGACCAACAAGTATGTAATGTGGATGCACATTGACAGTTCCAACTACGGCGAAGCGAAGATTGGAGTTGCGACTGGCGATTCGGTGTGTGGAAAATACACATATCTCCGGAGTGAGCAGCCGCTTGGTCACCAGAGTCGTGATTCGGGTGTATATGTCGACGATGACGACAAGGCATACCTGCTGACTGAAGATGTATGCTGCTCCTACCTGTAAGATTCGTGCGTCAATTGACTGACAATGTTAGCGACAAAACGGCCTACGCATCAACTCACTCTCTGACGACTATCTGAATGTCGTCGAGAACGTCTACACTTGGGCCGAGAAGTACGAGTCACCCGCCGTGATCAAGAAGAATGGCGTCTACTTCATGTTTGCTTCTCAACTCACTGGCTGGAACCCAAATGACAACTATTACAGCACCTCAACATCGCTCGCTGGCCCTTGGTCCGCGTGGAAAAAGTTTGCAGATTCTGGCTCAAACACTTATGCTTCACAAACCACATTCGTGCTACCGGTTGGCAACAACTTCATGTACCTTGGTGATCGCTGGGTCAGCGGCAACCTCATGCGTAGCACATATGTCTGGCTACCATTGACAATCGACGGGACAACTGCTAGTATGAAGAACATGGTTAACTGGGTTCTGGATCCAAGCACTGGCTCCATGACCGCTGGCCCAACAGAGAACCAATATGAGGGCGAAGCTGCAACGCTCTCTGATGGTGCAAGGTCTATATCATGTTCAGGATGCTCGGGCACGAATGCAGCAGGATATATTGGCGGTTCGACAAATGGCGCAGTGGTTTTTTCAGACGTGCAAAGTTCAGCAGCAACGCGCACGACCATTAGGATCAAGCACATGAATGGCGACAGCAGCCAACGTTTTGCCAATGTCAGCGTCAACGGGAAGAGCCAGAGGATTGCATTTTTGCCTAATGGAGGGAGTGAGCCAGGAACTTCAGTTGTGCATGCGGACTTGAAGCAAGGAGCCAATGAGGTCAAGATCTCTGGCTTCAACAACGGTTGGGGGCCTGATGTAGATCGCTTGATGGTACCGAAGTCGTGAACGTACTTCAATCAGCAAGGTGCAAGACGATATGTATTCATCCGTATTGATGCACGCCCTACATAGCCTGAACTCTTTTCTCATAGCTTACACTACTCGTATCGACGGTGACGCCGAATTGCTCTGTGGTGACCATTTCCCAAAACACCCAATCGGGCTTAGTGTCTCCGTCGGCACCTTCATCTGTGGGTAGCTGCTTGCCCATTTCCCCTCCACAACAACACACTCTTTTCTCAACATGCCCGAAAAGCCCAACAAGATGGATATCGTAAAACTGTTCCGTGGTCTGACCATCAAGCACGAGCACAAACCTGAAGCCGTAATTCTACATCCCTTCCAATCTCCATTCTCACGTGCTAACTTACTCCCCACAGGCTACTTCCAAGGAAGCATCAAATACCAAGATCAGCTTCCTACAGCTCCCTGGCGAGATCAGAAATCAGATATACAGTTATCTCGTGTATCCTAATCTTCGCCTCATTCAAATCAACGACTGCACAAAGCCTGAACACATGGGCTACAACGTCCTTTTCCCCGCCATCTTCCGCGTCTCTCGTCAAACCCGCGCCGAAGCCCTGTCTTACCTCTGCGCCACCAAGGTATTTCAGATCTGGCGCATCACATCTGCAAACACGTTCTTTGCTGTGATCGGCCCGGCCATTGGCAATATCAGGGACATTCTCGTTCAGCAAAGCGCGACGGAGCTCACGACGACCGAGGCAAGCAGGGAGGAAGTGGCGAGGTTTTTCACCTTCATTGAGCGAGCGAGTTCGCTGAAGGTGTTTGAGGTGGAGGGGCTGGGGAGGATGCCGGGGATTGTGACAGGTGGCATCCATGCCAACTTCATGAGGAGCTTGGAGATGGTCGGGGAGAGGGGGGTTAGAGTTGAGCATTGGTTCGGGCTGCGGGGAAAACAAGGGTTAACTGGCGGGTAGTCGGGGGAGGTGGTTGTTGTGTACGGTATAGGTCAGTGTGATGTTGAGCACTTAGCACGTGTTATCACACACAAGCCCCCGGCATAGCAGAGACGTATGGTTGTATACATGATTCTGGTGTAGACCTAGTAATGCTACTTCCCACGAGACACTGGGTCCCGAATCATCACCGTGCTGGTATCGGTACCCTCGAGACCGTACTTCTTGAGGTCCCATATCTCTTCGTGGCGTGCGCTGAATCCCAGACTCGTATACAACGGCCGAGCCATGGATGACGACTCGAGGAAAGCGGGCATATTGTCCTTGTCAGCCTGCTCGAGACCCCATTTGAGAAGCATTGTCCCAGCTCCTCTCCTATGATGCTCTGGGTCCGTAACTAGGATATGCAGAACTGAACTAATTAGTCATCCATACCATGTAGTATGGTGGTAAACACCCACAGTAAAACGGTTTCGTGCCCATATACTCTTTTCTCACCCTGTGCAAAAACCACATGAAATCCTGTGCAGCGGGCCTTCCCTCCTCGTCCTTCCCTGGTACCGGCAACATCTTTTGTATTTGTTCTTCGGTCCTCTCGGTCTTATTGATGCGCCATTTGGCGCCTGCGATCATCTTGCCGTTGAGATCTGTGTCAATGATCTTGAGGTATGTGACATCTTCCTCTTCACGAAACGACTTGACATGCTTCTCTATCGATTTCTCCAAATGGTCGTCGGGCATAGGGTTTGGGATGAGAAGTTGCATCATACCGTGACCCAGGCTGCTGAATGCAGAGTTCATAATGCGCGTAAAGTCCACGAGGTCGGGCTCGGTGCAAGGTTGGAGTTCTAGCGGCATTGTGAAGATTGGGCGAGGGGTTTCTATAGTCGCTTTGATAAGTGACAGTTGTAAATGAATGAATTATCATGTGTTGTCCGGGACGATGATTTGGGTTTAAAGACCTTCTAAATGAACAATGGCGGGGTGATTTGCGCGCCGCCCGTTGTGATTGCCGCTGAAGCGCTGAGTCAGTTCCGCCCTTTTTGTGGAAGGCCTGACTCGGCCTTGTCCCGTTGGATATCACACTGTCGATTCTCGGTCATCATACCGCCCTTTGATCGTTCTAAGCCTTTGACTGTTAACAGTTACACCTTCCTCTATAGGAACAAACAAAATAATTGGCTAATGCCCCACACGCTGCTCGTTGTTATCAACGGTGGAATGAATACCTGGGAATGGCTGTGCAGCGTCGAGCGTGTTGAAAGTGTTCAAGAATACTATCGTTCACACAACTTGTGCACATATCGTATATGAGTACCTGATAAAAAATCGCTGCACGGTTATCCATTCTGTCTCGACGCCCAGCTACCTAAGTCTCGTGAAGCCTTTTGCTGAAGCACCTACCGGTAGTTGGGGACGCCTCAGCGCCAGTCTCTCATGTGCAAATCCCCATCAAGGCCAAACCTCTTCCTGTGCGCTTGTCCTTATCTGAGCCTTTGTTCTTATTCATGGGCAGTTTCTGAACACCCAACCAGATGTTTAGAGACGAGAGCGAGTTCGTTATGTAGGTACTGTGCTCACTCGATTTCAACGCCGTCATCGTGAGTATTACGCATATCCAATTGGTCAGCCAATTACCTACCGTAGATCGTTAGAGATCGCCCGGATATACCCGCCCTTTGCCCACCACATACAGCCCTACAGGGCTGTCTGCCCAATAGTGCGATGTCGCACCCTGCCTTCGCCTTTTCGAACACGCTTTGTACACCGAGCACGATTGCATCCAATAAGGCACCACTTCTACAGTTGACCAGTCTGATATTTCCACATGACGTTCGTTCGATCTCACGAGCCACGAGCACCACTTCAACAACAACGCTTGAGCAACGTCCCTGCGTCAAACATCGAGAGCACCGAAAGTATCTGTTAAAAAAGAGAGATCATCTACGCAGGACAAGCCACGTTGTTAGAGCCACATATATCGTACATAAGGAGCGGATAAAAGGCTAAAACATGTACTTCAATATCAAATTACTTGCAGGGACAAGTTTTCTGCCGAGAGCATACAAACATACAAATCCCCACAGCGATAGTGCCAGCGATGGGAGAACCACCTCACATAACCCGAATTATGCCCCTCTGTACGCCCGTCAATACAGTTTATAATGGATTGCTCCCAACAGAGACAAAGGAAAGGGCAGAATCCGACGCGCATGTTGAAATCAACGACTGGTCGTGTTGACGACGGGTAATTCAGCAACAATTGGTGAAGGACCACCAGCAACATCTGTTGAAGCAGCGACATTACGTATACCATTATCTTGCGCAGCCAAGCTGACAGAATTTAAGGCAGTCTCTGAAGTTGATTTCACAATCATACGATGAGGCGGCCATTGACGCGTAGCTGTTGTATCGAAATTGCGGACCGGCGATGGCATACATGTGAGAGAAGGCTGGGCCGTCTTTGGGGCTGAAACACCAGTATGAGCATATTGGACTGCTGTTTCTGGGGCATGTTGCGTACTTGCGATTTGGCTCTGAGCGATCTTAACTCCAATCGAGGGACGCATGGTCGCAAGAGACGGTATCGATCCAGCGTGGGTTAGGTCTGGTAGCAGGCAAGCGCGATGAGTTTGAGTGGGTGCAGACGTCTGTTGCTGCGGCAATTGAGAGTTTCTGGGCTTGGGGGGACAATGTGGTGACGGTGAAGAAATAGTAGGAGATCCGCTAAGGTAAGCCTCTGCTCGATGGACGAGAGCAACGTCATTATTAGCCAGGAAGCTCTGAGGAAACAAAGGCAGGCCGAAGTCTATGCTTATATGTCCGTTGGGAATCTCGACGCCTAGACTTGGGGCTGGCTTCCTAATCTTGGGTTCTTTAATGATTGGTGGCTCAGGCTCAGGCTGGTTGGCATATAATTGGGAAATATGTTTGGGCCGGTCTCGCATCGACGCTGGTCGGAATACCTCTTTAGTTCTGAGAACGGGCGCTGATCCTCTGACACGAAGACTGCCAGCCCTCCGCATATTTGATAGCCTTGCTGCTGTCGACGAGAAGGCAGGGAGTATGTTACTGACACGGTCTCGGTCATGATGCCCCGCCGAATCTTCCAACACTGTAGTAGCTCCCGTAGATTTCGTACAAGCCGATGACTGTCCGCTTCCACGCTTCTGGTCTGGGGCGTAAGATGATTCACTGGAGAATCGAGATTGGACAGTTCTAGCAGCACCTGTAGAACCGTACCCTGCCCCATTCCAGTCAGGCGATAGGGGAGGATCTGAATGCGAATCATTTCTGAGCCCGCGATTGAGCCAATTGCAGAAGCCCTCTGCATCCCAGTGACGCTGAATCTGGTTTTTTTTCGAGCTTTGGCTCTTCCTGCGATCTTTCAGAACAGCCAATACAGCTTTTCCAATCAGCTCTCGCGCATGTGGCGAGGGAAATTGCTGAATGTTCCATCTCTTTTGATCAGCGTCGGCAAATGCATACAACCTGCTCCTCACTGGGCATAGTGCCATGACTTCTGCGTCAGTCATGTCCAGGAACTCTTCTCCTGTCTTATGGCAATTCCAGCATGCCTCCAAGACCCACTGTGGACATGCCTTTGCGCAACCAAAGACCCTGGTTGTCAGCACAGCATATATGAAGTACTGAACCTCCTCGCGGCTGGCAGCTGGTGATGGAAGATACAGAGGAGCCTCGTCGTGAAGGTTTCTCTGGACTAACTTGGGGTCTTTGGGTAACGTGAGACGGCAAGCAGCCTGCTCAGCCACTGGCGCCAATGGAATCTGGCGTGAGGTTGGTGAATTCTCGCTGGACTTGAACTTATTCAATGCCCTGGAAGAGAGCTTTCGCATTCTCTCCCGAAGTGAGACCATGATTTGCGTGGCGTAGGCCTGGAGCCAGAAGTTGAACTTTTACACTTCCAAGACTATGTAGAAGCAATTGCAGCCAACTCAGGGCATTTCCAGTATAAGTTTCTGTCGAGATTTTACGTATCTAAAGCCAGAATATTGATACGTAGTCTTGTTGAAGCGGGCGTGAGGGATGAGAGGAGATGTGTAGTGAGAGCTCAGAACATTGCGAGCGGCGAATGGAGAACAGATCAATAACCAATTGACGACAACATGGTCCCGACTATCAGTAAACAAGACTAATCAGGCTCTTCATGAGGGGTAACCAAACTTGCATGAGCTCTAAAGCACCAGTAACTTGTTTTGCGAATAGGATGGAAGCTAGAATCAGATTGAGAGTAGCAGAACGGGACGTTGAAGTGTAACTGCACTAATTCATGCACTCTCTTTCAAAAGCATCATATGGTGAACAAAGCGCTTTACTTGGAGAACGCAAGTCCAACACAAGCGCAGTTCGAATGTGAAGATCAATGCTTGTTAGTCGACACTGCACACAAAGATGAAGGTGTACCAAGCATGTCCGTATATGCTAATTGACAAATGGGCGGCGCTCACCACTCAATCAATGCCGCTATCTGAAGCGCGTACCAGTTGCGTGTACCACTTATTGGGACTTTATTGATATGGTAGACTATCCTGTCGAAAACTATCAAGCAGTCAGCGCGTCCACATGCTGGCGTCGCAGTCGAAGTAGCTACACATACCTATCACAGATATTCAATACTTATGTGTCCGCGATATATCCATGGCCAAATACTTTTGTCTTCTCGCAAAAATTGTGATCTGAGCAGCCTACGGGTGCTGCTGGTTGGTCGATGCCTAGCACACAAGCACTACCACATTAATTGTTGTCGTTGAGCAATTTCTTTGGCACGACTCGTAAGCTACCACTCAACACATGATGTCCTGGTGACGCTATTGGATGTGCTGCTATGGTTCGGGTTATCGCAGGTACCAAGGAGACGTTGGAGCGACGATGATATCATGTGGGGGCCAGGTCATAGTACTTACCTACGGTAGCGGATGGCGGATACCTAGTTCCGATCCCGCAAAGCCCTGGCAGGCGGCTTTTCTGCGCTTTATGTTTCAACGTCTCCTGCCACTCTGCACTTACTCTTACTGTAGCAATTCTCTTGTAGCCTCACGTTGCATTCATCAACATGCTCTGTCAGGCAAAAGAATCTATTGTTACTAGTATCGAGGGTATCTAGGCCCCAATATGCCTCACCACAGTTTCTCCCGCGCTTTTAGTATATACTACCGTCATCAGCCAGACGCCTGCCCTGTCTATCGGCGGACCATTGGGGTACGGTTGTACGGAAAGCCCATGCTCTCCCGAGCGATCATACGCTCCTTGATGAGGTCCTCTGTGACCTGACGCGACTCCGGGCAAGTGCTTAGCGAGGGCAAGAATTGCCGGTCGAACCATTGGTCCGCCCGATGCTGTTCGCCGTATGTCTTCATGCAGTCTCTGAAGCTATAGTTACTGTCCCAATCCAAGGGAGGTCCGGGGGGTGCGGTGGGATTTAGAGCGACGGCGTTGATAGCTGGCGCTGGAGCTTGGATGGGGGAAGGCTGTGGCTTTGAAGAGAGTTTGAACAGCTTCAGTGGGATTGCTCCGTGGCACCTTGCCTCTTCTACGTCGTGCTGCTTTGCTTTGCGACAGTGGCGACAGGCGAACACGAAGATGATTGCAGCCACGATTCCTGCGACGGCCAATCCCGCTGCTAGGAGGTAGTACCAGTTTCCATGAAGCCTATAGATATCAGTCATGAGGCCCATGGGAACTTGAAGAGGCTTAGCTTACCATGTTGCTGGTGATTGAACACCCAGTGAAGGCATATGCGTTGCCGCGTATACTCCATCTTGGCTGATGATAGCTACTGTCTGTGCTGCGAACAGAAAGAGGAGAAGGCAGGTGATGGTCGAAAGGTGCATATTTGTAGATGAACCTGAGTGTTTTGAAGAGGAATTATGGTCGTACTTTCAAACAAGTTGAGTGAGTGGAGGTGATAGAAGGCTCGGTCCTCTGAAAAAGGCTTTGGGCGAGCAAGTGGAGGAGCTCACTGCGTGAAGTACTAGCGCGTTCATTGCTCTTCGAGAATCAGGTCCAAGCTCCTGTTTTGCCTGCCTTGCAGTGGCCAATCATTCACTGATCACTGCCGTCTCTATTGTCCTTCGCGTTTGCACACAGCACCGGTCTGTGCTGACTCCATTCGCAAACGATAACCGTAATAGCAAGGGAAAAGGTGGAGAACTTGAAACGGTGATATATAATTGTCTCGTTCAAATGTACAGTAATGTGGCTACAAACGCTATCGAGTGATTTCATCGACCTTAGACAATGTTCTTGGTCTTTCCTGGCTCAAGCCACCGGACGTATTGTGATACACCTGCTTTTTCGAATGCCTTCCGCAGGTCTTCACCATTCTCTGTGAAGTGCGTCCATGACTCATAATGCATAGGAACCAAAATTTCTGCCCCAATATCACGGAATAAGCGTGCCGCCTGTTCACCGCCCATGGTGATTTGAATGGGCTCGGCATCGGGCGCCGTAGCCACCCAAGCAGCTCCAACGTTGAACAATGCAATCTTGATGTGGAATCTCTTGCGCATCTCAGCCAGTTCTTCGGTGTACACGGTGTCTCCGGAGAAGTAGATAGCATTTGGAAGTCCATCTGTTTTGCCAAAGTCTGGGGTGGTGACGATGAGGCCTACACATTCATGACCGGGGTAATGGACACAAGGGGTTGCAGTAATCTCAAAAGGCTAACCATTGAGTCAGTGTTGCGGCTAGACTATCGCACTCCTACGAATGCTTACCTTTCCCGCAATCTTGCAAGACATTGACTTCCAAGGCTTCAATCCGTGTACAGCAGGCCGAGGTGCTAGGTTCTTCGCACCATCTGGAGTTGTAAAAACTCTCCGACCGTCAAGCAGGCGCCGACCAAGGTCATCCAAGTTGTCCGCGTGGTTCTCGTGGCTAAGCAATACTGCATCAATGACCGGCAGATTGTGCAATTCCATAGCTGGGTCCTCGAAGTTCTCTAGCATCTTTCCATCGTTTCGAGGCCATTGATTGCCCACCTTCGAAAAGAAGGGATCTGTGATAAAGTTGACATCGTCAACACGGAGTATGGCGGTGGCGGTGCCAATGTGAGTGATGTCCACCTTGCTTTTCCAAGTGGACGTCATGTTGAAGAAGTTGTAGGGCTAGTGTTTTTCGAGGTAAGTTGGAAAGTTGTGTTGCTCGAGAAATTGCTTCTGTTGAAACTTCTGAGGAGACAATTTGATTTGTGAGACATACGATAGGTAAGGACTAAATATCAACAAACGTTGGGCGATGCTTACTCAAGAGCAACGTCGTCTTCTTATATGACCTCATCGATTGGTAATTGGGATGCGTTGCAACAAAATTTGGTAAGCAAAGATCAAGGGTTCCAGTAGCGGCATATATTACGGTACCTCCCAGAAACTTTCAAGCCACAGGGATTGCAACACATTGAAATATCCAGAGAAGAGGTTTGTTTCAGTGAAATCTATGGTGATGACATAATAATCTTGGCGGAGTTAGCTGACAAAAAGGGCTAGCCTCGAACTTCCGCATTCGACTTTGGATGTTCCCCAACAGCAATTCTTCGCCGATTCTTCAAAAAGCTTGATTAGTTTGCCAGCGCAATCCGAAAAGCCATACACAGGTAAGACAGTCAATTCTCATCCGCTGACTAATTCTATGGATATCCCGTATCCTGAAAATGTCGCGTTTCCTGATTGGACAGCCACCTGTGGGACCGTGAAATGTCGCCAGGGTGCTCGACATAAAGTACTTATAAGCCCCGGCTCCGTCCATTCGAATTTGAGCAACGCACTTTAATCACGACAAGTAAAAAATGACGTCGTCTTCAAATCCCGAGAAATCAGTCTTCCCAACTTCTCTGCCATCGCCTCGACATGAAGGTACAGAGGCAGAGTACGAGAGAGAAATTAACCAGATGGCCGTCACCACACCCTCGGACATGAGCAGTAACGACGAGAAGCCGCCTGATGGAGGGCTCAAGGCATGGCTAGTTGGTACAACTTGTTCCCAAAGGTTTTGACGATAACTAACCTTGAGACTGAAGTTGCTTCTGGGTTCTTCATTATCATGAACACTTGGTACGACGTCACAATCAGACATCATTGGACTTTGCCAACTAACTTACGATAGGGGTGTATTTGTGTCCTTTGGTGTCTTCCAGTCGTACTATATCACTATGCTCCAGCGCGACCCCTCGGACATTTCTTGGATCGGCTCATTTGAAATCTTCCTTCTCTTCTTCCTCGGCATACCAGTCGGTCGACTCACGGACGCAGGGTACTTTCTACCTCTGGTTATAAGCGGCGCATTTATGACAATCTTCGGCACCTTCATGACATCCTTGTGTTACACGTACTGGCAACTGTTCCTAGCACAGGGAGTTTGCATCGGCATTGGAAACGGGCTATTGTTCGCTCCAACTATGGCTGTCGTCTCAACATATTTCCACAAGAAACGGGCGTTGGCAATGGGCATCGCAGCATGCGGAAGTGTCACTGGAGGTCTCATTTTCCCCAGCATGGCGAGGACATTGCTACCAACTATTGGATTCGGCTGGACGATGAGGGCAATTGGATTCATCCAACTTGGCACCCTGACTCTGGCCATCGCATTCATTAAACCAAGAGTTGCCCCAACCACTTCTACTCTTTTGGTCGACTGGCCAGCGTTCAAAGAGAGCGAATACACGTTGTATGCCATAGGATCTTTTCTTGTAAGCACTTGCATCATCCACGGCTTCACCATAAGGAAACCAACTGACGTGCGCGCAAGACTTATACGGGTGCTTTTGTGCCTTTCTTCTATGTCGCTAGCTATGCTCGGCAGATTAGAGGACTATCCTACGAACAATCTCTCGACCTTCTTCTGGTTCTGAATGGTGTAGGGATCTTGGGCCGCCTAATCCCTAGCTTCCTGGCGGACCGTTTTGGCATGCTGAATGTCTTCACTTTGATGGTGTTCTTCAGTTCAATGTCCATTTACACTTGGATCGCTGTTTCCTCGACTACCGGACTATACGTATGGACCGTCTTTTACAGCCTTTTCTTTGGTGGCATCCAGGCCTTATCTCCAGCAGCACTGGCGTCGTTGAATTCGGACTTGTCCAAACAGGGAATACGCATGGGAATGAATTACAGCGTTCTTAGCTTTGGAGCATTGATAGGAACGCCTGTTGCCGGGGCACTAATCTCTGGAAGCAACGGCAGTTACACTGGAGCTCAGATATTTGCTGCAAGCTGTCTCGGTGCTGGTGCGATAACTTTTGCCTTGGCCAGAGAATGCAAGAGACGGAAAACTGCCGGCAGCTTGTGGGTCAAGCTATAGATATCAAAAGTACGGAGTGAAGCTACATTGAACACATTCCATGGCCTGAAGGCGTTGATGTCTGTCAAGAGCGGTGGCAAAGATGGCACATTTGAACTATATCACCTATTCACCTCGTCTTTTTGCTCATCTGCGTGTGACAAGCCCCCCACATCCTTTTGGGTAACTACGGCAGGACCTCCCAGCTCGCTTACCTAGCTCAAGAGGCTAAGGTGGTCTGTAGGCGACTCGCTACGGTACTCCTTCCTAAAGCAACCCTGCCCACTGGAAACGAAACTCACCTCCAAAATCTTGTCTACCAATCTCCTTAATTCATTCTTTCCTCATGGATGATGCATTATTACCTATTGACTGAAGCACAAGAGATGCTACAGCGATACTACGCCAGCATAGCATGCTCTCTGCTCACTGACATGCTCGATGTACCGTACGTCATGATGAAAGAAGATTATCCCGGTTCATAACTAGCCTGGATACTGCGAACTTCGGCTTGAGCACCACCAACGGTACGCCCGAAGACTGTCAATACAGTTAGGGTCATGCACTCGGCAAGGTGCTTCTCACTCACGCCGTGACCGGTTTCATCTATCAATCACGACACTCATATCAATCAATTGAAGCTTTCTTCTTCCCTATCTTGACTGTATTCCTTCATCCCAATCTTGATTGTATTCGCTCATTCCATGTACGTGAGAGTCATGTCTAAAATCCCCTTCACCAAGATGAAAGCTTACAACTCGCTGTAGGTACACTACAACTTTTAAATCTTTCAAAGGTACTCTCCCGGACGGAAGGAGGCTGGCAGGTGCGCACGCAAAATAATCACGCAGATCCTTTATTGAGTTATGACGCATATACTCGGTGTGGGATTTCCATTGACGTAAGCTTCTGGTAGAGACTGATCTGTGCAACATCTTTAAGCTCCAAACAGGATCAAGGGAGTTGATACACCTTACACCCTATTACTTCTAACTCTTCAATAGATACACCCCAGATGGGCGGTCGCCTACAGCAACTCGCCATTTCCTGCACATTATGTCGGCAACTTTGGTGAAGAGATCGGGAATACATGTCTCTAAGGGCCTGGCTTGCGAATATGTCGGTGGCGATATACAGCACATCTCAGCCATACATATCACCGTATCAATTTAACATTGAGGGAATCTATTATGATTCACGCATTTATCGAGTCACCTGCGATTTGCATATCAAGTAAAAGCTGATTGTGAGGTACTCGTTGCTAGATACCTGATGTCTCATCTCGCTACCCTATAGGCATCCTCATACTGTGTTTTGCGCTTAGGTGACAACCAAGATCAGCCTATGCGTACGTCCGTGGGTGAAGTAGTCACTTCCTGTCTAGTCTTCCAATGTGCCTGCAACATTACCATACCATAGCTACGTGCTCGAGTCTCTATGATCCTAAGTGCCGGCTCCGAGTTGCCGGATTATCGAGTGCTTTGAGGATCGCGCCCAATGAGCAGACCATTGAGAGAGCCCTATTCAACCACTTTGGATTTATTTGAGGCTGCCCCAAGAATGTTGCGGATTGATGACAAAGCAGATGTAGCCAGCATAAAGCAATACGCTCTGCAGTTACAGTGCTATATATATAACACTCTGCGTCCTAGTGGTGTATTTTCCGACTGTGCGGTTCATTTGGTCAGGTGGGTAGCCGTAGTATGGTGACCGACTGAGCGAGTGCGGAGGCTGGCATGGCTTAGAACTTGGGCATGTAGTGACAGAGTAACGACTGTTCTAGCTATCGGTGCTTTGGAATAAGACTACTGTGTTTATATAATCCTGTTAGCAAAGCTCTGACTCTGAGTGCCCCTTCATTGCGACCAGATGCAATGACAATCTTTGGGGCGGCGTCAACCGAACAGGCCGCGTCAAGGGGCTCGAAGAATGTGAAGAATCTGTACTTCTCTACGAAGGTAGAGAGCCTTATCTCCTGTACTTGTCTGGCCCTTTTGTTGTGTCCGTATATGTATTGTCTCGTGAGGGGGTGGCAGCAGTGCGTGCTGCCTCTTGAAACGTGATAGATTGGAGCGAACTGCCGTGATATATGCGTAGCAACTAGGAGCCTGAGTTCTCAGAGGTGCCTGTGGCCTGAGAGACGGTGCTGGCTCAGAAAGCAAACGAGATTCACACGCATGCCGTCTAGCCCCGTCCATCACTGCGCAACAACACAACAGTGCCCCACTTTTTGAGTAAACGGTGCATCCACCACTAATCTCCCAACCTCCAGATTATAGCGTATATATAGTATAGATTTACCAAGTATTCTATCAATTCATCCTGTCGAGAGGACAGCGTGGTCTAGTGGACCAGATAACCCAAGGTTACAATACACTAAAACTCACAAGGTATGTGGAATTGCTCTTCTGTACAGTGTGTGTCTGCAAGCTGCTAGCTGCGAGTCGAATCCGGGGGTGGCCTCGATTGATCTTCCGGACGACCTTTTTTTTTTGCTCTTTTTTGTCTCCTTTTCTCAGTGAGTGGCCGGGCAGGGTCATGTGTGGTAGCGTCGATAGTATGGTAAACGTAGTATGTGTTATGGGAACTTGGCCTTGGCTTGCCCGCGTTTAATGTTGTGACCGTGCCATCCCCTAGCCATCTTTCCTTTTCCTGATGTTGGTCTAACTTAGTGGCATATCTAAAGTTTTTTTTAGTGATATAGCAAAAGTTTCGACCAGTGTTCCACAGCATTGTCACCATGCGCTACTATCACGACAGCAACCCCAGAGACTTACACCTTTTCATTATCAAAATATCCTGAAAGCTCACCTATTATCGCACAAAAATATGGTTATATCAGTAAACATACCCTTCAATATACTGATAGTGCCTTGAAATTGACTGCTGGCCTCTTGCCCTCTACGAGAGTTCACGATCACTGCATGAATGTGCTTAAGAGACTAACGAAATCGCATATAAACTACCGCTTAGATCCTTTGCAAGCATATTGCAGGGCCCTCAATCGGATGGTTTGCGCGACATGGGTGGCGGCCGCGGCATGAACAATGCCCCCAATGGCAGTGCTCAAGAGGGAATGCGGTTTCAGTGTATATGCGCAGCAAAGCACATTTGATGCTGCAAAAAGCACTTCTCCTTGCCTCGTCGCGCATCTGCGAGCGCACATGTGTGTCTTTGCTGTGTTACTCGAAAAGAGTGACTCGACGAGCGCGAGCAAGTGCCCAGCTCACAAACACTTCTGCAGATGACATCGCACCTATAATTCAACATCCTTTTCAAACGGATCCTTTTATGCATTAGGGCGAATGGTTGCAATAGAGTGCTGCTTGGGTACAGCTCACTGTCCTTGCCAACCGTGGCCCAGCAGTACCCTGCGACCACGGGATCGAGGGCGGACAAAGACACAGTTATCACAGTATATTATATATCCTCACGAAGCAGAACGGTGACCAAACTCTGCGAAAACCCTTGTATTTGATTCCGCCTATAGTGAGCAACGTCTAGGAACTTTCTCTACACTGGATTATATCTTTGGGATCCATCATTGCAGCTCCAATTGTCCAGGTATCGCTCTGATTCACCAGCTTATTCATTCCTGTCCTTACATCTCATTTTCCATGTGGCCCTCTGCGCGGGTTACGTTGCGACTGAGTGTTCGAAATGCCTGTGCTGGATGATCGATGGCCATGCGCTGACAATAGCTCTCGAGAAACTTCGTGGACCGGATGGAGGGAGGAAACCGAAAACCTTCGCGGGGCGCAGCCTGTGGGCTTGTAGGTGAATACTGCGTTGCCTGAACGACTCATTTTTAGCAATAACTTGCGCGACGATAACCTTGGAGTAAAACCTTCGCGTTGCCTCCTGCGTCATGTAGACACTTGACGGAATAGACGGTACGTGTAGCTGATCTTTTGGGACTGAAGATGGTTTCTTGGTCATTGAATCCATGAAGCGCAGATCTGGGCTGTCGGGAGCGGCGTAGACGCCCATGACGGAGAGAATGAAGCTGTCTACACCTCGATATCTTTGTGTGTGCGCGTGTGCGCGACGACAGTGAGATAACCTAACACTTATATTGCTCAGAAATTTGACCATAGACAGGGCGAATGCTTACCAACTATTGCGCAGTTGTTGCCAAATCAATCCATGAGCCTGGTATGTCTCGCTCTGAGAATACTTCTTGGTGCGGTTTGAGATAGCGTAGTTTTCGAGTTTTGGCAGAAAGAAGGAGAAGTTGACGGAGCCTCGTTTGAGAGCAGAAACTGTCAAGTAAGAAAAGGGAGGTAGTTGGGCCCTGCTAACATTCTCTAGGCAAGGACAAGTCGAAGTCAATACAAATGTTTACATGGTACATCGAGTGTCGGAAGGATGATCAAAGAATTGAATTGTTAGCGTGTAAAGCATCTCGTGAAACGATAGAGAAGAGTTAAATGGCGTTGAAGCTGCAAACACTCTGGCGCTAATGCGACTGTGTCTGCCCATTCTCGAATACTCGCAGTGACCCCAAAGTCCATGAGCTCGTTACCTCCCTTCTCGATCCGTCGGCCGATGCCTTTCAAATCGGCGCTTCCAGCCCAAACCAATCCCCCCAAACAGTGTGCTTCAACTTCTGGTGGGCGAACAGCATGTCGCATTTCAAGCGCTGGGCAGCAAATAACCGCCCAATCCTGGAAGGTCAACTCGGTGATCAAGATACATGGGTAATTTGACTGAAGGGGCAGGGTTGGCAACCAAGCAAACATAGCGCTGATTCATGCTAGACGTGCTGCCGGTCTCCCACATGGTTACTACCTCTGGCTTGTTGGTGAGGGCAAGGAGCCGACAAAGCCTGGGGCGCACCGCGCTGGTTGATACGAGTACTACATTGATGAGGGGCAATTACTACAGGTATTCGAGATCATGAGGACGGCTTGGGATACTTGCTCACTACAACAGGCTCGCGAGACCACGCAGCGCCCGGATGGATTTTATTCAACCTACCGCAGAGACTGCGGGACTTGATGTGATGCCATATTAGATCGAAGATGGAGACAGAAAGCGACTGGATTTCTAGAGCCGCCGCAAAGGAACGGCAGACAACAATGGAGGGGCTTTGGAGTAAGATGCTTGGTCATAAGTGAGATTAAGATGCGTACAAGGAACGATAGGGTGTATTGAATCGAGACGAAACAAGGCATTCAAAATCACTAGTGTCAAATTTCCATGATACCGAGTGCTGAGACGCGCTCTTTGGTCTGGCTAGAGTTTGGTGGTCATGACATTCGATCACAAACTAGGAAGGCTGGTTTACGCAGAATCAGAGTACTCAGGATGACGTGCCCTCCATGGAAAGACGGAGTCCTTATGGTCGACAATAGGCCGGCCATACACGTGAAAGATTGGGACATAGGAAGAGTAGAATGAGAGAATTGGATGTAATAAGAATTCATTAAAATTCACAACACGTCTCTATTCCCTTCCATAAAACTATAAGAACTCCAGCAGCTTCCATTGCAGCTGCAGTGACCTATACTCGTGCTGCTACGGCTCTGACCACTTCGACTGTTCTCTCGATCAGATTAAGGATTCTTCACAGCCCATATATTCAGTCTTATGCTCCTATAGCACCTGAAAAGCGGCATCAACACACTACGGCAACCAGTTACCCACCCCATTAGTAGGTCTGCCAGTAACCATAAGACTCCCGCAACCACAGCCACCGACGCTCAGACGCTCTTCAATCTTTGCTTGCTCCTGGGATTCTCCCAATTCACAATTCTGGCTACCACCCCCCTAAATCCCTGAACATTAAGATAATGTTCAAAGTTCCGAATTTCGAATCTCTGCGTGGCTTTGATGATGAGCTTGAAGCTGTCACTTGTTGAGTGAGTTTCTAAGGTAAACAAGAAACAGAAACAGAAATCCTATGACATGTCGATGCGCAGGACACTAAGAAAGAGTATCAGAGGATATCATAGATCAAAATATAACAGATTTCCGTTGGCAAAGCCAACAACAGGGGATTATCAGAAAGAATGCACAGTATCATATCTTACTATCATGCCTTATTAGCCAAATTGGAGATTCATCCATGAGGATTCACTTTCAGTCGGACGTTCTCATAATATGGACGAGAATTGTTTGTTGTATTGTATTGTATTGGTACAGAAGCAGACCTAATGAATCTCTCAGATCTGGACATGAGCGATCTCCTTTGAACCTTCAGTTGGTCGTAGTTGTATACTGCAATGAGACAGTGTTGGCATCGAGTACGAGAAGGCCCAATGCTAACGTGAGACTTGTATCTGAATACAAGTGTCTGGGGTGTTTCGTTCGTGTTCCTCCAACAAGGAATTGTGCGATTTATACGGCCAGGGCTAGTGTGCTTGAAGTCTAAATGTTGGCGGTGACTGGGATTCCGCAACGAAATTCGATGGACGCCATGGTCTGTGGTCGAGCGCCGACATCGAAGTGAAATCAAGTAGAAGTAAGGAGTAGTTTCAGGGTAAGGCGCATGAATGGTGCTTATTCGTGTCGTCTTGTTAGGAAGACCATTTGGCCCTCCAGACCTAATGGTCCAAGTTTCCCACGTCTCCATTCCTGACCAGTGTACTGGGGTGTGTCGGCGGTCCGTCCCGTCCCAAACTCTTCAAATCAGTAAGAAGCGTGCGCAGATGCGCCTCCCGATTCTGATTCGAGCGCCATGTCACCGCCTGAGAGTAGTACAGAATGTCCCAAGCATCGTCGCTAAGGTTTTGGAGGAACGTGGGTAGCGACTTTGCCTTTTCGTATGCTCGCCACAAGATGCGGCGGACATCGTCGTTGGCGCCGACGTATGCAAGCTCGATAGCCTGGTTGAACGACTTAAGAGCAGGCGAGATGTTAAAAGGAGGGGGCAATCTGACGCGGAGACGACCGAGTGCCTCGAGGTGCTCGGGATCTCGGCGCGCGGCGTCCATACGCTCCTGCAGAGTGACCGTGCGACTCTCATCTAGTTTGTACGGGTCGGGTGCGGTCTCGTGCGCGATGACTGTGGGGTCTGCCCGTTGTTCTTCGATGACTTTCTGGATAAACATGAGTTTCTCCATGAGTCTTGGATCTTGCATGATCTTGTCGACTTGGGCCTGAACTTCTGCGGGTATCTCGTCCTCCCCATCCTTTTCCGACAGAGGCGCATTCGCGTGCGCAAGCTTTCCAATCTCGTTGGCGAGCTGTTCGGGATCCATTTCACGATTGAAGTTAATAGAGTCGACCTCCTCTTGCGCGCTATCCGGATCTTCGCTGAGCACAGCATCGAGCTCAGCCTCAAGTTCGCTATCGCTGCCAATGGACTTGAGTACGTCGCGCATCTGGTGCAGCAGCAGCTCCATGTCTTCAAAATCTGTCGGGTCCTGCAGTGCAGATTCTTTAGCCTCCACATCAATTCCGCTGGCTGTTTTAGCCACTTCTTTCTCAAACTCTGACCACTCCTTCTCGAATTCAGGGTCTGCCGCGTCATTGGTCATAGCGGCCAGTTTCTCCTGCATGGTCGGGTCCCGATCGATGGCAGTCATGGCCTTCATAAGCGCCTCCTGAAACTCGGAGCTGCCCAAGTTATCAACCTCTGGCAGCTTGTCGATAACGTCTCGAATCTCATCCTTTGCGGGGCTGAAGTCTGGGTCGTCGATCAGTTTCTGTAGCATCTCCTGGGTGCCCAAACGTAGGCTGGCATCCAATTGCTGAGCATCCGGTCCACCCTGTGTTGCTGCTTCTTCTATCGCTTCCATCTCCGACTTGCTCATGATGTCTTTCTTCATATCTCTCAGCTCCTCAGTCAGGTCTGCGAAGTTGGGGTTCGTGATGAGGCTGTCGAGGAGGCGCCTGTTGAGCTCTACATTGTCGTAATTGGGGTTTTTCTGCGATTCGATAATCATTCTATACATCTCCTGGTCTTTCTTCCAGTCTGCTTTCGTTTCAAGGCGCTCTACAAGTCGCCTTGGCATGCCTCTATCTACATCTTGCTCGTACCAATTGATAACAGGTAGATCGTCCGCTTCGAGCTCTTTGTCCGTCAATGGGCGGCCAAGCTGATCCTCATTTTCAGCTTGAGACTCTTCTCGAATCCTCGACTCGATGGATTCAAGCTGCTGCTTCACCGATAACTTGGTAGTCGATGTGCCGCCGTTCTTAGAGCGCTCGCTTTCAGTCGCCTTGTGTTTGCTACGGTGGGTAGGAGCTGGGAGGGACCATCCAATGGAACATCGTATTGACTGTGGGCGCCATAGAGCCCTTATAAGCGCTCTGGATGGGACGTAAGCTTTGGAAAATGTCATCGTGGTCGTAATGGAAGATGCTGACGTTCTGGTATTGACTTTTTGAGCAGCTGCAAACTGTGCAAACAAGCTTGGCATTCCCGAGAAACTCCGCAGGCAGTTCAGACTAAACAGTTCCAAATGACAACGTCACCAACACCAAATAGTCAATTAGATTTGACTAGTGTGTATATAGTATTGCTTCAGGCCTACAAAATACATTCACGAGCGTAAATCCCTATATTATCTTTGAACTTCGAATTTGTACCATGCCCAGCCATTACATACAGTTATGATTGTTCAACCTCATTCCTGTGAACGCAACCATACACAGCTCATCAGCAACCCTCATAGCACAACCAAGTAAAGTGGTCCAATTGTTCTGGCCCTTTATGTCAAGAGAATAGTCATCGCCACCGCTACTGCCAACGCCATGGTTGAAGCCTGCTCAGCAATTCCCACCTCGCCCATCAGTCTCAGCGCAAATCCACCATCAATCGTCACATTGGGCACCAATTTTCGGCCAATTGGGTTTTGGACACCGTTGAAGTCGTCAACCACATCCATCGCCACGCCAATGTTGAAAAAATCGACTAGGACAAACGTTGGCTGTTTCAACAATTCACTGCTACATTGACGTATGTGTGTTCCAAGCCCACCGGGCCCATCCCAAGAGTTTGTCTCCGCAACCTTTCGTGTCTCTGGGGTCTGGATACCAAAAGCCTGCTTCCAGTAGAGAAAGTGGTTCATGAGGAATAACCTGCCCGAGTCCTGCAGCTCCCGAACCGTTGATGTATTCGAGGGGCGATCTGGCTTGCAGTCGAAATTCTCAGCATACGTAACGGCGTACGCGTTCTCCCAGACAAAGTCAAACTCCCTTAACAAGTATGGCGCCATTATATTGTCTGGTGTTATAGGATGGACAAAGCTTACGAGGCGTTCGCCCTTGTCAATCATGTCTTCCAGTGTTGGCCATGTCTTCTTGAACTCGTTCGAAGGTGGTGGTGCTTTGTCAATCTGTGAAGGTACATAGCCATAATGTGCCAGGTTGGCTTTCGAGTATTCTTCCATCAACTCTTGGGCCTCGACACCATTCATGTTTACCAGCAACAATGTCACCACTTCATTGGGATTTACATCGAGCCATTTTCGTATCTCCCGTAGCCACTCGTGAAGTAGTCCAACATCGAAAAGTGTGCAGACTGAATGGCACAGGTGAAGCTCTCGATTCTTTGTTTGAGCATTCTCGGCAACGTGTACTTGGGCAGTCAACAGCCGTACGCCAGCGTCAAGCTGCACAGTAGTGTTGAAGATTTGATTTCCAAAAGTCGAGTATCCAGAAGAAGCATCGCGTACGAAAGGAGAGTCGTGTGCGCCGAGGTATGTGACTTCGTCATAGTGTAAAGAGCACAACTGGGGAGAATTGTTGCATGCTCGACCTGTCATGAGCTGAGGACGGGCGCGTGCTAATGCGATGATCAATAGTACGGAAAGCAAGAGAAGGATGCGCATTGTCGATTGTGATACGTGACTTCCTTTGTTCGGTTGAGTTGCTTGATGGTACACAGTGTCGGCCAGTGTGATATTGCAATACGAGATGATTCAGTACAGATGGATAAAGAACTTGCTGCACTGTGAAAGTTAGAAAGCAGCGGGAAATTACTCCTTACTTGTTAGTAGGTCTATGTGAATGGCGAAAAACAAGACTAACAACATTGTCGGTGAACACTAGCGTCAGTGAAACAGGATGTTTAGGCTACACTTCACGAGGCCTGAACCTCACAGCATTTAGCAAGCCTGTGAGTCAGCCACACATTCACCTTGTGCGTGAGAATTCTCGCAAACAGCGGATCTTCAGTCTGTGGCACTATCGGGTTACAGTGTTCATGTTTCACAGCTGGAGGCACTGAGCCATGCAGCATCATAAAATCCCCATCCTTCACGCTTGAGGTCACAAAACATTCTCTCAATCAGCATCATCCTCTCAACCAGTCCCATCACGCTTTGCCAAATTGCCAGATCAATTTGTGAGATATCGTCACATACCCTTTCACACCCATAGAAAGATTGATCATGTCAGGCCACCGTGAAGAAGAGCTTCCGTCAACACCGCCCCGCCGTGGTTCACATGCGTCGGCAGGCGATGAGGAGACCGATACCTCGTATGATTCTGACCACAGCTCAAAATTTTCACACCTAGCTAAGTCTCCACGTACTGGAATGCCGGACCCTGCTCGCAACCAATACTCGAACAAGGAGTCTGCCAAAGTCAACGCGGGCTTTGACATGGGCGCTCAGGACCAAGACGAGATGCAAGAAGACGAATCAAAGAACGTAGCAAGTGCTTTCGCATCGAATATGCCCGCGGTAGACATCGACTTCAGCCAGCTCATTGTTCCGATTGTAGCACCAGCACCCGCATCTACTGCCGAGCAGCTCGTACAGCGTCTCCTTAACCCACCGCCTCATGCGTTCCTATACGGTGTCCTTTCCATGCAATGGGCCATTGGTGCTGTTGGTCAGCTGCGACACTTCGTCTTTCGTAACAGCGACGAACGATACATCTTGAAGGAGGACTCGGCGGTTCGTACGCGCGGTGCAGAGTTGGGTCTGCCAGCTATGTATCTGGAATGGCTGTGCGGCGATGATGAGTCTGTCACAGCGTCAGAGCAAGGCATATATCTTACACCGAGATTCTTCCAAGAGCTCGAGTAGGATTTGTAGGTCAAGCATGGCGAGGTGCCAACTTTCTTTACCTTGTCGTGCTGATTTGACGAGAACCTGAGGATGTAGTCTTAAATTATTTGCTAAGCTTGTTGCATCTGATGTAGCTGAGAAATATACTTCTATCAAATGCTCATGTGTTTTCCTTCCATCTTAAAAGTGATATCCTGATGGCTCCTTGACACCACAGTTATGAAAATAGTTGGAGGCTGCCACATTCTAAAAGTAGTTCCTGTGGTTCAAAGAAGCTTCCAGCCATTAATTCATATTTCCCAAAATATCTGCTGTTCTTGACATTGCCTGCTAGCCTGCCTTGGAGTATTCTGGCTCATCGTTGCCCATTGCGATTCTTGGTTATGGTAGCTCGTAAGTAGGAGTCGCTTTTGCCGAGTCAGTTGTCAGTTGTTCCTATGTCATCTGGAAATTGAATTTGAGTGCGATGAGTGGAGCGGGGACGAATTTAGGACGGCGCGATTGGAGGCGGTGTGAGACACAAGCAGACAGCGCAACGTGCCGAAAAGGCTGGTCAAACTGTGAGAATTTTCAGGAATGATGAAAGAGGAACGGAGACTTTCCTTATGCATAGTAGAACTTACAGTATGGCACCAGAAGGCACTCTGCCTCAAGATCAGCAGGCAACTCAACGAACGAGAAGATATGAGGATGTGTGAAGACTTGACGAGATAGTCAATGACTTGCAGGCAGCTGGGCGTTTTTAAAGAAGTTATGAGTCGAGAACAGGCACCTCTAAGGTATCTCGACACCTTATTTCTCTCGTTTTGAAGCCTCGATCGCGTGGAAACACTGCACGTGTTACCTAATCCCGCACCGCAGCAACAGCCTCGGAGTGATTTGTCAGTGCCACAGAATTGGGTCAAGCCTGCACATAGCAACAATGGTGTTTCAAGCTTGACGTGTTCCCGGGTAATACTTTCTGATGACTGTCTAGAATGATGGTTGTTTATGGAAGTTTGTTAGAAGCTGTGATTCTTAGATCCTTCATGTCTATGCACTTCAACTCGCTACGTTGGATGGCTGGTTAGGCGCAAGGGTATACTGATATCATCTCATCTCGGTGAAAAATTTAAGGAATCACCTTTGCATATCCTATCTCGCCTCCTGTTGCTTTCTGATGCTTTCTCAAAATCGCATTCACTGTTGCATGCACTTGCCGCCTCGCTTGTTTTAGCGCGGTAAAATGCTGCGTTGAAGGTAAGAGCCAAGTAAACAAGGGCGTTTGTTTGCAAAGTTTCCCACATATAAACCTCTCTCCCGGTACCCCTCTCCAAGTCTCCTCACCTCTCTTTTCCTGCAAGCTTTTCTCCAACACAACCCTCCCTTTGCTATACAGCCGGACACACATCCGGTCACTGATACGGTGATACGAGAAGCTTCAAACTTCTTTGTAAGTCATCCACCTTTCAGTCGAGAACAACTCTTCACAGTTGCTCCCTTTGACCTCACTGCCGACATTTGACTAACATCTGGCACAGAGGAAGGATACAGCACTCCTCAAGACATCAATCACACAACAGTTCCGCACTATATGTGCACGGGTTGGGATTGAGGGCGAGACATTCTACTCTTCTGGGGTTCCAATGCTCCCGCGCTATTTCAAGTGGAATAGTGCGGGAGTGTTGGAACCCCAGAAGGGTATAATATCTCGCCCTCAATCCCCCGGTACTCTTCTCGACTGCTCCTGCACAAGCGAGAACAGCGACACTACTTACCGACAACACCACCGCTGAAAACACCATGGACAGCGGTCAGGCCACTTCCATCCAGCCTGACCATACATATCGGTTCTCAGAAGCGCCATCACTATTGCTTGGGCATTTTCAGCGTAGCTGCACAGCTATACCGGGTCCTATCACCTCTCTTCATCGCTTCATCTTCGTCAACCTTCTTCAAACAGAGACCCATGACAGCAAGGAAACTGTCGCCGTTCCCGAGCATTGAGTAGCGTCAAAGACATTATTACGGAGAACGACATCCTACGCCAAGATATCAGCAAGGGACCTGAAGAGTTTGAGAGGCGCAAGCCTTCCTCTACCAGCATATCGCAGCTGCGAGAATCTCGAAACTACGAAGCGAAAGCACACTTGGGGGTAATTACATCCCATGCCAAGATGTCGGCGGGGGGTCTTGCAATGGATTTTTGAAGGGATGGGGAAGCGCACCCACCCTGTACCGGCACAACCCAGTTGCAGGAATTTGGGGCTGACGGAAGCTGGGCTCAAGTGAGCAAGGATTTATACTGGTTCTCTTTATACACTTGTAAAATAAACAATTCACTCTTCTCAAGTCATATTCACAGAGCCCAGTATGTGTGATGATCTCGTGAAACAGTAACAAGGAAATTCATTATGTGCCCTGATTGGCAAGTGTGCTCATCCATACAAAATTCCCAATCTCCATTCACAACAAACATCGCAAGTCACAGCATAGACAATATAACTACGATACATAAACGTGACTCCCAAACTCCAAATCAAATCGAAACACTTCCATTTGTTACAGTCTTGGTTGATCCAACTTGTCTGACAGTCATCACCTCACCCATCCTTTTGGCGCACACATGAAGCTCGCGCCGAGACACCAAGACTTCTGCTCCCTCACTGGTGCCTTGTAGATTCCCAACTTTGGTACTGTGATGTTGAGGTCGAAGGTCGAAGTGGCGGACATATCAGGCAAGAAGCGAGGAGGTGGAGTGGGGAGCGCAGACGGGAGCGTGCATTCGGGAGAACTGATGGTATGGGGTGTGCAAGTGTCGTAGCAACTATTCTCGCGTTAGTTTTTGAATTTCAATGCGACAGGGTGTTCCTATGTGAAGTACGCGATGATGGGTTTGGTGGGTTGGGTCTTGCAGGACAACTTACTCGCCGTATTTGCTGGACTTTCCTCCGCAGACAGCGAGGCAGTCGACGCAAATGAAGAGCGGAGAGCAAGGCGTGCTCGAATTAGCCCAGGGAGGCAATCCTGTGGCGTTGTATTCTGGCGCAGCGGTAATCAGGTTTGGGGGAGGCGCTGTAGCTGTGGCATTGATTTCGTAGCCTGTAGGACGGGTGACCCAAATCACTTCAGAGGTTGAAGCTGGGGTCGGTGCGCATGTCGGTACGAAGAACGTTTTTACTGCAGAGACGTCGGTAGCGCATTCGACCCATGTCCTGGGGATGTGTTAGCGGTTTTACTGAAGGGCAGAGAGGTAGTTGCATGAATGGAGCAAAGCGTACCCGCCAAACGTTGCGCCGCACGAGTTTGTCCCGATGAAGGACTTCGTCTCACCACAGTCTCGCCTGGCCGGTCCAGCCAACGAAATTGCTGCCCATGAGAGGAGAAGAAAGATCTGGACTTTCATCATGGCTGGCGGTGGTGCAAATGGGATGAGACTGTCAGAGTCTGGCTAGCGATGAGAACAAGGGGGAGTATTGGATGTAGATGCAAAAGAACAAGGAGCCAGTTCAATTCATGAGATTGGAATGTTTTTGATATTTTCGAATGAAAGTTTTTGTTCGTGGGTACTGAGCCACAAGGTGGTTGAAGAGCAAGGCTTAAATACATTTGTCCCTAGGCTGCCCGTCCACAGAGCCCTCAGTCATCCACCGCTCAGCGAGAAGCCGTTGAATCGACGATCTACCGCGGACCGGATGCCGTTTGGAGGACGACGTGCGAGCTATGAAACTCAAGTATGACATTGAAGCTGAAGTCATTCACCGATACGAAAGTAAGGTGCCATGGGAGCAGTGATTAACGTTACAGGCTATAGCTAGTAGTCAAGTCTATACATTGACTGGACATCTCCCAATGCCAAGGTCCTCCAACGTGATGCAATTACAAAGATCGCTGAGCCTTTAGAATGTTGTACAGACGAATGGTCGCATCCAGACCTAGTGGACGTGGTAAATCCTCAAGGCAAGGTAGGACTCAACGTTCAGTGTGACGGCAGATCCTTCCTGGCCAATGGCCAAGAAATCGCAAAATGCTGTACAAAGCTAGAGGCAGAAGTATTAGAGAGCATTCCTCAACATTTGGTTGTAGTGTGCAGTGAGACAACAACAATTGCAACCGGGGCAGGGGAAATGCGACGTATCATGAGACCTGCAGCACCCTCGTAATCCCACTTTACCAGTCAGTGTATTCTCAAAATCCTCCTGATAGGATCGCGGACGGAATAGTGGAAGGCCTGATTGACGTAGATACGGAGATGGTATGCTCATGCTGCGAGGCTAAGTATTTTGGCTGGTGTTTCTCCTACAGTGCCCTCTCACAACTCGTCTTGAGACTGCTTTTTCACTTTAGGTCTCAGATACCAGGTCTTGTGGGTGTAGTCTTGATCAGGTCCCTTGACTTGATAGTCAATGCAGAAGGTCTCAAGCTTAGCCCCTCGAAACCTGAACTCATAGCCTGCAAGATAATCTGTTTCTGGTTCAATTTCGCGAATCTTTGCATGTGCCAGCCATCCGAGCTGATCTTCGCCTGGTGCGTGGAATTTCCACGTGTAATAAGGATGGCGAAACTCCTTTTCATCTTCGGGTAAAAGCTTTTGGTAGATGGCCCCTTCTTCATCGAAGCAGGTATAGATGTAGCTGCGCGTCACACCAAAAGAGAAGCCATTGTCTGACTCGAAGGTGCTGTCTTCTTGATAAAGATACTCTGCGTCAGCCTCAACTACCCGAGGGCGAAAATGCGCAGTTCCACTGTACGAACAGCCGGGGGAAGAAGCACTGTGCGAGTTGATCTTGCGGTTGAAACTCCATACACCCTGCAACCCACGAAAGACTGCTGAAGCAACAAGTCTCAGATCTCCCCTATCCTTGATCGTCAACTCGTTTACTTCTTTTGTTACAGCAGCACCATCAGGATCAGTTATATCGCTACGATAGCGTGCTGGAAAGACTGGACCACGTTGGGGACCGAAATATTTGTCAGCACGCGTAATGCCCATTACTCTCGCAAACTGTTCTACGAAACCGACATAATCCGACATCCACAATTGTGGCACGTGTAATGCGCGCTCATCCCTCATGGCTGCCCGCATTATCCTCACGTCGTCGCCGCCGGGAGAATGAGGCTTCGACGATCCCCCGAGGTTGTCCGGTGCCATCCTGTCTTTCGTCCAAGTTTCCGCAATGTAGCGTGCTTGCAACTCCATGACACCCCAGTATGGACCTTCGTAAAACCCGACAGCAGCAAGATTGGGTAGGCCAGTTGTGGAACCGTGTGTGAAGATGAAAGGGATTCGTGAGGACAAAGGATCATAGTCAAGACGATCCTTGATGGCAGAGTCTAGATACTCGAGATCGACTCTGTAACCAGTTGCTTCTATAATGCCTACGACATTACTAATTATGGTACTTCCCTCTAAGGGTGTCAGTGGCATACGTATATCACACGCTTATTTAACATACTGTCGCTTTCTTTGCCTGCGCATGATGCCAGGGATCATATTGCTTCAACAGTATATCAAACTCACTTGTGTCTTGTCGCTGTTTGACCTCTTCCACCCATCCCTGGACAGGGACGATGATGCCACTTCGAACAAACTCGGCATATGTGTCGGTGATGCCTGTGTATGGAGGGTACTGCATTTGGGCCTCTTTGTACACAAGCTCTGGAAATCCAAGATCACTTTGATCGCCTCCGAGAAGTGAGCGCAGGAAACCGTGGCCTTTACGAGCGATTTCTGGTGGAACCGGTTTGGTAACTGCTGAGATTTCTCCATTGCCACGGCGGGAGAGATCGTATAATACAAGGTCAATTGGTAGAAATGTGGGTGCAGCTTTGGATGCCTGAACGTCGGCGGTTTTACAGCGAGCGGGAAGATATCGTGGGAGTATATAGAAGGGGCGGTTTATTACGTGGTAGATCCTACTGTCAGCATGAATTGTGCTGGGCCTGTCGGGCTGGGGACCCGCACTCGATACCTGTAAGGCAGCACTTGAGGCAGCCTCAGAGCCGCTTATACCGCCACCAATGACGACAATCTTACCAGCTTGTTTGCTCAGGGAAGATAGTTTGCGAAAACGGGAGGAGTGCTGCATGTTGGGCAGGCTTTTGCTTAGAGAAGGATCGAAAGACCGGCCTGGCTTGTCAAAGAAGCCACTTGCAATGACAAGATAATCGAACTCTCTTGTGCACAGTTGCTCCGTAACCATGTCCTGTGTGATGATTGTCCAAGTCTGAAGAGTATCATCAAGGCTTGCTTTGACAACTTTCGTGTTTAGTTGAATGACTGGTTCGAGCCCAAATTTTGCGCTGTACATTCCCAGATACTTCCCGACCTCATGCGCTCGGGGAAATAGTGGTATCTTGGCAGGCATGTTATTGTCATCAGGGTTCTGGTCAGGAGGGAACAAGCAATGCCAGTCAAGATCTGAAAAGGCGACTGTGAACCTGCTCAAATTCGTTCTCATCTCTATGAATCATCATCAGCTATGCTATTCAACCATATGCCCTTTAGATAGAATCAACGTACCTGGATCGCATTTATCGCCAGTCTCGCCTTCCCGCGCTCTCCACATACCTCCAACGCGATCGGCGGTCTCAAAAACGGTCACTGAGAAACCATGATACTGAAGGAATGTCTTCGCAGTGGTGAGCCCAGCTGGCCCAGCACCAACAATGCACACTCTCCGAGGAGTGGACATGGTCACGGTGTCGCAATGGTGACTTGCTGAGTAAGCGCGGCGAGTATTCGCAAATAGAATAGACAGGAGACGCTCATACGGAAGAGGTATGAACCTATTGCGAGGAGAGACGTTTTTACGGAGTTCTGGAAAGAGAGCTCCCACAAATGTGTCTAAGCTGTGTGTTTGACTTGAGTGTTTGGAAGAGGAGAAACGATGACGCTAACAACAACCCCTCGGTGCATGGGCCAATCAGGAAAAACTACACTTGATGACACATGACAGATGCAAGAAGGAAGAAATATACATGAAATTATTCATTGAGCACACCAGAATTGATCAAGGTACTCTTCATGGTTTGGAACTGGGTTTTCCCATACTAACACAGTCAGGTTCACAGTGCTTCGAGGGCGGACAGTGCGTAACGTACCGAGATCAAGTAGCGAATGTGTCCCTAAGTGAACAATCAGAGACTACACAATAGAACAGCGGCGAAACTCATGTGCTTACGAGGTCAGTGACTTGCTTGTGTTGTTCGAACTCGGACCGCGCAAATTGTCGCATATCTTTTCTCGCCCCTTCATCTGGAATGTTGTTTGTACTGCGGACAATCTCTCTCCACAGTGCCAATGCACGTTGTCGCTGGATGAACTGCGCCAATTTCAGTGTCTAGTCAAGAATTGTACTTGCTTCGTGAGCTTTTTACGTGGTCAAGGCCGACTGGAGCTTTCCCTCGTGCTCTGAGCCGGGAGGGCGGCTTGCTTGCTATTGTCGCATATCCTCGCAGCATTCCATACACACACTCATAGGCAGACTGGATGAATTGTTGTTTCAAGAGGATTCGGATAGATGGCCAGATGCAGATCAGGAGAATGGCTGATGGAATGGATGAGGCTCTTCGGGTGACGTACAGAACGGTGGCTGCAAAGCTAGACCGTCAATGTTCTAGATCAGCACGCATTAGCCCTACCGGTACCGTCGCCACCCATACCCCGCGACGCGTCTTCCCCAGATCATCATCATCGACACGCGACAGCTCGCGAATTCCCGATCATACGGACAAGCCCCTTGCGATCCAGCACTGTGATATCTCTCGATTCAGCTGCTGGTAAAGGGGTGTGTTTGAAAGAACTCAGGAACACGTATGGCCCTGTACGAAGCGTCCAGGCGATTGGTCAAGTCGAGTAATTCACCAAAAACGCAGTAACTCACGTCTCCAGCACAAACTTTTCCAGCGGTCTACAAACACATTTTTTCGAGCATTTCATCAGCACCCAGGTCTCCTTGTAGCATACTTCTACTATCCGCAAAAGACCTTTCATCGCCAGCATCTCCTCACCGCCCAGCCCTTCCATACTTGTCGACAATATCCATTCATCGCCTACACCATTGGATCGCTTGTCCCTATTCCTACATACCTCCTCTTCCATTATCTGTCACTTCTTGGCAATTAATATTGCTCATAGCGCAAAATCTCCCATGAAAACGAGTGACGTGATGCTCGGCAATGTTCGTGCTATGACTGTCGAAAAACTACTCGAGGATGACGCGTCTGGCTTACGTGCATACGAATCCTTACGCACAAGACCCTCATTTCAGTTGCAATTGGTATTGTCTGGCGCCTCGCTCACGGAGGACGACCTCCACGCGTGTATAGACTTGGTTGAGGCAACATCCGGGGCGGACTACAAGGCATCCAGCATTGGTTGGCATCGCAGCGCAAAAGCAGAGGAGATGATGGATCCGAAAATGATCTTGCTTCTTCTTAGGGAAAACTCTGTAAGATCCAATCCGCATACCAAGGGCCCAACTGGAGGTGACAACGTTTGTCCTCTACATGCTCCTAATTTCTACTACGCGCAGAATCCCGTATCCTCCGCGCGCTCCCGTAACAACCGCATCATCGGTTTCATTTCCTTCATGTTCACCAGCGACGATCCCCCTCACGAAGACCGCGAGGTCGTATATATCTATGAGATACACCTTGCCGAGAGCCTCCGCGGCCAGGGCCTTGGCTCACACCTTATCAGATTCGCTGAGCTTGTGGCGCAGCAATGCGGCATCAGTAAGATCATGCTGACTGTCTTCACAGCCAACACGGGGGCCAAGGCTTTGTATGAACGATTGGGATATAGCAAGGATGCTTGCTCGCCCAGGGACAAGGTGATGCGGCGGAAAGTCGTTAAGGCGGACTACATGATCATGAGTAAGGAGTTGGCAGGTAGCTAGGTGCAGTATGTGTATCCACTTCTACTCCTTCTTATGATCTGTTCCCGTGGCGCGACGCAGTGATGAAATGTATTGCGCTGCCGACATCATAGGATGTCATCGCTTTTCAGCCTAACCCTTCGTCCTCCAGCCAAGACATGAGGCCACCAAGGCTGACGAATTGGACGGCTGCGGGGTGCTCAGCCCCGGAATGATGTTTACTTCATTAGAACATCAATCTCAAAATCTCCCTCGGGAATCATCTTACCAAGTTCTGGGGAAATGCACGACCATCTGTGCGATCCTTGTCTCCAGGTCATCGACAGGTTCATGCACGTTGTAAAGGCCTGGAGAAACTCAAAAGTAGCATGTGACGACGAGCCCTCATGGACTGACCCAAACCATCCAAACGATTACACGCTGTCCCATCATGGCAATCTTTTGAAGCTTCAGAAATCTGCGCATTCGGGATGTCGCTTATGCAACCTTCTCAGCATACTTGATAAAACTACTGCATCTCCTGACTGTCCTCAACTCGAAGCTAACACAGCTAGAGCCTACAATCTCAAGATCCTTCCCGTACCTGAGTTAAATGACCAACTTGGTTATCTCGATTTGGCGACTTTTGCGACCTCGGAAACATACGACGTTCGCGTGTGCATCTGGAATGCACGGACAAGTAGCTATGATTCAAGCTCATACGCGCAGAGTACAGGCTCATCGCAAGTCCTGCAAGTAGCCAAACGCTGGCTCACGGATTGCCTGGATGGCCATGAAAAATGCAACAGCCTAGTCACTCCACCATACCATAGGCCCACTCGTCTTGTGCGACTTCGAAGCATCGGTGACAGAGTCACGTCCATCAGTCTGTTCTGTTATGCTGCTGGTCAAGATCGGCCTGTTGACTATCTTACCCTTTCGCATTGCTGGGGCCAAGGAAATTTCGTTCAATTGAATACGGCAAATCTGACGGCATTTCACGAGGATATACCAATGGATCTACTTCCAAAGACATTCGCAGACGCCATCTACATCACCCATTTCTTGGGATTCCAGTACGTGTGGATCGATTCGCTATGTATCATCCAAGACTCTCTTGAAGACTGGACGCTCGAGTCCAAATCCATGGGGAAGATTTATCAACATGCCATCTGTACTCTTGCAGCAGTAGGAGCAGACAACAGCAACGACGGCTGTTTCTACCAACGTCTTTACCTGAAAGAACATCTTTCTGACAATTTCTGGTTGCCCGTATACGATTTATTCGCCCATAAGCAGCAGGGTCGAAGCTATGATTCTGGTTGTCCGGCTTCCTTGCATTCTCGGGCTTGGGTGATGCAGGAGCAGTGCCTTTCCGTTCGAGCGATCAACTTTGGCCGTCACGAGATCTCTTGGAACTGTGTATCCACGAATATATCCGAACCCCGGGCTTCGACGAGTAGCTTGGTTGGTCAATCAACATTGCCTCACGAATTCTATGCGTCATTGGCCCAACCCACAGGCAAGGGCTCAAATTCCCAGGTGTCCCATAACCTCCAAAACTTGGAATTTTGGTGGAAGATTGTGCAGCAGTATTCTGGTCGTGATTTAACTGTTGCGACAGACAAGTGGCCAGCATTTCAAGGTCTAGCTTTTGAAGTTGCTAGAGCATGGAAGCAGTCCTTGTTCTATGGTCTATGGGAACACGACATTTTGCACGAGTTGCTTTGGTCAATCAGTATCAAGCCATTACATCCCAAACTGGAAGTCGGTGCGCCATCCTGGAGCTGGCTTAGCATGAGCTCGGCAGTTGTGTCGTGGAATCTTCGATTTGAAGTTGCGACGGTTGAGCATGCGAGTGTCCAGGCGTCCGTTGCACATATTTCTCCCGATGTGGACACTGCGCATTTCTCGGAACCGAGGGCGCCAGAACTTCATGTTACTGGCAGGCTTGCGAGTTTGGTAACGTATGCCTTTGAATGGGTGAATATACCATGGCGATATCGCTTCTGCTTGATCAAAAGGCGGCGTCATCTTAAACGCATTACAAGACGTAAGGCTGCGGAGCATATTGTTCAACAGAGCGCTATAGCCACTACGTGGGTTCCCGATCTCGCTTTCGATGCATCGTGGAATACGTTTGCTCTTCACCTAGCAACATATATTCGAGAGGATGGGAGTGGTATACTAACTGGGCTAGTAGTCATGCCAATAGCCACATCAAGGACCACCTTTACAAGACTTGGATTCTTTACCTATCAAAGTGATGATGTAAAGACACTGAGAGACAGCACTTTTGGGTTAGACATGAGCATCACATTGAAATGAATGATTGAGAAGATATCATTGATGTTAAGACCTTGTAGCCAGTCGTCATGCTCTCCTTGTAAAAGTTTTCAGAACAACTCTCGTCCAAACTGTAGTTACCGAAGCAGTCTGGTCGGTGTCGGCGCCACCAAAGGATCGCCCTTAGAGCTCTTACACGGAAATTTTGGGAGCTCTGCGCCCTCGCCGCTCGGTCCGCGGAGCATAAATTCCGCATCTGGATATACTCTTAGCATGGACTCAATATTAGGTGCCGGTTAGGACAAAGAACGGGGTATAGTACGTCTAGAACATGCGAGCTCCTCAGTGTCCATGTCCGCTGGCTGAGACTTGTTCACAAAGTCATCTGAGTTTTTGATGTAGGGTATGTCATAAGACCGAAAATGCACACGTCCAGGCATGGGCCAGTGAGATGAGAGACTTGCACTGTCTTCAAAGGTGGACCAGTGAGCTAGAAGAAGGGTACCACACTATTGAATCTTAGCTCTGAAACACAGCTATTGTCCGTCAATAGGGCCAGGGATGACGGTTTACCTTGTGCCTCACGAGCTTCTCCTCCATCGTTGGACCAGGCAGTGAGAAGGTGGAAATGAAAGGTTTGGCCAAGGAGAAACCGTTTGTAAGAGAGAGGAGTAATGAGTTCGGTGCTATGTAGAAGGAAGGAGCAAAAATGGTATGGTATGCCTGGCACACTAGCTACAATGGGCACGTATCTTAACGGTACGCAAGATCAGTCACTTGTGATTGGAAGGTGTGTGTCTGCTCCCAATTACTGGCTTTTGATCCCAGTCATTCCCAGAGTACGATTTATGGTTTATGTGACGATTGCGAGATTGAGGTGGTCAAAAACACATTGCAATATATGTAATATTGCGGTCAAAGTGTAACAGCTGTGCCTCCAATTCCCAAAGACAACATTTTGTCTGGCGAGATAGCTATGAATGACAATTTCCAGTGTCCTTCCTGTTCCCGCTCAGCATGTTGATGTGATGCTTCTACCTCCTCCGCTGTCCAAGAAACACGGCACAAAGCATCAACTAGAATGGTGGCTCTTTCGGACACTACACCAAGAGCCCCTTAAATTGATCGGCTTGCAGTATCCAAAGAGTAGGAGAGGTCAAGAGTATGGTGTATGTGATCGTATTCATCTCGTCTAACAAGTAGGTGGTGGTGGCTATCTAAGCACCATGATCAAGACGCTAGGCCCATCCAGGCGGCACACATGACCACACAACAACGGCGCCGACGTCTGGATAGTAGATTGTAGGGGAAATATGGGAGTGGTGACAGCGGTGGGGGAATCCCACAACCACCTACGAAGAGCGAATGCACAAGGAGATAGGAATTTGGAAAAAAAATTAATTCACCACGGAGATGTTTGGTATATCTTACAACGCCCGTATTGTGCTATGCATCTATGACTTGAGTCCACATGTCAACTTGCCCAGCAACCCTTTTTGTTTGCCAGTCTTCCCAAGATCTTCTTCTTCTTCCTCCCCGACTACACGCAGAAAGACCTCGTCCAGCGTCGTGGGCGATACGGAGTAGTACTCCAAGCCGATCTCTTCCCGATGTGACTCGAGTAGTTGAATCAACCCAGGAATCCCACCAAGATCACTAGCCGAGCTCGCATTGGTTCTTATCTGCGACATCTTCGTTGAGTTGACATCTCCCTTCTCCGTTGCAAGCTCAGGATGCGCCGAGTCGTCTTCCACCCTCGCAGTCTTGAGAACCTTGAATCTCAGCTGCCCGTGTCCACCGCCCCTACTACCCCACTTATCAAGCTGTACACCTGGAATGCGACTCCGAATCCAGCTCTTCACAGTTTCCATCTCCTCCTCCGTAGTCTCGGGCGCAGACTTGAGAACGAGCTGGACGACCCAAGCGTCGCCGTATTGCTCGCCTAGGTTACTGACAGTACCCAGAGCCAACATCTTACGCTTCATAATACCCACTCTTGTAGCCAGCTTATCCGCTTCCTCCATCGAATGCGTTGTGATTAAGAGCGCACGTCCTGGCGCCGCAACACCCAAAAGAGTCCGCCACATGACGCGCTTTGCGGCTGCGTCCATACCCGACGATGGTTCATCGAGCAGCAGCACTGAAGGATTGCCCATGAGCGCGATTCCCAGACTCAATTTGCGCTTGTTACCACCGGAAAGTTTGGATGCGAGACGATCGTGGAAGCGCGAGAGGGAGGTTGCTTGCAGAATAGCATCGACACTGGACTTGGGGTTCGGGACACCGCGGGCGCGCGCGTAGAAGTAGAGATGCTCGGTCACGGTCATGGTGTCCATTGCGTCGAATTGCGGACAGACACCAAGGTGGCCACGTGCGGCTGCTCGCTTTGAGATGATGGAGATGTCTTCTATGAGGACATCGCCTCCTCCGTTGATGTGAGTGGATGGATGAATATCACCACGAATGAGGGAGATAGTCGACGACTTTCCTGCACCATTGGGGCCGAGTAGTGCAAATACTTGGCCTTGTGGGATACCAAAGGTTATATCATTGACGGCGTGATTTGAACCAAAGGTTTTCTGAAGATGGAGCGCCCGGAGACTATCCTTGCTTTTCTCAGCCCGGGCGATTTCAGCAGCAACAGCAGGCGGAATGTTGTCGACAACATCCTCGGCATGTTTCTGGCGGGACTTTTCACGGTTCAGAAAAGGAGGCCTGTAACCAGAATCCCACCATACAAGGGCGACGAACAGCAAGATTGCTTGAACGACGAGATAGAGTATTGGACCTCCGTATACACCAATTGCGCCGGGGTAGCTTGGGATCTGAGTGCCATCACACAGTACGCTGAAGGAGTTGAGCGACAACAATTGCGTCCGAAGAAGACTGGCCGACGGCGAGATCAATGAGACAGTCCAATGGAATATCTCAATGTATTTGTCAATGGCGTAGGCAGGGGCATAAGTCAGAATGGCCATGTATCCGATAAAGTAAATGAGATACAGGGAGACCATGCCTCCTGCAGCAAAAGCGAACGCGGCAAGCTGTGATGTAACGACAATCGAGATGAGGTATGAGAACAGGATCGCGCATAATCCGTAGAGGGAAAAGATGACAAATAAGTAGCCAGGAGCGTACCATGCATCGGATGCCTAGTTGAGTCAGTATAGCTCTTCAGAGAACAAGGCGACGTGAAAACTTACCCCCACAAGGATCCCTGTAGTAATAGCAGAGATGAAAAGCACAAAGATGAAATCAAACGTCGTGTAAGCCAGCCAAAGAGGGACGGCACGAATACCGTTGCTGTAATGCAGAGCTCGCACTTTCCTCAATCGCTCCTGTGTTGGGTACAGAGCGAACAAAGCGGGGTAGACACACATGGCCAAACCAAAGTAGAGAATCATCTGGAGTGTGTCGCCCATGTTGGGGGAGAAAGGCACTGCAAATTGCTGGTACTGCGTCGAGATTGGCGTCCCAGTCAGGATATTATCGAGGGTGTTTAGTGTAATGAGACCACCAAGGATGCCACCGTTGGCCAAATGGGCCATGACTGGGGGCTCATTTTCGCGGAGGAAGAAACCACCGGGCGTGATGTTACGGAAACGATCTTGAATATAGGCATTGAAATCATCGAAGGTGTCGACGACATGGAAGCTCTCATTACTAATGCCAGTCCGTTCCACAATCGTGTCAATGGCTGAGCCAACTAGGCTTGTAGGTCCGATGGGGATAAGTGGGATCTCGTCGGTGCTGGCGAGGGAGAACACCTCAGGATCGTTTGAGGCGGCGCCAGGATCACAGCCAACGGCCACATAGTCCTTCAAGAAGAGCGTGACAAGACCAGCTGCAACGATTGGAATCAGCAGTGCGAAGAGGTACGGCCAAAAGTTCCGACGAAGGATAGTCCAGCGTTTTTGAATTAAGATCCAAGTCTGCTTTGCCATTGATGTGCCACGTCCCTTCCCGACGTCAAGCGTTTTCTCCATGTCTGATGCTTGCTCAGAGAGCACCTCGTTATTGCTAGGTGTCAAGATACCAGTCTGATCGACGTCATCTTCGGCTTTCAGTAGATCGTACTCCTTGACCTCCTCCGCATTGGCCAAAAACACATCTTCCAATGTAGGTCCGACAATATCGTAGTTCTTGACATTGTGTTCCCGAAGCACGTCCACGAATCTGGTCGCTGGCAAAGCGTCAGCGAACTGATACTGGACCCAACCTGTGGAGGGCGAAGGTTTCTTAATCGCATTGAGTGGTGGCTTGACGGGTGCGTCCTTGGGATAGGTGACATGGTATCCGGCGCCCACTTCATGCTTGAGCTGGACAGAAGTACCCATAGTCTTGAGGACACCACGAGACAATATTGCAACGTGGTCTGCAAGAACATCCGCCTCGTCTAAGAAATGGGTAGTCAAGAGGAAAGTACGGTCGCCACGCTCTGCCAGCAGAATCTCCCATATCTTCCTTCGCGACAACGGATCCAAACCTGACGAGACTTCATCTACGCAACACACCTTGGAACCACCCGTAAACATCATGGCGAGTTGCAACTTCCTCTTTTGTCCACCGGATAGTGTACTTGAATTCGCCGTCATCTTGTGACCCAGATCACAAGCTCGAATCAGATCTTCGATTGTGCTTTTGTCGTCGTATGCGCCAGGAGATTTGAGCTGGTTAAAGATGCGAACATGTTCGTAGACGTTGAGCTCGTCCCACATCACGTTCTTCTGAGGACAAAGACCAAGACCACCGGTGCCGTCGATTTCGATGGATCCACTGGTAATAGAGTTGAGACCAGCAATGGCGTCCAGGGTGGTTGATTTTCCACTACCATTAGCACCAAGCAAAACCATAATCTGTCCCTTGCGAGCCTTCATGCTGAAGTTGTCTACAGCGATGACGGTCTCTGGAAGCTTGATACCAATCTTGGCCAGTACATTGCGACGGAACCAGCTAGGCGTCCAGTGCTTGGAGAAGTTTGTCAAGATGATGTTGTGGTCAGGCGATGAGGTTCTGGTCCTGCGCTCCGCTGATACAGTGCCATATAACCATCGCTCGACAAGAGCGCCAATAAAGGGGTACACAATGGTTTGAATGATAGCGAAGATCCAGAAGGAGATGCCAGGGTTGGTCCACCTGTGTGAGTTGTAATCAGGGGCCCCCTCGACCATGTTGGTACCGATCAGTTGCCTCTCGAAGCGTGCTACGTAGATGGTGAAGAAAACATAGTTGATCGATGGAAAGAGAAGACTCAGGATATAGACAGCTGCGGTTCCGAATGGCCCGGCAACTTGTGCAATAATAGCCAATAGAATGGGCACGATGACAACAGTGATGCCAGACAGCTGGGCCTTGCGGAAGAAAGCAGCGCCAAAGATGGAGAAACTCGTCAAGGAGAGACCAGCAAGAACATGAAAGATGACCAGGATAGCAGCATTTGAGGTCCTGAATGCGAGCGCCCAGACGATGAAGCCCATAATGACCCATCCTGGGAAGTAGATTATGTCGAATGCGATGTGGTTTGCCATTAGTCGAGCAAACTGCGTGTGCCAGGCCTTTTTAGCTGGGGACATGGCTTCCACAAGTTGTGATATGCCACGCTCTCTTTCATCCGCCATTTGTCCAGTAAGCTGGTAAGTGACACCGCATACACCAATGTACAGCGCGACGCCCATGATGTTGATAAGTGCGCCCATATACAAAGTCCTGATCCTGTCATCAAACTCTTCTTGTGTGCGCTCCGTGTACGGGAATTCATCGATGTTTTCCAGTCGGGTGCCGTTGGGTCCTGCAATGGCTTGATCGATTGCCTTCTGGAAGGGCAAGATGTAGATCTGAACGTCATTGTCCTTTTGATCAACATAAATTTCTTCCCCCAATGCGCCGTCGGATCTCAGTGTATAGTTCCAGCCCTGGCCAGATCCTTCGTTCGGACTCGAGTGAAAGGTCGCGGCACCATAGCATGTACTCGCGCCTCGCAACGAACTCTGGCAAGTCGACAGAAGCTCCACCTCCTGCTGGATCGTAATCGCCTCCAATCCTGCGTTTCGAACCTGATCTGATAGCTGTCCAATAACCTGCTCGATCTCGCCGCCAGTGTGTCCATTGTTCACGAAGACGACTTTGTTGCGACCGCCAGTCGCCACGCTGAGCGCATTGGGAAAGGTACGAATAAGGGAGGGGCTACCGATTCCGAATTCCGAGGGAGGGACGAAGAAGTTCTTTGCATATGTGATGAAGAACATCTATTTCTGATTAGAGACAGCAAAGCATGATTGGAGAGGAGACTCACAAAGATTATAGGCGCCCAGAATGCACGAACACTGGTGAAGAACCACTGGCGCACAGCAACCACGCGCAGTGTCTTCTTGGTAAGAATCCATGTCTGCTTCGCGATTATGCCTGCCATTGTGATTAAACACCCGACCCTCGGTGGCGCTGTACCTCGAGGAGCTGTTGCTGGTGTCAATCTCGAGGGCTTGCGCTATGTCTTCGATGGGTGTTGTGTGGGTCAATTCCGCCTGTTCGAATCACAAAACAACAAGAAACAACATCTCTGCCGCCGCAGTATTTTCGACACGCAAAGGGGGTATCACGGCCACAAGAAAGAACACGCGAGAAGAACAATTATCATCCAACGGCGAAGGCAAACTCGCCGCGCCAACATGGGAGGCAGACCAACCCAGGCCTCCAACGCGAAGGCCATGCCGAGAGCCGAAATGTCTTGTCGGACGTCTTTGATCTTGCTAATCTTCCACGCCATGTGCCGGATTGGGGGGCAGTTTAGGGAAGCGGATCGATGTTCTGCCGCCTGCAACAACGCGTATAGCGTATAGGCGCATGATGACGAATGACACAACCATCGCCCGCCTTCCCGCCATTTTTTCTCCTACGGCCCGACTCACCAGAACTCTCTCACCATCTGTCGGAGAATTTACCATCTCACTGCAGTGCCAGATCAGGCCAAGCTGTCCACTGTAGTCTTTCAGAGATGGCCAAATCATCGCTGGCAGATGGGTCTCACCACATCTGAGCTCTTGAGAACCTGGAAAGGCTCGTTTCACAGCATCGACCTTGTCTCATCACCCTCGCCTTCCGCCGAGCCAACGCCCAGTCGCCGAGTCTTCAAGTGTATGCAAAAGCTACGGATCTTACACCAGATAATGCGATGCCAAATTGGCGCACAAGCCTTCGCTTGCACATGTCGGCGCCCGCACCAGTCCGTGGGGCCGTACCTCGAGCGCGTCATCGACTTGCTGGTGCTGCGTGTTGTCAGCAAGCCAATGAGGCGGTACCCTCGGTCCGACTAGACCTTCTTTCAACGACCGTAGAAGGCTCCCAGTTGTAACACTGCAACGACAGTCAATCGACTCTGTATCGGATCGAATCGCCATATAACTGTCCTTCTTGCGCGGGAGATGGGGATACTGATCACATTGTGGCACCTGCAATCGAGTCCATAACTAACCATAGTTCTTAGAACACAATCGACGTGATCCTACCACAGCCTCGGTAGGAAGGAGGCCTATCAATGACAGCATGTTCCAATAATGTCCAATGACATTGTATCCACTGTTGGATGTATAGTATTCGCGTGTTCGAAATAGATGGCATACTAGATTGCGCAAAGTATCTACTATGTAGTCACGCAGTTGTGAGTAGACCACCCCTGATCATTCCTAGGAACCCTTCAGAACCATCAGACCTTCGGTTATTCCCTCCCATCCTCGTTCCTGACGATACTCCCTCCAACAACTATCCACTTTCCCTCATTGCCTACATCTTCTGCCCTCCGCTGCGCAGGTAGAGCGCACTTTCCTCTTCCCACAGTCATGCTAGTTGCATATCAGCGCTTCACTCTCATAGTTACAACTCTCGCGGAGGGAAAACTTACATAAGCGACCCACGCGTCCTTGCATGCTCTCTCCTCAGCTCCAGAATCGGAAGCACAGAGACAGATATTGAGGTTGCTGTGAAGATCTGCGCAGTCTAGGTGGCAGGAGGCTGGGGCTAGCTCGCATGCCTGGTCCGTACCAGTAGGCCGTGCGAAGATGAGGCTGGAGAAGAGGCTCAAGGTAAGTGCGTGGCTTGGTGCATGTTGATTTATGTATATATAAATGTAAATTTAATGTCGCACACTCTCTGCAGAGCGAAAAGCGATGAGTATACGTAGTCTACTCTTCAAATTGCGTGCGTGATATTCACGCACTTCAAAGCATTGAATTCACATGGTAAGATCTTCAACTTTCTAATGTTTCCCAAATATGGTGTAGACTTTAAGTTAGCGGCTGATCATCCAGCCCTTCGCCATTATACTTTCTTAAGAAAAAATTCCCCCTTAGAAGCTAAGTGTGGGCAGTTCTTCCCTTCGCCTCCACCACTGCTTGGACTTGACAGCAATATGCCCAATCTGAAATTGATTCACCCTACAAGGTTCTCTTGCCTACCCTCCACATCGCTTCCATCACTCCTTTTTCACCTACAGCTGCAGCATAACAGCGCTCACTTCTCCTCACTGCGCTAATAAATAGTTATCATGTAGTGGCTACAGCTCTCCTATATCCCGTTCGCCAGCCCCTCAACAAGCCTGGCTCAGCGCATTGTAGACGTTCCCTTCGAATCGCATCGCGAAGCAATGTCGTAAGTCTTGCCCAAGACTCTTGATAGCCAGATACATTCTTGGATTGGCAGCTGTATAGACAACTTCCAATACGTGACGGCTTCCCCAATGACCTAGCACCCCATGTCCTGCTCCGTGCGCTCTGAGACAAGTTTGAAAGCGAAAGCAACAAGATGCTCCGCAATCAACCGATCACTACGGTCGTGAAGATCCGCGTCGAAGGGAAACCGTACCGTCCGGCCACGAACCCTCCACATGTCTGCGAGCCTAAGGATGAAAACTCGATCCAGGGTGACAAGATTATCTACATTGCGTAAGACGTAATTAACCTTATTATTTCAATGCTTGCGACTAAGTTTAAGACGCGACACAAATGTATATACAGCAAACATTGCTTCTATACAAAAGCTGCCCCCAACACCCTTTGGGGATGTCAGGGACATTGCAATGAAAGGGTGGAACTACTTCTATGGAACAACTATCATTCTTGAAACGGAGTCCTGAAGCTCCCTGACCGCGTTCACCCCGTTGACTTTCCCACAGTATGTCGCCAATCATACGTGCCGAGTTAAGACAATTATTCGAAGCGCGACCTTCACACATTCCTCCACAACGTGCGATACTTTGCCAAGAACTGGTTCTTGAGTTTATCAGTCCTTTTTTACACAAGTATGGAAAGATGGGCTGATTGAAGGCGCAACGAGAGATCGTTGGTGCTGTTGACTTTGTTGATACTGCGCGAGCCCAGAGAGTTAGGTCAGTCTACCTTGGGGTATTGCCTTCTGTAGTAATTTCCCATGTCTTTGTGTCCTGATTCTATACGCCAAATCGAACTTTATTTTAAAGTGTACGTACCTGGGTTCATTCAAATTGACAACACATTGAGCCTTTTCGAGACATTCTTCACTATTTCAGTCAATATTCCAGTCCCATCATCAAATAACCATCATCAGTACTCAACTCAACCATTTCAGAATTTCCTGCATTTCGACCATCGCAAACTCACTCTTATCACACATTTCTGTCTAATCAAGACACCAAAACAAGCCATGACTTCATATCAACAACGAAACGACATCACAAGCTCTGAACCTGTCCTTCCTGCTCAAGGTAGCATGGATCCCATGGACTCCGGGGTTATAGAGGGCCAACGCCACTACCGCCTCATGACCGAGAGCGCGAAGCGATTATCCCCGGTCTACGCAGGCCGAAACACATACACAGCCCAACAGCCCGGCGATCTGGCTCGCGCAGTTGGAAAGCTTCACGGAGCAAACCCCGACATCAGCTTCAAGTGTACACTGCGACACTTGACGTTCAACGACAAACCCGGCCGGATCTTCGAAAGCGGGCTCCTTGAGGAACTTGTCATCGACATCGACAACGTTGGCACAGAGGACGAGATCAAGACAGCCATGGAAGCGTTTGGAGAAAGCTCAGCTCTCTAGTGGGCAGCACTTTGCATCCGCCTCGCATATTGTAACATGATGGTCAAAGATACCATTCGTGAGGATAATAAGCGCATGCTTGATATCATTGGCGTATATCCGGGACTCTTTGAATGCTGTGCAATTGAGACAGTCTCCATGCCAGCACTCCTGTGGCAGGACATTCCTCCAAAGGACATTCGGGCTTGGTTCAAGGAGAGCTTTCCGGGCGTGGTGTCCGGCCTGAAGGGCTGGTACACCCTAGACGATGAGGCGTACATCCTCTTTGGCTGCGGAAAGATGATTGGGGATAGGTGTCATGACGACCGTGAGATTGTCGTCTCGGTTGATGACAAGGGTCATTACACTATTGAGAAGGAGCCTGTAGTTGATGACGCTGTGAATTAGTAAGCGTCTATGACTGGAGAGCAGGACGATGGGAGTGCGACTAAGGCAGATACCATTCCCGAACAAGAGATTGAACATGCCGACAAGGATTACTTTCATCTCGCCAAGGTGGTTTTAAGCACGTTCTTGACCGTCCTATCGACCCTGAGTACACGCCTCGCGACGTCCGCCATCTCTCCTTTGACGAGTTCTACTCCAGTCCGAAGGGATCAGGTCTGGTCGAACCCTTCAGTCTCGATGAAGAATTCGGACCTTGCCCCGAGGAACTAGACGACGTCAGCATTGACTCCGAAGAAGAAACTTATGACACCGCCCTAGAACTACGCGAAATCAACAAGGTTAACGAGGTCCCCAAATCCAAGTCTCCAGCCATGATAAGCGCTGGCAACCAACTCCGCAAACTCCTAGTAGAGTTCGGCGCTGTCCCAGATATACCCCTCAATAGGTGGATGCGGTACTTGGCCTCCATCTTGTCTTCGGTCTGCACCATGATCTGCTCGATTGAGATCCCCAATGCCTGGACTAAGCATAAAGACGAGTTTCTGTAGGCAATTCCACGGACACACAGAGACCACATCAACGCCGCATATACAACGAATGCACAATAACCTTGATTGAAAGGTAGAATGCTACGTTCAGCCTATTCCTCAACCCGATCTATTCCCAAGCCCTCTTGTCAAGTCGCGTTTCCCGGCCCGCACCCGCACTAACACTTCCATCCTAACACCTCCAAAATTGCGCATCTGACTCCTCCCTCACCCTCCTCGAACTCCGACTCAACTCACCCCCCTCACCCTGACTCAACCCACACCCCTCACCGTTAGACATGAATACCCATGGGCGATGGGTTTGGAAGGCGAAGGTGGCTTTATAGATGACTGAGTAGTGGCGTAGACGCGAGGTTTTGAACGCTGTGAGCGTGATGGGGAGGCCTTGCGCTGTGGTGAGTAGCCGAGACAAGGGTTGAGAGATCACAAGGCTTCGTTGGTATGCCACGCCCAAGCGGTGTGTTCCTCGACGGATAACACTGGTCTCACAGACGACCTACATGTGACCAAAAGCCACATATTTCACCAGGTCAACAATTCCTCGGGCCTTCTGGCCATCCCTGCAGGTACGCAGGCCCACGAGCAGACCTTGACTTGGAATGGGTGAAACAGGGCCGGGCCTGCACTCCAAAACTCCACCCACTCCGCTCGAGGAACTACATATTCTTTGCTGCACAAATGGCACTCACGGAATTCGCCCCAGCCGCCCCGGTTATTGTCGATCGCGCGTGCGAACAGGGCTTCGATACTGCGTGGTATTTCTGCGGTAGGATCGATAAGCATGTCATGAATGTCTTCGACCGTTTGATTGTCAAAGTGACGGGCTTTCAACACGCTGTGCAGAGCCATGGCAGACAAGGGTGGAACTGCTGGCTTTGAGGGAGGCTCAAAAAATGAAGAAGGGACGCCGTAGGCACCCCTGTTTGTTTGGACGATGACGGAGAGGGGTTTCCCTGTGATGGGGGGAGAGGGCGAACCTTGGATCAGACTTCCAGTGTGGTCGAAATAGGAAACGGGTGTTCTAGCCATGAATCTTGGGGTCAGTGGTGAGACTTGATTCAAGGGCAGCGAAGGATGGTGCCTATAGGAACACATGTTCTCTTTATCCGCATTCTTTCGCGCGTCGTCGTGAGCACCAAACGGATCCGCCCATGATTCGAGATAGCGTATCCGCCAAACCTCTCTTTCGAGATCACTGCTAGCAGCGAGACCATCGTAGAGGATTGGCAGTTTCTCGCTTGCCTCGGCTCGATCATAGTTTAGCGGTTTTACGACATCAGAGTGTAAGGCGACGTCAGGGGATTCCAGGGGCGGGTATTCGAGGAAGCGAGCGGTCGTCATTGGCTCTAACACCGGATTGGACATGGTATGCACGCGCTCCAAAGAGCCAAAAGGCTTGAGGAGAGCTAGCAACTCGAAAGGGAGACTTCTGAGCTTGTTGCAGGATACATCGAGAGTCTTCAGATTCTTCAGCTGATTCATCCCTTGGGGCAGCTCTTCAATGTTGTTGAATCGTATTATGAGCGTGGTAAGATGTTGGATCTGGAAGAGCTTTGGTGACAATCGGCGTAGTTTATTGTCAGCCAAGTTGATGTAGATCTCAGGCTCCAAGGAGCGAAATTGCCCTTCTTCAGGAAACTCGTCCCCTGGGTCTGGTACATTCTTGATGACAGAGGCGATTCTACCAACATCTTTGATGTCTTCATCCTCAAGATCAAAGCCTCGAAATTCGTAGATTTCACTGTTCATGTCCAGGCCGGACTGTAATGTGTCGTTGAATTGCAGTGCTCTTGGGTTCAGTTGGGGCAGAAGAAGGCCATGGCGCTCATCGCCTATGTTGTCAAAGCCAGAAGGAAATGGCGACGTATGCAGTGGGAGCGGGTCCTCGGAGCTGTCTGTCGCATCGCTCATCATGTACACACCAGAGTCGAAATTGCGCGTCATTCTGCTCTTTTTCGGTTCAGGCGTGTTCTGTGCTGACTCGCTATTGTCCCACCAGGCGCCTTTCCGCTTGTTCTTGAAAATGCGCGGCGATTGGTAGTTGGTGACATCTACAGATTCTCGCGAGTCATCGCTAGAGAATAGTGGTGGTGGTGAGCTTGATTTGAGCGAATATGTTCGAGAGCGAGACTCGAAAAATGGTGAGCTGTCCACGTGGCTGGTGCTCGCGTGGACTGGTGGTGAAGATGGCGGAACCGCGTCAATGTCCATGGTGTTGAGGTGTAGAAATCTATCTGAATTTATATGGGGAGAAAGTCCGTTGGATTTGCTGTATTTTTGTTCAGAAAGATGCAGAAAGATGGCAGGAAATGTATGGTCAGTATGGAAGCGGGGACGCGTTCCTGGAGTTTGGACGCGACCCCACACCCAAACTAGTTAAGGGTCCAAGTTGCCGTCACGTTCCACGCCAAGTTGCGTTCCCACGTGCATCTTAGCACGATCTGCGGAGGAACGCTCCGGCAACTGGACGTGGGATGGATATGGGCGTTCAGTTATGAGCCCAAGGCCATAGCTACACGAATCGATGGTCTTGTCGCAGTACAGCCTACCTATTCATGTGTTCTGGACAGCCCGACTCACAAGTTTTGCAGCAACTGGAAATCTATCTTTCGTTGAAAAGGTCACGTGGTCATTCGCTGACATGCCTCGGTCACCACCTTTCCCCAACCGCTGATGCACTGCGCCTATCCCCGAGAGGAGCCTTTCCTGATATGCAGCATGATGCCGCATGCAAGACTGAACTCGGAGCGACTAGCTGGGTCTACACCATCGGGCCTCGACTTACACAGACCCAATCTGTCTCTCCACACCACCGAAGTCTGCTGAGAATATGCCAAATATCTGTGTCCGCTACCTGTGTCAAGGCGCGATGTCCTTGTTGTGATTATTGCTTCTCGCCTTGTCGTGACCCTCCAGCCATTGCAGACACGTCGTCGGCAAAACAGCTGTTCAGAGTGAAACTGAGTGCTACTAGCCAATTACCAGCCGGTAGTCTGAACCTAATAAGTCTACTGCGCCTGCAAGCAAGGAAAAGCAGCCTTATCCCCGCAGTCCGTACGATAGATTCAATGAAAACAACCTAGGAAATTTGGCACGAGAGCCGAGCTGGAAGGATAAATGCGATCGTCGTCCGCCCTGGTCCGAGAGGGAGCTTGGACTACATAACCTACCTAGTGAGCGGCCGATGCTTCGGAAGGATTCAGGTCCGTCGCAATGTCGCCCTCCAGAAACACCATCCAGCTCTATCAGTCCATCATATCGACATGGGAATCTTCGCGTGCAGTGTCGCATACTGCGAGATATTGTAGTGATAGGCTATGCGGCCTGTGCCGCCCCTGGCGATCATTCCTACGCGAGCCAGGACCTTGCGTGGCCCGATGCATGGGGGGCGAAGACCTGACATGTAGCCAATATGAAGCTGTCCACGTGTACGCAATTGTATAGCAAGCTAGGTAGGTGGGTCTTTAGCCGTTGCAATCTCTTCAATTATTCTTCTAAATCCTTTCCCTTTGCTTTGAACTGCATTCGTTTCCTGAGCCAGTACCGGTAAGCCAACGTCAAGCTTGTGCCATCATGGCAGCCGCGCGGATCATGGCGGATCCTCACATCGTGTCGCTGGTGTTGCATCACCTCTCCGACATGAAGTACAGAGACCGTCGACAACATGGGCCAGACCAACCAGTCGAGTTTCTGGAATTTCGTCCTACTCTGGTACCTTCCATCCGAGTGAACAAGCTATGGGCGCACGAAGGCACCGCTATTCTCTGGAAGCGTTATCCCCACATCCCGGCCCTTCAAGCCATGGATTCAACTCGAAGACAGTGGTATGCTAACAAAGTGGAGCGGATCTTCGTCTCACAGCCAGCATCTGAAGATGAAGATCTAGCTTACCTGGAAGGCTTGGCCTGGCCTAATCTGAAGACCCTGGAGTTGGACGTCGATTGGCAGTTGCATGGGAGAAATCTCACTAGTATGCTGACTGCTAGTCTTGAGCATCTGGAGCTCCTTGAAAAGCAGGCGGCCAATTCTAGTCAAATCGCTTCCATCATACTGCCCGCTCTGATACGACCTTGCACTCGGTTGCGAAGCATAAAACTGGGCCCGGACGCTATTAGTCGAGAGGATCCTGTTGATGGTTGCGCATTGACTGATTTACTCGATGCTGCACCAACCATCCAGGACATTCGTATTAACGGCACAGCTTTCCTCAGCAAGGACAGAATCTTTGCAGCACTTGGTAACCGACCTGGACTCAGAGCTCTGGAGATTGATCTGGAACCAAATCTGAATCCTCTATCGTATCTCTGCAACTCTGCAGGCTATGCTCAACCCTTCGGTTTTGTAAAGAGACTGCAGCTTATGTGTTATCCAGAGATTGCTCTCGCTCTTCCTAATTACCTTAATACTGTTGAGGATATCAACCTCGATGTAGCACGCATACCAAACGAGCCAGTCAAGCAGGAAGATTTGAGGATATTTGACGCAATCCTCGTTATTATCTCGCAAAATTGTCATCAGCTTAGGGCCCTTCGACTGAATATTGGTCAACTCGCCTCCGATTTCCCATCCACCACATTACTTCCGACGCTCACTGGTGCAGCTTTAGTAAAACTCGCGACTGGCTGTCCCAACCTCCGGGACCTCAATTTGCTTGCTTCTGAACCAGCAGCAATCGATGCGACAAACATCTCAAGTTCACAATTCGAGGCATTCTGTCGGAAAGCACCGCGTCTTAAGAGTCTCGCTTTGAAGTTCCACCCACAGACCGCCATCGATCTAGAAATATCAGCTCTCCAAAGTTTGGGTCGACATTGCCCTGAGCTCGACGTGCTGCGTCTGAAGATCTCATTGCAACTGCCAATTCTGCGGGCACCATTACCACACCATGAGAACGTATCCCCGTCAAACACCGGCCTATTCGATAACACAACAGAGCCTTCCTACATCGCGATCAAAAACCATCAGCGAGGCCCATCCTTAGATGTCGAGTATTTTGCAGGACATAGGAGTCCCGATCGAGTTTTGTTCCCCCGCTTGACTCACTTTGCCTTTGCGCGCCCACAAACCATCCTCTCCATCACCAGCGACACATACACCGCCTCCTCGTCTTCACAGTCCAGTTTATTCCAAGATCCCATCATCGAAGAGCAGCTAGTTCGCCTATGGGCCCATCCTCTGTCCGCACACTTTCCTCACCTCGAGATCCTCGAAGCCTGGGGTGACTGGATTGGCGAGGACAACGAGTCGTTGAACTATTTCTTGCCGCTTCAAGAGGTGCTCGCAAGCACATGGGGGTTTCTAAATGGTATCGAGCAGGACCTGTGGGACGAAGAGTCTGAAGCTGGCTCGGAGGATTGGAATAATGATATTGGTAGTCGTCAGAGCTTTGATAGCCTGCGCAGTGGGGACGATTGGGAGAGGGCCAGTCTTGTCAACGAGTACCCTGTTCGAAGTGATTTGGGAGATAGTGGATACTTGGACGTGTATGATGAAGAGCCAGAGGGTATGCTTACACCTGGGAGGACTATTGATGCGGAAGACGATCCATTTCTTCAGGCGCGTTGAGGGCAGAGTTGAAACGCCTCTCGCCGGATCAGGTGATCAAGCGTAGTGCAAGACGGACATACCAGCAGCTAGTAGGCTACTTAAACTAGCACATCAGGTCTGATTCCCAGTACAAATTTCATTCCGGGGCTTGGTCTTTGTAGATCAAGCACATGGAAATGATCGGCACGTCGGTTAGCAATGTACAAATATACATACGAAAGATGGCAGATACACATGAGATGCCAAGAAACAGGCAATATTTATTCATAAAGAAGCCTACCTATAACTCCTATACCACAAACAAACCTCAACATCTTCAGTTATGCCCCATACACCAAGCCGCTCCCCCAACTCATCTCACCAGAATAGCCTCCCACCCCATCAACAGTGCACCGCCTCGCAGTTCTCCTAAAACCGCAAATCAGCACACCCACCCTCACAAACCCGCAAAACCATTAACTCACAAGTTGGCCCAACCAAATACTACACTCTTGCTTACCAGGGTACCATTTCGTATTGAGCGTGCATGTGTACTTGCTGACTTGAGTGTGATTTTGCGAGCATTTGTTGGGGCAGGAGTGCACGCTTTTGAGGCATTTGTCACGGTTGCCGTCTGGTCCTATGCCGGTGACCGGGGTGAAGTAGAGGATGGAAATGAAGAGAATGAGCTAGATGGATCTGAGCATGTTTGTGGATTTCGGAGCAGGATCTCGCTTTGTGTGTGTTGTGAGAGTTGGACGACTCAGGTTTGTTGGAGCGATTTCTCTAGCGGAATGAGGAGAACCTTGGGAGTGAATATAGTGGGTTTGCTGGTAGTGCGTTGTCAGTAGTTTCAGGCTCTTGAGTTCGCAGTTTGGCGGATGTGAGGGAGAGCGTTTGTCTCACTTTTGACATTCTCTCCAGGCACTGAGTGTGTGACGCGCGAAGTCTCTCAGGCAAGCGTGCAGGGAGGCATTATTTGGGATTTATTTCTAATTTTCTTTTGCATCCCTAAGATTTTAGCGTTTCGGAAAAAACGCATGGTTTCATTAACGACATATTATTGAAAACTTTGATTGGGATGGTGGCTTTGACATCAATCTAATGCATGACATTTATAATGCACCATCCACTGTTCATGTCTTACATACAAAGGATTAGCGTTGCATCAAGCATTAAAAACAATGTCTATTATGTATTACTGAGCAACATCTTGTATGCACTCAGCAGCTCCTCATTCCTGGTTATCAATGCCCAGCTCATATGTACATGCTACCATGAACATCATTCATGTGATCATAAATCACATCTTCGTCAAAGCCCTCACCACAGCTCCAACACCAATGTGTCCCACACACCAGCAAAGGGCATGTCATATGGTCGCATCCATCCACTTTCTGTGAAGCTATCTTGCAACCCGGACACTCCTTTGTAGGAATCATAAGAGCTGTCCGTTTTGACTGTGCTTCTTGTAATCGACGCTGAGCAGCATCACGCGCCTCATGCTGTGCTTCTGCCGTCAACCGTTCTACCAGGGCAAGGGTTTGGCGAGCTTCTTCCTCGGCAATGCGAGCGCGTTCTAGCAAAGAAAGGGTGCAGCTCTCGCATTTCCAGTCCTCGACTGCATCGGGTGCGCCACGAGCACACTGACGTTCCATGTATTGACAGGATTTCCCACAGCCACAGCACCAAACGTGAATCCACTGGCCTCGCTCTTCGATCGCTTTTCGTAGGTCACTCACAGCGTGGATTCCCATGCCATAGGCGGCCAGCGTACGTGCGGCAGGAGGTCGACGGCAGAAAGGACAGAATAGCGCAGCGGTGTTGATGATGGAACCAGCCTTATTCAGTCCATACCAGCCATTGAGACAGCCCTCACAGATCTGTTGATTACATCCATGGCGACGGCAGGCTGGCATCAAGCGTATTTTGGGAAAGGTACTGAAGCAGAGGGAGCAGAGAGATCTTTCCGCTGTACGACGCTCAATCCATGACTTTAACTCTGCGATCAAAGCGTCTTGGTTACGAATGCGTTTGCCATATAGTGTAAGGTTCAGATTGGTCTCGAAGTTGGGTAGGACTTCAACATTGGCGAGGAAGGCTTCAGGACCAACTTTAGAGATTGTGTGGAAGACACTGCGCTTAAAAGGCTCCTGAATCGTGTTTTCTGTGTTTCTGAGCAACCATGCTTGCCCGTTCTCTGTGCAGATATGAGCAGCAGTGGTGTCCACAGAGACAATTGTCTTCCGGCCCGTAACGCAAGCTATGCACGTGAACGGTGCGGGTGCAATGCCTCGCCATTCTTTTGGCCAGATGATCTTACTCAAGCATGCTTGACATTCCAGGATAGGCACAGGATCTTTGCTACGTCTACTCTCTGACAAGCTTGTTTGTAGGCGACAGTAATGGCATTTGGGACGTACATTGAGTTCCGATGGGTTGTAGCAGACATACTGTGCACGACAGGTACGTATACTGCATTCAACCCATGTAGCTTTGGACATGTGGCTATCCTCCTTAGTAACATGAGCGCTCAGAGCTCGCTTTTTGTGGTCCGGATCGCGCCAGTCGTTTGCGACACAAAGCCCGCACTTTCCGCCAGATTTCGCAGCCATAATAGTAACGGAGCGCGGTAAATCGCACCCGCGGCACATGACCACTGTACCAATAGGCATTTGTGTCTTTTCTGGCTGCCATCCAACTTCTGCTGACAGTGTTGTCAAGAGGTTGGCTCCTGCATGTTGGTACGTTACTAGGCGAGTGAAGAGCTCACGATCCGAATCGAGTAGTAACTTGTGGGTCTTTGAACTGACTTCAGATTTTATTTGTTTCTGATACTCAACGTCGGCGTCAAGCAAGAGACCTAAGCAGCTAGAATTCCAAGTCTCTGGCGCTTCTAGGTCATTCCACTTGTCACGCCAAAACAACATGGCAATGGAAGCAGATTGGAAGAGAGGCTTCATACCGATACGGATTGACAAAGCGGCCAGTAGTGTAGCAGGCCGTGCGGCAAGCTTCGTCCCTGGTAAAATGGTATGGAGCAGGATTTTCCAGAACTCCCGCTTGTATGTTGTAGAAGCCAATATCAAGGGAATCTTTGGGACTTGAGCGTCTGTGGTTTCCGCAATGTGCATCGGGAGATCGGATGCGGATTCAACGTAAGTCAATCGAGTGAGTACTTTGCCAAGTCGTCTGAGTATTCTCCCATCGCATGATCGCCCAATCTCCAGAAGCTCATCTCGCCTGAGCATCGTCAGATGACGATCGTCCTCGTCACCGTCATCCTCGTTAGCGTCACCCTTGTTGCTTGGTCGTGCGAACTCAATCGTTGGATCAAGAAATACACAGGGGTATCTGTCGGCGTCTGGTACTGCATTCAATGTCTCCAGTATGTCGGCAGCGTGGTCGTATGATCCTTCGAGCCAGCTCTTCATTCGGGCTTTCTCGTCCTCCTTGGCAATCATATCGACATGGAGACCAAAAGCTGCGATCAGCTCGTCCCGAGCCGGATTCTCACGATCACTACACACAGCTCGCCATAGAGAGCCAAAGACGGGGTTCAGCGACATGGATGTGACGTCGGACTCTATAATGGCCTTGAGTTGGTCAACCACTAGTTGCTTATAGTGAACATCTGTCGCATAGCGGTCAGCGAAGTTTGCGACAGGCGTGTTTCTTTTTGGTAAATATTTCTTCAAAAGGTCAGAATCGAGCAAGATCTCTGCGAGGTTATCTTGCATTTGCTCCGTAAGTCTCTTTTCCTCTGCAGAATTTGCATTATGCTGTAAGACACTGGATGTTTGCCTATGCGCATAGAAGAATCGATTGGCAACCGGATCCTTCTCGTCTTTGATCTGCTTGATATCCTGGCCACTCTTGTATCTCATTAACTTGGCTGGAATCAAGCTCGTTTCAGCACCCGCTTTTTGGGTGCCCATCCACGCAAGCAGAACGTCAACAGTAACTTGGGCGATGCTATGGGGCCTCTTATCTGTTAGCGTCAAACATGCGCCCTTTGTGATGGCGCTGAGATATGTATAGTATCCTGAATTGATTGGGCGCTTGTCCAGGCTCTTATCCAGAAGGCAAAAGACATGTGCCTTTCGTGGTCCATGACGCAGTTGGTTACATGCCGATACCCAATCTACGAATTGAGATCCAAATCCATCGTAGATTTTCGGAAGCTTTAGAGCGATTTGTTCGGCGTGATAATTACTATCATGGTCTTTGTGGGCGACCATCCAGCAATGGGGCGGAGCATCTGTGTACAAGAGTATGATGGTAGTTGCCCCTTCACGCATCAATGCATGTGCTTTTGCAAGGCCTGTCTTGGTTGCTTCAGGGTAGTCTCCTCCGCCAACAGGCTCGAGTATTGCTGCAGTAGCCATAAGTTGTTCTGCGGTGATAGTATCATGAGCTTCCGAGCTCCGCTCATGCCATCCGCTCCACGTGAGCAAGCCATCTCTTGTTCGTCCCGCCTCGCTGTAATCGCGATATGCGAGGAGGCCGATACGTTCGAAGCTGCTAGTCAAGGATGATATAGCGATGACCTTGGGTAAAGAAGTTTTCAAAGATTCGAGGTAGTCATACATAGAATATGTCGCATCCACGAGGATCAGGAGATCATAGACCTCTGTGCGCTCAGTTGGAGCCATGGTGAAATGTTTACATGGTAGCTGCTGGTGAACTCGAGCTGAACATATATGTCCAGCCTCGTATTTATCAGAGTCATAACGCCCTTTAGGTTTTGATGTTCGTTCTTCAGCCCTCGCCAAGGCAATTATTAGACGGGCTGTGAACCGAGTCACCGTCAGGCAGCCAACACGGCATCTTTAGCTCGGATGGCGACTAAGTCATTGTCAAATGCACAAAGTATCAGCAAACGCTTGGATAGCCAGAACGCATTGATTTTCTTGGAGTTTGGTGACTTCCAGCCGGCTCGATGTGGAGATGCTGTCAAATGGAAATAAATGCGAAGTGGAACAAAGTCGCGTCTACGCCAGCTGCAAACACATCTATACGTACGAATCTACGCACTAGCTTCACCGAGTTTAGCTCAGCCCTTCTCTCCCCGCTGCCCCACATTACGTAGCTAGACTTGTTGCCTACAAAGTACTATGCACCTGACGCCATGGGAACGCCACACATCTGTCGTGGCATCTCATAACATATTACACGTTGTCAATGCGGCTTTCGCTTCAAAGTTTCCGGATGAGAACTTTGAGCCCAGACGCTCAAGTCATCGAGTCGAATTACAAACTTGCATGGTATGACCCGTAGCATTCCTATTTTTTTGTGGAAGTATTTGCTGCAAATGCAGTGCTTCTTTTTATCTGTACTTGCTCAGGGGCTCGGAGGTTGCAGCATAGTACCATATGTACACACTGTGGCACGGAAGATTAGGCACTTGACAGGTCCGGCGTACGGGGCGAGTAATAACATTCTAGTCCGTCACCCATTTCAGCACAAGCATGACAACTTTGGGGTATATATCCGGCGCAGTATAATTACTGGAGGGAAGTTAGCGTCCACACTCTTGAGAATCCACCACACATGACAGACAGCACCACTACCACCCGAGAGTGAGGCTGTGTCACCACATGCTTTCCCTCTGGATACACGGATGTTAGGCTTACTGCCTCTTGTCTGAGATTCAGTGCGTGCGTGACCCAGTGTTGCTTTTGTGCGACACTCAGGTCACACACACTGGGATCAGGATAATCTGGAGCTCTAGGTATTTGCTGGTCTTATTTCCGCTCCAAGCTGTTGCTGATCTAGGATTTTTGTAACGATTCTCCGTGAAGGATGGCCTGAGTGGCAGAGGCCCTTTCAGATGGGCCTATTAGTACGCCCGCCACCAGACCTGTGGCAATTTGCCATCAGGCGAGGTTCGCTCCGCGACTGCACTGCAAATCTTGGAACCAGATGGGACCCTCCTAGGATTGATTCAAAATCTAGACATCGTGCTCCGATGGAAGGAGTTTGTCACACCATACGTTTTGAGCCTGGATCACTGGCTATACCTGGAAGCTCGCTGAACCTGAACGCGAATGGTTCCGGGACGGATTGCCACTGCAATGTTTGCGAATGATGTGTCACCGAATCCAGGTTCGATCTTATTGTCACATTTGTACGAGCAAGGCAAACCGATGTAACAAAGTACTCGTCGTTATAATGTGCTTCTGTCGCCCAAGCATTAACCTCCTTAGCGTTCGACCACCGTGAAGCACCTATCGTAGTTCTGCCTCGACAGGAAGTTGTTTTGCAGATTTTTTGTGCTCAGTATGGCTCTTTTCAACTGCCCGTTTGATTGGACACCTGGCTTTGACCATCCATGTGGTGCTCCTCATAACCATCGGTATCACCATCATTTTTCCTCGACAATGAGAGGACCTCGCTGGGCATTCGGAGAAAAGCCATGCTGTGACTTTTGCAATATATGGGCAACTACTGTATGTATTCTTAAGAAGTTCAGTAACACTCTTACCTGATAACTTTTCAGCCATACCTTGAACAGGAACTGCTTCAGCTGGACCAACACTCGCCCCATCACGTCGCAGGTATCTCCGTTGCATACAACACGATTCACCACCACTATCAACATGGCCTTGACGGCGATGGGTCTGAATCATTCTTACTATCTCGTGAAATCAACAAACTGTCGAAATATTTGAACCGACTGCACAAGATCCTCTATGGAACGAACTGTCCAATATCAGCATCACCGTTGGCATTGCTATCGGATGATCTCAAGTATATGGGTCGTGACGCACAGGTGGGGCCGCGGAGGTTGCGATATCGGACGATTCCAAAGCCGAATCATCCTTTTCGGCTGCTCATGTAGTCGTGAAGATGATGCATTTTCACGAATCAGCTTGAATTATGTAGTCAGCCTCCTTTCTGCTGTTACACGACACTCTTCGGCGCGGTTCAAGCTTTTTCAGAAGTCCTCACTGTATCATTGGCCCATGATCGGCATACCACATATATACATTGCCGCGGTATTCTACTCTATCAAAGATACTTACAAGAATCAAAAATATTTACAAGAATTGAAGTTATCTACAAGAATGAGAAACTTTGATTTGTGGGCATGGGCTTAAAGGTCCTCCCTGGTGGTGGCACCGATGGCGGCATTGGACTTCGGGATCAAGAAGTCGCTAGGGGGGACTTTGCCATCCGAACCTCTCGCCCTCTTGAGGATAGCAGGGTCGGTGCTCTTGAAAGAGCTGTCAGACCAGCTGCCCGAGTTCCAGGAGTTGCCAGATGCCGAGACACTAGCCACAAGGTTGACCTGGCTACCTGTGTTCGACACTGCAATGTTTCCCTTCATGGTCGAAGTGGAACTGCGCATGTTGAAACCGTTGTCGCCATTCTTCCACGCAGTGTTGCGCTCGAAAACCAAAGAGCCGGGGTTACCGTTGTCGATAAAGCCCTTCTTTGCGTTGGAGAAGGCCATGCAGTTGCGCACAATGTGGTTTGCAGGCGGGTTGTTCGTGATGCCCAGCTTAAAGCCGTTGCCATCGCCGTTGAAGTCGCTGAAGCCCCAGTGGTTGAATCCGTTACCCCAGGCATATACCTCTTCGAGTGTGACGGGAGAGCCAAACTGGAACAGGTCGAGACCATCGTCGACATTGTCCCAGAGACGTGCGTTGCGGAGAACGTTACCCTCGCCAGAGCCGGACTTGCAAGCGAAGCCATCAGCCGACTCTCCGTTCTTGCGTGGGTCGCGGTTGCGGTAGGAATCGAGGTAGATTACGGTGTTGTTCGATGAGGCACCCTCAAGCTGGAAACCAGTCTCGTAGTTGTCGTGGGTGGTCATTCGTTCGTAGTAGTTGTGGGATGCATCACGAGCGTAGATGCCATAGGGACCGTTGATCAGTCTGAGAAGCCCCGCGTTAGTGTTGACACAAATTTAGGTATTTTGAAAACATACTCTAGGTTGTAGAACTTCCAGTAGTTGCCCTTCTCGATGTGAAGAATACCACGCTCCTTGTTAGGAAGGGATTCATCCAGTCCATATGGTGTTCTGAGTGCTAATTAGTTGCCTTCGCCTACATCCTCAATCTGATCTAGACATACCCAGGCATATTTTCTCCATCTAGGATTACTTTCTCAGTTCCAAATGAACGGAACGTGATGGGTTGCGTTCTAGTTCCACTCTTTGTGATTTGGATATTGGTGCTGGGCTTGTAGGTACCGGCACGAAGGTAGATAACATCGCCGGCAGCTGCAGCGTTGACGGCTGACTGAATCGATCCATATGGTGCTGTTGATGATCCAGTGCCAGTTCCGGTGGGGGAAACATATATGTCCTTTGCTAAACCGGTGCTGCTGATTGCTGCAAAAGCAACTGCAGCGCTCAGTGATCGGACTGATGGCATTGTGAAAATAACCAATGAATAGATAGAAGAGAGTGAGTGTATCAGTTCACTGTAATTGGTACTTTCAAACCACCAAGATATCTCCTCTCTTTATATACTGGCTGTTCCATGAATCGCACTGCAACCATTGTCTACAAACGATACAAAATGCCAAGATGTTTCACTTCCATTCACTCCGTTAGCGAACGCCTACTTTTTATGCCAAGAAACTCTTAATTACGGCATGTTCTGCTAGTACTCCACCAATCGAAATTTGGCCCCTGACATCTCCGGTGCATGATTCGAACAACGGCAGTCGAATCAAGAGCCGAATGCCACGACGCTACGGAGGCATGCTAACGGGATTAATTTCTCCGACAACACCATGCACTCCACTTTAGGAAGTGTGGGGAAATAGTTTGGGAGCTTTCATTTGTTCTTTTCAAAAACAAGATTTTGGGCCTCTGTTTGGGAGACTGCAGCTAATGTACGTGCTTTACTCGCTTTACCGTTTACAATTTCGATTTTCCACGAACTCTAAGCCCCTAACTCAACCAGCATGAGTCAAGTGGAGACAGTCCTCTGGGTCTGCGGCAAAAACGGTGTAGACAATCAGAGAAACAGACATGCCTTCTCAGACTTGTTTCAAAGCTGTGGTCGTGGTTTTCCCAAGCAGGAAGAGTAGTCCATCGACTGTAGGGTAGCATAGGAGTCTTGTCGTAGGTTGGATGGATATTCTCCACCGTGAGTGGTGACGGATGATCGGACATGCATGCTTCTTTGCGTGCCAATATACACACTCCTTGGACTCTGCATTTTTGGCATGCAAGCTGGGCCTGAGCCAGTTTGTTGTCGTATTTGAATCGCATCTCGGTGCGAATAGTCCCGGTCTCGCTTTAGATCCTAAGGATAATTCATGGTGCCATCAGGCATTCACTAGCCTTGCAGCAAGTAATATACTGCTTCCAAATAATGATTCCGTGTCTTGCGCCGTATGCGTTCAATCGCCACTGGGATCATCTTCACAGCCTTTGGAAGTATTGACAAGCACACGAGGCGAGGCGTCTGGATCGATCTTAGCGGCTGTGTTGGAAATTTCCCCCCAGAGCAGATTTGAACCTTCTCATGACAGTGCTCTGTGCAAGGACTAAAGGGGTACAGCGTAGCTCAAGCCTTTACGAAGTCTGGATATAGCTGTGGAGAATTATCGAGGAACTAGGTCTTGCTGTCATTTCGTAGACGAAATTCTCAAGTACACCTTTGAAACGTCACAAGGGCTAGACTAATGTCTGCTCGCTCCGGATACCTTCCACACCCACGCTGGCTTGTCAGAGAACACTACTTTCCTTTTGAGATTTTAGCAAAGGACCATATATCTTAGATCAATGGCTGTTATCTATCGTTTGGGGGGGGGGACATGAAAGCGAATTCATAATATGGATATGAGGGCAAAACTTTGTACTTGAAAAAAGGTGTGAGACTTACCAGAGTTCTGTATGTGTTGTGTCCCATGACGTCATTGTCGGACTAATGCCTATAATCCTGATACTATAACCACGTTCTTGACTCGATTCTACCTTCGAAAATGTATTCATAGTTTCAAACCTGGTATTTGGGAAACGCGTGATGAGTGCCCACATAGCCCTTACTGGCAGGATGCGCTCTGGGCCTTTGCGATTCAAGAACACACGATGATGGTACGTAGGTCACGGTTCGACCCACAACAGCAAGCCGGATTCCGAGCACCCAAGCCCGGTAGCGGAGTGTCTGACCAGGAAAGTGCACGCGTCACAGTCTGCCTTCCAAAATTGCCTCCTTTTCCAAGTTCGCAGAACAAGTTTTTCGTCTTTGCCGCATCAATTCGTCCCTGCGTAATGTTCGGGAGCAGAGCCAAGATATGCTCCGACGGGAGCGTACATCATTCCGAGCGAGGCAAGCGGCGCGAAAGTATCCAACGGGAGGAAATGTGATTATACTATCCGGGGATGTGTATGCTCTTTGGTTGAGCTTGGAAACTATGGTACTGGAGCAGAGGGGCATCCGGATCTCGTCGGATAACTTGGAGAAACCTATTACGCACGACTGGTGAGCTAGAAAGGGCTTCTAGGCTGATGTGTCCCTGACAAAATAATTGACACCTAGACTCGACAAAGGAATGATGGATGCAAGAAAGCTTGCAGAAGCGCCCGGGCGACAGAGCCTGTGGCGGAGCCAAAAGAAGGACAAGCCATTGGAGCTATTGCTTCGCATGGATGAGGGCAGGGCATATCAATGTCGAGACCCAGCGGCGGATGATAGCGCAATAGATGACTCTGACAGGAATGTGGATGACCAGATGGGTACCGGTACCAAGTCTCTTGATGCGATAGATATGCCCAACGACGAGACAACCGGGGTTGATCCGCTGATGCAACTTGATTGCTGTGCTCATCGCTGGACGGAGCACAGGACTATACCGTATGGATTTGTTTATGCAGATAGCGCAATGGATAGAAAAGAGCGATAGGTACAGGGAGATGATTACTCTGCTCAGAAGAAGACCAAGTTTGAGAAGAGAGTCAAGGCGGTGGTCATGATTCTACGGTAGGGACCGGTATGGGCCCCTTGCGGCTAACTTAGCTTGCCACGGCACTGTAGGGTATCCGTCACCTACCGGTACCCGGTACCTACCGCGCCTACCAAATCAGCTTACGGAATTGTTTACCATACCTATGCCACCCCGTCAGCACTATGTCGCATGATGAAGGACTTTCAAAATCGCTCTATAGGAAGAAAGAGAATTCGTCGCGTGTCCACACTTGTCCTGCGCTTCATACTTGATGGCTGTGTGCGTTCTGTCGACTGGCAGTCCACTTGCGCGGGACGTACCGGTAGGTAGCATGAATTCTTACGAGTTTCAACATCACAACGTCGCATGACTAGGTATATGACATCGAAAGTGTTCTCTAGGAACTGAAGGTAGCCAATTTCATGCCCAAGATTACCGTGCATCCTATCTTTGAGTGCGCGCGTTCTGTTGGCAGCCTTTGGTAAGGGTAGGTACGATGTCTGCGGGGGGCTTTGCTTCGGTCAATACCTACCACATACCTACCAGCTTCTCCTCATGCTGTTCCATCGACACAACATCGCAGATAACACAAAATGGGAATAAACTCATTGAAAGATATTAACAAATTTCAGACCTGATACTGGCTTGCGCTTATTGTTTGGGCATGTGCATGCTGCTAGAGGCTTTGCCCCTGGCACTACCCTACAACAGCTTCGTCTATACCATATGCGATTCCACTACCACAATGGCATAGGTCATTACAAGACATGTAAATGACTTCACCTACAGATTGATATCTTGATATCTAGTTCATCGCGCAACTTTATAGTCATGCGCCTCAATAAGTGTATTTGCGCATGGTCATTATTACGCTCACGTGATGCCTCCCCGCGACTCCACATGTACTCTATGATCACGACCTCGTGCATTTCCCCATGGGATTGAATTATATGCCGGCACTAAAATCTGTACCACATAAGGCACGCGCCCTGCGCCAGCGATCTGTGCACACATGGGCGAAAAGGAGTGGGGTTGATCGGTGAGCTTTAGCTTGGCGGTTACGAGGTTGTATCAACCACCTTTGGTCTTACCTAGAAGGGGACATCAGAGCATCTTCATAGTGCGATTGCTTAGACCATCGAGACATATCAGGTCTGTGTCAGCACTTTGAGGCTGAAGCCGCCTTCCAACACAATTTCTTCCACCACACCAAGATTGCCTGTGGTGTTCGGTATCTTCTGGTCGAGATATCGCGTGCACGACACTGGATCATGATAGTGCTCAGTATTTTCTAGTGATGAAGTCGCTGAAAATATTTCCGAGGAGGTTTCATATAAAAAATCCAGCGTATCACTACGGGCATTGCTAAGCAAAGGAGAAATTCGCAAACAGAGCAGGGAACCTATGTTTACATTAATTTCTGCCTACCTTCAGTGGATGCGCATCTTGTGTTAATGTACTTTGAGGAGAGACAAGAGGCCAAGACGTATTCATACATTTCACATGAACTATTACATCTATTATAAGGAAAGATATGAGGGAGATGGCATTGTTTCAACTGGTTGGGTAACCCAAGTCTACAAACATTATTGTGCAGCTCGGTAACAACGACAATAACGATGCAGCTGCTGCAGTTGAAATGCAACTGTGTGTCTGAAGGTGCACACGAGGAGACATGGCAAGTAAACTGCATGTGTACAGGAGGCTGCCAATTGCCCACTGACAGAATCCGTTGAAGCCCGAGCCAGGAGAAGGAACGATTAAATCTCACAGAAGCGACGTCCTGAATGCGAATCCGCAAATCTCTGGCCTAGTAAGCTTGACACTCGCATCAAAATATCCCATTGTTTTTGCCATAGTCCATGGCCAAGGTAGCTGCTTCACTTGAGACTCGCGGGGGCAGCTGATGTAGACTAGATACAACGTGATGCAGTCGTAATAATGGTATTGCCGCAGCATCAGTTGGAGGAGCAGACTTGATCCAAATGCATTGGCACGAGTGCACAAAAACAGCGGATCAACGCAAGATATCTGTCTTAAGCTCTCGATCAAAGAAGGAACAAAAGGATTATTTGATTTGTGAAGTGCTTAGTACAGTGACTCTCAATTTAGCAAAGACTCGGCCCAATCACCTATTGGAGATATTATAGGCGCGTTGCAGACGATAGCAAGTACACATCTAAGGCTATGTAAGAAGCTGCTCTAACCAAATACCGTACATACCTAACTAACATTACACTGGTAAGATGGTGTAGAATGGCACATTCGCTTACCCTTCTCAAATAGGCAAGACCGCTCATAACCATCGCCCACATACTACTATCCTTGTCCAACACACCTCCGTCGTATGTAGAGACTGCAGTAGCCTGATTGGCATCAGCACCTTAATCTTAAAATTCTGCCGAACCCTGGACCCCTCTGGGCTGGGGATCCACAGCTGTACATGGAGTCCGCGGTTCTAGGCTATGGCACAAGGTTGTTCAACAACAAACATTTCGGAGACAACGAGAGCAGTAACTCCAAAGGAATGGATACGATTGGCGCTGGGGCATCATTATTATGAAAAGGGGGTTGAGGAAAGAGCAGGACAGGCTGCTTGAAGACTCGGGAGTCTATTCATTGGGAGCGCGGGGTTTATCTGACGTAGTTGTATACTGCAAAGGTCTGATTGCGTTTGCACCTCAAGGCAGAAAGTTAGTTTGTGGATTTGAGAAAATACTGGATTGAGGCCCACTTGAGGGATCTGGATCTGGAAGGTAGGGAGGGTGAGGTGTGGCGAGTTCGACAATGTTGAATTTCTGGTGCGTACCTAAGTTTTATGTCCGCTTTCTCGTTGATTGCACGTCGTGCAAAAAGTAGGGTTGCTCACAGGATGTTGGGAGTGCGACGTTTGGGAGTGGCAAACACATGGTGTTGGGTAACGCTACAACGGCTCTTGTCGTGGTCGACATGCCGAGTACCGGTACATGTCCTCGCATGGCGTTGATGTCACTGAGAAACTGTACGTCAGTTCTTTGAGTGCACTCTGAGACAGCCAGAGAGATGTCGAAGTTTCCGAGTATGGAACAGCAAGCGTTATTGCAGATGAGTGACCCTTTGGAGGGTGCCATGACCCGTACGGGTAACTGTTCAGAAAGCTTCATGCCGTTCAATGCCCATGCCCTTGGACTTGCTGTCCCCGTTGCACAGCTCCTGCTCGTGGTCGCCGGGCTTCATTTCCGTGAGAAATCTCGAATTCTGAATCTCTTTCGCCAACTTCTCAATCTCGCTGTCTCGCTGTCGGACGGGTTGCTTCGAGGATCGCAATCGGCTGATGTACGCAAGGCTGGCGTTGATGGAGGAAGGAAGGGTGGGGCGTGCTGTCGCGCTAGCACACGTCGCGCTAGTCGCACTTTACGCGTGCACGCGTCGCGGCTGCTCGACTTGAACGCGGCTTCGTTCCTGCCGGTCTCTGCTCTTCACCACCGCACTTTCCCTCCACCACGCAACCACTCCCTCGTGCCTGCTCCAACGCATCCGTCATGGCTTCCACCGTCCTCGGAAAGAGAAGTCGCAGCGCTGCAAACGCTGATGCTTCGGGTAAGCGCCAACGGCACCCGGTTGCGCTTGCTCGCTCAACACGTCTAACGCGTTCTGCAGAATCACCGGCACATGTGGCGACACGGTCAAGGAGGAGAGCGCAGTTTGTCATTCTCGACGAGGCAGAGAATGAGAATCCGTTTGTCACCCCGAGGAAGCAGAATGCGCGGCATGTCGATGAACTGGACGTGGATGAGGCGGCAGAGCAGCCAGCAGCGAAGCGTGGACGCAAGGCAGCAACAACCGCCGCCAAACATGGCCCGTCCTGCCAAAGGATCCCACTGGCAGCGACCAAGGAGAACTCACCGAAGAAGGCGCCTGTCGACTTGCCAGACAAGTCGGTTGCGCTGACACCGTCCACACCGAGACATCGTGATGCGCTTGCCAGCAAAGTCGCCGTCACACCACGACACCGACTGATCATCGCTGGCCGACCACTGACACCTCGCACACCACACACTCCGGGAACGCCACGGCATTCTGCTCCCACCATCTACAATGAAGCCCGCCACGTCTTTTCCAGGGGTTCCGCGCCAACCGCGCTCTTTGGACGTGACACGGAGAGGACAGAACTGCAAGCATTCATATCGACGCGAACAAAGAGCAAGAAATCCGGATGCATCTACGTTTCAGGACCACCAGGCACCGGCAAGAGCGCGTTTGTCAAGGATGTTTCGAGCACTGTCGCTGCGGCTGGTTCTGTGCGTACGGGCTACATAAACTGCATGAGTGTCAAGAACGCCACAGACCTGTACAGCACTTTGTTGGAGGAGTTTGTGGACATTACAGAGATTGTAGAGGGCGAGGAGATGGAGGCGCTCAGGAAGCTCTTTATGCAACGCAAGACAGCATATGTTGTCACGCTTGACGAAGTGGATCACCTCCTGGAACTCGACATTGACCTTTTCTACAACATCTTCGAGTGGTCCTTACAGCAGTCCTCAAGTCTGGTTTTAGTTGGCATTGCCAACGCATTAGATTTGACTGACCGATTTCTTCCACGCCTCAAGTCTCGCGGCCTCAAACCAGATCTCCTGCCCTTCCTCCCATACACCGCACAGCAGATCTCTTCGGTCATCACCTCAAAGCTCAAGGCGCTTGCACCCACGGGATCTTCACACCTCCCGTTCATCCACCCAACTGCCATTATGTACCTCTCCAAGAAAGTCGCCGCACAATCTGGCGATCTACGCAAAGCCTTCGACATCTGCCGCCGGGCAGTTGACCTCATTGAAGCCGACACTCGCGACCAGCACGCAAAGAAGCTCACCGAAATCACACCCTCTCCAACGCCTTCGCCATCAAAAACACCCCTAGTCGACAACATGAATCTTTCCTCGCCAGCCCCACACTCTCCCGCAAAACTCAGAAACAACGCCACCGCTACCACGGCGCTCGCAGCCTCCCTTGCCTCTCTCACACCAGAAACAGCACCTAGGGCCACAATTGCCCACATCGCCAAAATCACCTCGGCAGTCTTCAGCAATGGCACAATCCAACGCCTACAAAACCTCAACCTCCAACAAAAAGCCGTCCTCTGCTCTCTTTCCGCCATCGAATCAAAAAGGCGTGCATCAGCATCAGATTCCTTTATCTCCACCCCCTCGCGCACCCACAACATCGCACCCACCATCAAGCAACTCTTTGAAGCATACACCTCCCTCTGCAAGCGCGAGAATATCCTGCACCCCCTCACCAGCACCGAGTTCCGCGATATCGTCGGCAGCCTGGAGACGCTGAATCTAGTATCTGCCGTCGAAGGCAAGGCCGGTTCCCTGGTTGCGGCAGGCACGCCGAGTCGAAGGGGCCGCGGGAACGCTTTCCCGGGCGTTGTGGTGGAGGAGCGGAGGCTGGCGAGTGTGGTTTCTGCGCGCGAGTTGGGCGAGGCCCTGGTCGGGCCTGGGGCGGGCATTTTGAGGGGTATTCTGGAGGGCGGGTTGTAGAATTGGCGCGGGTGTTTGGGGGGGGGGGGGGTTTGGGACTTGCTGTGCTTGTTTGCTTTTGCTACAATGGTAGTATGATTTGGGTTTGGGTAGTTGGGAACGATGTGCATAGGTGACGTGATACGGTTGCATTGTATGGGGGGTGGAAACATGGGACTGTTGTTTGTTTGTTTTTGGTGTCAATTGGTACACTTATTGTAGTAGCATAGCGAGCATAGATTAGCATAGCGCTGGGTCTTGGCATGGCATTTCAATGTACAAGACGGATGAAAATCAAAGTACGCTTACAACAATCGAAACCTTTCTTCCCGTAACCATCTCCATGCAAAATTTGCACAGTCCATGTATACAATCTCACACGCGCACTTACTATCCAGATCATGCAGACAGTGTGTGGAATATAGAGAAATAGGGTATATTTCCTCACCCACTACCAATCCACAGGAAATTCACATTGTAAGTCATCCTAACACTACGGGCATGCTGGCGACGACGGCCACTGACAACTACGCCAGGAACAGCGCGCATCGGTCGCCATCAACACCAAGGAGACCTACTCCACCATAAGCCCGTCCCTCTCCATATCCAACCCAACCCCAACCCCAGCCACCTCATCCATCTCCCTCAGCGTGAAATCCAACAAATAACTCTCATCCAGCAGCTCTTCAACCCTCTTATAATGCCTCTCGCTATACGCTCTCAACGCATCCAACACATCCTTCAGACTGCCCTTGGCCCCGACTTTGCCCTGGGGGCGGAGGCCCGCAAGGCGAGCCGCGGGATAGGATTTGACGAGGGCCCAGAGGATTCTCTGGGCGACAGGGGCGGTGCGCACGTTTGTGTTCCAGTCGCGGAGGCGGAGGAGGAGTTTATACAGCTGTTCGTCTGCGAGCGAGCGGAGGACGTCGTCAACGCTTGCGAGACCGGTTAGGGAGCCTGGGTCTTGGGCGTCGGAGTCGAGGACGGCTTTGAAGAGGGAGAGGAGACGGGCTGGTTGGTCCATTTGGAGGGCGAGGACAATGGCTTCGCGGTAGTTTCCCGCATAGGCAAAGTTTTGGAGTTTCTGGTCGAGTTCCACGCGCTTGGTTTCGGCGCTGGTGGCGGCTTCGAGCGTGCTGCTCGTCGTGTCGTGCCAGAAGGTGATGACGCTATCTCCGCCGCCGGAAACGAGGGCGCCGGAGGTGGGGTGGGCGACAAGGGCCCAGACACGGTCGGTGTGGTTATCGAGCGTGGTCATGGTTTCGCCAGAGGCAGAGTCCCAGATCTTGACCAGCCCGTCGCCGGCCGCAGAGGCTAGCTGGGGGCCACGCTTGTCGCGGGCGTCGACGGGCCGGTAGGGAAGCCATGCGAGTTTGAGGACGCTGTTGGAGTGGCCTTCCAAGGTGAGGAGACAGCTGTAGTCTGTTAGGCTCCAGATCTTGACTGTCTTGTCTCCGCTGCCGGTTGTGATCAAGCCCTTGTTACTCGAGCCAGGGACTTGAGAGGTTTTTGGTGCGAATTTCACAGTCCATACTCCACGACGATGGCCACGAAGAACGCCGATAGCCTCTCCTTCTGCTGCAGAGTATATCTTGACCGTGCGATCCTGTGATGCAGATGCGAAGAGGGTCCCTGATGGGTCAATGTCGATGGCGTTGATATCTTTGTCATGCGCTTTGCGAGTGTACTTGGCACGCAGTTTTTGCTTCATCTCTTTGGAGGTATCCCATCGTTTTACAGTTCGATCTTGAGATCCCGTCACAATGTACGCGGGAGGGTGTGATAAGGGGTCTGTGAACGCAGCGGAGGTTTCTTGCGGTGCGGTGTGTGGTAGCGCGATTGCGCCCAACGACTCGGCGTGACCAGTGAGGACGGCGGCGCAAGTATAGGAGTCGTTCTCCGGATCCAAGCGCCATAGCCGTGCTGTATTGTCTTTTGCTCCTGTGACGAGCCAGTGTCCTGACCAGTCCACGTCCAAACAGATGACAATGTCCTCGTGACCTTTGAGTAAGCCGACATCTGCGCCAAAATATTTCCCTTTTGTCGCATCGTCCCCCTCCGCTTCCTTCAGCGTGACTATCCGAATGTCTTCCGAGTTTGTGTTCAAAGCGAGTAGGGATTTGTCCAGGCCAACATAGGCTATGTCAATGACCTCGTCGTGCGTACCGGACACTCGTCGAAAAATTGGGAGTGGCGCGATGACCTCTTCGATGACGAGGGCGTCTGCTGGTTTTGTCGAGTGGAAGTTGAGCACTTGGTCCGCGTGAACCGAGATCAGGTAGGATAGAGAAGGGTAGTAGAGGATGTTGACAATCTCATCGGTCTCCATGCCGGGCTCTTGCTCCTGGGTGAGCTCTTGACCCGTCGTTGTCGACCACAATCGGACACGTCCGTGCTCGCCACCAGAGTAGATGACATGCCCATTGGCAAGGAAGCCCGCGTCTTCGATGCCTTCTAGTGCAGCGATGGTGCGTTGAGCCTTCCACCGATTTGAGTCCCAAATAATCAAGGTTTTGTCTCTGCTGCCCGATACCAGCACCTTCTCTTCTGGCGAATACCGCAGTGAACGCACAACAGACACATGGGAATCCAGCACTGCTGTACTCTTCCTTTTGTGCAGGTCCCAGATCCTGATCTTGCCATCTTCCGCGCCAGAGGCTAGGCGATATTGTATTTGGGCCTCGCCTCCTCCCTGGTCAGACTCGACTTGTTCCTGACGCGATTGTTTCCGCTTCCTCTTCTTTTCGTTTTGCGCAGCCTCACTGTCGACTTGTGTGAGCTCAAAGAAATGCAACGCCGACACAACGCCACTATGGCCGTGAAACGTATGCGTGGTATAGCCTCCGCGAATGTCCCAGACCTTAACAACACCATCTGCTCCACCAGTCCCAACAAGCGTTCCAGTGCGGTCTGTCGCCAAGGTCACGACAGGCGACGTATGTGGCCGTAGCGTTCGAAGTAGTTGGAGCTCGATTGTGTCGTCTTCCTCTTCCGAGGGACTCAAGGCATATATGAACATGGATAAGGAGCGCGAACATATTATCAGATGCGATGCAGATGGCGTTACTGATGGCTGAATTAGCATGAAATTGAGGAACAACTGATTGGCCTTACTCACAAGCCAATGCTGTGATTGTTTCCCCATCGCCCTCGACCCTCCCAAGCTCCCTGCCGTTTGTGAGGTCTGTGAGAAGGACATCTTCGCCCAAGCTTGCGGCTAGAATGCGCCCATCTTCACCCAGCGCCAAGCTGCCACCAGAATAGATTGGCTGCAAGGTTCGCGCGACCTCGTATGTCGTCTTCACAGCAGATCTTTGCGCCATTGGTCCGGGTCTGATATGTTGTCGCAAAGGACGTCTCCGCGTTGTCCAATCGACGTAGCTTGGAGGTCTGGAAAATGTCAAAAAGTTTCTTATCGATAAGACTAGGTGAGACGCACTACCGCGCGCCTTGTGAACGCTAACCGCCGGCTACGGTAGGCAACGTGTGGGGCAGGCGCGTCTCCCATCTTTGTCAACTTCTTCAAATGATAGACTCCTCATCAGGTGAGTTGCGAGGCACCCCATGCAGCGACTTATCCTTAGAATGTTGCACAAAAGTCCTCGTTCAAACTCAACACTTGCCATCGTCAATGGGCAACATTCGTAACCAGTATTGCTCGCCATGGGCCGTGAAGTCTACTTAAACAAGATCGCCTTTGTGAGAAGCACCATGTCGCTCGATCCTCACATGGGCTGGACAGCTGACATGCATTATTCTCTCGTGGCAGGGCCGCTCAGCCTTTATACCCACACAGTCGGCCACCGAGTCTGCCGTCTATACGCAGCTCGAGTCGTCGCAATCTGAAATACCCCAGCGCTACTGGGAAGCGACAGCGAACAATTACCTACAGCTCTACGACGAGCGCGGGAATCCCATCAACCCTCGCGCGCGCGAATACGGAAAGAAGCTCAGAAGTGCCCAAAATGACGTGCTCGCTTCTGTTGGGGTTGTACAGCGACGAGCAGCGCCCGAGGACGGTCTTCCTGGCTCTTACCAAGAGCGCATGGAGTTGCTTGAGGATGAAGACGGGATAGGCCACTTTCTGTCCCTCACCTCTAAATTCACCGAGGAGATGTGTACCTGGTGGATTCGCTCCATCAGGGCCCGAGTTATGGTATGCTATCTGTACACTAGCAGCTACGCAGTGCTGAAACCCGGCAGACCTTTCGCTACCCCGTTGGGGTTCCTTTCAGCCAAATCATTGCTAGCGAGCTGGCCACATGCGGCACCTCTCTTGCTTACGCAGGTTTTCCTTCTCAACTATGCGCTATCATAATTGAGACAGTGATTTCCCATGGTATTGTACTGTATCAGCCTCTTACTCGATTGCTACTAGTCACCAGGGCCGGTACCAGGACAAGACAGTTCTTTCGACGCTCACAAGTCGCTTTGAGGCTAGGGTCAGTCTTATCGAACACACGAAGGTGCAATGGCTGACTAGAACAGTCTTCGTTGGGCGCTGGAGGTTTTTTCGTATCCATTCTCGTACCATGCACGTCTGCAGCGCCTCGGCCTGGTACCGGCTAGTCTGCTACTACCTACCCTGACTTCTCTGAATCCCTGGTCAGCCTCATCTCCACTCTCGCCCAGGTCGATACATTACGACGCTTCTGCTGTCGTGGTCAAGTGCATATCGGCCTTTCTGACCTCACCCGTTATGCTCCTATCTGCAGAGCGCTTTGCGAACCGCCTGGTGAGCGTCTACATCCATGAGGCTATTGATACATCGGTTCTTCGTCCTAGAATTGCAGAATTACCACTTGAACTGGCTGAGGACAAGGAATTGGCGGTGAACAGATTCGGACGGAGACAGTCGCCGCCGATGATACGTAACCTGATCAACCGTGTAATGACCTGCATGGGTTGGGGCCGACCGCTCAAGACCGTGGATGTGAAGTCCCAGCAGGGAATTCCCCGACCTAATGGGCACAGGATTCAAGTTGGTAGTACCGAGGTTGACCATGTGCATCCATTAGAGATGCCAGCGGTTCGGGATCCCGCCATCTCTACGGCAGAAGTAGTCGGCGCAGACGTGGAAACTACCCGCAACGGTGCAACCAACGGACCGCACCGACCAGCAACTCCCCCAACCCCTGGACGGCATGCAGTCGATGCAGCAGACGATGACCCAAGGATCCGAATCACGTCTCGAGAGGGAATGGTGGAGATGGAAGTCCGTCTGCCATCCAGAGTACTATCCACCCACACCGAGGTCGCAGAAGGGTCCGCATCGGAGCCGGGCAATCGCACGACGGCATTCCACGAAGACCTACCGATGTCCGAGTCCGATGACGAGCCACATTACCATTTCACTCTACTGTCCACCGAACTCGCGCGAATGATCGGCGCCATGGTAGAGGCCCAGCTCATCGGCCTCGCGTTGCTTCCGCTCCAAGTCATGACCTATCGCGTAGTAGCCAGGCACTATCTCGGTAGCGGCAAAGCACAAGGCATGGTGGCACACCACGCCCGCGCCTTTGTCGAGCCCAAGACGTTGACCTGGCGCGGCGTGGGCAGTCATGTGTCACGCATAGCGCTGTGTGCAGCCGTGGAGTTTGCGATAGATCTGGGTCTCTGGGGCGTACAATACGTTGCCGTGACGTTTGTGGGCCGGGAGTGCTATGGCTGGGGCACGCTGTGAGGGAGTGCTCTGGTGATGGGTAACGTGTGGAGGGAGTGCTTTGCTGACGGCTAACGTGTGACGGGTGGGGGGACGGGGGGTTTGGTGATTGGTGGCCTACTTGAGCTTTTGTGTGTGTGTGTGTGCGTTGCGACAGTAGGTAACTTGCACACGAAGGTTTTGTTATACGGTGGAAGCATGTGTATGGTGTGGCTGTAGGTGTAGTATACATGGTCTTGGATGGGATTTGAATGGTGCTTCAACTGTCAATCAACATCCCACCACCCACTCAAAGTTGCGCAAGAACCAGTGTTGGACTAAGTGATGTGGAGGAGAAGAGTGATGGTGCAAGATGAGACCAGATGGCCAGATGTCTGTTTATCGGGGGGAGTAGATGAGTCGGTGTTGTATTTGACACTCTTATTAGCAGTGTCACTTTTTGTGTTGTTGTTTTGGTGTAGAGGTAGTAGGGAGTGAGAGTGCGGCAGGGAGGGGGGTGGCTGTGTGGCTGTGTGGCTGTGTGGCTGAAGGGCCGAGTGGCCGAGTGGCTGGGTGGGCAAGTAAGTCGAGCGGGGACTCTCGAGGAAAGTTAGCCATCCATGTACAATAGAATAGATAGAGTAGGTGGTAGAATGTGGAGATGAGGATTCGCGGGGTTGAAAGCGAGGACTGGGTAGAATGTAATGTGGTGTGTTTACTTGAAGGGGGTTTGGTGTGTTTTAGCCAGTGAGATGATGGGGTGCCAGGGGGGGGGGGGGAGGTTTGGCGATCAGTGGAGGATGAAGTTAGCGGGGGGGGAAGTTGGGTGAGGGTGAGCGAGATTGGCATTGGTGATGGGGGGTAGGTAATGCGGTAGAGAGATGGGTGTAGAGAGATGGGTGTGCTTGGAAGAATGATTGGACAGAGGAAGGGGTGGTGGTGGGGCAACATGGTGCAGTCTGGTACAAGATAGGGTGAGGTTGGGTAGATGATGCTCTCTGTCTATGGACAGTGCCTATCGATGTTACATGTGCACATACTACTGGAAGCTTGCTATAGGCAGAATGGGAGAGGCTGTCTAGGCATTCCTAGATGCTGCATGCATAGTTAGTTAGATGCCTATTGTAGTAGCTACGTAGGCGAGCGGCCAGCAGACGGCACATGCAAAGTCGACAGCCTGTGCAGCGGTCGGGATGCAGGTTCAAACGTTGCACGGGCAGACTAGGCTGCTTGTGGCATCAAGCACCAAGGAGAACATGGGTCTTGTCGAGTCTGCACATTGTTGATTGGGAAAACAGAGCGAGTTTTCTCTGCCAGGCTGCACAACCAATCATCACTCCGTCCTCGCTTTTCCCGTCTTCTCTCTTTTTCTTTTTTCTTTCTTCTTTTTTCTTCTTTTCTCTCTCTCATTGGGTGAAACAAAAGTGAGAAAGAGAGAGAATGTATGTGTGGGGGGTGGAAGAGCAGGATGGAGGAGAGCGAGGTGGGATCTTCCCATGTACTGTAGGTAGTATTTGCCAACTTTATATTTTGCTTGCTTGTTCTGTCTCTCCACATGTATGGTACCTTGCATGTGCTATACTATGATGATAAGGGATCGACTATAGCTCTTGTGTAGAGTAGGTACTCTGTAGGTACTCCTAGTTGATTCCATTCATGGCCAGCAGCTCAAAGGACCCGGCAGAGGCTAGGTGAGTGAGCCTAAAGGGTAGCGTCAACCCCTGCCCGCACACCCTTGGCCTTGCCGCCTTCCGCACGCCGAAGCAGCCAACGAGCAGACTAGAATAGGATTAACGGGCCTGGACATGGACTTGCACTCGCATCTCCTTTTTTTATGTCCTGTGCTTGTATAATCCTGTACACACCATCCCAAGCCCATACAAGTCCACACAAATCCACAAGTGTCTACAAGTCCACAAGTCCACAAGTCCACAAGCCCACAAGTCCCACTCCCCGCGAAGTTCAAACCCTCCCGCTGTGTCTACCGCCGCCGCCCAAAAAAAAAAGACCCTGACGTCCTGACTCTTTCCCTCCCACCCTCTCTCACTCACCCTCTCTCTTTCTCTCTCTCTCTCTCTCTCTCTCTCTCGCTCACTCTGACTACATACATATACCCAAATTCTTACGGCTGCTGCACACCAACACGTTCACCCCCACCACAACCGCCCAATCGCCCCAGCAAGTCTTCGTCGTCGTCGTCGATACGGTTCGACAGTGCCCCCCTCCCCACCCTCCTTCACCCCATACTTAGGTATCTATCCGCTCCCACTCCCCCCCCCCCCCCCTCCCCCGCCAAGCCAGCCTCACTGGCTCACAGCCAAACGGCGGCACCGTGTGGTCCCCCACTGCACGCACCCTCGCACCCGACCTGTCCACACGCGCGTGCTCCTGCTGTCCTGCTTGTCCCTGGCTCGCCTGTCTCTGCCTGGTCCCCCCCAGCACACCCTTTCACCCTCTGCGACAACATCGGCACTTCCACTTTCCGTCGCCCTCCTGCTTGCATCCACGACGGTGTCCCCCCACCACCCCCCTCACCCCCTCCCCCTTTGCGAGTGCTGGTGAGGCTTGCTACAAGTGCGACGGAATGTGCGCGGCGCCTGTGCCCTAGAGCCGAACACCATTCAGGCCATCGGCGTCGACCGCGCGCCCATCGATCGGCCTAATCTGCGCCCAGTCAGCAGCTCGAGCTCGAGAACGTCGCCCAGTGCGGTCCAACAAACCATCATGTCGGCCAATTCGCTGCCTCGCCCGTCCAGGCCCTCCATTGCTCCTCCCACGGGCCCGCTGCCCTCGCTGCCTGTCCCCAAGTCGCGCAGCTCCAATGCTGGGCCCACGACGCGCAACTCGCTGCTCCCCAGTCCCGCCGCTGCCCGCGCCGTCTCCTCGTCGGTGCTCCCCTACCGCGTCACTCCCAAGCACACCACCTCGCCCTCGGTTCCGCTCCTGCCTCCGGACGACGCCCAGGCAGGGCCCTTGCCCGCTGGCAAATCGCTGCGCAAGACCGTCAGCATTGGTGCATTTCCACAACCGCCCAAGCACACGGGCAGGTCGACGCCAGGCAGTCCGCTGTCCACGAGCTCGATGCCGGGTGGAGACATGGTCGACCGCAGAATCTCTTCCCTCTCCAAGCCGGCGGCGCCCTCGAGAAACAGCAGTCTGAAGAAGCCGAGGAATTCTTCGAATATTGGCGGAGGTCGAGGCTTGCTGCCACGATCACCACTGTCGCCAGCCAGCCTGCTCGAGGGAGGCACAGGCTCGGTGCCGGTAGACACGGCACACCTCAGTCTGCCCTCCCCGCCGCAGAGTCGCAACTCATCGCCCCAGGGATCCTATACTACGAGTGCCACAACCCTCGAAGGCGAAGGCGGCGGCGACGACGATCGCGGTCGAGCCGATGGCAAGGGCACCAAAGATGGCAAAGGCAACGTCATTGTCAGTGTGCGAGTACGGCCGGATGTGGGAGCAAAAGACAGCAAGCAGGAGCTGGAATGGTCAGTCGACAACAAGCGCGCCCTCATCTCCTATCGAGGTCGAGAGGGCGGAGATTACGTCTATGGTAGGTTGCACAGTGCATGTGTGCAGGCGCAGAGAGCCAAGGGCTAACCACATGCGACCAGACAATGTCTTTGATACCGACGACAACAACGCGCGCGTCTACGATTCGGCAGCCAAGCGGCTCGTCCGACGCGTCATGGAGGGTTACCACGGCACCGTCTTCGCCTATGGCATGACGGGAACCGGCAAGACATTTTCCATGCAAGGCACGGCCACCAATCCCGGTGTCATCCCGCTGGCCATCACCGACATCTTCTCCTACATTCGAGAGACACCACACCGAGAGTTCCTCTTGCGGGTGAGCTATCTCGAGATTTACAATGAAAAGATTCACGATCTCCTGGCCGGCCCCATAGCGGGCATGAATGGCCAACCAGGGCCCCAGGAGGAGATTAAGCTGCGCGAAGACAGCAAGCGTGGTGTTTATGCGACCCCACTCAAGGAAGAAATCGTCCAGAGTCCCACCCAACTTCTCCGCGTCATTGCCAGGGGTGACAATGCTCGACGGGTGGCGGGCACACAATTCAACGCGCGCAGTTCGCGAAGTCACGCGGTTGTCCAGATTGTCGTTGAGAGCAGAGAACGCGCGCCTGGTCCGGCGGTTGGCACAAGCACAAGCAAGCGTGCGGCCATCGTCCCAGGCGGTGTTCGTGTGTCTACGCTGAGTTTGATCGACTTGGCAGGTTCAGAAAAGGCAGCAGATAACAAGGAGAGGCGGACCGAGGGGTCGCACATCAACAAGAGTCTACTCACCCTAGGTACCGTCATTGGCAGACTGGTCAGCGACAAGGACAAGGAGGGCAAGGGCGACAAGCACCTGCCCTACCGAGATAGCAAACTCACTCGTCTTCTCCAGCCCGCCCTTTCTGGAAACTCGCTGGTCAGCATTCTGTGTACCATTCAGATTGGGGCCAGTGGCAGCATCGCCGCCGCGGCCAGCCACACGGGGGAGACGCTCAACACGCTCAAGTTTGCCAGCCGAGCGAAGAATAACATTGTCAGTCATGCGAAGAAGGCAGATGAGTCGCTAGGCACGGGGGGAGATGCGGGAAGCCGAGCGCTGCTGGATCGCTACCGACTAGAGATTCAAGAACTCAAGAAGCAGCTAGAGGCTGGCAAGGCCAAGGAAGTCAAGGAGGAGGAAGTTGACGAGATTAAGCATATCAAAGAGGAAGAAAAGGCTCGCGAATTGGAAGATCGGCAACGCCATGAGGAACAGATGCTGGAAATGCAACTGGCACGCACAGCACTCAAGGAGCGCATCGAGCATCTCAACAGGCTCATTTTGAGCTCCAAGTCCATTGGTGTCAATGGCCGGTCCTTTTCCTCTCTGAGTTATCAGCGTGGCTCCGTCCTCAGCAACGCCATGGATCTGCGACCGAGCTCTGTTCGATCCTCTGCCAGCCATGCGACTCTCGAGGTTCCAAGACGGCGATCCCAGCCGAATCTCAACATGGATGGCTCGGAAGAGGACGACAGCATCGGAGAGAATGGCGATGGCACCGCGAGCCAGGCGGTGCAGATTCAAGCCTTGCAAGCGGATCTGGCCGACAAGAACCGGTACATCACCACGTTGGAGAAGCGACTGCTGCACGCCCGACGGTCCAGCCACTCGCGCGTCTCCATGACGCTATCCCACAAGCTAGGCGGCGGCAGCGAAGACGGCGGCCTCATCGCGACGATTGCGGAAAAGGATGCGGAGATTAGCAATCTGCGCGCCCAGCTCGAGGACAAGGAGCGCATGATTGCCGCCCTCACCTCAGCCCGCAAGAAGAACGACACGGCCCACGACGTGGCCAGCGAAGGCTCCCCCCGTAGCCGCCGCACCTCGTCCAACCAGCGCACCGTCAGCGAAGGCAGCACCAGCGCCCACCTCGTCTCCGCTGTCCCCAAGCCGACCTCCCCCTCGAGCCCGAAACCGTTCTTGCCCCCCGCGAGCGCACATTCCGGTAAGAATATCGAGGAGATGACGCGCATGCTAGATGAAATGATTACCGGGCGCGTGGACAAGGCGGCGGGGAGACGCTCGAGTCTTATGCCGGTTACGGAGGGCGCGTAGGGTGGATGGACGGGAAGATGGCGTATGACCGTATGATGGTATGCTGGACTTTGACCTCGGACGCTCTCACTCTCTCAATGATGAAATCCAGTACACAGGCATGTAATGAGGATGCATGGATGGACGGATGCTCTGGCAAACTGGTGTACTTGTCTTTTGTCTTGTTGCTCTCTGCTCTCTCTTTTTTTTCCTTGCCCGCACAACAGCAACATCACTACCTCCTCCACGACTCCACGGGCAGCGAGCAGCGAGCAAGCAGCCACACATGATACAAAAGCGCAGGCGTTTTCATTGGCATGGTGTTTTTTTTTTCTTTTTTTTCCCTCCGTCTTCACTTCTCTGTCTGTCTTCTCTTCTCTCTTCTCCCTCTTCCTCTTTTTTCTAGTCCCTCTTCACCCGTATCCTCCGTCGATGTACACGGTGCGGTGGGGCGTGTTCTTTTCTCTTTTCTTTTCTCTTTTTTTAACAGAGGAGAGGGAGGGTGTGTATTGGTCATTGTATTCATTGTTGGTGGGAAAGATGGTCAGGAGGGGATTGTGAAGGTGTTTTCATGGCGATGGCGAGGAGGTGTTATGCTTGACTCTTGTCCTTGTCCGCTTCCTCGGTTATGGTCAGAGGAGGGAGAGGGGGAGAGGGGAGGGGAAAGAGCAGAGCAGGGTCCACGCTCTGAGCTCGTGGACGGTGGTCGTTGCGTCGTGACGCTCGTCGTGCTCCTTGTCGGGATGGTGGTTGTGGTTGTGGACGGGTTACACGACAAAGGCGGAAGATGTGTTGCGCATGTAGTTTATTCAAATCTGATACCCCGTTTACATGACTGCACGTTGGTTTGCAGGACGGGGTTGTGCTGTGGATGGGAGGTGGGCCAATGCAGTGGTAGAGACCACGTAGACTTCCTCCCTCTCCACCCTCCCTGGTCCTCACCCAACTATCCCATCCGTTCATCTATCCATCTATTCCATCTTATTCGAACCCCGCCCTATTCCACCATGTCCACATCTGCTCCTCCCATGCACAACAAGCCCAGACCCAGACCGGGGATGGACATCACTCTCGACCAAGCGAATGCCCACAGGCAGGCCTAGGAGATGGAAGAAAGTACGTCACAGGCTTAAGCTGGGCGATGGATGGCATCCTGGGTTCATGTAGTAGTAGTAGTAGTAGTACTGGAAGTACTGGAAAGCCTTTCTTGGGGGGGAGGGGGGAAGAGGTGAAAGGGGGTGACGTAGGTATCTACAGTACTCTGCTCTACATCCACCCCCTTCACCCCGTACTAGTCGTACCCACCAAATCCCCCACCCACACCCTTGCAAGCGCCCACCCGCCAACCCGCCCAACGCCCCAAGCCACCCAATCCAATCCGTCGTCCGCGGTTGCGCATGGACCACGCTCCCGCGGTCTGAAACACTGCCATCACATGCACGCTTCCGACGCTCTTTGCTGGTGGCGTAGTAAGCCGGCTTGGCGGCTTGGCGGCTAGGCTGGTTCCGGGGACTTGTACAGGATTTGTATGTGGGCTTACAGTGTCTTCTATACATGTGAAGTGGGTGTACAGTAGAGTAGGTGTGGGTGTGGGTTTCTACTTTGTGCTTGTGCCTTGTGGATGGTGGGTAGGGATGAGTGAAGGGAGGGAGAGAGAAGGAGGGGAAGAAGGAAGGGGGTCGGGGGGGTGAAAGGTTTCATAAGCGTGCCGTACCCGCGTACATGGCACACACACACACACACACACACACACACACACACACACACACAGCGCAAGTACGGCAAGGCTCAATCCTCCATGACACGGACCGTCATCCCACCACGTAGCGTCGCGTACTCCCAACGCCTGACGCCTTTGGGATCATACTTGTGTTGTTTCAACACTCATAGTACTAGACTCGAGTGATTCAACATCCATCAGAACGAGCATGTATGTGGTATGACAACCCACACCCCAAGCACCTCGCTTGTCCCCTTGACATCTGATTTTTGGCTGCAAAGGGGATCCGCGTCCGCGCTCTGTTTCTGGGTTGTGAAACTGGTGGTGCGGCAGGGTCCGGGTCGGTGTGCTGTGCTTGTGCTTGTGCTTCCTTACCTGCTGCACTCTCGGCGCATTGTTCGATTGCGACCAGCTTTCTTACGAGCAGAGTGACACGAGCACGAGACGCCACTTTGCCGCGACTCCATTACGGAGGTGGCTTTCAAAAGTTCTTGCTAGCGTATTTGTTAGCGGCTGATCTATTAGCCCTACTTTCTTAGCCCACACACACTTAATTTTAAAGCTATAGATAGTAGTAGTAATAGTCTATCTACTTAATCCTTTAGTATTTTTACTCTACTATAGCTCCTAATACTAATCCTTATACCTATGCGCTTATTATAACTTTAAAGTTACCTTTTAGTAGTAAATCTACTACCTAAATTAGTGCTATTATAGGTATTTTACTACGCACTATTAGGAAGGGCACTCTTAAGAGTAGAGTAGAGGGTATAAAAGTATAGTTAAAGGCTTAGGATAAGCTACCTTAACACTAAATCTAGGCTTAGATAGAGTATATATAGTATTATATTTAGTAGATTATTAGACTAGAAGGTAGTAATAAGTATATAGAGGGGCGGCGCGATAGAGTAGTCTAAGCTTTAGTGGTATCACGGCGGTAATATAGACACCCCTGTTAGCAAGAACTTTTGAAAGCCACCTCCGTACCATACGGACGCCTTGCTTGCTGTCGTTGTTTTTAGCGCGGTGGGGCAGTCGAGTTGGCGTGGTTTTTTCATTCAGGGTTTAACTTGGTTACTTAGATCTTGTTCCTGTTCCTGTTCCAATTCCTGTCCCTGTTCTTCTTCTTCTTCTTCTTCTTCTTCTTCTTCTTCTTCTGCTTTCTATTCTGGCTTAACCGCTATCTATCCCGCCTTACTCGTGGTCCACCGACTCTGAGCTTTTGCAACGTTTGACTTGTTCGATTGTTTTCGATTCCTGAGAGAGGCAGTGCCCTTCGTCCTTTCCTTTGACATTTCTCTCTCTTTTTTTTTCATTTTCCTTTTCTTCGTTTCTGGAAGAGGTGTGCGCTGCAGGGACGGACACACCGTTGATTAGACAACTTGTCGCTATCGCCATCTATCGCGCAGTCATTCTCTGGAGTGGAGTCTGAAACCTCACCCAGTCGAAAGGCCAAAGGGGGGGGGGACACCATTCGTCCATCACCAGCAGCATCGACTTCGATTGACGCCTCCATCCGGCACCCTCCGTCATGCTCAACCAGGTCCACAAATCCTTCTCCAAAATGCACGCTCGACGGAACCCAAATCTGTCGATCCAGTCGACAGCCTCGTACTCGCAACTCAGCCCCCAGGTCCAGTCGGCCACATCGGCCGTTTTCCTCTCGCCAACCGTAGCGTCGCGCCGGGGTTTACTGAGTGGGCGATCACCACCCCCAAGTCCGAATCTACCGAGCTTGATCCCGAGACATGGCAAGAAGAAAACGCAGCAGTCGGCCGGCCATTCGAGGACGGTGAAGACCGTCTTGATCGGTTGCTGTGGCGTGCTCCTGTTGTGTTGGATGGTGCTGCGCCAGATCTACACCACTACCCCGCATGGCGCTGTCAACTATGAAGACGAGACGAGTGGGGACGAGTGGGAAATGGTGGGCGGCGCTGGTCTGCCGCAGGAACCGAGTGCGGTTGCTGTGCAGGATGCAAAAGGCAAGATGAGGTGGACTGTCTCTATTCCCCATGACTTGGACTTTCCCTTGCGCCCGAGCCAGTATCGGGATATCTGCCACACGAGCATGGAGCTGGCCAAGAGTATAAGGCAGGATGCGCAGAAGAGCAGTACCAAGAGGATGTTGGCCTATTACCAGAAAGATGAGTATTATATCGATGTCAAAGACGCGGAAGAGCAGGGATTGCTTCCTCCGTCCAAGGCAGCAGCGAGGCCAAAGGGATTTGTCGAGGATGAGGCGATTGCAGATGGCATCTCTGTCAGTGGACTCAAGGTCTGTGACAGGACCTTGACCTATGTCATGGAGACGGAAGACGCAGGCTTTGGCAACTCCTTGATGAGATTGTGGATGTCGTATGGTCTGGCGAAAGCCGAGAACCGTACTTTCTTCATCGACGACACGAGATGGTACGTCCCAGACATTTCCTGCCATACACAGTGTATAGCATACTGATCTCTCCCCTCCCTCAGGCCCTACGGCAAATACAAATCCTACTTCCTCCCTCCCCCCACCGCCTCGTGCGCTCCCCCACCCCCCTCCCACATCGTCCCCTGCCCACACACAGCCTCGCACCTCATCGTCTCGGGCGCGACCATCAGGCAAACCTTTGGCCACGCCTTCACCAACGAATGGGAAGACGCCACCAAAATGCGCGTCGCCCGCCAACGCAAAATCTTCGGCCTCGCCCGCACAGGCTACGAAGCCCTGTTCAAACTGCGCACTGACGATGCCGCCTACATCGACCAGCGCGCCCTCGACCTCTACCAGGACGTGCAGCAGCAAGGGGGGCTCAGCATCGCGATCCATGTCCGACACGGGGATAAACACCCGTATGAATACCAGTACTCGAAAGACTATATCCCCTTATCCCACTACGTCGACACAGCCCGAGACCTCTACATTGACCTCGTCGAAAACAAAAGACAGTCTGGGTGGAAGCGCAAACCCAACAAATCCAACGACGACAACGTGAACAACAACAAAAACAACATTGACATCCTAAACCTCCATCCCAGACACCCCCCGGCCCCCATGATCCTCGCCTCCGACGACCCCCTCGTCTATCTCACACCCGACCTCGGCACCGCCTCCCACCGCGCCCAGGACCGCATCGTCCTCGCCACCAAAGCCGCCATCGAAGCCAACGCTCCCGGCGCCAAAAAGTCCCCCTGGATCGACGAGATCACGGGCTGGGAAGGCGGGTTTTACCGCGACGTCTTCTTCAGCCTGGGCCAGCCTGTTGGCAATGCGGGGGATTTGGCGCGCGTGTCGCCGGCGAGTGATGATGGCGCTGCTGATGCGGATGCCAAGGATGTCGCGGTCCCGGAACAGGCGATGAAGCTGCGTGAGTTGGTTGGGCGTGCGTACCTGCTTGATTTGAGTGTGCTCGGGCGCGCGGATAGTGTGGTGTGTGGGGTTGCGAGTACGAGTTGTAGGTTGCTGGCGGTGATGTTGGGGTGGGAGGCGGCGATTGAGCAGGCGAGGTGGAGGAACGTGGACGGCGGGTTTGAGTGGAGGGGGATTGTATGGTGATGATCTTTCTTTTTGTTGATTTTTTTGGGAGTGTGCGTTGGGTGGAGCGTGGGATGCCGGGGTTTCGTATGTGAAAGTGTGGGTTTGAATTTTCGTGATAGGACAAGGGGGGGTTTGGCAATGCGTTGGGGTGGAGATGTTGGATAGAGAGGTGGTAGGTGACAAGTCGGTGCATATAGCATGTGCAAAATGGCAAAAAGGTACACCCATGTTTGATTCGAGTGAATCATACGTCTATTATAAGCCATAGGCATCTCATTCCCAGCACGACTCCCATACCCCATATCAGTACAAGCCAGTCCATGCATTCCACCACTACCTCCACATCTCCACCTCGCAATCGTCTACTTCTTGCCCTGCCCCCTCCTGCGCTCCCACACCATGACGTAGGCCTCCTTTGTAAACAGCGTCTCCCCCCTCTCCTTCTCCACGTACAAATCCTGAATCCCATACCACTCATCCCGCGCACGGTCCTTGAGCTGAACTCTCCACACCCGTCGTTCCTGCTCTCCCTCGACACTGTCATCACGGCTCTTGACCGCCTCGTGCGTGATGTTGGCAACAAGGTCGTAGTAGATGGGCTCGCCCGGTGGGTACTCCTTGGGATTGGGCTCAACATAAGGCGCCATGTCGAGACTGTGAACGGGAAAGGTGACAATGGTCGGGTTGCGCTCAGAGACAAATTTGTTCTTGGAGAAGCGTTTGATGTTGAACAACAGGTAGGGCGGTAGAGGGTGCAAGAGGCGGTAGCGAACGCGATTCTTCATCTTTTCTTGCGGTGTCACGCCGTTGTATTTGCTGAGGATGTTGACCAGAGGCACTTGCGGTATAATGTTCTTCTCGAGCGCATCTTGAAATAAAGGGGCAGAGGGTAGGTCGAGGGTGAGGATCAGGAAACGCGAAGTCTCCGTCTTGACAGCTGCATCTTCGAAGCGCAGACGGTCACCTGCGTCGGCCCGAGCGGTGATTTCTTGGGATTCGATCTTCAGTGTACCCTGGAAGACCTTTTGGATGATGCTGCTACCCGGTTTGGTTTTGGAGCCACCGACTGCGAGGTGTAGGTTGTTTAAGAACCACGAGAGGAAGTCGACGGGATCGGATTGTTCGCTGAGGCTGAAGCGTTTGGAAGACCGTAGAGCGATTTCTTGGAGGAGTTCGTGAGGCGAGACGTGTGTTTTGAAGGCCCGTGGGTTCCAAATCTTGCGGACTAGTGTGCTAAAACGCTGGGCGAGTTGCGGTCTACTTGACAGGTCCTCGAGCATGAAGTAATTCCGTAATGGCACCACGTGGGCGAGTGCTTGTATGGCGACGTTGAAGTAGTCGTTTGCTTTGATGTTGTTCATGCCTACGAAGCCAGGGATGTATTCGCGATTCGAGAGGTCCCAGGACACTTTTGGCTCCTTGTCTAGCCGCGCAACTTCACTCTTGGTCATGCGTGGGTCCACGACGAATTTTATATCATCGAGTGACTTGCTCTTCACCTCGTAGCCTTCAGGCAGCACATAGACCTTCTTCGTCTCCATGTTGACGTATACATGGTGTCCCTCTTCCAGCGCATGGAAGTATGCTTGCGACTTGGGTCCCCTTCCTTGGTAGTATTTCCCGCATACTAGACAAGCGTAGACGTTGATGTTGGACAGCGTGACGGAGCATAGCTTCTCAAAGTCAAAGTCGAGGACTTTGCGGTTGATTGTGTCGAGGTAGAGATCTGTGTAGCCGGTTTCGGGTGCGTCCTGGCGTTTGGATGCGCCCAGTGCAGGTGCGTTCTCGTCTTCTTCTTCGTCGTCGTCGTTGTCGATTGCGCCTGCTTCGAGGAGCTCCGCATGCTCCTCCGCGTCTGCGCCCAAGATATCTGGTGTTTCGTATTGCGCTGGCGGCCTGTGGAAGCCGTTGCTCCCATTTGTCGGAGGACTCGCCATCTCTTCATCTTCCACCCGTGCTCGTTTCGAGGCTGGTGAGGGCGCGTCGACTACATCCTCCAGGCGCATCTCAGCTGGTCGCTTCGACATGATAGCGGCAGCAGTCAAGCCACGACGTGAGCGAGGATTTGATTTTGTTTTAATATTTCCTCACGTCCCAGTGAGAAGTTTGGACTGTATAATTACAATGCAACAAGTGCACTGCGCCGCCTTTGTCGATTGTCTATTTACACCAACTGGCGTGGTTGAAGCAAAAGGTACAGTGTCATGGCCCTGGGAGAAGCCATCGAAGGTTCACGGGCGCCGGGGGATTGATTGGCCGGGAAAGCTCCGCGCAAACATGGCAAACACAGGTTGGGGTTCACTAACGCGGGCAGCGGACAACTCGAAAAAAAGTCGCGTTCGCCAGGCACCGCTGCTGTCAACCCCACACCTTCTAGATACCCCTCTTTACACACTGACTGCCTCCTAGAAGATGGTATATTCACTCCTTCACCTCCTGTTCCTCTTCTCCAGACTTGGTCTGTTTTGCTAACTCCATCTCAGTCGAACCCCACACAGATCTTTGCCGACGATGTCACAGAGGAAAAGGGCGAGAATGCACGTCTCTCGGCCTTTGTAGGCGCCATCGCCGTCGGTGATTTGGTCAAGAGCACACTGGGCCCCAAGGGCATGGATAAGATATTACAGTCGGCGTAGGTTTGACCCCGCCCCTCTATGCATCCAACACCCATTACCCATCTTGAACTGGTATACTGACCAAGTGACAGCTCCACCGGCGAGATCATGGTCACAAACGACGGTGCCACCATCCTCAAAGCCATCGCTCTTGATAACGCTGCTGCTAAAGTGCTCGTCAACATTTCAAAAGTACAGGACGACGAAGTGGGTGATGGCACCACATCCGTCACTGTGCTAGCCGCTGAACTCCTCCGCGAAGCTGAGAAGCTTGTCGACCAAAAGATCCACCCCCAGACCATCATCGAAGGCTACAGGATAGCAAGTAATGCGGCCCTCAAGGCCCTCGAGAAGATTGCGGTGGATCACAGCGGCGATGAAAAGGCCTTCCGGGAAGACCTCGAGGCGATTGCGCGGACAACGCTGAGCTCCAAGGTGCTCTCGCAGGACCGCGACCAATTCGCCAAGCTCGCCGTCGACGCCGTTCTCAAGCTCGGCGGCTCGACCGACCTCACACACATTCAAATCATCAAGAAGGCGGGAGGAAAGCTCAAGGACTCTTACCTGGAGGAGGGCTTCATCCTGGACAAGAAGTTTGGTGTCAACCAGCCCAAGCGGATAGAGAATGCCAAGATCCTCGTAGCCAACACCTCCATGGATACAGACAAGATCAAAATCTTTGGTGCAAGAGTAAAGGTCGACTCCACGGGCAAGCTGGCGGATCTGGAAAAGGCAGAGCGGGAGAAGATGAAGGCAAAGGTCGAGCGTATCAAGGCACACGGCATCAACTGCTTCGTCAACCGACAGCTCATCTACAACTGGCCAGAGCAGCTCTTTGCCGACGCCGGCATCTGCTCGATTGAGCACGCAGATTTTGACGGTGTGGAGCGTCTCGCTCTGGTTACAGGGGGAGAGATTACTTCGACATTTGATCACCCAGAGAACGTCAAGCTTGGTCACTGCGACTTGGTCGAGGAGGTGATTATTGGAGAGGATGTTTTGATTCGATTCTCAGGCATCAATGCTGGCCGAGCGTGCACCATTGTGCTCCGTGGCGCTACCGAGCAGCTCCTGGACGAGGCTGAACGATCGCTCCACGATGCTCTCGCCGTTCTCTCACAGACGATCAAGGAGCCGAGGACGACTCTGGGAGGGGGATGTGCGGAGATGAACATGGCCAAAGCGGTAGCGGTTGCGGCACAGAATGTCGAGGGTAAAAAGGCGATCGCGGTTGAGTCCTTTGCCAAGGCTCTCCAGCAATTACCCACCATTCTGGCGGACAATGCAGGCTTCGACTCGAGCGACCTGGTCACCCGGCTCCGCAAAGCCGTGTACTCGGGCTTGACGAGCTCCGGATTGGATCTCTTGACACCGGGTGGAGGGATCACAGACATGAGGGAATTGGGGGTGATTGAGAGCTACAAGTTGAAGCGGGCGGTTGTGTCGTCGGCCTCGGAGGCTGCCGAGGTGAGTCTTGCCATGTTTTTTTACTATTTTTTTGTGATGTGATGCTAATTTCTCTAGTTACTCCTACGTGTGGACAATATTATTCGATCGGCACCACGAAGACGCGAGCGTATGTAGATGCGGATGTAGATTATATGATGATGACAGTGTGGGTGGGGGGGAGGGGGATCCAAGCAAAGTAAGAAATTCAACAGGTGACTTTCCATGTTGTGTCCTCGATGTCCATGGCAGCCATTGTGTCTCGCACTAGAGCCAGTAGAGGTGGGGATGATGAACAACCATGGTCCCAATACAGCGATGCAGTTGCCAATATCACGATGGACAGGCACGGTGCTAAGTCTGGGTGTGAAACCGTATCGCAGAGAATCCGTGTGTGCTACTTTGTGTGATGGACTGGGATGGGATGGGATGCATGCAGGCGGCTGTACCGGTAATGCAGTGTAGGGTTGATTGGGTTCCAACTCTGTAGAGTATTGTACTGTAGAAACATGTCCGTTGGGTGGATGGAAGGATCGTGCGAGGGGGTTGAGTTGCCCACGTCATCAAGCAGAACTGTGACATGTTTCAGGATTGGACGGGGCTGGTGTGGTGCGAAAGGGTGGGTAGTAGTAGTATGTAGGCTTGGGGGACTATAGGTAGGTGGTGGGGGTTCACGGTGTACCTAGTGTGTGCATGCACAGTACAAGTTGCATAGGGGTAGCTAGGTGTGTACTCTAGGTAGCCGTGGGGAGTCTTGCCTTCTCTCTCTTCCCTCTCGCTCGCTAAAGTAGCTAGGTAGTACCGGTAAGTCTCGAGCTAGAGTGTAGACTCTAGTCTCTCGCACGAATCGGCAAGGGTAGTGGGACCGAAGAGAGGGAGAAACCCACTCAGCATAAGGATATTGTACATGTTTTTGTATTCTGGTCTTTGTCATGTGTGGGCTTTGAGGGATTATTGCGGGTTAAGATTCTTGTGGGGTGAGGAATGGGTGGTGTGTGTGTGTGTGTGTGTGTGTGTGTGTGTGTGCGTGTCTGGTTGGGATAGAGTCTGGTAACTAAAGGCTATGGGAAGGTGGGTGGGTGTTGGTGAGCAGGCGACCGGGGTTGGATTGAGTTGGTCGCGGGCCGGTGTTGATGGATGATGGATGAGTGTTGCTTTCGCTCCCTCTGCGGCCAAAACTGCAAAAGCTGCACAGACGAGTGTGGCCGAGGGCTGACTGTGAGTGTGGTACAAGGAAACAGTGAGGGGAGGTGAGCCGTTGTGTTTCCAGTCTGTTGATTGAGGTTGTGCCGGGCACGGGCTATTCACACACACACACACACACACACACACACACATAGATATGGATGGTGCATGCAGGTCCGAGGTCGGTATCTCTTTTCTCTCTTCTTCTTTTCCCCGCTGCTTCTTTTTCAACACACTGTTTTTGTCTGAAGCTTGGGACAGTAGGTAGCCCTGGAAGTAGATGTACAAGATGATGCACTGGCTATTGATAGCAGGCTTAGCTTAGGTACCGGTATAGTGACTCCTAGCTATCCTATCCTATTCTATCCTACCTATTGCCCTTCCCTGGTACCTGCGCGGTCACTAGCCCCTACACACAGTTACTCTACTACGAGGGGAGCTAGAAGGCAAGGGAAAAGTGGGTGAGGCGAGACAGAATCGGGCCTAGAGCGGCGGAAGGCTGGCCGCCGACGAGCTTGGACCAGGCCACTTGAGCCACCAGACCGACCAGACCCCGGGCCCTTTTGGATCGTCCAACCCAACTCGCTCCCCTTCACCTCCACCTCCACCTGCAGGCCTGCTTTGTGCGCACGCTTCCAAGCTTCCAAACTTCCCAGAAGAGCGAGTTATCATTGTACTATTGTATAGACTACCTAACGTACCCATCGCCCTGGCTGGGGGAGACTGTCCACGCTTACTTGCTTACTTACTGGCTGGCTGGCTGGCTCAGTCTCTTACTCTCGGCTGCACTACTAGGGTACCAGGTACTATTACTATTACTGTTCCACGCTTCAAAATCACAACCACCGCCTCCCCTCCCCCCCCCCCCCCCTCTCCTCCCTCTCCTCCTCCTCCATCACCTTGTCATCCATCGCATCGCCTGCCCATCTCGCCCACCACCTTCCGTCCACGCACCTCATCTCTTCACTCCCACAACAAGTTCCCAGTAACGCCTCGCCCTTTTGTCTGATGCTGCATCTCGCCCGCCCGCGGCGCCTGCACAAGGCCTCGACATAACACACACACACACACACACACACACACACCACACACAGACACAGCACCACCACCACCGGCGGTGCACACCCGCCCTCGCACGCCCCTTTCTATCGTCTGCGTATTTTTTGATTCTTTGATTCCCTTCTTTTTGCTCATTGCATCTTCTTGTCCGCCATGCCGCGTCCGCGCCGGCCGCCTGGTGCTGGCCCGGCCTTGACCCTCCTCACCCTCCTGCTTCTTCCCTCGCTTCTCGTGGCCGCTCAGCAGCAGCATCACCACCGTCAGGTCCATAGCCCCTCTCCCTACGTCGAGCCGCTCCTCGACACCGCCCGTCGCCCCATCGCAGCCCACGATCCCAACGCCAATGCCAACACCAATGCCAAAGCCCATGTCGACACTCCTCAGGGCAGTCCAGGCGACGCAAAGAAGCGTTGGGCTGCCACTCCCCTTCAGGCCCAGCACGCGCGCGCCGTAGCTACCAAAGTCTCGTCTGCTCCAGCCTTCTCGGCTGTCCGAGCCTCATCCCGCAACACCGCTGCCTCGGGGGCCCTGGTCCCCAGTGCGCGCTCCCTGCAGGACTGGGAAGTCGAGGACTTTGTTCTCTTGGCGACCGTCGACGGCCACATCCACGCCCGCGACCGATACAACGGCGAGTACATCTGGCACCTCCCCGGCCGCCCCATGTTGGAGACCATCTACAACCTCTCCAATGCCAAGAACACACTCGAGGACCAGCCCTTTGTCTGGATCGTCGAGCCTCGCGAGGACGGCGCGCTCTATGTGCTCACGCCGGGGCCCTATCCCGTCCTCCAGAGCCTCGGCCTGACCGTCAAGCAACTGACCGACATTGCCCCTTACTCGAGTGACGATCCCGAGCTCCCCGTCGTCTACAATGTCGAGAAGCGTACGGGCATGTACATTGTCGACGCCGCCACAGGCAAGGTCATCAAGGACTTTGGCCCCGGCGATACCTTTCTCTCCGACGACAGCTGTGCCCCCGTGACGAGGAACTATTTTGGCAGTCGCGATCGCACCTGTCGCGGCATCATCGACATTGGCCAGACCGTCTACACCATCACCATACACAACAAAAAGACCAACGAGCATGTCTGCACCATTCGCTACGCCGAGTGGAATCCAAACAGCCGTGACAAGGACTTGCAGGCCCAATATGGCCAGACCATGGACAACCAGTACATCTACAGCAGATATGATGGCGAGGTCTTCTCCTATGACCACAGCCGCTCGAGATGGCGCCAACGCCCCGTCTTCCAAACACCGCTGCCCTATCCAGTCGCCCGCGTGTTTGACATTGCCCGGCCCACCCATGACGACTCCGCCGAAGCCCCTCTGGTCTTGCTACCCCAACCGGCTGGGCCAGCCTTTCGAGAAGAAATGGCAAACCGCGTTCTCCTCAACACCACCGACACGGGCGCCTGGTATGCGCTGTCGGAGATCCACTATCCTGCCGTCACCGACGGGGCTCCAGAGGCAGCCTGCTACCAACCCAAGGAATACCTGGACTGGGATGCCCATTACATCTTGCCCGATACCCAGAGTCTAATTGGCGTACACGAGCTGGACAGATTACCGCCCCAGCAGTCGCAGCTCAGGGCCATCGCCGCCCCAACACAGTTTCAGAACAAGAATGAGCACGTGCAATCGACGGCGCCGGCCGAATCGCTTAGAGAGCAACCCCATCAAGCCATTGATCCCCCGCCACAGCCCATGATGGAACCGCGTTCGCTACAGCCATACTGGCTTGCCTTCACGACTTTGATCGTCATCGTCGGCTGCATCGTGACGTACAAGAAGACGGAGCTGGCTCAAGACTATTTTTCCAGGCTCTACAACAAGTACCAAGGCGACGAACCACTTTCGCCGGAACCTGCCGCTGTAGAGTCAAAGGTAGAGCCCAATGAGCAAAAAGACCTTGCGACAGAGAATTTCAAGCCTGAGATGGCAGATGTGACAGTGACGGTAGCAGAAGCAGAAGCAGAAGAGGAAGAAGAAGCAGCAGCAGCAGCAGCAGAAACAGAAGAGGTCAAGATCGAGATTCCTGTACCTGCTGAAGTCAAGGAGAAGAAGGTCATGTTTGATATCCCGGACGACGACGACGACGACCTCTCTCCCATCTCTCGGACAACAACCATGGAGCAGCCCTCTCCCTCAGAAGAAAGTGCCGAGGTTGGGGCTGTGAAAAGCACGGGAGAGAGCCAACAACCGTCCACCGCTGCCAGTACCGAGGACGGGGGCCAAGATACTAATAGTGCCCCTGCCACACCAAAGAAGAAGAAGACGCACCGGGGAAAGCGTGGCGGCAGAAAGCTCAACAGGAACCAGCAAAAGGATGACGACGAAGTCAACCGCATCGTGAACGCCGCCAAGCAGCTCGAGGTTGGCCAGGGTCTACATCCCGATGAAGTCACCATGAACGGCGATGACATTCAAGACGTTTCCAACATCAAGCGGATCGGTAAATTGACCATTGACCAGGACAAACTACTTGGCAATGGCAGTGGCGGTACCTTTGTCTTTGAAGGCAAGTGGAACGAACGCGAAGTGGCCGTCAAGCGAATGCTGCCCCAATACTTTGGGCTCGCAGAGCAGGAAGTCAAGTTGTTGCAGGAAAGCGACCTACACCCCAACGTCATTCGTTACTTTGACGATGAAAAGGATGAGAATTTCCTGTACATTGCTGTCGAACTCTGCCAAGCCAGTCTCTTTGACCTGTACAAGGATGGCCGACCCGGAGAGGAACTCACTCCGACTCAACAACGGCTGGTCCACGACATCAACCTTCACGCTCGACAGGCATTGTATCAACTAGCCAACGGCCTCAACCACCTCCACAGCCTTCGAATCATCCACCGTGACATCAAGCCCCAGAATATCCTCATTGCCCACCCACAACGAACGCAAAAAGCCGGAATCCGTCTCGTGATCTCCGATTTTGGCCTGTGTAAGACGCTTCCCGACAACGTGAGCACTCTTATTGGCACGACCGGCAACGCAGGCACCGTAGGATGGAAAGCCCCTGAACTCATTTCCCAACCCAAAGAGCTCGCCAATGGCAGTTCGCAGGGCTTCTCGCGCGACTCGTCTAGCTCCACCGACCCCGTTGCGCAGGGCGTTAAGCGCGCCGTCGACATCTTCTCGTTAGGCTGCGTGTTCTTCTACGTGCTCACCAACGGCTGTCATCCCTTTGACGACGATGAGGGTTGGATGCAGATTCGCGAATACAACATCAAGAAGGAAAAGGCCAATTTGAAACAGCTACGCCTAGGCGACGACTCGGAGGAGCCCTACCACCTCATCAAATGGATGCTCAAGACGCGTCCCGAGGACCGCCCGACGGCCATTCAAGTCATGAACCACCCCTTCTTCTGGTCGGACGAAAAACGCCTCAACTTTCTCTGCGACTGCTCGGACCACTGGGAACGTGAACCCCGCGACCCGCCTTCTGAAATGCTCTCGGCCCTAGAAGACTACTCGTCCGAAGTCCTCGACGCCAAGCGCAACTTCCTAGCCAAACTCGATCACGGCTTCATCAACTCGCTCGGCAAGCAGCGCAAGTACACGGGCGACCGCATGCTCGACCTCCTGCGCGCCCTGCGCAACAAGAAGAACCACTACGAGGACATGGAGGAGAGTGTGAAGCTCAAGGTCGGGCCGTTGCCGAGTGGTTATTTGAGGTATTGGACGGTGCGCTTCCCGAGGCTGCTCATGGCTTGTTATGAGTGTGTGGTTGAGTGTGGATTGCAGGGCGAGTCTAGGTTTAGGCCGTATTTTGAGGGGCAGAGTATGTAGGTTGGGGGCTGGGGGTTGTGTATGGGTTGTGAATTTTTGATAGGAATGGGGATTATGCTAGTTTTCTTTGTCAATATGAATTCTTATTCGTCCGTGAGGAATCTAATTCTTCATTCATGCTATCCTCTCCCTCTTCCTCGTCCTCGCCTCGTTTCTTGTCTAGATGGATGTCATGGATCCTTTGCCTCGAGAGATTTGCACAACTGCCAACGCGCTCTTCCTAGTCTTGAGTGGGTGAAATGTGATGCCGGATTAGTCTCAACTTTGTATAACTTCTTGTTTGCCATTGTCTTGCTCTTGCGCATCGGCTTGACTTTTGCCATTGCTTTCGCTTTGCCTGCGCTCCTCACTCTCGCCTTTGCGTTTGCCCTTTTCATCACCGTCTCCCTTCTCCTCCCCCTCCATATGTCCCTTCCCCTCCTCCACATCCCCCTCCTCTCCTTTCCCATCTCCCCCTCCACCCCCCAACCTACTCGTCGCAACCCGACTCTCTCCCCCAGGCTTGCGAAACACGGCCTGCAGCCAACAGCGGTACATTTTCAGTCTGCGCTGGCGGTTGACGAGCATGCGTCTGTCTACGCCAATGTGTGCAGTTTCAAAGTCTGGGCGGGGGGAAGGGGATGGAAGTGTAGTATGCTCAGCATCCGGGGCATCCAACCCACCAGTCACATCCACCGCACTCTCTCCAGCAGTCGCACGCTCCCCATCCACCGCACTCGTTGCACCCTCCCAAATCCCCCTCAACTCGTCCTGCTCAAAAAAATAAACCCTTGTGCCATCCCCCCGGACATAGAAATTCTCCTCGAGATAGCGGCCCTTTTTAAACCGGACCTGGGCGAGATCGCCGCGGCCATAGTCGCGAAACAGGACCTGTCCGCCGGGCTTGAGCACGCGCCAGATGTTGCAGAGGGCTTGGTGCCATTGCGTGGGTGCGAGGGCGCTGAAGATGAAAATCATGAGCACGACGTCGACGCTTGCTTCGGCGAGGCCCGGGGGGAGTCCCGTGTTTGCGGCCGAGGGGGGCGAGGCGACGTCCCAGACGTCTGCGCGAATACAAGTTTCGTCGTAGAGGGGGTTGGCGCGAATTAAGTCGACGGCCTTGCTGCTGAAGTCGCAGGCGTGGATCTTGAGCCGTGGGTTCCGACTGTTCTGCAGAATGGGAAATGCAGAGTTTCCTGCCCCGGCGCCGACTTCGAGGACGACAGCGGCTGGCGCGTCTGGGTGGCCGAGATCGGCGAGGACGGGGAATTCCTGGCTGAGCCACTTGCGGTTCTTGAAGAAGTTGCTCTTGTTGTTCTTGTAGAATTGGTTCCACCATTTCTCCGGCCGCTCCATGTACCGCTTGCGGTCAAAGTCGGAGACGGGGTCGAGCCGCTGGGCGGCGTATTGTTGCTGGGAAAAGGCCTGATAGGTCGAGTCGACGGTGACGTGGTCCCAGGCGTTGAATTCAAAGATGTTGTCGCCTTCTTCGAGGTAGCGGCTGCCAAAGGAGAACGGGTCGCTCCGTTTTTGGTTGTTGGCGGGGTCGTGGGAGCGCGAGGGCGGGGCGCGGACGGGGGCGATGGAGGCAGGGACTCCGTAGGCGTCGTTTTCGGTGGGAATAGTGGGGTCGGGAGTGAATTGTGTTTGGGCTTGTTCTTGTGGTGGCGGTGGTGGTCGTGAGATTGAGGTTGGGGTATGTGGGATTGGGTCGACGGTGACGGCAAAGCGCATGTGTTCCATTGCCTTGGAGAGTTGTTGTTTTGGCTGCGGTTTGGGGGACATTGTATTGTTTGTTTGGAAGCGGGCCGAGTCTAACAACTGTGCCTCGTTCGGGGCGGTGGGTTCTGTACTGGAAGCCATGGTGTTGTTGATGTTTGTACCGATCCTGTGTGTCGCGGGGGAGGGGGGGGGGGTTGCATTTCGTCGCGTGGAGGGGGGAAAGATTTCCAGATGGGACTAGGGAGAATGGGGTTTAGCTCAGCCGCGGACCCTGAATCTGCCAGCATGAGATCATTGCAAGGCTTAGCGTGGTTTTTTGTCTTTTTGGCGTCCCAGTCTGGATGCTTCATGAGCTCATCAGTCCAAACTCCCCAGAAGACAACAAAGTCGATCATGATACCCCGATGACAAGGCAGTTCCCGTTGCATCCCGAACCGAAACCCCACATCATAATTGCACCTTCATACCTACCAACAATATCGGCAATCTACCACAAATGATGGCTTCATCATCATACCTCCGCACCCTACGGCCCACCCTTTCTCCAACCCGCCTCCTCCTTCTCCCCACCCAACAACGCACCTTTCTCAGCAACCCCTTCGCCGCCCTTTCCGCCCTCGCACCGCAAACCACCAACGCACCCCCTCAGATCCTCACCGCCTGCCGCACACTCCCCTACCCCTCTGCACCCGTATACTCCATCATCGCCGACGTGCCCAGCTACTCCAAATTCCTCCCCTACCTCACTTCGAGCCAGATCTCACAATGGTCAGCCCCAGACGCAGAGTTCGGACGCCGCTGGCCGAGTGAAGGGACGCTGACGGCCGGCTTTGGAGGCATAGAAGAGAGTTTTGTGTCACGCGTGTATTGTATACCTGGCCGCTTCGTCGAAAGCGTAGGCGGCGCAACGCAGACGAGTCTAAAGGCCGGGGATATTGCGCATCATCTGCAAGAGACAGAAAGTTGCGGGCCGGCGCGAGCAGCAGACGAGTCCAACCTGCTCACCCATCTAAGGAGCAAATGGTCCATCGAGCCCATGAAGGACAACAACACTCAGGTCTCGCTCGCGGTCGAGTTTGCCTTTGCGAATCCCATCTATTCGGCGTTGAGCGCAAATGTAGCACCCAAGGTTGCCGACTTTATGATCAGGGCGTTTGAAAAGCGGGTGCAGGAGGTCTTGGACGCGAATCCGAAGATGATTGAGGCGAGCTTGGGGGAAATGGAGGGAAGTGAGCTGAAGAGGTGATTTTCCATGTTCTTCGTCAAGTGATGCAGGCATGCGAGTGATGAAATCTTGGTATTGCAATGGCGTTTTGACAGGGAATAGCAGGTGTATAAACGGCAGGTGTACTCTGCTCTTCAGAATAGCAGTGTTGTGGACCACTCCAACTTGTACGTCGGGATGAAGCTTCGTCATGATAGGACATGTATAACTTTTTATATATGCAGATGGGAGAATGTGTACAAATACAGTTTTTCTGAGACATTAGAAATGGTTATCAACGTCAGTTGGTTCTCCTTGTGCACGATATTCATCTCCCATTCTTTCGGAGCCTTTTGCATACTAACTGACACGTCTCAGCTACGAAAATCGCTGCTCTAGTTTGGTAGTATAAATCAAAATCTACGGCCTGTCTACTCTCATCTTGCACATTACACGCTCAGTGTCTACCTGCCTGTCTTTCTGTCTGCCCCTCTCTTTATAGCTATCTTGAGAGCCAAAAAGTAAGCACATCTCCTTCCAGAACCGGATCCCATCATTTGGATCCCTTATTCTACAGCAACATATCACAGCCCAAGTTACTAATACCAGCAAAGTGAACGAATGAAGCAATCTCAGAAAACTATAGCCATCATGAAAACTTGCCAACAGCCTTCAACTAGTTCTTCTCACCCGCATTGCTAACAAGCCTTCAGATCGCCCTTGGAAAGAGGCTCTCGTTGAACACACTGTACACTCTATACTGCCCCACCATATCCCAAACCCTTTATCATCACTACTCTCAACTCCTACTCCTCCCGAACAACACCTCAGGCACCAACTCCACCGCCGCCAGTGTCTGTACTTGCAAGCCGCGACACGCAAAACTCTCATCGCTGTTTCGTCGCCGCACATGCGGGCGGTGCAAAAGGGATCTATTAAGCGTGGCCGAGGTCGGGGCGAAGCGTTCGAGCCAATGGGTTGGAGGAGTGTCTTGTCTTCTTTGGGGGGTTGGGAGGGGCATCGTGGACATGGTACCCGATCGCGAGCGTTTCAGTGGTGCGGGCTTTGCGTATGCAAAGTCTTGGATGTGGGTGTGCTTTGTAAGCTGTGAGGATGCAGTAGCAGCTGAGACGGCGGTGGTGCATGTGTGTGTGCTACGCTCGTCGTCGGATAGTACAACGGGTCCTGGACGCGATATTTTGGCTTTCAGGGCTGCCTGTGCTTTTGCGGTTTGCTTGTCTGCACGGGGGCACCACCAGGGGTCTTTGGTGGGAGGAGTGGGAGATTTTGAACTAGGGTTACAGGCTGTCAAGGACGAAGGGTGTGATGTGTGTCCAAGCTGGGACTTTTTTGAAACACATGAGCTGTTTTGGCGACGGGGTTTGGGTGGTGGGTGGAGTTGCCGGACAGGAGGGAGGGCCTTGCTGATGTCGAGGATGCGGTGGATGGGGGAGTCGGGGCCGAAGGGATGTTTGTAGGATGGAAATGGAGGTTCTGGTTCTTTTCGTGGGAAGCGTGGTAGGGTGCTTTGGATGTAGCGTCCGTTAAGTGGGATACGTGATGATCCTTGGCTCGTGGAAGTCTGAGTTGTAGAAGGCGAAAACTCATTCTTTCTTCTTTCAGCATGAACCGGCTTGTTCTTGCGAGCTTGCTGATATGCTTTCCAAGCCTTTTGGCCTTCGCCTTGAGGACCGGTCTTGTAGATGTCTTTGGCCATGTGCCACCAGTCAGACTCTTGGCCCCGTTTTTGCAGGGCACTTGTTTGCTTGGCCGGTATTTGTTGATTGGCATTACCTTCTAGTTGAGTAGCTGAACCTTTTTGCCATGGGTTCTTGGGCTTGGGGTCAGGGGTTTTCGTGTCAGTGGGAATGTGTACGTACGAACCATGCCTTGTTTCTTGTGAGTGAGTATAATCCGCAGCATACAAACTCGATGCAAACTGAGCTTGTTTCCTATTATCAGAGTTCGACAAAGGAGAAATAGCCTCCACAGATGAGTCCTTCACTGGAGGCACACTGCTCATGAGAGAACTACATTCATCCGGGCTTTGCCCAGGTTCGTAATCATTGATAACGGCGACTTTCAAAGGTACATGAATGTCCTGAATTTCAGGTTTTTTAATCTGTTGAACGTCGTGATTCGGTCCAGCTCGTTGGCGTGGTATAGGCCGTGGAGTCTTAGCGTCAACCCATTTACTATTTCTAGTATTACGACGCATGCGATTTTCGTATCTTGTGAACGGGTTTGACACTTCCAATCGATTAGCCATGGTTGAACTGAGAGATGTGGTAAATATATATAGGTAGCACCAATATCGTGGTTGTCACAGATTGAGACTCGGCTTGCTAAATGTCTCTCTGTCGAGTTGCAGATCTAGGTGTTTAGTATACGAAATTGAACCTTCAGTGAGTACTGATGGAGTGGGAGTATTAATATGAGGAAAAATTAAGTTGCTAGTGAGATTCTTTGAAAACTTAAATCAGACTGTGGTAGAAGAATATTGACCATTGTGTAGTGGTACGACAAAGACTACTAAGATCACGTTACTACAGATCCGCTGCCCAGATGACAAGACCAGAACAACAGAACAATGAATGCTAATTTGAAAGGCACTCGTCTCAACACCATTGTGTAGCAAGTAACACAATACCGTGGATCCAAGTGCTGCGCATCACATGGGGAAACTGGTAATCATGCCTTATATCAATGAGCGCAAGGCTCCTGAAGGTGAGAATAGTGCTTCACTCCATCGCCCAGGCACGCTTCCCAGGCGCAAATTTGAGTATCATCTAGTTCAACACTGTATATTAGCCGTATGGGCGGAAGGGGCACAAAGCATATCCGACGCACACAACTCGTGGCCCAGCTCAAATATCAAGATTTTTCATATCCGCCCACCTTGGTCGATATGGCAGCAGCACAACAAAGTTTCAAGGAAGTGTATGATCAAGGGTTTATTGAAGTTATTTTGAACTTTGATGTATTTTTGTATACACGATTTGTTTGATCTTGGCATCATTACTCATGGCATGTTCATAGACCAACGTTGCCTGCGGCCACATTACTGACTCCGTCGTAAGTGTTTGATTACAAGTTAACGGCAGTCCTGAAGTTGTTGCCGGCGTAGATGGCGTTGTCACCCAGCTCCTCCTCGATGCGGAGAATCTGGTTGAGCTTGGCAAGACGCTCAGACCGGGCAGGCGCACCAGTCTTGATCTGCCCAGCGCGGAGACCAACAACAATGTCAGCGATGGTGACATCTTCGGTCTCACCGGAACGATGGGAGACCATGACACCCCATCCAGCTCCGAAAGCATCCTTGGCAGCCTGGATGGCCTCCGTGACCGTACCGATCTGGTTGACCTTGAGGAGAAGGGCGTTGCACGACTTGAGCTCAATGGCCTTCTTGATGAACTCAGGGTTGGTGACAGTCAAATCGTCACCGACAATCTGGAAGTCAGAGGTCTTGAAGAAGTAGGACCATGCCTCCCAATCGTCCTCAGCAAAGGGATCCTCAATGCTGACAATGGGGTACTTCTCAGCGAGAGACTTGTAGAGCTCAGCGAGTTGTTCATACGTGAGCCACTTGCTCTTGTCGCTCTCGGGGTTCTTGAAGTCGAGGTCGTACTTCTTCTCCTCGGTCTTGTAGAATTCGCTAGATGCAACATCCATGGCAATCTTTATCTGGCCGGTGTAGCCAGCCTCCTCGATGGCCTTGGTGATGAGATCAAGAGCCTCCTCGGGAGTCTGAATATCGGGCGCAACACCTCCCTCGTCGCCGACGTTTCCAGCAGACTGTCCATAGGTCTTCTTGGCAAGGCTCTTGAGCTTCTGGTAGACTTCGGCTCCTTGGCGCATGGCCTCGGAGAAGGTTGGGGCCTCGCTGTAGAAGGATTAGTTCCATCCAGACCAGCCCTTTACAGGACACAAAACTGCTTACCAAGGGACAATCATGAATTCCTGGAAGGCGAGACGGCCACCGGCATGCGAGCCACCGTTGAGGACGTTCTGGAAGGGAACAGGAAGGACGTAAGGCTTCTTCGTGCCAGCCAGGTCGGAAATGTGTGCGTAGAGAGGCACGCCCTTCTCAGCGGCAGCGGCCTTGGCGATGGCCATTGAGACACCGAGAATAGCATTGGCACCAAGCTTCTCCTTGTTCTTGGTTCCGTCGAGCTTGTTCAGGAAGGCGTCGACGGCAGACTGGTCCTTGACATCGATCTTCTCTTTGATCAGAGCAGGGGCGATGGTGTCGTTGACGTTGGCAACAGCCTTGGTGACACCCTTGCCACCCCACTTGGTCTTGTCTCCATCACGGAGCTCGCAAGCCTCGTGGGAACCAGTCGAGGCACCGGAAGGAACGATGGCACGGTGGAGTCCGGTCTCGGTGACGATGTCAACCTCGACGGTGGGGTTACCCTGGTTGTTGTCAGCAAAGGCCATGGTCGACTGGAGGCGTGACTACCTACGCGAGAGTCGTAGACCGAACGAGCGTGGATCTTGGTGATGGTCATCGTGGATCTGAGCTGCGTGGAAGGTATCAGTATCAGCTGAAAGTTGATGAGAGGAGTCAATTGCGAGATCGGAAAGCTGGAAGCGGGTGGGGACAGCCCAGCTCTATATAGACTGGTACCAGCCCTATGGTGCAGCTGAGGTGAAAACAGCAGCGCAGGGCGCAAAAAGCAGCAACACTGGACCAATGCTCTCAGGCCATCTTCATTTGAGCTCGTCGGCGGGAGGGTGCCTCCAATAGCGGGTGCGCGGAGTACAAAAACGGCCGCGGAGGAGTAGACATGGGAAACGTTCTGACTTACGAGGAGCTGATGAGAAAAGGTGTGATGGTGTGTTTTGTTTATTGAGGAGGGGAGGCTTGAGGGTGCCGGTAAGTTGTTGGGAGATGATCAACTTGGAGGGGCATGGCGGGGCAGCAGCTGCGAACAGCATCATTGGCTGCAGCCTTCTCTCACGTAAAAGCGTGCAACAACAGGGTGGCAGGACAAGCTCTTGGGGTGGGAATCGGGGCGAAATCTCACACTCGCAGATGTCAGACACTGTTTGATTGCGTCAATGCGGCCGACGATAACCTACTTTGATGAGAGAGCCGATCATGGTGTTGTGGTTTGGGTTTAGACGGATGTCCGCTCGCCGATGAGGTCAATCTAGTCACCTTTTCCTGCTACAGTCGTACATGAGTGCAGAGTCTGGATCAGATTGTATCTGTGGGAGAGGGGCTGGCCAATTGCTTCGTATTCAATCTTCCTTCTGCTACATACTTATTGGTAGAAGACGGAAAGTGAACGCTGGCACGGTGCGTTGGAGGTGAGGTAGGGGAAGAGACTGTCAATATCTGGGTAAAAGCGGAAATACGAGAAGCTTGGTTCAGAAGTGTCTATAAAGCTGGAGGATAGGGTGGATGCGATACATTCTCAACATAGCAAAAGGCCTGAGGCTCAATGTCGAGTTCGATGTTGCTGTTGCTGTTGCTGTAGCTGTCGCTATCAATCCCGAGATCTACTGTACGCCAGAAGCGCCAAGCCAAGGCAGCCCAGAGTCCGAGCTCCTGGAATTGCCGCGTCGCTGTGAGCTGCCTTCGCGTCCTCCAACAGGACCTGGTCACCAGTTATCTAGCAAGTACAGCTTTTGAACCTCTTTTCTCGAGAACTTCGTCTTTCAAGGACAGCCTAGATACCTGCTGTCGCTATACTGTGAATTAGCTCTTCGTCGATTCTACAGCTTGGCTGAGAAGAAACACCTCCATATACATTTCCACCGTACATAACCGTCATTATGTAGGTTATACGAAGCCCCATGGCACTACCTATACTGACTATTGACCAGGGAGGTTCTACTAGGAATCACGGGAAAGGACTTCACCCTCGTCGCCTGCTCAAAAGCCGCCATGCGAGGCGCCACCATCCTCAAGGCCTCTGACGACAAGACCCGGGTGCTCAACACACATACCCTGATGGCATTCTCGGGTGAAGCAGGAGATACTGGTATGGCCAATATGCAGATGCTTATTGTGCAGGAATTAGAAGATGACTAATAACAGCATAGTCCAGTTTGCTGAATACATTCAGGCAAACGTTCAGCTGTACTCGATGCGCAACGATATGGAGCTTTCACCTGCCGCTACCGCCAACTTCGTCCGAGGCGAGCTAGCGAGAGCGCTACGTTCAAGAAAGCCATACACTGTGAACCTACTCCTTGGAGGCTACGACACGATCAAGGACAAGCCTACCCTATACTGGATTGATTACTTGGCGAGTCAGGCTGCGCTCCCATATGCGGCACATGGATATGCACAGTGCGTTTTCCCGTGCTATGTGTTATTGTAGCGAACAGCTTGTAATGTACCTCTGCTGACCTATGATTTTCCAGGTACTACTGCCTCTCACTGCTTGATAAGCACCACCACCCAGATATCGACTATGAGCAGGGTATCAAGATCCTACGGATGTGTACAGAGGAGCTGAAGCGACGTCTGCCCATCGACTTCAAGGGCGTCTTCGTTAAGGTCATAACCAAGAATGGAATCAAGGACGTGGACTATGAGGACGATGTCAAGGTTGCGATACCTTGATTTTGGGCAAAGGATTCGGGAGAGACAGATTAGAGGCTAGGTCGAGTGACAACTGTGTACAGACACTGTCTGTCCACAAATGGATATGACGACGGCGCTCGATGAGCAAGGACCCCGATGACGAATCTTGGATCATGAGAGACATGCATATAGGTAACGACCATCAAAAGAATAACCCCGAAGAGAATAGTTAGCAGCCGTGATCCGGTTGCACTGGAGACTTCACAATGCACGACTGATCTGGCCAATGCATTTATGAACATGTATGTGCTCACACTTTTTGCGAATGAACGCTGGGAGACAGACAGCTTGAAAGTGGCTGGTCGTCGCGCACGGCCACTGGAGCCACACCCCGCCCGCGTGGACTCCCGGGCCCGAGGTCGCTTACGTCAGCACAGGCTTGGCACGCCACATAAAACCCTGCGCATCCTCGTCCTCCCTTTCTGCTCTTCGATCAAAAAAATACAAACGGATCCAGCCACGTCCATTTCGCAGATGTCAATTGCTCATGGATGCCAGTCACTACGGTGGCGTGGAAACCGAAGAAAAAACCACCAACTCCTGTAGGAAGCTGTTGTCTCGTTGGGTCGTCTTCAGTGATGGCGATGGGACACCGGTGTCGAAATATTGGGCGTACAAAATCTTCTCGTGTGTGCATGTGCTTTGCTTGTGTCTGTTCTTCCTGCTCCCTGAACCTGGCAGGTGTGGACTTTATCATCGTCATGTCTGTCAGGCCGTGGAATGCAAACCCATGCAGAGTCCATCAAAGTCCATATCCTGCAGTTTCTGCAAAGATAAGACGGAAGCTTGGACCCTTCTCGCCTTTATATCACATCACGAAGAGCCAGCCAAGCCAGATCGGCCAACACACACTCACAAAGACCTAGAACATGGCCATGGAATGGGAGAGCATGAATGTCAGGGTATGAATGTGAGAGCATGCAATGCAGTGGGCAGAGTAAGTCAATCGTAAATATGTGATTGGCTACAGCTGACATTGGTCATTGATCAAGCTGCATTGGCAAACTACAAAAGACCTGGTAGACTTATGTCGCCTTTTGATGAATGAAGTTTTACCATTCACTCTAACACCCAATCGCAACGAGCACTTGCCTGTTCGGACTTATTCGTGCTACGTCTCTCTACTAGTTCTTGTGGCCATTGGCGTAGCCGTTAGCGGCCAAACCATCCTGCAGCTGCTGTGGGACGCCATTGTTGGTGGGCTTGCCCTCGGCCGCGCCGTTGACTTTTCCGTTCGATAGGCCGTTCATGACCTTCTTTGAGTCTTTCATGGCCTCTTCAACAGTCCCGTTTTCAGTGTAACCTGTGTCACTGGCATCGACAAAGGCGTCGATACCGGCACCCTGGCGAGGGTACTCCTTCATTAGCTCCTTGTGTCGTCGCAGTGCCTTGTTCATCTCCTCGGACGACACGTCGTTCAGGAAGATGCAGGTACCAATGGGATTGGGGACGGCAGCCCGGAGCAGACCGTCACGGGTCTTGAGAATGGCCTTGGTCGCCTTTTCAAGCATGTCCTCATCGAACAGTTCGTGGTCCATGGACAGACCTGCCCTGGAGAAGAGGTTCAACAGCCGGCGGTGCTCCTCATCACTGAGCAGCTTGCGCTCGTTGGCAAGTGTGGCGGAGTATGCCATGTCAATCGAGATGGCGTGGCCGTGACGGAGCGGGGTCTCTGGTGACAACTAGAGTCTATTAGGTACGATATGACCGCTTCTACGGGGCAAAGACATACCTCGTGCAGCGGACTCCAGGTGTGGCCGTAAGCGATGACACGGTCAAGACCAATCTCGTGCAGATTGGGTGTCTCGAGCTTCAACATCTCGTGAATACCAGCGCGGTTGATCTCGTCGGCAGCCTTGAGCACTTCTTCGTTGTTGCCCTCACGACCAAAACGAGTTGTGATGAGCTGCTCGCAGTACTTGTCCAACAAATCAAATGTAGGCTTGTGTGCGCATGTGGAGATTTTGATCAACTCGGCAAAGCCATTTCGGACTTGGCCTTCTGGAAGTGTCTTCAGGAATGTGAAGTCCAAGAAGGTGTGCATGGGGGCGTGGTAAGCGCCCAGACGGTTCTTGTAGTTACCATAGTTGACGGCGACCTTAATACTGACACTGGCATCGATCAGGCCAATGACGGTAGTGGGAATGCGGATGAAGTTGGTGTTTCTTCGGTATGCAGCACATGCGAATCTATAGTCTCTGGTTAATTCTGATCAAGATTGGGTTTCAGGCCAGAGTGCCTCAAGATAAGTTTTACCCAGCAACATCAGTCACGAGACCTCCGCCCTGGAAAAAATCAGCATTGGCCGTACACGGACTGAGGAGGCTACTTACGACCACAAGGACAGGCTCTTTGCGGATGATACCAAAGTCGGTCATCGAGTCAACAATGCTCAAAAGAGTGTCCATTGACTTGGCCTTCTCGCCAATTCTGGTCTTGTGGATGGTCAAGGGCAGTCTGTAGTGGTCAAAGTAATTTTGCATTTCATCGCCATAGACGTTGAAGATGTTCAAGTCCATGACAGCCAGGCAGCGGCCCCATCGCTCGTAGCATTTAGCAAGCTCAGGGTTGGCAGTGTTGAACACACCGTCAAGGAATGTGAACTCATACTCGATCTTCTCGTACCCCTCGACGTGGAAGCCATTCTTGGTCTCAGCAACGGTAGCTTTGAGGTCTGACATGTTGGGAAAACGGGTATGTGTGATTGAGAAACGTTGAGTGTCTACCGATGGAGAGGATGGGTGCTCTCACTGTTATATAAAGGGCCGACGAAAACAGGTCGATGACAACTAATGTACAGTCCCAGGTCCACGGTCTCGCTCAATTGGCTCCCATAAGCCGAAGACGCCCAGAAGAAAACGTCAAGTATACGCACGATGTCTCTTCATGATGCCACAGCCCAAGGATTCCCTGTTGCTTGTCTTGGAACCACTTTACTGCTACATTACTAGACTCTTAGCAGCCGACCATGATGAAATGACTTTCAGGCCAGGCCCCTCGTAGCGGTGAAGTTCGGTTCCGGCACATGGGAAACGCGAATACACATGCAAACATGGATGCCTGCCCGCTTGGACAAAGTAGAAACTATTGGGATCGCATTCGGCCAGGGACAGGAACGGCGTAGTGTTGGCCACTAGCCACTAGCCATTAGCCGGAGTACTTCCCGGTGTGGAGAGATTCACGACAATGGCGGGGCGACTATCAAAGTTACCAGGTCATATTGGCCTCTACTCTTGACATGTTGAGACCCTCTTGTGAAAGGATAGATCGATTTGCCCCTCCACATGCACATATTGTCCCCAGAGTGTTGGGGAATTCTACATTCCAATAGTGCTGAGTATACTTGGGGTCACAGCTGTGGCCGTACCGCCCCCACGTACCTCAGGAACAGATTTTCATCAGTGACGTTGTGTAAGATCTCAACGATCCTAGCTCCCGCTCGGGTAGATAGAGTTTGGCTGATCCTGTATCATTGTGGTATATTTGCTGGCCGATTTCGATGCGCACAATCCCATCCTGTCGTTCACTTGCCACTAGCGGTTAGTCAAAACGGCAGGGCTCTGGATCATTGACGACAGGCACGTACATTCATCCAGCGTGGGAGATCAACGTAGTACAAAGCCCAAATGCACCAATGGATTGCCCCACATGGTCATCAAGTATACGCCTACCACCGTTCAGTCCACACCCTAATCAGTCTGGGCGGACTGCAGACTGCACGGCACGGCACTGGGACTTGGAAACGACGGGCCCAGCTCTGCAGATATGTCGAAATCCCACGGCTCAGTTAACGAGTTCCTGCATGCAATGGTCGCACAGAATGTACGATTGCTAATGAGTTTCATAAGGAAGAATTGAGAACTATGGTGTATTCACGGCTCAGCCACTTGCGTAGGCGAGCCCTGCCGCGTTGATCAGACTACATACAGAGCATCCCTTGCATACCCTTCCTGTAACAAATTCGTCATCATTCATCGTAGCCCCGCACTAAAGGCCACGCGTTGAGGGGTTAGCGGAATAGTAGCTTGGACGCGTCGAGCTCACGGCCATCTGCAACTTTATTGTTTTTGAGAAAGAGAGATCAATTGAGCAGCAACGACGATGGGTAGCTTCGATCAGAGCAAGGCATACGCTGCCCAGGAACAAGAAGGCACGTTCTTCGATGACGGCCGAGAAATCGACCTCCTGCATTTTGTGTACGGTCATGCGGACATCGACAATATACGAGGCTCGCCTGAAAAAGTACTGGCTGCCATTGATGAGTTTGGGCGGACGAAGAAGTACCTCATGAATGTAGGAGAGGACAAGGGCCGGATCGTGACAGATTTGATCGCGGAAGTCAGGCCAAATACAATGGCAAGTCATAGAGTACAAAAACACTTGGACCCGCTCAAGCTAACAACCACGATCAGGTCGAACTCGGCGGTTACGTTGGGTATTCGTGTATCCTATTTGGCAATGCAGTACGGAAAGCTGGAGGCGAGAGATACTTTAGTCTGGAGCGTGATCCAGCTTTCGCGGCAGTCATCATGTCTCTTGTTGATCTTGCCGGTCTTTCAGACGTCGTGAAAGTCATCATAGGCTCCAGCGATACATCAATCGCGCGGCTGACATCTTCCGGCCAGTTGAAACATGTTGATCTCATGTTCCTGGACCACTACAAGCCTGCGTACACAACTGACCTGAAGCTCTGCGAAGAGCTCGGCTTGATCACAAAGGGCTCCGTCCTGGCAGCGGACAACGTCATCAAGCCTGGAAACCCACCCTACCTCAAATATGTACGGTCTAGTGTTGAGGAGAAGGTCAAAGAGGCTGGACAAGGGAGCGCCACCAAACTTGATGGCATTGCTGAGACAAACGTCAAGATGTACGAGCAAAGATATGGCAAAGCCAAATTCAGCGATAGCAAGGGCAACCCGAATCTCAGGTATGACAGCAAGCTCGTCAATAGCTACGAGCCGACTGGTGAACCTGTACGTTTTTTGACAGAGCGTTTTAAATCTTCTGCTAAACATTTATAGGATGGTATTGAGATTACACGATGCATCGGATAGAAGGAGTCGAGCTGGCATTGTACTCACACGAGGTGTCGGATAGATTCTAGAAAGAGTGGAACATACACGGCGGATACGCCTTGAAACACTCTTTCGTACACGTGGAAGTGGATTTCGGGGCTACTCCTACAGACGCACATGACAAAAAAACGTGGTGTCAGTACGTGATCAGAGCGTGTCTAGATTTAAGATCATCCCAAAAGAAGAGAGCTGCTATAAGCAGACTCTCCACTACATCCACAGACTATAGTCGTGCATCGACATTTTTCGTGCAACTTTGAAGACTCCATTTATCGTACCTCAATGCAAACAACGGTTTTTCCGTGGGTCCTGTCAAACAAACAGGTGAAGCCACTTGACATGGCAACCCGCCTAAAGCACCACGTCCACATGCAGCTCGCCACCGCATTGCTCCTCCACACCCACCCACTGATCATAGCCAAGAATCCGTCCCAACAGACCCTTTTTATGTAGTAGCGTCCACTCCGTTACCAAGGATACGCATGCAAGAAATGCTGGCGCACCTGGATTGGAGCAACGATGACGTTGAGACGAAAACCTGCATTCCGATGCCTGAGCAGCTAGCGATGGGGAAACGCAACCGTTCGCCTAGTCAAGCGGGGCGATCTGGGATGCATTGTCCGCGCGACTACCCAGCCGTCCCAGTCGATACTGGCTTCTTGCCCCGTTGCGTGCTTTATAGAATACTTTACCTTTTTCTCATTGATGAGCTAAGTGATAGGAAAGCGTGAAGAAGCCGCTCGAGTGGTGCGAGACAGATAGTCCCGACTCCCGAAGTCACGTTTCGCCTCTCTCAACAACAAATATCAGCAACAACGATACTCGGATGATAGAAGGGATGAAGGAAGTAGGGAGTAAGGTGCCGTTCTACTATCAACACTTCTGGAAGAACGTCTTGTTACTAGCCTTGAGTGTATTCTGCGCTCCCCTTTCGGCTGCGGTCTGCCTGATCAGCGTTGCCGCCACCAAGCTTCACGGCCAGCGTAACATCACCTTCTCAAAGGAAGATAAGCAGCATGGCGCAGCTGTCCAGCAAAGAAAGACTATCCTCGTGACTGGGGTATCCATGACAAAGGGTCTGGCAATTGCACGAAATCTCTCTCAACATACACCTCACCGCATCATTGGCGCTGATGTCTCGGCCTTGTCACCAGGACGCTTCTCCAACGCTATTGTGAAGTACCATCGTCTGGATAGCCCAAGTGGCGATGACGTCGAACCATATATCGACTCTATACTCGACGTGATTCATAGCGAAAAGGTCAATTTATGGATCTCATGCTCGAGTGTTGTAGCAGCCGTGGAGGACGGACAGGTTGTACGGCTCGCCGAGAAACAAGCAAAGAGTGAGGGACGACGATTCGAAGCCATTCAGTTCCGCGAAGATGTTGTGGAGAAGCTCCACGAAAAGGACAAGTTCATCGAGTACATTGACTCGCTACGGCTCCCGGTCCCAGAGTCCCACCGCTGTACCAACCCACAGGAAGCCCTCGACGTACTGATGCGCGAACTGCATCGAACACCTACCAAACCCAATTCAACATCATCCGCAAGGAAGAGCAGTTCAGCGCTGAGAAAGCAGTTCATCATGAAACCCATTGGTGTAGATGACAAGGCGAGAAACAACATGATGAAACTTCTCCCATTTCCAAGCACCGAAGCAACAACAAAGTACATTCGATCTCTCGGCATCTCCGAGGCAAACCCCTTCCAAATGCAGCAGTTCATCCAGGGCAAGGAATACTGCACGCACGCGCTCGTCATCAGAGGTAAAGTCGCTGCCTTCACCAGCTGCCCGTCCCTAGAACTACTCATGCATTACGAGCCGCTCCCCACGCACTCAGAACTCAGTAAAGCGATGCTCCACTTCACCCAGCGCGTATGTGCAGACGGCGGAGAGAAATTCACAGGACATGTCAGTTTCGACTTTCTCGTCCAAAACGATCAAGATGTGAAACTGTACCCTATTGAGTGTAATCCGCGTGCGCACACCGCAGTTGTTTTATTCGAGCAGACTGCCGAAATGGCAGATGCCTATCTTTCCCTCTTCAATGACGCCTCATCTTCATTGCCGCAAAAGTCATCGCCACCCATCATCTTCCCGAGAACGCCAACACACAGCTACTACTGGCTTGGCCACGATATCGTCACCTTAGGCATCCTGCCCATCTTGGATACGTTGTTTCACCAGGGATCTTGCGAAGATGTCATTACGGGGCTGATGGCTTTGTGGCGCCATTGGATCTATTGGAAAGACGGCACGTTTAAGCTGGAAGACCCTTGGCCATTCTTTGCGCTGTATCACGTTTACTGGCCCGTGAGGTTTTTAGAGTCGCTGGTGAGGGGGCGGAAGTGGAGTCGGTATGTCTTTACTATTCTTTTGTTGTTGGTTTAGTTAAAACGTGTTCTATACTAATACACATGCTAGGATTAATCTTAGTACAACAAAGATGTTCTTAGATTAGAACAATAAGCTTATATTATTCTTTAATCTAAGAACTACAGATAGCCATAGGAATTAATTTGTTTAACCTCTAGATAGACAAGTACTTCTATATATTAGGACACGGTGTCTATTCCCACTACGCTAAATAACTAAAAAGGTGCGTATAATCTATAAATATAGATTATCCACAAATAGAATAGTATATATAGGCGCAGGGCACACTATACCCTATAGTCCTACTATGCGCGCACATGGGCTAACAATTATCCCCCTTCTTTAAAGGGCCTGTCCTTAGGCACTAGGCACTTACAAGACAGTGGGATAACCTATACTAGACCTCCCTTAGCCAAGCTTGTGCTAAGTTAATTCTATCCTAATTAGCCCTTACTAGGATATAATTGTAACAATAGGGCAAAATTGTTCGCCTATTGTTACATGCCAAGTTAACAGTAATAACAGCCTAACTTATAGATATATATAGAGAGTAGCTTGCCTATATTAGAATAGGTATATTCTTCTTATCCTTTTATATAAGACCTATAGGTGTAGGAATCTTATCCTTTTCTATATAGACGCACACTCCTATATGCCCTTAAGTTATATAGGATACCTTTTAGATGCCCTACATACCTATATTATTATAGGTATCTAAAAGGTATCCTATATAACTTAAGGGCATATAGGAGTGTGCGTCTATATAGAAAAGGATAAGATTCCTACACCTATAGGTCTTATATAAAAGGACAAGAAGAACATGCCTATCCTAATATAGGTAAGGTGCTCTCTATATATATTAGTAAGTTAGGCTATTATTAGGGCTAACTTAGTATAGAATAATAAGTAAATAATTCTATCCTATTATTACACTACCCCCTGCTATAGAAAAGGATAGTCCCTATCCTTTTATAATTAGGTTTAGATCCCTCTTTAAAGTAGTGCTCCTATAAAATAATTCTACCTTTACTTCTACCTTTAACTTTACTTTTTATTTATAGGGTATAGACCCTTATCTATAGCCTGCCTATATCTAGCCCTCTACCTACTAAATTTCTAATTCTTATATCCCTAATTTTTTAAACTTTTAATCTATACTATTAAAAGTCTAGTAAGTTTTAAATCTATACAATTAAGTATATTACTAATCTAAATTAGAGCTATATACTATATAAGTCCTAGTACTACTAGGAGTTCTACCTATTACTTATTACTATTTATATATAAAAGCTATTAGGGCTATTACTTAGGGGAAGTTTAATATTTTTAACTTTAAGTCTAAGAATTCTAAGAAGTACTAGTACTATATTTCCTAGAATAAGTTCTATAATCCTATTTATATCTAAGTCTAATAGGGTTCTTTAGCTAATTATAATAGATTCCTTTATTTACTAGCCTTAAATGTTTATACCTCTAAAATAGCTTAGATAAATACTATAGTCTAGTAGTAAACCTACCTAAAGGCTACAAAAAGGAGGAGACGCTTACTACTTATTAGATAGATATTAAGAAGTTTAAGGCTACTATAAGATAGGCTACTTAAACCCTAGCTAAATATATTATAGTTACTAATTCTTAGACTATAGGAGTAGAAGCTACTAATATCCTTCTAGCTTCTTACTACTCTATTATATCTAAATTATATAGGCTTTATAATAGTATTAATAAGATAGTTTTAGTAGTTAAGAGTATTATATAAGTGCTAGTCTAGCTTTAGAAGGAAATAGTAGTAACTTAGGAAGTAATATTATTAGCTATTACTAGGTTATCTAAGACTCTAAGAAAGATAGCTAAATCTACTCTATCTTATACTATTACTCTAAAACTAGCTAAGCTAAGTACTAAAAAGGTAAATAAAGCTTCTAGTCTAGGTAGGGTTACTTCTAAATTACATTCAAATCTAGGTTCTAATAGAGCTATAGATACTAAATAAAAGGAGGTTTTCTAGGGGTAGTATCCTAGAAACCTTGAAAGTTCTAAAATGCGTGTAAATCTAATAAGATAATCTATAATAGTAAGATAGTATTAGTACAAAGTAGGTTAATAAATTAATCTATACCTAAATATAATATAAATTAGGTTATATACTATATATAATTATTATAAAGTAATATTAGATCCTCTGTACCTTTTTCTTATACCTAAATCTATTTAGGTAAGCTCTATAGGGGACCTAGCTAATTTAGATACTATTAGTAGAATACCTATAATTTATAGGGAGCTCCTGTAAAGTTAGAGGCAGGATACTAAATAGGATTAGGATTATATCTAACCTACTTAACCTTATATTTTAGCTTAGATTAATATAATTTACTAGCTAGGATCTCTTCTACCTCCTATTCCTCTGTACCTTATATAAGGGTACTAGGGGGTTTTAGAGCCTCTTATCTAGGTAATAGGTCTTAGGGATCTTTATATAGTATATTAGGCGAAAAAATATTATAGATCTTAGAACTAGGTAGTAATTAGAGGCGATACGCATTTCCTACTTATTCTAATACCTTAAAGGGACCTTCCTATTATTTAGATAGTTTTTAGCTAGGTTATAAAATAGCAAGATTAGTAGTAGATAAATAAATATAGTTACTAACCCTCTAGTTAACTAGATAGTAATAGCAATTAGTAGTAGAGCGTATTTAGTCCTAAGCTCTTTCTATATTTTCTTTAGCGATCTTCTATATATTATGCATCTAAGTAGCTAGGGATAAGGCATCCTTATAGTTTAGTTTCTCTAGTATAGTAGATAGGGCCTTTTCTAGTTTCTAATACTAGCTTTACTTTAGTAAGGAGCTAAAGAGGAGCTAATATAGAGCTATACTAATAGATAAATAAGGAAGTGTACTTTAGGTATAGTCTATTATAGGTAATAACTTGCTCTAGTTATCCTAGTAATAGGATATAAAAGGCCTTAGTCTCTAATTAATATACTTATTTATAATCTTAGTTTGTCTATTAGTTTATTTATAGTAGGTAGTAGAGATCTTAACTTTAGTGCCTATAATCTAATATAATTTAGACTAGAAACTAGATATAAACTAAGGGCCTTAATTAGAAATAATAGTATCTAGAGTATATCTAAATTTATATACCTACTATATAAATAAGGTAGCTATACCTTAGGCGTCTATAGTTTTATAGTAAGGGATAGTAATAGCTTACTTTAATAGGTAATTAATAATAACTATAATCTAATTATAACTAAGTTAATCCTAGGGAAAATCCTTAAAATTAATACATAGGTGCTATATTAGTAGACTAGGGATAGGAAGGGGGTAGAGTATACTAGGGAGTTAGTGCTATCTTAGGTGTCCTCTCCTATATAGGATACAGTTCTAAATATAGTATTTAGAAGTTATCTCTATACCTTTCTAGTAGTATTATTAGGCTAGAATCTAATAGGTTTTAGTAGCTAATAGGTAGGTAGTAGATACTTAATTATAAGTTTTATAAATTAGTCTAGTGTATAGGACTAATATAGCAGGCACGCAAAGTTAATCCTAGTAGATAAGGAGTTTATTTTCTATCTAATAGTGCTTAGGCAACTCTAATCTTTCTATTAGGAATAAGGACCTATTTTCTTAAAGAAGAGTTTTAATAAGTTCTAGGGATCTAAGAGTTATAGGGTTCTAAACTACTATAATTAAAGTAAGGATTAGTAAGGAACACTTAGCTAGGTAGTCTTGCGCTAAGTTAGAGTTAATTTAGGGGTATAACCTATCTAGGGTAATTATTACTTATAAGTAATTATCCCTTTACGTAGTCTTAAGGTTAATTATATCCTATTCCCTTCTACTTAGGATATTAGCTTAGGCGTTATAAGATCTAGGACTATACTTAATTTAGAAGTTAAAGGGACTTATAACCTCTAGCTATCTAGCTTACCTAGCACTAAGGACTTTAGTAAATATATAGTACTCTAGTGCTTAGTAGTCTATATATACTATAATAAGGTGCTAAGTACTTATTAGGTTAGCACGCTATTTCTTAAAGGCGTAGATTATTACAAATAATTCTTTGTTATAGATTTCCTAGTTAAGTTTAGAACTAGTAAGGGTCTAACTAAAGAAGGATATAGGGTACTATTTCCTATTAGGATACTCCTATAAGAGGATAGCTATAATAACTCTATTAGAGGCGTCTATCTCTAGTTTTAGAGGATACTTAGGATAGAAGTAAGCTAAGCTTAGGATTACTAGCAGGGCATTCCTAAGCTAGTTAAAGGCTTGTTAACATTCTAAAGTCTATATAAATAGGGTAGCAGGGCTCTAGAGAGTAGTTAAGGGCTTAGCTGTCTAAGAGAGGTTTTCTACAAATTGCTAGTAGAATCTAGTAAATCCTAGGAAGGACTTTACTCTAGTTATTGTCTTAGGAGCGGACTAGTTTTAGAGTACTTTAACTCTCTTAGGATCTACCTCTAAGCCTTTGTTAGTAAGGATATATCCTAGGTAACAGGTTCAAGTTATATAGAATTCGCTTTTCTTAATATTAGCCTGTAATCTAGCTAAACAAAGACGCTTAAGGACTAATCTAGCTTTGTAAAGATTTTAGCTTTAGTTAGCTAGGATAGGAGATTATCTATATAGGGTATTAGATACGCGTCCTTTCGCGTTAAGCTATTAAGCTTACAGTAATCTATATAGATCCTAAGGCCTCTATTTAGCTTCTTAATATATAGGATAGGAGAGGTAAATAGGCTCTAACTAGTCTTAATAAAGCCTTTCTAGAGGTGCTCTTATATATATTCCTTAGTGGCCTAGAGTTCCTTAGTATTTTAATAATAGAGGGGACTCTAGTAGTTTAGAAGGGGTTCCTCTAGGACTATCTTATAGTTATAAGGCTAGTAGATTAGAAGTTTATTAGCCTTAGCCTTATTAAAGACGTCCTAATAGGAGTTATAGTTAGATAGGAGCTTCTAATCTAATAAGCTATAGTTAAGAGTATCCTATTTAGATAGGGTTTAGATCTAACACTTAATCTTATATAGGCTAGTAGTAAAGAATTTATTAGAAGATTTTTTTATATTAAAATAGAAAGCATTAGTAGAAATAGTAGTAATTTAGAATTTTGCAGGTAGGGTAACAGTTAGCAATTAGACTAGGGTAGGTAGCGTAATAGGTTTAGTAGCAGCCCTATAAGTAGCTAGGATTTTAAGTATACTATATATCCTATTAATTAAACTAGGACTATTTTAGTTCTAATTCTCCTCTTTATCCTAAAGGGCGTCCCTTTATAAGATATTATAGGTAACTAGAGTAGATAGGACTTGCTATTAGAGTTATACTAGAATTAGAGGTATAGGGTTATAGGTTAGAGGATATTTCTCTAGCTAGATTAGTTAAGATTTATCTGTATTAACTAGGATTTAGAACTATTTTAGCTAGTGTTATTTAATAATATAATCCTAAGAACCTAAGTCTACTATTATAAAGGGGCAGTTATACACCTTATAGCTACTAACTATTATATAAAGGTAAATATAGTAGGTAACTAGGGAGGTAATCTAATCCTAGAACCCTTTAATAGTAAGCTTATATAGTAGCTTTTAGATAGGTACCCTAAGAGTAGAAGAAATATTATAAGTAATTTTTAAATTAAGAAATAAGTAACCTTACACCCTAGTATCTACTAAAGCGTTTAGGTAAATACTAGATCTATTAAGGCATAGGGTTATACATGCAAGTAAATAGGAACTAATAAATAATTTAGTTAAGGAAAGGTTTAATAGGTTATATTAAGTTAGGCCTAGGAAGGAGGATCCTCCTAGGCGTTATTATTTCCTATCTAGTAGCTATCTAAAGTAGTTAATTTAGTAGTTTCTTCTTCCTTAGAATTCTTAATAACCTACTCTATATCTATAGCCTAAATCCTAGGGGGTTTAGGGTAGTTACTAGAGAAGTGCCTAGGCTTTCTATAATTATAGCAAGTTCCTAGGGTTCCTGCTATAGTAGGGCTAGGATTAGCTAGAGTAGTAGATAGGGGTTAATTATTTTAAGGGGTAGTGCCTTATTATTATAAGTAGGGTATATAAGGTTTAGCTATTAAAGGTTTATTCTAGGCTTTCTAATTAGCGTCTAGATAGCACTAGTTTCCTAAGTATTAGGAGGGGGTTAGTCCTTTTCTAGATAATAGAGTAGTCTATATAGGAGTAGATAAGGTAAGGTATAGGTAGTATTCTATATTAAAAGTAGTAAAATAATCTACTATACCCTTAAAATTATTATGCTAACTTTGTTAGAAAGCAAGGTTTAGTATCCTTAGGGAAGGTGTAATCTTTATCTAGAGGTAGTAATACTACTTTAATTAGGGTACTTCTCCTCTAATAGCAAGACTCTAGAATTATAATTTAAAAGTAGGGAATATCTCTATAGTATTTATATATAGGTAGTTAAAGATAGTCTAACTCTTAGCTATCTTATTATCTATAATTAAGTAGGTATAAAGGAGAGTAATTATCTCCTTAGCTTTTTAGAACTAAAGACTTAGGGAGTTAAATAGGTAATATAGCTCTAAGTACTCTCTTACTAGTCCTAAGTAGTATCCCTAGACTAACACTATCTATATAATAACTTAGGTAAGTAGGGTATCTAAAAGGTATCCTATATAACTTAAAGGCATATAGGAGTGCGCGTCTATATAGAAAAGGATAAGATTCCTACACCTATAGGTCTTGTATAAAAGGACAAGAAGAACATGCCTATCCTAATTATAGGCGAGCTGTTCTCTATATACATTAGTAAGTTAGGCCTTTATTAGGCCTAACTTGGCATAGAATAATAGGTAGGTAATTCTGCCTTATTATTATAATCTTAGTAATAGGATATAAAAGACCTTAGTCTCTAATTAATATACTTGTTTATAATTTTAGTTTATCTATTAGTTTATTTATAGTAGGTAGTAGAAACTTAACTTTACTATATATAATCTAATAGAACTTAGACTAAAAACTAGATATAAACTAGGGGCCTTAATTAGAAATAATAGTATCTAGAGTATGTCTAAATTAGTACACCTACTACACAAATATAGTAGCTATACCTTAGGCGTTATAATAATAAGGTAGAATTGCTTGCCTATTATTCTATACTAAGTTAGCCCTAATAAAGGCCTAACTTATTAATATATATAGAGATTAGCTTGCCTATATTAGGATAGGCATGTTCTTCTTATCCTTTTGTACAAGACCTATAGGTGTAGGAATTTTATCCTTTTCTATATAGACGCGCACTCCTATATACCTTTAAGTTATATAGGATACCTTTTATACTAATAGTGTAGAAATATTTGCCTTAGGCTAGTAAATCTAGGTTAGTGCACACTAGCTATAGTACTAGGTTAGCTTTAGGTTGCATAGACCTAGTGCTTAGGTTAGGTTTAGGTTACATAGGCTATAGGCTTAGGTTAGGTTTAGGTTACATAGGCTATAGGCTTAGGTTAGGGTTAGGTTATATAGACCTAGTAGTTAGGTTAGGTCTTATATAAGTAGATATTAGTTAAGGTTATATAAGTAGTATATAGGTTATAGCTATTCTTATAGTTATATATAAAATATACTATATATAGAGCTTTAAAATAGTATTATATCTTTTTATTATAGCTATTAATTATTATAATATTACAGCTCTTAATATTTACGCAGTAGAGGTTTAGTGCACTCCTTTACTAATATAGGTGTATTATCCTTAGTTACCTTAGAATCTTCTAAACTACTAGAAATTAGAACCTCCTATCCTTTAGCTATCCCTGTGTTTACTTACCTAAAGCTAGCTAGAAGCTTAAAAAGATCCTCTATAATATTATCTAATATAAACTTACTACCTATTATAGGAGAATCCTATTCCTTACTAGAAATAGTATATTTAAGAACTATAAGCTACTAAATTATCTATATAGAAAGGTAGTGCCTCTAGTCCCTAATAAGGTCCTTACTAGTGTTAAATACTCTTTTAACACTAACCCCTATAGTCTAGATACGTAGAATATCACGTGCTACCTATTTAAGTTAGGGATAGGTAGGGTTATTTAATTTCTACTAGTCTAGGATATTAAAACTATCTCCTTTTATAACGTAAGGAGTGCTAAGGTATATTCTACCCTCTTAGCGTGTTAAGCCTCCTTTACACTTATTAGGGAGACTTAGGGAGCTGCTTAACTAGGAGTAGTATAGTAGTAGTAGCTTTCTAAACTACTCCTTACCCTATAATTATCTAGTAGAAGCTATTAAAGGTTAGGGAGAGCTAGGGCGTTAGGTGTTATTATATTAATCTAGGTATTTAAGGAATTATTAGTAGTAGATATATTTATTATAAGGATCCTAAGTATTATCCTAGCCTAATATTTAGCGTATACTATTATAAATATATATAATTAATATACCTTATATACTATAATCTTTTATAATAGATCTAGGATAGTAGTATAGTTAAATAGGTAGCTATGCTCCTTATCTATCCTCCTATAGTATTTTAAGAGTTATTCCCTACCCTTTTTAGTAGCAGCTTTTACTACCTTCAGCTATTTAATATTTTCTTAGTTACCTAAATCCTCTCCTAAGTTATTATTTATCTTATCTAAGAAGTTAAAAAGCTAGTTATATATTAACTATAAGTATTAAACTTAAGGTTTCTAGTTTTAGCTAAGGTAGGTAGTTACGTCCTTAAATTTTTCTAGTATAGTAGTAACAAGCTTAAGGTAGTGCTATTCTCTAGAGGATAGTTAAAGTTGCTTAAGATCACAGGCGCTAATAGAGTTATTATCCTCTCTAGAAGCGCTAGTAGAGTTTGTTACAATTTCTTACTAAAGCTAATTATTAATATAGTCTTTAAGGTAAAGAGCGTAAGAGTATATATTATATATAGAGTTCTATTAAGTTAGTATATCTTATATAACTAATAGATATTCTTATAGTAGTAGGTTCTATTAGGTAGTAATATAATACTTAAATTATTATAGTAATTAATTAATTGTAATATATATTATTCTAATCTAATAGTAGCTTAGTATATACTAAAAAAATATAATAAATATATAACTTCTTAAGTAAGTTTAGAACTAATATATTAGACTTAATCCCTTATATCTACTACTTAGGTATAGACTTATCTAGGGCTAAATTATAAGGGGCTGCTATCTAGAGGTGTGTAATAACATCCTAGACTACTAGGTTAATAATATAGGCAAGGCATGGCACTATACTTTTACTTAGGCTCTACTAGATCCTATCCTCCCTAAGCTTAGCCTTAAGCGACTAAGCTAGTGTGCTATTGTTACTAGCGTTGTTAGAAGTAATAGCTAATAGCTTTTATTTACAGCCTGTCTCTCTAAGAAGGTAATATACTTCTATTACTATTAATTTACTAGTATACTGTCTATAAAGGGGTATAAAATCTAGAAGCTTCTTGTAGAGCTACTATTAATTAGTAATATAGTAGCCTTTTATAGCTAGGAAGCTAAGATAGTTGCTTCTAGACTAGGCGTCTAAGGTAAGGGAGATCTTTAACTTCTTACCTAAGTTAGTAAGAAAGGAAGTTTTAATAATAGTATATTACTCCTAGAATAGCTTCTAAAATTTATAATAGGTAATTAGTATAGAGTTAGGCCTAAGGAATTAAATACATTATTAGAACGCAGGTTGCTTAATTATCTAGAAAGACTAATTACTATCTACTACTACCTATACTAGTTTAGATTTAAAGGTAGCCTAGGTGTATAGTAGGATTATCTTGTTACTCTTATAGGGAGTAATATAAGGACTAGGTGTTTTTCTATAAATAGGAGTTATAACCTGCAGGTAGTTTTATAACTTTAGATAGTTAAGAAGGTGCTTTATACTAATTCCTTTTACTAGTAGGTGCTATAAGGTAAACCTATAGGTATATAGCCTCCCTAAAATCACTCTATATCTAGCCTATATAGGCAGGGCTGCCCTATTATAGGTAAATAGAGGTAGAATCTATAGCCTACTTAGTATTTTCCTACTATATATTCTAGATTTAAAGTAGCTCCTTTTTACTCTTACTTAGATTAGGATTTAGGAGTAGATATTTAAGTAGGGTTAGGGTCCTACGTAGTCTACCTTTTAAAATATAGGTTACTATAGCCTTAAGATTATAGAGGGTATCTAGAAGATATAGGAGATCTTGTAAAGAAGCTATAGATAGTATTAGGTAGTAATAGAAGGTAGTAGAGTAAATATAATATTAGTAATAGAATAGTGTGTAGGGATAAGCGCTCTCTATCTCTAGTAATTAAGTTTATATAATAAGTAAATAGGATACTAAGTAGGTTTTTATATTTAGAAGGAGAAATAGAGTAATTTTAGTTGTATAAGACTACGCGCGTGATTATTAGCTGTAATTAATATTATAAAGTCTGTATAGTATTAATTATAATAATAGACCCCCTAAATTCTGCTAGTTAAACTATATTAAAGTATAGGCTAGCTTAGTATATCCTAGTTAGAAAATCTATTAAAATTAGTCTTAGCATTATTATTGTTGTCCCCTAGACCTAGATTGTACTTATTACTACTACCCTTATCTATCTTAAAATCCTCCTTAGCTTCCTCCTTATATATACTATTACCCCTAACTATATATTAGTTGCTATAATTAATAGTAGTATCCTTATTAATACCCTAGATTAGTGTAAGTTCCTATTACCTAGTACTATTAGTATATTTATATAATAAAGGGCTAAACTTACTACTACTCTTTAGCTATTACTATCTATAGCTTATCCTTTATAAGACTACTAATAAACTCTTACTAACTATCTCTTGCCTACTTATTCTTAAAAGTATTATTTATAAGGTTAACTAATCTATCTTAATAGATTTTGCGCATTATTTTATAAAGAATTCTACTAGAGCCCTATAAGTAAGTAATTGTATAGCTTATAGTTAATTCTTTGCTAGACTTTCCCTTAGTATATTACACGTCCTTAATAGATTTCTAGTAGCTTCTAAGCGTAGTTTAATAATTAATATTAGCCTACTTTTTATAGATAATATCTAAGGTAGTCTATAGCTACTTGCCTACTAATTATTAGTATAGGTATATAATAATCTACTATAGTAACTTATAGCTTTTCTTCTTATTATATCTCTTCTAATTTAGTTGCTCCTAGCGTTCTACTTAATACTACTACTTATCCTTTTTACTAAGGCGCATATATTACTATAATTTTTTAATCTTCTTCTTAAGCTAGGATTATACTATATAGTCTAATATATTTATAGCCTTAATTTCCTGTACCTCCTAATCTTAAAGTGCTATATAATCTCTGTGCTATATAGCGCGCGCAGTATTACTTAAAGGACCCTTATATAGAATAAATATATAGGTAGGTCTTGTAATAACTTAGGTAGGTAGGGTATCTAAAAGGTATCCTATACAACTTAAAGGTATATAGGAGTGCGCGTCTATATAGAAAAGGATAAGATTCCTATACCTATAGGTCTTATATAAAAGGACAAGAAGAATATATCTATCCTAAATATAGGCAAGCTGTTCTCTATATATATTAGTAAGTTAGGCCTTTATTAGGCCTAACTTAGTATAGAATAATAAGCAGGCAATTCTTACCTTATTATTACACTACCCCCTCCTATAAAGAAAGGATAGTCCCTATCCTTAGGATTAGGTTTAGATCCCTTATTAAAGAAAAGCTCTTGCAAAATAAATCTACCTTTACCTCTACCTTTACCTTTACTTTTTGTTCCTAGGGCACAGACCCCTATCCTTAGCCTACCTATAACTAGCCCTCTACCTACTAACTTTCTTATTCCTATATCCCCTATTTTTTAATTATTTAACCTAATCTATCTAAAATCTAGTAAGTATTTAATCTATATAATTAAGTAGTTGCTAATCTAAATTAGAACCTTTAGCTATACTAGTACTATATCTCCTAGAATAAGTATTGTAATCTAGTAAGTATCTAAGTCTAATAGGGTTCCTTTACTAATCCTAGTAGATTCCTTCTTTTATTAGCTAAGAGTACTCTACCCTTAGGGGTGCTCTAGATAAGTACTATAGCCTAGTAGCAAACCCTACTAAAGGGGATAAGGATAAGGAAGCTATAGTTACTTATTAAAAGGATATTAAGTAGTTTAAGGCTACTATTTAAGAAACTACCTAAAACCTAGCTAAGTACGTTACTATTACTAATACTTAGACTAAGGGTATAGAAGCTACTAAGATCCTTATAGCTATATATTATACTACTATATCTAATTTATATTAGCTTTAGAACAGTATCTATAAGATAGTCTTAGTAGTTAGGGGCTTAATAAGGGCTATTAATAAACTTAAAGAGGAATTAGCACTAAATTAGGAGGTAACCTTCCTAGTATAGGCTAAGATAAAGGCTTTCTACTATAACAAGGCTAGGCTAAAAATAGCTAGCGCTTACTAGATACCTAGGCTAGACTTAAACAAGGTTTATAGGTTAGCGCTAGGGTCTAGCACTATTATCTTAGGCTAAGCTTAGCTAAGATATATATATTATACTATATAAGGATTACTTAGCTTAAGTATTCTTATACGTACCTTTTAGACTATAGCTAAGTAGTATAGGTAGGGGAGATAATGTAGTATTTATTTTATAGGTAGGGCGCCTACCTTATTATATCTACAAGAAGGAGTCTAAATTAGTCCTATCTCCTACCCCTACTCCTATACCTACTCTAAACCCTACTACACTAGTTATCTAGAAGCTAGCTAAGAAAGATAGTCTAGGTGCTATCTTAGCTAATATAGAGTCTAAACTAGGTTCTAATAGAGAGATAGATATAGAATAAAGAGGTTTCCTAGGGGTAGTATCCTAGGAACCTTAAAGGTTCTAGGACAGTTCTAAATAGGATATAATAATAAATAGCAATAAGAATAATAGTAATAAATAGTAGTTAATAGATAATATGTAGCTAAATAGGATATAAATTAGTTCTAATATTAGGTATAATTATTATAAAGTAATATTAGATCCTCCTTGCCCTTTTCCTAGGCTTAAATCTATTTTAGTAAGCTATATAGGGGACCTAGCTAATTTAGATACTATTAGTAGAATACCTATAATTTATAGGGAGCACCTATAAAGTTAGAGGTAGGATACTAAATAGGATTAGGATTATATCTAACCTACTTAACCTTATATTTTAGCTTAGATTAATATAATTTGCTAGCTAGGATTTCTTCTACCTTCTATTCCTCTATACCTTATATAGGGGTAGTAGGGGGTTTTAGAGCCTCTTATTTAGGTAATAGGTCTTAGGGATCTTTATATAGTATATTAGGAGAGAAAATATTATAGATCTTAGAACTAGGTAGCATTTAGAGGTAATACGCATTTCCTACTTATTCTAATACCTTAAAGGGACCTTCCTATTATTTAGATAGTTTTTAGCTAGGTTATAAAATAGCAAGATTAGTAGTAGATAAATAAATATAGTTACTAACCCTCTAGTTAACTAGATAGTAATAGCAATTAGTAGTAGAGCGTATTTAGTCTTAAGCTCTTTCTATATTTTCTTTAGTAATCTTCTAGGCGTTATATATCTAAGTAGCAAGGGATAAGGTATCCTTATAGTTTAGTTTCTCTAGTATAGTAGATAGGGTCTTTTCTAGTTTCTAATACTAACTTTACTTTAGTAAGAAACTAAAGAGGAGCTAATATAGAGCTATACTAATAGATAAATATAGAAGAGTACTTTAGGCATAGTCTATTATAGGTAGTAGGTTACTCTAGTTATCTTAGTAATAGGATATAAAAGGCCTTAGTCTCTAATTAATATACTTGTTTATAATCTTAGTTTGTCTATTAGTTTATTTATAGTAGGTAGTAGAGATCTTAACTTTAGTGCCTATAATCTAATAAAATTTAGACTAGAAACTAGATATAAACTAAGGGCCTTAATTAGAAATAATAGTATCTAGAGTATGTCTAAATTAGTACACCTACTATATAAATAAGGTAGCTATACCTTAGGCGTCTATAGTTTTATAGCAAGGGATAGTAATAGCTTGCTTTAATAGATAATTAATAATAACTATAATCTAATTATAACTATATTAATCCTAGGGAAAATCCTTAAAATTAATATATAGGTGCTGTATTAGTAGACTAGGGATAGGAAGGGGGTGTAGTATACCTAGGATTAATTGCTATCTTAGGTGCCCTCTCCTGTATAGGATATAATTCTAAATATAGCGTTTATAGGTAGTCTCTATACCTTTCTAGTAGTAATATTAGGCTAGAATCTAATAGGTTTTAGTAGCTAATAGGTAGGTAGTAGATACTTAATTATAAGCCTCTTAAATTAGTCTAGTGTATAGGACTAATCTAGCAGGCACGCAAAGTTAATCCTAGTAAAGAAGGAGTCTATTTTCTATCTAATAGTGCTTAGGTAACTCTAATCTTTCTATTAGGAATAAGGACCTATTTTCTTAGAGAAGAGTTTTTATAAGTTCTAGAGATCTAAGAGTTATAAGGTTCTAAACTACTATAATTAAAGCAAGGATTAGTAAGGAACGCTTAGCTAGGTAGTCTTGCGCTAAGTTAGAGTTAATTTAGGGGTATAACCTATCTAGGGTAATTATTACTTATAAGCAATTATCCCTTTAAGTAGTCTTAAGGTTAATTATATCCTATTCCCTTCTACTTAGGATATTAGCTTAGGCGTTATAAGATTAAGGAGTGTACTTAATTTAGAAGTTAAAGGGACTTATAACCTTAAGCTATCTAGCTTGCCTAGCACTAAGGACTTTAGTAGATATAAAGTACTCTAGTGCTCTATAATCTATATATACTCTAATAAGGTGCTAAGTACTTATTAGGTTAGTACGCTATTTCTTAAAGGCGTAGATTATTACAAATAATTCTTTATTATAGATTTCCTAGTTAAGTTTAGAACTAGTAAGGGTCTAACTAAAGAAGGATATAGGGTACTATTTCCTATTAGGATGCTCCTATAAGAGGATAGCTATAATAACTCTATTAGAGGCGTCTATCTCTAGTTTTAGAGGATACTTAGGATAGAAGTAAGCTAAGCTTAGGATTGCTAGTAGGGCATTCCTAAGCTAGTTAAAGGCTTATTAGCATTCTAAAGTCTATATAAATAGGGTAGCAGGGCTCTAGAGAGTAGTTAAGGGCTTAGCTATCTTAGAGAAGTTTTCTACAAATTACTAGTAGAATCTAGTAAATCCTAGGAAGGACTTTACTCTAGTTATTATCTTAGGAGCAGACTAGTTTTAGAGTACCTTAACTTTATTAGGGTCTACCTCTAAGCCTTTATTAGTAAGGATATATCTAAGGTAATAGGTATAGGTTATATAGAATTTGCTTTTCTTAATATTAGCCTATAATCTAGTAGAATAAAGACGCTTAAGGACTTTTTAAATATAGTCCTTATAAGTAGTAAGGTCTTTAGAGTAGATAAGGATATTATCTAGATAGGTAATATAGAAGTTATCTAAATAACCTATTAGTATATTATTTATATAGCGCTAATAGGTTATAGGTCTATTATATAGCCTAAATAGTAGGACTTTATATTTATAGGTACTATACCTAGTATAGAAAGTAGTGTACTCCTCTAAGTTAGGGTCTATTTAGATCTTATTAAAGGTAGTATAAATATCTAATTTTATAAAGATTTTTACTTTAGCTAGATAGGATAAAAGATTATTTATATAGGGTATTAGATATACGTCCTTTTATGTTAAGCTATTAAGCTTATAGTAATCTACACAGATCCTAAGGCCTCTATTTAGCTTCTTAACGCATAGGATAGGAGAGGTAAATAGGCTCTAACTAGTCTTAATAAAGCCTTTCTATAGGTGCTCTTATATATATTCCTTAGTAGCCTAGAGTTCCTTAGTATTTTAATAATAGAGGGGACTCTAGTAGTTTAGAAGGGGTTCCTCTAGGACTATCTTATAGTTATAAGGCTAGTAGATTAGAAGTTTATTAGCCTTAGCCTTATTAAAGACATCCTAATAGGAGTTATAGTTAGATAGGAGCTTCTAATCTAATAAGCTATAGTTAAGAGTATCCTATTTAGATAGGGTTTAGATCTAACACTTAATCTTATATAGGCTAGTAGTAAAGAATTTATTAGAAGATTTTTTTATATTAAAATAGAAAGTATTAGTAGGAATAGTAATAATTTAAAATTTTATAGGTAGGGTAGTAGTTAGTAGTTAAACTAGGGTAGGTAGTGTAGTAGGTTTAATAGCAGCCCTATATTTAGCTAGAATTTTAAGTATACTATATATCCTATTAATTAAACTAGGACTATTTTAGTTCTAATTCTCCTCTTTATCCTAAAGGGCGTCCCTTTATAAGATATTATAGGTAACTAGAGTAGATAGGACTTAGTATTAGAGTTATACTAGAATTAGAGGTATAGGGTTATAGGTTAGAGGATATTTCTCTAGCTAGATTAGTTAAGATTTATCTGTATTAACTAGGATTTAGAACTATTTTAGCTAGTGTTATTTAATAATATAATCCTAAGAACCTAAGTCTACTATTATAAAGGGGTAGTTATAAACCTTTTAGCTACTAACTATTATATAAAGCTAAATATAGTAGGTAACTAGGGAGGTAATCTAATCCTAGAACCCTTTAATAGTAAGCTTATATAGTAGTTTTTAGATAGGTACCCTAAGTATAGAAGAGATATTATAAGTAATTTTTAAATTAAGGAATAAATAACCTTAGGCCCTAGTATCTACTAAAGCGTTTAGGTAAATACTAGATCTATTAAGGTATAGGGTTATATATACAAGTAAATAGGAACTAACAAATAATTTAGTTAAGGAAAGGTTTAATAGGTTATATTAAGTTAGGCCTAGGAAGGATAATCCTCCTAGGCGTTATTATTTCCTGTCTAATAGCTATCTAAATTAGTTAATTTAGCAGTTTCTTCTTCCTTAGAATTCTTAATAACCTATTCTACGTCTATAGCCTAAATCCTAAGGGGTTTAAGGTAGTTACTAGAGAAGTGCCTAGGCTTTCTATAATTATAGTAAGTTACTAGGGTTCCTATTATAGTAGCGCTAGGAGTAGCTAGCGTAGCAGATAGGGGTTAATTATTTTAAGGGGTAGTGCCTTATTATTATAAGTAGGGCATATAAGGTTTAGCTATTAAAGGTCTATTATAGGGTTTCTAATTAGCATCTAAATAGGACTAGTTTCTAGAGTATTAGAAGGGGGTTAGTCCTTTTCTAGATAATAGAGTAGTCTAAGTAGGAGTAGATAAGGTAGGGTATAGGTAGTATTCTATATTAAAAGTAGTAAAGTAATCTACTATAGTTTTAAAATTATTATACTAACTTTATTAGAAAGCAAGGTTTAGTATCCTTAGGGAAGGTGTAATCTTTATCTAGAGGTAGTAATACTACTCTAATTAAGGTACTTCTCCTCTAATAGCAAGACTCTAGAATTATAACTTAAAAGCAGGGAATATCTCTATATTAGTTATATATAAGTAGTTAAATATAGTCTAACTCTTAGCTATCTTATTTCTAGTAATAAAGTAAGTTTAAAGGAGGGTAATTATTTCCTTAGCTTTTTAGAATTAAAGACTTAGGGAATTAGATAGGTAACGTGGCTCTAAGTATTCTCCTACTAGTCCTAAGTAGTGTCCCTAGACTAACGCTATCTAAGCTCTAGAAAAGGGGTAGTAATTAGTAGTAATCTCTAGCCTATCCTAAATAGATACTTACTATTATCTAAAAGTAGGATTAGCACTATTACTAAGTATAGAGATATTTAGTGTCTTTTTAGATTATCTCTTAGCTTTTATAGTATATACTATAAGGTTTAATATAGAAGCTAAAGACTAGCTAGGTTAGGTAGTACTCTATATCTCCTTATAAAGGGAGGTGTTATATAACTAATTAGTAAGTTACTTTACTTATTCCTCTAACCTCTTCTTTTTAGATAGGGTTAATATATATTTATCTTTAAGAGAGGTGTTACTTTAAGATTTCCTAGGAGTATAAGGTAACTTAAGAGACAGGTAGGAAGTAGGTCCTTCTAGGAGGGCGTTGTTAATTACGTCCTCCTTATCTAATTTCTTTCTATTAGTAAATAGGCTTTTAAAAGTAGCTAAATTAGATATCTATTCTTTACCTTTATCTAATATTTTAGTAGTTAATAAGAATAATAAATCTTTTATTTAGGGGGATAGTTATAGAAGGATATTAGCTTTACCTCTAATTCCTCTAGGCTTTTATTAGTCTCTAGGTCTCTACCTTAATAGAATCTAACGCGATTTTTCTAAAGGTAATCTAGCACTACCTATAGGTCTAGAAGTCTAAGCCTATAGGCTTTAGTTATTAGAAGTTCTAATAGCTATTCTAACTGTAGAGTTGCAGGGTTAGATAGCTACTAGAACTAAATTAGTAGCTTAAAATAACAACAAGTACGATATTCTTAAATACTATTACTAGCTAGGATAATATTCTTCTTATAATATAACAACTTAGGTAGGTAGGGCATCTAAAAGGTATCCTATATAACTTAAAGGTATATAGGAGTGCGCGTCTATATAGAAAAGGATAAGATTCCTACACCTATAGGTCTTGTATAAAAGGACAAGAAGAACATATCTATCCTAAATATAGGCGAGCTGTTCTCTATATACATCAGTAAGTCGGGCCTTTATCAGGCCTGACTCGGCATGGAACAATGGGTAGGCAATTCTTACCTCATTGTTACAGGTCTACCACTACAAGACCTACCTTAACTACGCTGCTAAATCATAGCCTAGATCTCTTGCTACTTAGAGGCAAATCCCTAGTTAAATTAGCTAATACTATAATAATCTAATAGGATCATTATATTTATTAGACTCTCCTATTCTACTACCTTAAATCTATTAGGTACTTTATACTTAGTAGGGGAAAGAGGGCCCTTAGGTACTAGAGAAATAGTGCTATCTAAATTGATAGAGGGCTCTTACTTAATATAAGTAGGCTCTATTATAGTTAGAATATAATTAAAGTATATAATAAAGTTTGCAATACTATAAATTGCTAATAGTAGGAGGTAGGCAGGTAAGGTAGATTTTAGGTGTTGTTGTGTTTTTCTAGTGTATAGATTTTTTCTTGATACTAGCGCTAGCTATTTGCCTAACTATAGCGTATACTTAAACTAGTGGTGTACTATCCTAGACTCTACACCCTATTCTGCACTATTTTTACTAGCATACACGCCACTATATTAGTATTATTAAATTAAGTTTGTTAAGCTAACCTAGTAGGTGTAATATTACAGTTAATTATAATAGTATTTATATATTAGGTAGTATTTAAGATTTTCTATAGATTTAGCTCTAATATTATTACGTTATTTACTGCGTATTTAACGCGTATCTAATATTACTATATTATTTACCACGTATCTAATATTATTACCTAAATTTAACTCGTCCTATACCTTAGTAACGCCTTTATCCTATAACATATCCTCTAATTCCTCTAATTTTTGCTCTAGAGCTATTAACACTATAAATCTCTCTATAACACTAGCTACACTATTATAGCTAGGACTAAGTAATTAGTAGGTAGATCTACTAGTAGAAAATAATTGCAAAAGGATTTAGCTAAGAAAGCTACTTAAAACCCTATTAAAAACAAGGATAGAATAGACAAGAAAAAGTATTAGTACAAGCTAGGTAGTAAGTATATTATAGATTTTAATTATATTCCTAAGCTAATAATAGTCTATGGCTATCGCGCTAAGGGAGATTAAGTAATACTAGAAAAGCACTAAGCTCCTCCTGTGCAAGCTGCTATTCTCTTAACTTGTACGTGAGATTACCTATAACGTAGGTTAGCTAAAGGACTATTGCTTCTAGAGGTATACAATTAAAGCTATTTAAGAATCTATAGAAGCCTTTCTTATTAGGTTTTTAGAAGGTATGTTTTAGTAAAAGTATGCCTAGTTAATACTATAGCTAAGAAAATAGGCTATAATATAAATACAATTTATATAAAGATGGTACCTATTTAGGCTAAGGATTTATAGCTAATAAAGTACTACTATTAAAAATTTAGTAGGAACGACTTTACTTAGAGTTTCTATATATATACTATACAGGATTACTTAGTTCTCTTATAGATTAATTAAGCTCTATACTATAATAAATGCCTATAATAAATGCCTATAATAAATGCCTATAATAAATACCTGTAACACATACCTATAATACATGCCTGTAATATATACCTATAATAAATGCCTATAATAAATGCCTATAATAAATACTTATAATAGATACCTAAGATATATGTCTATTATATATATACTATAAGTAGATTATGTAAGACCCTAACCCTACCCTAAGCCTATAGACTATGTAACCTAAACCTAACCTAAGCCTATAGCCTGTGCGAAAATTTGTAGTTAGGTTTAGGTTAGGTTCAGGGTCTAACATAAGCTAACCTAACTCTAACCTAACATATACCTATTTACTACCCTAATTTGCCTATTATTCTATACTAAGTTAGCCGTAATAAAGGCTTAACTTATTTATGTATATAGAGAGCAGCTTGCCTATATTAGGATAGGCATGTTCTTTATATTCCTTTTATACAAGACCTATAGGTGTAGGAATCTTATCCTTTTCTATATAGATGCGCAGTCCTATATACCTTTATATTATATAGGATACCTTTTAGATGCCCTCCCTACCTATATTAATATATTATAAGAATAATATTATCCTAGCTAGTAATAGCATTTAAGAATATTGTATTTGTTGTTATTTTAAGCTACTAATTAAGTTCTAGTAGTTGTCTAACCCTATAACTCTATAGTTAGAATAGCTATTAGAACTTCTAATAACCAAAGCCTATAGGCTTAGACTTCTAGACCTATAGGTAGTGCTAGATTACCTTTAGAAAAATCGCGTTAGATTCTATTAAGGTAGAGACCTAGAGACTAATAAAAGCCTAGAGGAATTAGAGGTAAAGCTAATATCCTTCTATAACTATCCCCCTAAATAAAAGATTTATTATTCTTATTAACTACTAAAATATTAGATAAAGGTAAAGAATAGATATCTAATTTAGCTACTTTTAAAAGCCTATTTACTAATAGAAAGAAATTAGATAAGGAGGACGTAATTAACAACGCCCTCCTAGAAGGACCTACTTCCTACCTGTCTCTTAAGTTACCTTATACTCCTAGGAAATCTTAAAGTAACACCTCTCTTAAAGATAAATATATATTAACCCTATCTAAAAAGAAGAGGTTAGAGGAATAAGTAAAGTAACTTACTAATTAGTTATATAATACCTCCCTTTATAAGGAGATATAGAGTACTACCTAACCTAGCTAGTCTTTAGCTTCTATATTAAACCTTATAGTATATACTATAAAAGCTAAGAGATAATCTAAAAAGACGCTAAATATCTCTATACTTAGTAATAGTGCTAATCCTACTTTTAGATAATAGTAAGTATCTATTTAGGATAGGCTAGAGATTACTACTAATTACTACCCCTTTTCTAGAGCTTAGATAGCGTTAGTCTAGGGACACTACTTAGGACTAGTAGGAGAATACTTAGAGCCACGTTACCTATCTAATTCCCTAAGTCTTTAATTCTAAAAAGCTAAGGAAATAATTACCCTCCTTTAAACTTACTTTATTACTAGAAATAAGATAGCTAAGAGTTAGACTATATTTAACTACTTATATATAACTAATATAGAGATATTCCCTACTTTTAAGTTATAATTCTAGAGTCTTGCTATTAGAGGAGAAGTACCTTAATTAGAGTAGTATTACTACCTCTAGATAAAGATTACACCTTCCCTAAGGATACTAAACCTTGCTTTCTAATAAAGTTAGTATAATAATTTTAAAACTATAGTAGATTACTTTACTACTTTTAATATAGAATACTACCTATACCCTACCTTATCTACTCCTACTTAGACTACTCTATTATCTAGAAAAGGACTAACCCCCTTCTAATACTCTAGAAACTAGTCCTATTTAGATGCTAATTAGAAACCCTATAATAGACCTTTAATAGCTAAACCTTATATGCCCTACTTATAATAATAAGGCACTACCCCTTAAAATAATTAACCCCTATCTGCTACGCTAGCTACTCCTAGCGCTACTATAATAGGAACCCTAGTAACTTACTATAATTATAGAAAGCCTAGGCACTTCTCTAGTAACTACCTTAAACCCCTTAGGATTTAGGCTATAGACGTAGAATAGGTTATTAAGAATTCTAAGGAAGAAGAAACTGCTAAATTAACTAATTTAGATAGCTATTAGACAGGAAATAATAACGCCTAGGAGGATTATCCTTCCTAGGCCTAACTTAATATAACCTATTAAACCTTTCCTTAACTAAATTATTTGTTAGTTCCTATTTACTTGTATATATAACCCTATACCTTAATAGATCTAGTATTTACCTAAACGCTTTAGTAGATACTAGGGCCTAAGGTTATTTATTCCTTAATTTAAAAATTACTTATAATATCTCTTCTATACTTAGGGTACCTATCTAAAAACTACTATATAAGCTTACTATTAAAGGGTTCTAGGATTAGATTACCTCCCTAGTTGCCTACTATATTTAGCTTTATATAATAGTTAGTAGCTAAAAGGTTTATAACTACCCCTTTATAATAGTAGACTTAGGTTCTTAGGATTATATTATTAAATAACACTAGCTAAAATAGTTCTAAATCCTAGTTAATACAGATAAATCTTAACTAATCTAGCTAGAGAAATATCCTCTAACCTATAACCCTATACCTCTAATTCTAGTATAACTCTAATAGCAAGTCCTATCTACTCTAGTTACCTATAATATCTTATAAAGGGACGCCCTTTAGGATAAAGAGGAGAATTAGAACTAAAATAGTCCTAGTTTAATTAATAGGATATATAGTATACTTAAAATTCTAGCTAAATATAGGGCTGCTATTAAACCTACTACACTACCTACCCTAGTTTAACTACTAACTACTACCCTACCTATAAAATTTTAAATTATTACTATTCCTACTAATACTTTCTATTTTAATATAAAAAAATCTTCTAATAAATTCTTTACTACTAGCCTATATAAGATTAAGTGTTAGATCTAAACCCTATCTAAATAGGATACTCTTAACTATAGCTTATTAGATTAGAAGCTCCTATCTAACTATAACTCCTATTAGGATGTCTTTAATAAGGCTAAGGCTAATAAACTTCTAATCTACTAGCCTTATAACTATAAGATAGTCCTAGAGGAACCCCTTCTAAACTACTAGAGTCCCCTCTATTATTAAAATACTAAGGAACTCTAGGCTACTAAGGAATATATATAAGAGCACCTATAGAAAGGCTTTATTAAGACTAGTTAGAGCCTATTTACCTCTCCTATCCTATGCGTTAAGAAGCTAAATAGAGGCCTTAGGATCTGTGTAGATTACTATAAGCTTAATAGCTTAATATAAAAGGACGTATATCTAATACCCTATATAAATAATCTTTTATCCTATCTAGCTAAAGTAAAAATCTTTATAAAATTAGATATTTATACTGCCTTTAATAAGATCTAAATAGACCCTAACTTAGAGGAGTACACTACTTTCTATACTAGGTATAGTACCTATAAATATAAAGTCCTACTATTTAGGCTATATAATAGACCTATAACCTATTAGCGCTATATAAATAATATACTAATAGGTTATTTAGATAACTTCTATATTACCTATCTAGATAATATCCTTATCTACTCTAAAGACCTTACTACTTATAAGGACTATATTTAAAAAGTCCTTAAGCGTCTTTATTCTACTAGATTATAGGCTAATATTAAGAAAAGCAAATTCTATATAACCTATACCTATTACCTTAGATATATCCTTACTAATAAAGGCTTAGAGGTGGACCCTAATAAAGTTAAGGTACTCTAAAACTAGTCTGCTCCTAAGATAATAACTAGAGTAAAGTCCTTCCTAGGATTTACTAGATTCTACTAGCAATTTGTAGAAAACTTCTCTAAGATAGCTAAGCCCTTAACTACTCTCTAGAGCCCTGCTACCCTATTTATATAGACTTTAGAATGCTAATAAGCCTTTAACTAGCTTAGGAATGCCCTACTAGCAATCCTAAGCTTAGCTTACTTCTATCCTAAGTATCCTCTAAAACTAGAGATAGACGCCTCTAATAGAGTTATTATAGCTATCCTCTTATAGGAGCATCCTAATAGGAAATAGTACCCTATATCCTTCTTTAGTTAGACCCTTACTAGTTCTAAACTTAACTAGGAAATCTATAATAAAGAATTATTTGTAATAATCTACGCCTTTAAGAAATAGCGTACTAACCTAATAAGTACTTAGCACCTTATTAGAGTATATATAGATTATAGAGCACTAGAGTACTTTATATCTACTAAAGTCCTTAGTGCTAGGCAAGCTAGATAGCTTAAGGTTATAAGTCCCTTTAACTTCTAAATTAAGTACACTCCTAGATCTTATAATGCCTAAGCTAATATCCTAAGTAGAAGGGAATAGGATATAATTAACCTTAAGACTACTTAAAGGGATAATTGCTTATAAGTAATAATTACCCTAGATAGGTTATACCCCTAAATTAACTCTAACTTAGCGCAAGACTACCTAGCTAAGCGTTCCTTACTAATCCTTGCTTTAATTATAGTAGTTTAGAACCTTATAACTCTTAGATCCCTAGAACTTATAAAAACTCTTCTCTAAGAAAATAGGTCCTTATTCCTAATAGAAAGATTAGAGTTACCTAAGCACTATTAGATAGAAAATAGACTCCTTCTTTACTAGGATTAACTTTGCGTGCCTGCTAGATTAGTCCTATACACTAGACTAATTTAAGAGGCTTATAATTAAGTATCTACTACCTACCTATTAGCTACTAAAACCTATTAGATTCTAGCCTAATATTACTACTAGAAAGGTATAGAGACTACCTATAAACGCTATATTTAGAATTATATCCTATACAGGAGAGGGCACCTAAGATAGCAATTAATCCTAGGTATACTACACCCCCTTCCTATCCCTAGTCTACTAATACAGCACCTATATATTAATTTTAAGGATTTTCCCTAGGATTAATATAGTTATAATTAGATTATAGTTATTATTAATTATCTATTAAAGCAAGCTATTACTATCCCTTGCTATAAAACTATAGACGCCTAAGGTATAGCTACCTTATTTATATAGTAGGTGTACTAATTTAGACATACTCTAGATACTATTATTTCTAATTAAGGCCCTTAGTTTATATCTAGTTTCTAGTCTAAATTTTATTAGATTATAGGCACTAAAGTTAAGATCTCTACTACCTACTATAAATAAACTAATAGACAAACTAAGATTATAAACAAGTATATTAATTAGAGACTAAGGCCTTTTATATCCTATTACTAGAATAACTAGAGCGAGCTACTACCTCTAATAGACTGTGCCTAAAGTACTCTTCTATATTTATCTATTAGTATAGCTCTATATTAGCTCCTCTTTAGTTCTTTACTAAAGTAAAGCTAGTATTAGAAACTAGAAAAGACCCTATCTACTATACTAGAGAAACTAAACTATAAGGATACCTTATCCCTTACTACTTAGATATATAACGTATAGAAGATTACTAAAGAGAATATAGAAAGAGCTTAAGACTAAATACGCTCTACTACTAATTACTATTACTATCTAGTTAACTAGAAGGTTAGTAACTATATTTATCTATCTACTACTAATCTTGCTATTTTATAACCTAGCTAAAAACTATCTAAATAATAGGAAGGTCCCTTTAAGGTATTAGAATAAGTAAGAAACGCGTATTAACTCTAATTACTACTAGGTTCTAAGATCTATAACATTTTCTCCCCTAATATACTATATAAAGATCCCTAAGACCTATTACCTAGATAAGAGGCTCTAAAACCCCCTAGTACCCCTATATAAGCTATAGAGGAATAAGAGGTAGAAGAAATCCTAGCTAGTAAATTATATTAATCTAAGCTAAAATATAAGGTTAAGTAGGTTAGATATAATTTAGATCCTATTTAGTATCCTATCTCTAACTTTATAGGTGCTCCCTATAAATTACAGGCATTCTACTAATAGTATCTAAATTAGCTAGGTCACTTACGTAGCTTACTAAAATAGATTTAAGCCTAAGAAAAAGGTAAAGAGGATCTAATATTACTTTATAATAATTATATCTAATATTAGAACTAATTTATATCCTATTTAGCTATATATTAGGCTATTAACTACTATCTATTACTATTATTCTTATTACTATTTATTATTATATCCTATTTAGAACTAACCTAGAACCCTTAAGGTTCCTAGGACACTACCCCTAGGAAACCTCTTTAATCTATATCTATCTCTCTATTAGAACCTAGTTTAGACTCTATATTAGCTAAGATAGTACCTAGACTAGGCTTCTTTACTAGCTTCTAGATAACTAGTGTACAGGGTTTAGAGCAGGTGTAGGAGTAGGGGTAGGAGCTAGGACTAATTTAGACTCTTTCTTGTAGAACACCTTTATCTTAGCCTACACTAGGAAGGTTGCCTCCTAATTTAGTGCTAATTCCTCCTTAAGTTTATTAATAGCCTTTATTAAGCCCCTAACTACTAAGACTATCTTATAGATACTATTCTAAAGCTAATATAAATTAGATATAGTAGTATAATAGGTAGCTATAAGGATTTTAGTAGCTTCTATACCCTTAGTCTAAGTATTAGTAATAGTAACGCACTTAGTAAGGTTTTAGGCAGCTTCTTAAATAGTAGCCTTAAACTATTTAATATCCTTCTAATAAGTAACTATAGTATCCTTATCCTTATCCCCTTTAGCAGGGTTTGCTACTAGGCTATAGTACTTATCTAGAGCACCCCTAAGGGCAGAGTACTCTAGGCTAATAAAAGAAGGAATCTACTAGAATTAGTAAAGGAACCCTATTAGACTTAGATACTTACTAGATTGTAATACTTATTCTAGGAGATATAGTACTAGCACTTCTTAGAATTCTTTAACTTAAAATTAAAATTATTAAACCTACCCCTAGCTAGAGCCCTAACTACTCTTATATAAAGAGCGCGATAAGCAATAGGGAGGACTCCTAGTAGTACTAGTACTAGTATAGCTAAAGGTTCTAATTTAGATTAGTAACTATTTAATTATATAGATTAAATACTTACTAGATTTTAAATAGATTAGGTTAAATAATTAAAAAATTAGGGATTTAGGAATAAGAAAGTTAGTAGGTAGAGGGCTAGTTATAGGCAGGCTAAGGATAGGGGTCCGTGCCCTAGGAAGAAGAAGTAAAGGTAAAGGCAGAGGTAAAGGTGGATTTATTTTGCAAAAAGCTCTTCTTTAATAAGGGATCTAAACCTAATCCTAAGGATAGGGACTATCCTTTCTCTACAGGAGGGGGTAGTGTAATAATAAGGCAGAATTGCCTGCCTATTATTCTATGCTAAGTTAGGCCTAATAAAGGCCTAAGTTACTTATATATATAGAGAATAGCTCGCCTATAGTTAGGATAGGCATGTTCTTCTTGTCCTTTTGTACAAGACCTATAGGTGTAGGAATCTTATCCTTTTCTGTACAGACGCGCACTCCTATATGCCTTTGAGTCGTATAGGATACCTTTCAGATGCCCTACCTACCTAAGTCGTTATATAAGTAGAGTAGGGACTTCTATTACTTTATACTTTACCTATAGCTAGTTAAATCTTTTACTTAGTTAGTTTATCTTTATATTATATATTATAAACTAAACTATATTACTTTTTAGGAACTTTTTAGCTAGGTATTAGGACTAGTTTATTACGTCTTATTATTATTACTATTAGAATATAATAGTAGCTTACACTAGCTCTACACCCCTCTATAGGTGTAATAAGAACGCTATAGCCTCTTTATAAGGATTCTTAGGCTTTACTAGTAGTAATATTATCTTTTATAGTATATCTATAGTATACCTATTTAAAAGCAGGTTTAGGCTAATACTAGTTATACTAGAGTCCCTATTATTAAGTGCAAGTTAGTAGGCTAGTAGGTAGTTAGGCTAGTTAGTCTGCTTAAAGCATACTATTATACGCAGCACTACCTATACTTCTTAGTTTACCTGCTCTATCCTGCTATCTATCTAGGGGTAGTATGCAGTAGATAGTAACTAGTTTATCTTTATTATCTAGTATAATATTATCTAGAAGAATCCTAACTAGTCTAAGCCTTAGTTAGTAATAATAGAGGATAGGAAGCCCTAGAACTACTACTAGTTATCCTAGAAGATCCTTGCATAATAATTAGCTACTATAGAGACTATTACTTTAAGCTAAATATATTTATATAACCTATTAGTAATAACTAATAGGGACTAGGGTTTACTATTATCTTTTATAGGTAGGTTAACTATAAAATCTATAAATATTTAGGACTAGTATTATAACGCAACTAGTATAGGTTATAATAGACCCTATTAGCGCTTCTAGGAGATATAAGCACTATAATAATAGTAGTTTTAAATATACTACGCAACATCTCCTAATATTCTATCCTAATAATAGTTGCAGTGTAGTATTTAAAATATTATATTCTTTTCTAGATATCCTACTAAACCTAATTTATATACTTGCTATATAATAATAGTTATAAGGGGTTCCTATATTAGTAACTAAATAACACCCCTCTAAAGCAAAGTGCTATATGCGCTAATTATATAGTCCCTAATCTATTACTTTATATTAGCTAAAACTAGGAAAGACCTAGCGCCTTTCTAAACTATATTAAGACATACTTAGTATATCTTATCTTTTAGTACTACTTTGTCCTATAGTATCTATATATGTAGGTTAGCAAAGAGGCTAGCGCCCTTTAGTAACTTAGACGCCTCCTCTACTTCTAACACTATAACCTAAATTAATTTAGGGCGCATTACTAACTATAGTATTACTTTAGAGGAGTTTAAATCTTGTAGTTACCTACTTAAGGTATTAGGTTATCCTATAAGATAGCTAGGTCTATACTATAGGATATACTAATATTTTAAAAGTTCCTCTACCTAGTAGTACTATTACTTGCTTAAGCTTTAAAGGCTAGTAAAGTACTCTAAGTTTTTATAGTCTATAAATATTATAAATAGCTTATAAACGCTCTATAACTCTACTAACTAACTTTTAAAATACTTAATAATAGTAAGTAATTCCTTATTATATATAGTGTAGTTTTATCTCTCTAGTATTAGTACTATAGAGTAGTAAGTAACTAGGCGCTAGATACCCCTAACTTTTTATAATAAGTAACCCCTAAGAGTATATCCTAAATAGTCTACTTCTAATAATATTTCTTTAGCTAGGTCTTATTATATTTATACTAGTCCTAATATAAAAGCCTTTTTTAGTATAGTAAATATACTTTATTCTTCCTCTCCTTATTAGAATAGGGTATTCTTCCTAGTTAGTTAGTTTAAAGGCGCTACTACTTTAGAAAACTTTATAATAAAATTATAGTAGAAGTTAGTAAAACCTAGAAAACTCCTTACCTCTCTTATATTCCTTAGGGATTCCTATTCCTATACTACCCTAAGCTTTTTAGGGTTAGGTCTAAGTAATTTGCCTGCCTTAATAATATAGCCTAGGTAGCGTACCTTCTTAATACTAAAAGTATATTTCTCTAAGTCTAGGTATAGCCCTACTTCCTTTAATAGTGTAAGTATATACTTTACTTTTTCTATATAGTTAAACTAGTCTCCTTCTAAATAAATTAGGATATTATTAAGGTAGGCTATTATATATAATCTAAGTAACTCTATAAGCGTAGTATTAATATATTATTAGAAAGTAGATAGCACACTACTAAGACTAAATAGATATACTAACTATTTATATAACCTAAACTAGGTGTAGAAAGTAGTTAAGGACTTATAACCTTCTACTATTCTAACTTTATAAAAGGTAGTATAAATATCTACTTTTATAAACTAATTTACGCTAGATAGCGTGCGTAAAGTTTCCTTAATAAGTAGTAGTAGGTATTAGTCTAAGGTTATTATACTATTAAGTATCTAGTAATCTATATAAAGACGCTAACTACCTAAGAGCTTCTTTACTAGTAATACTAGGGCTCTAGCTATAGAAGAGCTTACTTAAATCTAGCCCTTGTCTATTAATTTAGTAAGTTATATTCTTAGTTCTAGTAATTAGTTACGCGATATAGGGTATAGGGGACCCTATAGGGGGTTAGGCTAGGTTCTATTCAGGAGGGTTATTAACTAAATATAGTAATCTATACTACCCTAATAAGGTAGCAAAATGCTTACTAATTCTTTGTTAAATAGGTCCCTAAACTCTTGCAGCTCTAGTAGTAACTTTATCTTCCTAGTTTTATACTTAGGTTTATAGGGGACTATATTACTAGTAATATAGATAGTGTGTATTATAATAATAAGGCAGAATTGCTTACCTATTATTCTATACTAAGTTAGGCGTAATAAAGGCCTAACTTACTAATATATATAGAGAGCAGCTCGCCTATATTAGGATAGGCATGTTCTTCTTGTCCTTTTGTACAAGACCTATAGGTGTAGGAATCTTATCCTTTTCTATATAGGCGCGCACTCCTATATACCTTTAAATTATATAGGATACCTTTTAGATACCTTACCTACCTATGTTATTATATATATATTAATAGGACTTCTATTATTAACACTTCCTAGATACTTTATTAGGTATAAGTTATATATTACTTATAAAATATCTAGTATATTTATAACAAAAATTTATACCTATATATCTTCCTATTAAGATTCACGCTTTAGCAACCCTGCTATAACTAAACCTAAGATAATAGAGATATAAGTAGGATATAGGTGTCTCCTGCTCTCCTACACTACTATATTCCCTACCTCCCTAATTATTAATTTACCTTATAGAATATCTATAAAAACGCCCTCTCTATATAACTATAGTCCACCTAGTATTAATTAATAGGATAGATTAGGTACTATATAAGCTAAAAGCTAAGACTACTAACTATCTAAATTATAGTCTAAAGCTACTAACTATAAAATCCTTATACCCTTAGTTATTCCCTAGGTATATTATAAGGGTTATAGGGGAATATTAATAAAGTTCCTACTAATCTATCTTACTAACTTTTCCTTAACTACACTAAAACACTAGCACCCTAAATTAACTATTACTTACACGTTCTCTACTCTACCTAGGAGGAGGGGAATAAAGAAGGGAGGATTATTTAACCCTACCTTAATATCTAGGGGACACTTAATAGCCTCTACTATTAATAATTCCTCTATTATAGTGTCCTCCTTATACCCCTAACTTAGCCTAGGGTTAGAGGTAGCTAGTTTCCTAAATTAGGGCCGCTTGCTAATACTATAACTATCTTAACACCTACTAGTTATAGTAATAGGGTATTAGGACACACCTACGCAAAATAACCACCCTATCTATACTAGGTATAGACCTTTACTAGTTTTTATATATTAAATAGGTCCTATAGAATCTAGTTAGGATATAATATTAGTAGTTTAGTATATATACTTAATAAGGCTGCTACTTCTACTATATTTATATAACTATCCTAATCTAGAGTAGACTTCTACTAAGGTTCCTTAGACTTACTAGCCTAAAGAAAGCCTAGTTCTAGGGAGGCTATTTTAATATCTACTATAATTATCTTATATTCTGCTATAGCTATATTATAGTTTATCCTAGAGACTCCCCTATTAAGGGAAACTAAGTATATATAGCTATTAAGTAATTAGTGTAGTTATAAAAGCTTTTATTTATTATCCTAGCATAGACCTCCTAACTATATAAGAAGCTATACAATTTTTTTAAAGAACTTTATAAAAGGCTAATTATAGCCCTAATATAGATATTCTAATATAACTTAGGTATACTCCTGCCTATAATAATTACTATAATAGAATACTAGGTAATTAAGAAACCTACTTATATCCTAATATATATATATACTATCCTTAAAGTATAGTACTATAGTATACTAGACTATAGGTAATAACTAGGACTAAATATATATAAACCTTACCTCTTTATCCCTAATAAAGACCTTATCTGTGAAGGGCTTGGGCTTATGCCTAAGCCTAGGTCTAACACAAGACGGACCAAGTCTAACACTACTACTAAGCGAACACACTAGACACCTATAAAAAGGCGTGGAGGGCTTACCTCTCCTTTAAGATACTAAGTACTATTATTAACACTTATTAAATTCTCCCTTAAGGCTAGTCTATAATATTTTAGTATCTTCTTCTAAATATACTATAATAGTAATAAGAGATAGACGCGCTAGATGTTTAGAATAATTAGGTGCAACCTAATATAGTAGAAAGGCTAATATAGCAGGTCTATAGATTAATAGAATAATAGGCTTAAGACTCTACTATAATAGCTATACTATATTAATAGAATAAGGAAATATGTAATTAGATTCTATCCTAACCCTCCTCTAAGCCTGCTAGGTTTAATAATCTACTACCTCTACCCCCTTCTACCTTATAATACAAACCCTTCCTAGTTAGCTTACTATATAATAGCACTAAGGTAAACTTTTCCTCCTAGTAAATAACTATAGAATTTAAACTGCGTGCAGATAAAGTCTTTATTAGGGATAAGGAGGCAAGGTTTATATATATTTAGTCCTAGCTATTACCTATAATCTAGCGCGCTATAGCACTATACTTTAAGAATAGTGCACGTAAGCGTTAGGATATAAGCAGGTTTCTTAACTACCTAGCGTTCTATTATAGTAACTATTATAGGCAGGAGTGCGCCTAAGTTATATTAGAATACTTATATTAGGGCTAAAATTAGCCTTTTATAAAGTTCTTTATAAATTTTATATAGCTTCTTATATAGTTAGGAGGTTTATACTAGGATAATAAATAGAAGCTTTTATAACTTTAGTAATCTCTTAATAGCTATATACGCTTAGTTTCCCTTAATAGGGGAGTCTCTAGGATAAACTATAATATAGCTATAGAGGAATATAAGATAATTATAGTAGATATTAAAATAGCCTCTCTAGAACTAGGTTTTCTTTAGGCTAGTAAGTCTAAGGAACCCTAGTAGAAGTCTACCTTAGATTAGGATAGCAATATAAATATAGTAGAAGTAGTAGCCTTATTAAGTGTACTTACTAAACTACTAATATTACGTCCTAACTAGATCCTATAGGACCTATTTAATATATAGAAACTAGTAAAGGTCTATACCTAGTATAGATAGGGTAGTTATTTTATACGTGTATATCCTAATACCCTATTACTACAACTAGTAGGTGTTAAGATAGTTATAGTATTAGCAAGCGGCCCTAATTTAGGAAACTAGCTACCTCTAACCCTAGGCTAAGTTAGGGGTATAAGGAGGACACTATAATAGAGGAATTATTAATAGTAGAGGCTATTAAGTGTCCCCTAGATATTAAGGTAGGGTTAAATAATCCTCCCTTCTTTATTCCCCTCCTCCTAGGTAGAGTAGAGAACGTGTAAGTAATAGTTAATTTAGGGTGCTAGTGTTTTAGTGTAGTTAAGGAAAAGTTAGCAAGATAGATTAGTAGGACCTTTATTAATATTCCCCCGCGACCCTTATAATATACCTAGGGAATTACTAAGGGTATAAGAATTATATAGTTAGTAGTATTAGACTATAATTTAGATAGTTAGTAGTCTTAGCTTTTAGCTTATATAGTACCTAGTCTTTCCTATTAACTAATACTAGGTAGACTATAGCTTTATAGAGAGGGCGTTATTATAGATATTCTATAAGGTAAATTAATAATTAGGAAGGCAGGAAATATAGTAGTATAAGAGAGCAGGAGACGCCTATATCCTACCTATATCTCTATTATCTTAGGTTTAGTTATAGCAGGGTTACTAAATTAAGAATCCTAATAGGAAGATATATAGGTACAAATTTTTATAATAAATATACTAGATATATTATAAGTAATATATAACTTACGCCTTATAAAATATCTAGGAAGTATTAATAAGGGAAGTCCTATTAATATATATACTATCTATATTGCTAGTAATATAGTTCCCTATAAACCTAAGTATAAAACTAGAAAGATAAAGTTGCTACTAGAACTATAAGAGTTTAAGGACCTATTTAATAAAGAGTTAGTAAGCAGTTTGCTACCTTATTAAGGTAGTATAAATTACTATATTTAGTTAATAACTCTCCTAGATAGAACCTAGCTTAACCCCCTATAGGGTCCCCTATACCCTATATTACGTGATTAATTACTAGAACTAAGAACACAACTTACTAGATTAATAGATAAGGGCTAGATCTAAGTAAGCTCTTCTATAGCTAGAGCTCTAGTATTACTAGTAAAGAAGCTATTAGGTAGTTAGCGTCTTTATATAGATTACTAGATACTTAATAGTATAATAACCTTAGACTAATACCTACTACTACTTATTAAGGAAACTTTACACACACTATCTAGCGTAAATTAGTTTATAAAAGTAGATATTTATACTACCTTTTATAAAGTTAGAATAGTAAAAGGTTATAAGTCCTTAACTACTTTCTACACCTAGTTTAGGTTATATAAATAGTTAGTATATCTATTTAGTCTTAGTAGTGCGCTATCTACTTTCTAATAATATATTAATACTACACTTGTAGAGTTACTTAGATTATATATAATAGCCTACCTTAATAATATCCTAATTTATTTAGAAGGAGACTAGTTTAACTATATAGAAAAAGTAAAGTATATACTTACACTATTAAAAGAAGTAGGACTATACCTAGACTTAGAGAAATATACTTTTAGTGTTAAGAAGGTACGCTACCTAGGCTATATTATTAAGGTAGGCAAATTACTTAGACCTAACCCTAAAAAGCTTAGGGTAGTATAGGAATAGGAATCCCCTAGGAATATAAGAGAGGTAAGGAGTTTTCTAGGTTTTACTAACTTCTACTATAATTTTATTATAAAGTTTTCTAAAGTAGTAGCGCCTTTAAACTAACTAACTAGGAAGAATACCCTATTCTAATAAGGAGAGGAAGAATAAAGTATATTTACTATACTAAAAAAGGCTTTTATATTAGGACTAGTATAAATATAATAAGACCTAGCTAAAGAAATATTATTAGAAGTAGACTATTTAGGATATACTCTTAGGGGTTACTTATTATAAAAAGTTAGGGGTATCTAGCGCCTAGTTACTTACTACTCTATAGTACTAATACTAGAGAGATAAAACTACACTATATATAATAAGGAATTACTTACTATTATTAAGTATTTTAAAAGTTAGTTAGTAGAGTTATAGAGCGTTTATAAGCTATTTATAATATTTATAGACTATAAAAACTTAGAGTACTTTACTAGCCTTTAAAGCTTAAGCAAGTAATAGTACTACTAAGTAGAGGAACTTTTAAAATATTAGTATATCCTATAGTATAGACCTAGCTATCTTATAGGATAACCTAATACCTTAAGTAGGTAACTACAAGATTTAAACTCCTCTAAGGTAATACTATAGTTAGTAATGCGCCCTAAATTAATTTAGGTTATAGTGTTAGAAGTAGAGGAGGCGTCTAAGTTACTAAAGGGCGCTAGCCTCTTTGCTAACCTACATATATAGATACTATAGGACAAAGTAGTACTAAAAGATAAGATATACTAAGTATGTCTTAATATAGTTTAGAAAGGCGCTAGGTCTTTCCTAGTTTTAGCTAATATAAAGTAATAGATTAGGGACTATATAATTAGCGCATATAGCACTTTGCTTTAGAGGGGTGTTATTTAGTTACTAATATAGGAACCCCTTATAACTATTATTATATAGCAAGTATATAAATTAGGTTTAGTAGGATATCTAGAAAAGAATATAATATTTTAAATACTACACTGCAACTATTATTAGGATAGAATATTAGGAGATGTTGCGTAGTATATTTAAAACTACTATTATTATAGTGCTTATATCTCCTAGAAGCGCTAATAGGGTCTATTATAACCTATACTAGTTGCGTTATAATACTAGTCCTAAATATTTATAGATTTTATAGTTAACCTACCTATAAAAGATAATAGTAAACCCTAGTCCCTATTAGTTATTACTAATAGGTTATATAAATATATTTAGCTTAAAGTAATAGTCTCTATAGTAGCTAATTATTATGCAAGGATCTTCTAGGATAACTAGTAGTAGTTCTAGGGCTTCCTATCCTCTATTATTACTAACTAAGGCTTAGACTAGTTAGGATTCTTCTAGATAATATTATACTAGATAATAAAGATAAACTAGTTACTATCTACTGCATACTACCCCTAGATAGATAGCAGGATAGAGCAGGTAAACTAAGAAGTATAGGTAGTGCTGCGTATAATAGTATGCTTTAAGCAGACTAACTAGCCTAACTACCTACTAGCCTACTAACTTGCACTTAATAATAGGGACTCTAGTATAACTAGTATTAGCCTAAACCTGCTTTTAAATAGGTATACTATAGATATACTATAAAAGATAATATTACTACTAGTAAAGCCTAAGAATCCTTATAAAGAGGCTATAGCGTTCTTATTACACCTATAGAGGGGTGTAGAGCTAGTGTAAGCTACTATTATATTCTAATAGTAATAATAATAAGATGTAATAAACTAGTCCTAATACCTAGCTAAAAAGTTCCTAAAAAGTAATATAGTTTAGTTTATAATATATAATATAAAGATAAACTAACTAAGTAAAAAGTTTAACTAGCTATAAGTAAAGTATAAAGTAATAGAAGTACCTACTCTACTTATAGTAGTATTAGACTTACTAGGGAACTTATATAAGACTATATATATAGATCTGCTAGAGAGAGCTACTAATAACCTACTACTAAGCTAGAAGCTTTAGGACTTATAACTAGGCCTAATAGTTACTCTAGAAAATAAAGACGTAATACTAGATAAATAGGAAGTAGAAGAGATCCTTTATATAAAGAATATAAGAGGAAAAGGGAAGTATTAAGTCCTAGTAAAATAGAAGGGGTATATTAATCTAATATAGCACCTACTAGAGGTAGTATAGGATACTAAGGCTCTAGATAGGTTTAAGAAATAGTATAGGTGTGGAAATTTAGATCACTAAGGTTAGGAATGATTTGGGAGATGGATTATTAGATTGTATCTACTACGATCGTACTCATATATATAGAGCTTCAGCTACCCTTACTAGAAGGTGAATAATTAGTAAACCTTCCTTACTAGAGCTCCTGCTTTTTATTAGGCACTTAGCAGTAAGCTAGTAGTTGATTAGATAGTGGGTTATACAGGGGTATTAATTAGGATTAATTAGGATTAATTAGGATTAAGATGCTCCGTAATCTAGTTAATATCCCTCCTATAACACACCCCCTAGGTATAGGTAGATCTTTTGTTATTATAGTTACGCTTGTAGTTAGTAGGTAGTGTAGCTAATTAGAGCGTTATATATCTAAAGGGTTAAATTAGCTTACCCTTTAGATACTAACTAGCGCGCCTTCCTTATTTAGCCTGCGCTTGCGCGTGTAGATATTGTCTAGACAGAGCTCTATAACTCTATCTACCTAACTATAATCTTTACTATAGCTTAAGTTATAAGATTATCTAACCTTAAAGATCTAAACTATACTTATATCCCTACTAACCTATCTTAGTTAAAGTTAAAACCTACTACTTACACTTGCTCTACCCGCGCTGCCCTTATTACCTCCCGCGTAGCTAAAGCTATAGTTACTAAAGCTACTACTACTAAAGAAGAGCGTGCTACTACTAAGCGTAAGGCTATTACAGAGTATATAGTAGCTAAGCGTGTAGCTACTACTACTATAGCTAAGATTGCAAAGCTAAGGTAAGGCGCTCCTACTCTAGCTCCTACTACTCTAGCTCTAACTCTAGCTCCTGCTCCCCCCTAGACCCTACCTAAGGCCCCTACTCCTGCGCCTGCTCCCTCTCTAGCTCCTAAGGAGACCCTAAGATCCTCCTACTATAGAGAGCCTAGTATTTATTATGCTAAAACTTATCTAAATTATCTACGCTTAGCGCTCTTTAATAAGTCTAATAGTAAGTGCTATAACTCTTCTAGTAGGGGGACTTAGTACTAGTAGTACTCCTTTAGGTATAGCTATATCCTAATATATATAATCTATATAAGAATTTTTCCTTTATAATACTTTTAGCAAGATCTTATACTAATAAACTAATAGCCCTAAGCTTGCCTAACACTCTACGCTGTCCTTCCTAGTAAGGAAGCAGGTAGGTAAGAGCTAAGACCTTCTTAAGGATAAGAAGTAAAGGGTCTTAGTGCTCCTTAAGGAGAGCAAGGCTAAATAGCAGGAGCTAGTAAAAGCTGCTACTACTACCGCCAAGCTTGCGCGTAAGGCTACTTCTATAGCTAAGGGTGCCTAGAGCTCCTTATTAGAAGATAAGGACTCTAGCTCCTCTAAGGTTCCCCCTATAGATCCTAGAATAGGGTAACCTAGGTAGCCCCCTATAGACTCTAAGGCACGCTTTGCGCGCGTAATAGAGCTCCTTAGGGAAGCTGCCTAGTTAATAATAGAGAGGTAGGCTATAGTTAGTTATTTTTGTATTATATTAATAGATCTTATATACTACCTTACTTTAATTAATACTATATAATATATACTCTACTATTATATAACTTTAGGTGCTCCCTAAACCTTATAAATTATTATATAGTTAGGTTTTTAGTAAGCCTATTAGCTAGTATATTACTAGTAGGTAGGTAGGTAATATAGAAAGATCCCTTTACATGCTCTTGCCTAAGCTATATGTTTTAAATATCTACATAGCGCAGCTTAGTAGTAATCCTTTTATTATTACCTACTACTAACCTAATAGTTTATTAATTATTATAATTAATTATCTAGGTAGTATCTAAAGTAAGGTGTATTTTAGTTAAAAAGCGTTTTAACGCTATTACTTCTTTGCTTACTTACTTAAGCGCAAGGAGCTCTACCTTAGTAGTTAAAGTAGTAATAGTTAATTGTTAAGCTGCCTTCTAAATTATAGGTCCTCTAAAGAGCGTAATTAGGTATCTATATAATAATTGCTAAGTATTAATATTATTAGTAAATAACGCATTACTATATATTATAAGCTTATTAGGATCCCTATTCCTATATTAGATTAATTAGTATTAAGTTTAGTATAGATAGATAATTACTTAATTAACCGTATTAAAGTGTTGTTTAGATAGGTTAGTAAAGTATTAGGAGAGCTAGGAGGCTATATAGGTAATATTAGGGCGTACTATAATTAAGGTGTAAAGGATTAATCTAACGCGCTCCTAATAGTCCTTAATCTCCTTTTTAGTGGCTTCTCTAGTGCTCTTTTTAATATCTTTACTTAATAGTAGTGTAGTAGGGAATTTTCCTATCTCTGCTAGATTAAATTTCTTTATAATCTTGTTAATATATTTATTATAAACAAGCGTTATTGTCTGTCTCTTTCTATCCTAGATTACTCTTACCCCTAGAAACCAGCTTACAGGTCCCTTCTCTTCTATAGTATATCTTTGCTTTAGAGCTTAGATAACTTTGTAAGCTTAGCTTGCGTAGTTTTAGTAATAGAGCGATAGGATATTGTCCACATAGAATATTAATAAGATACTGCGATCTTTATTAAAGAATAGGCATAGCTCCTCTTTAGAAGCAATAAGCTTATTTTCTTAGAGTGTAGTTAAGAGCTTATTATACTATAATAATAGTAAGTCTTTTAATCTATATAGAGCTCGTTTAAGCTTAACGCACTTCCTAGGTATTTAATATCCTTTAGGTAGCTTATAGATAACTATAGGGTGTTAATCCCTTAAGGCGTTAAGGAAAGCTCTAACAACGTTATATTAATATATCTTAAGGTTAAACTTAGCTCTAATAGCTATTATAGTCCTAAAGGTTTAAGCTACTAGGGTAGCTGCGTAGGTTAAATAAATTAAGTTAGTAAGCTATAGATCTCCTCTTACTACTATCCTTGCTTTGCACTTAATTAGGTAACTATCCTAATTAAGCTTGTATGTAAACACCTATTTAAGTAGGAGTAGATAATCTCCTTTAGTTAGCCTATTAATCTCCTCCTAAGTACTAGCTTTTAGTAGAGTATTAATTTCTTTATATACTGCGTCTCTAAATTGCTATCCTATTTAGTAGTTATAGAGATCCTTCTATTATTTTAGCTCTTTTTGTAGAGCGTTCTAGTGCGTATTCCTTTTAGGGTTTTTAGGAGATTTGCTCCCTATTACTACTGCAATTATAGCATAGATTATAGTATTTAGTTTAGGATATACTAAAAGATTGTGTAAGGGATTTCTAATTAGATCTATATCTAATAGATCTATTACTATATATATCCCTACACTTGTGGAGCCTCCTAGTAGTTTATTAGGGTCCTGTCCCTAAGCTTGCTTACTAACACGCGTTAGTAGTAGTCCTTTAACTTATGGTTTTCTACTTCTTCTAGGAGCTCTAGGTGCCGCTTGTAAGGGATCTGCAGGAGATACAGAATCTAGTCCTAAAGTAGGTAGGTAGGAGCTCTGCTTACCACCCCTATAAGAGCTAGATAGGGTACCCTTACCTATCTCCGTGCTCTTATAGAGTAACCTACTAATAGCACTCTCCCCTCTAGGTCTTTCCTAGGAGCTACCTATTGTGGCGTTAAAGTAAGTTAGATTACTACTATCTTAGGTAGTAAGACCCTAATCTATAACCTGTATAGATCCTTTATCTCCTATACTAAAGTTTAGTTCTAGTATTAGTTTAGGAGTTTAGAGCCCTATTAGCTTAGGGGACTTTATATAGATCTTTTGTGCTAAGCTAGCTATGCTTAGTACCTACGCTAGAGGTATCTGCTTAGGGGGTTGTAAATTACTAGGCTAGCTAGCCTAATTATCTACCTCCTCTAGCTCTACCCTACCCCCTAGCTCCTGTGCTAGGTTTAGTCCTCCTTACTTACTAGACTTCTTATATTACTCTACCGCAATATAAAGCTAATTAAAGATATTAAGCTCTTTATATGCTTCTCCTGTATTATAGATCTTATCTTTGCTAATAATATTAACTATCTTTTAAGCCTCTAACTATTAAAGCTGCTCTAGATCTTTCTCTTTGTAGAAAAGATCCTTATTAAAGGTAATGTTCCGCGTTATAATAATTTAATTAAGCAAGGGGATCTATATCCTATATATATTAGATACTCTATATCCTACTAGATATCTAATATAACCCTAAGGGTTCACCTTAAAAACCCTCTTATAACGCCTAGCTACTTAATCTTAGTTAAGGGGGTAAGCTTAACAGCTATAGGCGTATATTCTGCTCTAATTAGGGCAGAGATTAGTAGTTGCCTCCCTTATCTACTCTAGTTGCCACCACCTAAAGTATCTAGTAAACTAACAATCTAGCACTTTATTAGGTAATATTATATTGTAAGCATAGGACAGGCTTATATTATAGAGCTAAGTTGCTGCTTTAATAATTTTAGGCTAGAGCTTTATTAGTAGGTTAGCACTAATCCTTATTTTAATTAATTTCGTTATAATCTCCTGCCCTACTCTTTCTACTCCTTTATTAGGTTTATAGGTATATACGGGTGAGCTCTTAATTTTAATACTATTATTAGCTACCTAGATCTAAAAGCAAGATTTGCTACGCTAAGGGAGCGTTGCAACGTTGTTATCTTATATAATCTTAACTATGCTAAGCTTATATTAGTTAAGTATTAAGCTTTTAAAATTTTTAAACACCCGCATAATCTTATTAAGGTTTTTAGCTTGCAGTAGATAGGTATAAAGCTTTCCTAAGTAGTTGCACTTTAATACTAAGATCTATTGCTTGTAAGCTATACCTATTAGCATGTTAAATAGATCCTATAATACCTAGTAGTATAGACGTGGTAATCTTTCCCTTAGTTGTCTTAATATAACCTATTAGGCATGTGTAATAGCGTAGTGCTCGCATTTGCTCCTAGGAGTTCCTTTAATCCTAACGTTTATTGCTAACTTAACTAGAGCTTTAAGCGCCTTAGGTCCTAAATAGCCTAATTATTAGTACTAAAGCTCCTTACTATCGTGTCTTAGGTAAGTTATCTAGGATTGTTAGGGTTATTTAGGCACTATACTTTAGATTATTTAATAAGGGGTAGAGGGCTTGTATTCTAGGAAAGTTAAGTTAAACTTGCGTAGTAACTTAGCTAATACAACACTCTTTTCTAATAATCCAAACTACAAGGTAGTATCTAGCCTAAGGAACTAAACTCCTGCTTTAAGCAATTAAGCTTCTAATATAATATTTACATAAAAACCTTCTACTAACACCACATTAGTGAGCACTAAATCTTCTGTTTTTAGACCTCTTGGTCCATTAAGAGTATTAGGGATCACTCTAGTCCCTCTGCCTAAGATTAGAAAAGCTTAAGTTCCTGCTTTAACTGTCTTATATTTAACTAATCTAAACAAGCTTTCTTCTAGGTAGCTTATATTATTAACTAGGTGCACTGCACCCCTGTTATTAAAGATAGTGCTCTTTAATAGAGCGTAAGCTTTAAAGTCTATAGTTAAATAGATCCTGTTTGTTTTCTCCGCTATTAATATAGGGTTGATTAGTGCCGCCTAGATACTGCCTAGATAGGTGATCGCGTTTTCTTTTGCCTTACCACTATAATCTTAATTAATAGGATAGGACTTGATTAGAGTTTTTCTTAACTCTTTAAATTTTGGATTCCTATTAATCTTTTTCTTAATCTCTAATTGTTAAGTAGTAGTAAGCTTATTACCTATATTAATCCAAGCTTTAATAATGTTTTTGCATTTAGGAGGTTTCTATAGGTAAGATCTACTATATAGATATAAAGACTCCTTCTTAGGTTAGTTAGAAGGTGGAGCTCCTATTATTGCAAACACTCCAGGACCCTTAGAGCTTAATCTTATATTGTTCTCTTAGAGTAGTAATAAATAGATCTTGGCAACCTATAAGAGGTTGTAAGTTAGCTCTCCTATTACTAACTTTTTAATAATCCTTTAAAATATAGTTTAACCCTAATCTAGTAAGATCCTAGTAGATAGAGCTTTAAGATAATCCTATACTACAAGCTATCCTTTAATATTAGGAACGTTATATACCTTAGCTCGCGTATATAGGATTGTCCACTCCTTCTGCTAGTAATTAGTATCTTAGCTACTTATTCTTGCCTTAGCAAGATAAGCTTTGTACTACAATCTCGCTAGTGTTGCAGCGCTTAAGTTAGTTAGCGCTAGGTTATTATAGAGTACTTAGATAAGTGCTTAGAGGGTTACTCTTCCTTAATTAACAAGCTCTATATAGGCTAGGGTAAGGATCCCTTAATCTACTATGTTATTAACCTATATAAAGAGGTTCTAGATTACTAATAACTTTAATACCTAATCTAATAAGCAGGCTTAGTACTAAGCTATTTAGAGCTTGTACTGCTCGCTCGTTGTGTTAGATAGCGTAATATCTATTGGCATGTTAGGCTTAATAGGTTTATTTTTAAAGTGGTTTTTAGCATCTAGAGCCTTAGGGTCTACCTCTGCCTAGATCCCTTTAGTTAGGGCATGGTATCTAAATTAAATGTACTAGGTGGGCTAGTTAGTTAATCTAGTAAGTAGGATATCCCCCTTTAGGATTTAGTTGCTTATAGTAGAAGAGTAATAAGTAAGCTTTTGCTTAAGAAATAGTATAAAGAGTAAAGCTTTCTAGCTTAGTGTCTAAGTTAAATAATACGCTTAAATAGATAGGACAATCTTTAATAAGGTAAAGCGCGAACTAGGCTTATAACTGTAGAAATTTAGATTACTAAGGTTAGGAATAATTTAGGAGATAGATTATTAGATTGTATCTACTACAATCGTACTTATATATATAGAGCTTTAGCTACCCTTACTAGAAGGTGAATAATTAGTAAACCTTCCTTACTAGAGCTCCTGCTTTTTATTAGGCACTTGGCAGTAAGCTGGCAGTTGATTAGATAGTGGGTCATACAGGGGTATTGATTGGGATTGATTGGGATTGATCGGGATCAAGATGCTCCGTGATCTAGTTGATATCCCTCCTGCAACAATAGGGATATTACGTATAATAATAGCCTAATACGTATAAAAGCTAGGAAGTAAGGGTAGAAGAAAACTAGAATAATAACTTAGACCTTTATTATAATTAAGAAGTAGAAAGGTATTAGAGATATCTTTTATTTATCCTATAACACTCTAAGTAAGTGCCCTACTACTAAAGTTTTATAAGGTAGCTAATAATTAGGTAGTAGTATTTATACTATTACTATCTATAACTAACCCTCCCCTAGCTCCCCCTAAACTATTATTTATATTATTCTAACGCCTCTATATCTTTTAGTAATAGTAGTAACGCTTACGCGTAGCGTAGGTAGGGGAGGACTTAGTTAATAAGTATAAGTAATAGTAGTAGTAGTAGGAGGAGGGTAGTGCTTTAATAGTTTACTAATATATAGCACTCTAGGCCTAAAGAAAATAAATATTAGAATAGATATAAAGGGAATAAGGGAAAACTAATACTAATAATAAGAGTCTTAATGCCTTAGGCAGTGCGCTTAGCAGCGCTCTTAAGCCTATTAATATAAAGGTTAGTTTAGGCCTAGGTCTTATTTATATGCTAGTTAATACGCTAGAAGGTAATACTAGTAGTAGTAGCAAGCTATATAATATTATTATTGCTATAACTACTATATAAAGGCATAATAGTAGACTAAAGATAAAATACTAGAGTACTAGTAGTAGATAGAATAATAGCACTAAGCTAATACTAATTATAGGCGTGTAAGTAAGTAGTAGGGGTAAGTAGAGTAATAGTGTTATTAGTTTAAGCCCTTAATATAAGATCCTTAAAATAATAGTAAAGCTAGTAGAACTATAGTATAAACTAGTAATAGGTGCCTTTAGTAGGTTTCCCTATAAAAGTGCTAAGGGTCCCCTTCTTTACAATATAAAGGCGATCCTCCTAGTAACTATAATAAAACTAAAGCTAGTTGCGGAGGGCTTAGCAAATATTAGGATTATTAGTAAGGATAGCTTCTAACTAAGTATAGGTCTTATAGCTATAATAGTAGGACTTATATAAGCGCCCTAGATATAGTTAGAACTTACTATAAAGGAAACAAAAATTAAGGGGAACTTACTACTACCCTCCTAATAGTTATACTTGCTAAAGAAATAAAGCTAGTTAATATACTAATTATAGGGAAGTAGCTTTATAAAGCTACTATTATATTCCTTATTATCTAAGTTACTAGAAATAATAAAGCTACTAAGTAACTAGGTTTAGGGAGATATGTGCTAAACAAAAAGTTAGTATAGGAAATACAGGGAGAATATTAGAAGTACGCACCTTGTCTTAGTAGGCCTAGTGCAGGGTCTAACTGCCTTATAGTAGATCCTTACTACTAGCACTAGTAGCTACAGATAAAGATATAATAGGGACTAGATAGGCAGGATTAATAGAAAAAGATTAGAGAAAGGGCTAATTAGTAGGGAAAATCTATTGTATAACAAAGTAAGTTTAGGAAATTTATAGTAGGGTAGGATAGCTATATTAGAACTTTTATAGTAGGGTGCTAAAATAAGCGCATAGACGCTATACGCGTATACTACTTAATATATAGGCCTGTTATAAATTAGGAAGGAATATAAAGATATAACAATAAAACTAAAAAATATAGTAATAAAGCCTAATATAGATTATAGAGGACAAAGATATAACCCTAGACCCCTAGAAAGACAATTTCACGATAGTTTATAGGGGAAGGTTAGGGGTATGTAAAGGACTTAGGCTTATGCCTAAGCCTAGGTCTAACACAAGACAGACCAAGTCTAACACTACTACTAAGCAAACACACTAGACACCTATAAAAAGGCGTAGAGGGCTTATCTCTCCTTTAAGATACTAAATACTATTATCAACGCTTATTGCATTCTCCCTTAAGGCTAGTCTATAACAAGCTTCTATATTAAACCCTATAGTATATACTATAAAAGCTAAGAGATAATCTAAAAAGACGCTAAATATCTCTACACTTAGTAATAGTGCTAATCCTACTTTTAGATAATAGCAAGCATCTATTTAGGATAGGCTAGAAATTAACGCTAATTACTACCCCTCTTCTAGAGCTTAGATAGCGTTAGTCTAGGGACACTACTTAGGACTAGCAAGAGAATACTTAGAGCTACGTTACCTATCTAATTCCCTAAGTCTTTAGTTCTAAAAAGCTAAGGAAATAATTACCCTCCTTTAAACTTACTTTATTACTAGAAATAAGATAGCTAAGAGTTAGACTATATTTAACCGCCTGTATATAACTAATATAGAGATATTCCCTGCTTTTAAGTTATAATTCTAGAGTCTTGCTATTAGAGGAGAAGTACCCTAATTAGTATAGTATTACTACCTCTAGATAAAGATTACACCTTCCCTAAGGATACTAAACCTTGCTTTCTAATAGAATTAGCACAATAATTTTAAGACTATAGTAGATTATCTTACTACTTTTAATATAGAACACTACCTATACCCTACCTTATCTACTCCTACCTAGACTACTCTATTATCTAGAAAAGGAATAACCCCCTTCTAATACTCTAGAAGCTAGTCCTATTTAGACGCTAATTAGAAAGCCTATAATAGAACTTTAATAGCTAAACCTTATATGCCCTACTTATAATAATAAGGCACTACCCCTTAAATTAATTAACCCCTATCTACTACTCTAGCTAATCCTAGCCCTACTATAGCAGGAACCCTAGGAACTTGCTATAATTATAGAAAGCCTAGGCACTTCTCTAGTAACTACCCTAAACCCCCTAGGATTTAGGCTATAGATGTAGAATAGGTTATTAAAAATTCTAAGGAAGAAGAAACTACTAAATTAACTAATTTAGATAGCTATTAGACAGGAAATAATAACACCTAGGAGGATCCTCCTTTCTAGGCCTAACTTAATATAACCTATTAAACCTTTCCTTAACTAAATTATTTATTAGTTCCTATTTACTTGCACGTATAACCCTATGCCTTAATAGATCTAGTATTTACCTAAATACTTTAGTAGATACTAGGGCCTAAGGTTACTTATTTCTTAATTTAAAAATTACTTATAATATCTCTTCTATACTTAGGGTACCTATCTAAAAGTTACTATATAAGCTTACTATTAAAGGGTTCTAGGATTAGATTACCTCCTTAGTTACCTACTATATTTAGCTTTATATAATAGTTAGTAGCTAAAACGTTTATAACTACCCCTTTATAATAGTAGACTTAGGTTCTTAGGATTATATTATTAGACAACACTAGCTAAAATAGTTCTAAATCCTAATTAATACAGATAAATCTTAACTAATCTAGCTAGAGAAATATCCTCTAACCTATAACCCTGCACCTCCTATTCTAGTATAACTCTACTAGCAAGTGCTATCTACTATAGTTACCTATAATATCTTATAAAGAGACGCCCTTTAGGATTAAGAGGAGAACTAGAATTAAAACAGTCCTAGTTTAATTAATAGGATACGTAGTATACTTAAAATCCTAGCTACTTATAGGGCTGCTACTAAACCTATTACGCTACCTACCCTAGTCTAATTACTAACTATTACCCTACCTATAAAATTCTAAATTACTACTATTTCTACTAATACTTTCTATTTTAATATAAAAAAATCTTCTAATAAATTCTTTACTACTAGCCTATATAAGATTAAGCATAGGATCTAAACCCTATCTAAATAGGATACTCTTAACTATAGCTTATTAGATTAGAAGCTCCTATCTAACTATAACTCCTATTAGGACATCTTTAATAAGGCTAAGGCTAATAAACTTCTAATCTACTAGCCTTATAACTATAAGATAGTCCTAGAGGAACCCCTTCTAAACTACTAGAGTCCCCTCTATTATTAAAATACTAAGGAACTCTAGGCTACTAAGAAATATGTACAAGAGCACCTATAGAAAGGCTTTATTAAGACTAGTTAGAGCCTATTTGCCTCTCCTATCCTGTGTGTTAAGAAGCTAAATAGAGGCCTTAGGATCTATATAGATTACTATAAGCTTAATAGCTTAACACAAAAGGACGCGTATCTAATACCCTGTATAGATAATCTATTATCCTAGCTAGCTAAAGCAAAAATCTTTACTAAGCTAGATATTTATACTACCTTTAATAAGATCTAAATAGACCCTAACTTAGAGGAGTACACTACTTTCTGCACTAGGTATAGTGCCTATAAATACAAAGTCCTACTATTTAGGCTATATAACAGACCTATAACCTATTAGCGCTATATAAATAATATACTAATAGATTATTTAGATAACTTCTATATTACCTATCTAGATAATATCCTTATCTACTCTAAAAACCTTACTACTTATAAGGACTATATTTAAAAAGTCCTTAAGCGTCTTTATTCTACTAGATTATAGGCTAATATTAAGAAAAGCAAATTCTATATAACCTATACCTATTACCTTAGATATATCCTTACTAATAAAGGCTTAGAGGTGGACCCTAATAAAGTTAAGGTACTCTAAAACTAGTCTGCTCCTAAGACAATAACTAGAGTAAAGTCCTTCCTAGGATTTACTAGATTCTACTAGCAATTTGTAGAAAACCTCTCTAAGATAGCTAAGCCCTTAACCACTCTCTAGAGTCCTGCTACCCTATTTGTATAGACTTTGGAATACTAACAAGCCTTTAACTAGCTTAGGAATGCCCTGCTAGCAATCCTAAGCTTAGCTTACTTCTATCCTAAGTATCCTCTAAAACTAGAGATAGACGCCTCTAATAGAGTTATTATAGCTATCCTCTTATAGGAGCATCCTAATAAGAAATAGTACCTTATACCCTTCTTTAGTTAGACCCTTACTAGTTCTAAACTTAACTAGGAAATCTATAATAAAGAATTATTTGCAATAATCTGCGCCTTTAAGAAATAGCGTGCTAACCTAACTAGTACTTAGCACCTTATTAGAGTCTACACAGACTACTAGGCACTAGAGTACTTTATATCTACTAAAGTCCTTAGTGCTAGGCAAGCTAGATAGCTTAAGGTTATAAGTCCCTTTAACTTCTAAATTAAGTACACTCCTAGATCTTACAACGCCTAAGCTAATATCCTAAGTAGAAGGGAATAGGATATAATTAACCTTAAGACTACCTAAAGGGATAATTGCTTATAAGTAATAATCGCACTAGATAGGTTATACCCCTAAATTAACTCTAACTTAGCGCAAGACTACCTAGCTAAGCGTTCCTTACTAATCCTTACTTTAATTATAATAGTTTAGAACCCTATAACTCTTAGATCCCTAGAACTTATTAAATCTCTTCTTTAAGAAAATAGGTCCTTATTCCTAATAGAAAGATTGTAACAAGGCTAGGCTAAAATAGCTAGCGCTTACTAGATGCCTAGGCTAGACTTGAACAAGGTTCATAGGTTAGCACTAGGGTCTAGCACTATTATCTGTTGAGATATATATATTATACTATGCGAGGATTACTTAGCTTAAGCATTCTCGTGCGTACCTTTTGGACCATGGCCAAGTGGTACAGGCAGGGGAGATGACGTAGTATTCATTTCACAGGCAGGGCGCCTACCTTGTTACAAAGATTAGAGTTGCCTAAGCACTATTAGATAGAAAATAGACTCCTTCTCTACTAGGATTAACTTTGCGTGCCTGCTAGATTAGTCTTATACACTAGACTAATTTGTGAGGCTTATAATTAAGTGTCTACTAGCTACCTATTAGCCACTAAAACCTATTAGATTCTAGCCTAACATTACTACTAGAAAGGTATAGAGACTACCTGTAAACGCTACGTTTAGAACTGTATCCTATGCAGGAGAGGGCACCTAAGACAGCACTAACTCCCTAGCATACTCTACCCCCTTCCTATCCCTAGTCTACTAATGTAACACCTGTGCATTAATTTTAAGGATTTTCCCTAGGATTAATAGGGTTATAATTAGATTATAGTTATTATTAATCGCCTATTAAAGCAAGCTATTACTATCCCTTGCTATAAAACTATAGACGCCTAAGGTATAGCTACCTTATTTATATAGTAGGTGTACTAATTTAGACACACTCTAGATACTATTATTTCTAATTAAGGCCCTTAGTTTATATCTAGTTTCTACTCTAAGTTCTATTAGATTATAGGCACTAAAGTTAAGCTCTCTACTACCTACTATAAATAGACTAATAGATAAACTAAGATTATAAATAAGTATATTAATTAGAGGCTAAGGCCTTTTATATCCTATTACTAGAATAACTAGAGCGAGCTACTACCTCTAATAGACTGTGCCTAAAGTACTCTTCTATATTTATCTATTAGTATAGCTCTATATTAGCTCCTCTTTAGTTCTTTACTAAAGTAAAGCTAGTATTAGAAACTAGAAAAGACCCTATCTACTACACTAGAGAAACTAAACTATAAGGATACCTTATCCCTTACTACTTAGATATATAACGTATAGAAGATTACTAAAGAGAATATAGAAAGAGCTTAAGACTAAATACGCTCTACTACTAATTACTATTACTATCTAGTTAACTAGAAGGTTAGTAACTATATTTATCTATCTACTACTAATCTTGCTATTTTATAACCTAGCTAAAAACTATCTAAATAATAGGAAGGTCCCTTTAAGGTATTAGAATAAGTAAGAAACGCGTATTAACTCTAATTACTACTAGGTTCTAAGATCTATAACATTTTCTCCCCTAATATACTATATAAAGATCCCTAAGACCTATTACCTAGATAAGAGGCTCTAAAACCCCCTAGTACCCCTATATAAGCTATAGAGGAATAAGAGGTAGAAGAAATCCTAGCTAGTAAATTATATTAATCTAAGCTAAAATATAAGGTTAAGTAGGTTAGATATAATTTAGATCCTATTTAGTATCCTATCTCTAACTTTATAGGTGCTCCCTATAAATTACAGGCATTCTACTAATAGTATCTAAATTAGCTAGGTCACTTACGTAGCTTACTAAAATAGATTTAAGCCTAAGAAAAAGGTAAAGAGGATCTAATATTACTTTATAATAATTATATCTAATATTAGAACTAATTTATATCCTATTTAGCTATATATTAGGCTATTAACTACTATCTATTACTATTATTCTTATTACTATTTATTATTATATCCTATTTAGAACTAACCTAGAACCCTTAAGGTTCCTAGGACACTACCCCTAGGAAACCTCTTTAATCTATATCTATCTCTCTATTAGAACCTAGTTTAGACTCTATATTAGCTAAGATAGTACCTAGACTAGGCTTCTTTACTAGCTTCTAGATAACTAGTGTAGCAGGGTTTAGAGCAGGTGTAGGAGTAGGGGTAGGAGCTAGGACTAATTTAGACTCTTTCTTGTAGAACACCTTTATCTTAGCCTACACTAGGAAGGTTACCTCCTAATTTAGTGCTAATTCCTCCTTAAGTTTATTAATAGCCTTTATTAAGCCCCTAACTACTAAGACTATCTTATAGATACTATTCTAAAGCTAATATAAATTAGATATAGTAGTATAATAGGTAGCTATAAGGATTTTAGTAGCTTCTATACCCTTAGTCTAAGTATTAGTAATAGTAACGCACTTAGTAAGGTTTTAGGCAGCTTCTTAAATAGTAGCCTTAAACTATTTAATATCCTTCTAATAAGTAACTATAGTATCCTTATCCTTATCCCCTTTAGCAGGGTTTGCTACTAGGCTATAGTACTTATCTAGAGCACCCCTAAGGGCAGAGTACTCTAGGCTAATAAAAGAAGGAATCTACTAGAATTAGTAAAGGAACCCTATTAGACTTAGATACTTACTAGATTGTAATACTTATTCTAGGAGATATAGTACTAGCACTTCTTAGAATTCTTTAACTTAAAATTAAAATTATTAAACCTGCCCCTAGCTAGAGCCCTAACTACCCTTATATAGAGAGCATGATAAGCAACAGGGAGAACTCCTAGTAGTACTAGTACTAGTATAGCTAAAGGTTCTAATTTAGATTAGTAACTATTTAATTATATAGATTAAATACTTACTAGATTTTAAATAGATTAGGTTAAATAATTAAAAAATAGGGGATATAGAAATAAGAAAGTTAGTAGGTAGAGGGCTAGTTATATACAGGCTAGGGATAGGGGTCTGTGCCCTAGGAAGAAGAAGTAAAGGTAAGGGTAGAGGTAAAGGTAGATTTATTTTACAAAAAGCTCTTCTTTAATAAGGGATCTAAACCTAATCCTAAGGATAGGGACTATCCTTTCTCTATAGGAGGGGGTAGTGTAATAATAGGGTAGAATTACCTGCCTATTATTCTATACTAAGTTAGGCCTAATAAAGGCCTAACTTACTTATATATATAGAGAACAGCTCGCCTATAGTTAGGATAGGCATGTTCTTCTTGTCCTTTTATACAAGACCTATAGGTGTAGGAATCTTATCCTTTTCTATACAGACGCGCACTCCTATATGCCTTTAAGTTGTATAGGATACCTTTTGGATGCCCTACCTACCTAAGTCGTTACACTTTATAATATAGAGGTAATCCTCCTAGTAACTATAATAAAACTAAAGCTAGTTATAGAGGGCTTAGCAAACGTTAGGATTATTAGTAAGGATAGCTTCTAATTAAGTATAGGTCTTATAGCTATAATAGTAGGACTTATATAAGTGCCCTAGATATAGTTAGAACTTGCTATAAAGAAAATAAAAATTAAGCGGAACTTACTCCTACCTTCCTAATAGTTATACTTACTAAAGAGATAAAGCTAGTTAATATACTAATTATAGGGAAGCAGCTTTATAAAGCTACTATTATATTCCTTATTATCTAAGTTACTAGAAATAATAAAGCTACTAAGTAACTATATTTAGGGAGATATATACTAAGTAAAAAGTTAGTATAGGAAATATAGGGAGAATATTAGAAGTACGCACCTTATCTTAGTAGGCCTAGCGTGGGGTCTAACTACCTTATAGTAGATCTATACTACTAGTACTAGTAGTAGTAGATAAGGATATAATAGGGGCTAGATAGGTAGGATTAATAGAGAAAGAGTAGAGAGAGGGCTAATTAGTAGGGAAAATCTATTATATAATAAAGTAAGTTTAGGAAATTTATAGTAGGGTAGGATAGCTATATTAGAACTTTTATAGTAGGGTACTAAAATAAGCGTATAGACGCTATACGCGTATACTACTTAATATATAGGCCTATTATAAATTAGGAAGGAATATAAAGATATAATAATAAAACTAAAAAATATAGTAATAAAGCCTAATATAGATTATAGAGGACAAAGATATAACCCTAGACCCCTAGAAAGATAATTTAACAATAGTTTATAGGAGAAGGTTAGGGGTATATAAAGGGCTTAGGCTTATACCTAAGCCTAGGTCTAATATAAGATAGACTAAGTCTAACACTACTACTAAGTAAACAAACTAGACACCTATAAAAAGGTATAGAGGGCTTACCTCTCCTTTAAGATACTAAATACTATTATTAACGCTTATTATATTCTCCCTTAAGGCTAGTCTATAACATTATCTATATATAGTTTAAATTCTATAGTTATTTACTAGGAGGAGAACTTTACCTTAGTACTATTATATAGTAAGCTAACTAAGAAGGGTTTATAATATAAGGTAGAGGGGGGTAAAGGTAGTAGGTTATTAAAACTAGCAGGCTTAGAGGGGGGTTAGGATAGAATCTAATTACGTATTTCCTTATTCTACTAATATAGTATAGCTATTATAGTAGAGTCTTAAGCCTATTATTCTATTAACCCTTAAACCTACTATATTAGCCTTTCTACTATATTAGCTTACACCTAATTAGTATAAATATCTATTACGTCTATCTCTATTACTTTTATAGTATATTTAGAAGAAGATACTAAAATTTTATAGACTAGCCTTAAGGGAGAATATAATAAGGATTAATAATAGTATTTAGTATCTTAAAGGAGAGGTAAGCCCTCTACGCCTTTTTATAGGTGTGTTGCGTGTTTACTTAGTAGTAGTGTTAGACTCTGTCTATCTTGTATTAGGCCTAGGCTTAGGCATAAGCCCAAGCCCTTCACAAATAGAAAGAAGATAAGTAAGAGGGTACGTGCTAATAAAGGTAAGGCAGGCTAAAGACGCTATAAAGAGTGCTATAAGGTAGGATATAACTTATATATATAGGAGAATAAAGCAGAAGTAGCTATAGAAGAGTAATTAATATAGTTTTATCCTATATAGAGCTAGAGTGTGCTATAATAGTCTATAGAGAGTTGTAGTTTTAGTGGGGTCTTGGTAGAGTGTCCAACTCACCCGTGTGTCCGACTCACCTGTGGGGTACGTTAGGCGGGGTGCTGCCTATATACCTATAGGATTTAGGCTTAAGGTAGGTTTAGGTTAGGGTTTTAGCCCTAGGAACCGACCTAGATAGTTACTCGTGGTGACTATGAATAGCTGAGTCTTTACACGCGAGCTGTATTTCCGCTGAGGGGTTCTTTGTCCTAACCCTGCCGCTTCATGTTCTTATAACCACACAGCGTCTCTCAAGGTTCGTAACATTGAATCTAATCCCGTGTACCGTGCGAGGCCGTGCATGTTGCTTCAGCACAGGCACAAAAAGGAAACGCACGGTGGAGAGGGGTAAGTGGGCGAGTGAGGTGAGTTGGCGTTTTCCGATATTTCTAGGCGCAGGGGGGGTTTGGTCGGGTAAGAGAATGGCGGTGGGCAGTAGGGTGTTAGGATGGCGGTGGTATAGGTGGAAATGTAGGGCATGTGTATATGTTGAGTGTGGAGGTGGCTGGTCAGCTGGCTGGAGGGAAGGACTGTGGGGTTTACTATGTATGAAGACATGCACACAAGTTGAATAGTGGAGTGCTTGCGCACACCATTTCTCTCTTGTCCGCTGCCAAAACTTGTCCGTGTGGGAAACTAGGGACGGTGTACGGCCAACGCGGGGCTTGCATGATGGTACCGCATGTGAGTGTGCTGTAACTAAGGACACAGGCAGGCGCGGCGAGTTTTGTCTTATTGCGCTTGCTTGTGTATTTGCGAGGCGTGAGGTGGGAGAGAGGAGGTAGTTTACTTTACTGTCTGTCTGTCGTGTCGTGGATTCAGTTGTTGATGCAGCATGCTCTCCCTAGTAGTGTTACTACCGCTCTTTAGAGTATACCGTTAGTTATGCATAGCCCCCACCAACCTGTCTTCCCTCCATCCTATTTCTCTTCTATTCCTCATCTAGCCAAAATCCCCCATAATTAACTCTACAACTTAGAAGTAATTTCTCTTCTCCGCCGCCCCATCTACCGTAAGCGCCCAAACCCCACCTAGTCCCAAAACAGCTTTGCCCCTCCCCCCCACCACGCCGCACATAGCGCCGCCACCCCCCAGTCTCCGACTACACAAGCGTCCCTATCCCTGTCCCAGTGCGCCTATTGGCTGTACGCGTGAGACAGACAGCGGGTAGGATAAACCGTAGTCGAGAGCTGGGATGGAGCTTGTGGTGCGTTGTGGGTGGGCGAGGTTTGGTAGCTTTGTTTGGTGCTGTGTGTAGGTAGATGTGGTGTGTAGGTGTTGATGGTGTGGGTTTATTGAGTACTGGTATTGGGTTTTCCAAGATGCACGTACGGTTTTGGGTGAGGATGTTGTGGTGGTGTGAATCAGTGTTTGTATGGTGTGTTGGATACAACATGTCCCATCCCATCCATCTCTAAACAAAGATTAAAAACTAGCCAAGCCCAAACCCAAGCTATGTAAACCCACATGGATACCCAAAAAAAAGTAAGGAAAGACAAAATGCCATCTCCCCCGTCACAATTGTCCAGCCCAATTCATTCACCTACCACCCTCCAACAGACAACACAGTGCAATACAACACACACACCTACACACACCTTACCACCACCACAAGCCACCCCTCCCTCAAAGCCCCTCTCGCTCGCTCACACACATACACTATGCGCCCCATTGGCCCTCCCATTGCACCATGGGTTTTTTGCCCGCATGCGGGAAGGATGGGTGGGTGAGTGGGCCGCACGTTTTTTTCCCTCGGTCGTCGAGGATGACTTTCGTTTGCTGGATGGCTGAATTTGTGCGTGCGTATATGCGTGGGTATGTGGGTCTGCTGTCTTGTTGTTGTGGGTGGGCACGGGAGGGTTATTTGGTTGTTGACGTTGATATTGATGTTGTATGCTCATTGTTGGGAAGGAGAAAGGTCACTTTCATCTTCATGTTCATATCAACATCCATATCCACATTTGTGCCAGCGACACGGGCAGAACACATGTACGGAGTTGTTACTAGATTTACACTGCATGTACGTATACTCTCTGCGCTCCAACCCATGAAACCATAATCAGGAATGAAGTGGTGAGCAAAATGCCCCCCAACCACTCACATCATGGCCCGTGACCAGGGTAGGTTAAGATAGGCAGCCAGGCAAGGCAAGCTTCTTTATTTTTGCCGCCCAGCCAACCCCATCCCATCTCCTGCAAGATCTAGCCGCCCAGCACACGCACAACCCCTCCCCTCCACAACACGTGGACAACTCTAGCCCTCTCCCCTCTGAGTTGCAAGATTTCTCGCCCGCCAAAAAGAAACACCTCAAAGGAGGAACAAGCCAAAAAAAAATTCAAAAATCGGGAACGTGATCTGCACATCACATTTTTCTTCCCCTTTCAAAATCAACCGCGTAGAAAAACAACAAGCCCCTGGTTTAAACTCACCGCCAGTGTATATAGAGAGGTATCCGCGTTAGAAATAGGTTAAAGCTCCCCCCGCAACGCCTGAATAAAGTTTTCTGCGCCGTGAAAGAGGTGTAGTGAGTGGGAACGACGGTGTGGCCGTAATACGTCGTTCCTTCTGGTTTCAATCAAGAAAGATGAAACAAAAAATTGGGTAAAACAAAGAAAATGGGGGGGGGGGGTGGTAGGTCGATTGGAATAGTAGGCCGGGATGAAGGGCTTGTCTGTGGCTTCAATGCGAAGTAAAGTTTGTTTGAAGGGATGATGGTACGACTGGATCGCCAGGACCCGATGATTATTAGTTGATCGGATGGGGGTGTGGTCGTGTGTTTGCTATGAAGACAGACTGCTAGGCGCCAATCCAAAACAAAGATGAAAACGCCAGGACAAGTTCGTGAGTCGTTCGTAATGTGGTACGCGCGGTTCGCGTAATTGCACAAGCTCAAAGGCAGAGTCCCGATAAGGGCAGGCTCACGTTACACGGGAGCGACTCTTACTCAATCTTTCTCCTCTTGCCGCGGGGTGCGGGGTCAATTTGTGGAAATTGTGGCGCCTTTGCGTCGACGGGCGTGCTACTGTAGGTCACTGTACGAGTAACGACCTCGCGCACGCTAACGCGCCTAGATCGGGCAGTCTTCTTTTCCACCTCCCATGCCTTGGGTGACATGGCAGAATAGGGCGATTGGATGGACTTTGCGCTTGCTGGAGAGCGGACATTGGCTGGCGAATAGGGTGATGGAGGAATGTACAGGCGGGGTGTCCGCGCAGAGTGCGGCCTGTTGAATGGGGATGGAGGGGGGATGGTGACCATTTGAAGTTTAGTCGGAGGGGCCGACATTGGTGGTGGTGGGTCTTCCTTGGAGTGCTCGCACCGGCTGCAGCTGCTGGACCGTGACGTTGCTGGCGACTCCTTGTCTACTGGGGCAGCTGTGGATGTGAATGAGGCGCTGGATGCTGATGAGGTGCCGGAGACTGGGCGATTGGCTTCAAAGACAAATCGAGAACTGGTGCCTGTGGACATGGGACTGGTGAGAACGGGGGACAGGTTCCTCAGGAACTCCAGATAGGCCGTGGGTGGAGTGATGGGCGTCTTCAGGTCGTCTTCCCGCTTGATGGTGGCAAAAATGGGCGTCGTGGCCGAGTGGACCATGGGCGACCGGAGTTCAGACGGATAGGTGGCAGACAGCGGTGTCTTGAGGGTGGACAGGGCCGGTTTGGATTCAGTAGCGGCCATGGTAGGGTGCAGTAAACGGTACTCAGCAGAACGAGTGGTGGGAGAGCTATTGGAGAGGGAGAGGGAGAGGAGGGAGAGGAGGAGGGAGAGGAGGAGGAAGAGAAGGAGGGAGAGGGAGAGAGGGAGAGGAGGAGGATGATAGAGAGCGAGGCGGGTAAGCAGGTAGTCTGGCGCCGGGGAGAGAGACTAGAGAGAGGGAGGGAGAGGGAGGGATGGAGGGAGAGTGATGTGTGTTTATTGTAGGTACACTCTGAACACACTAGCTAGGCCTTGACAGGCATGGGTATGTCAATGGCAACAAGCAAGAGGCAAGAGGCCAAGATGCAAGAGAGTGACGGTAGGTAGGTAGGTAGATACAGTAGGTAGGTAACAGTAGGTAGGTAGGTAGGTAGGTAGGTAGGTAGGTAGGTAGGTAGGTAGGTGGGTATATCCCAGGCCCTAAGAATAGGCGGCTAAGGTAGAATACGGGTAGGCGAATGGGCAGAAGGCAGTGGAGAGTCTCAGAACGTCTCTCTAAGCGCCGAGTGCTAGGGAATGACTAGGATGGCGGCCGTGCGCTGGTAGGGAACCACGGGCTGGCTGCCAACTCTGATTGGCTGGGCAGCAACGAGGGCGATGCGTGTGCTTTGGTAAGGCGCCTGCAGGTCTTTGAGCAATCCTTGACCGGTCTTTTGGACGGCCTGATTCGCTGTGCAATGGCGTTTGGGGGTGTGATGGATTGATGTCTTGGGCCCGGTTATGGTCCTGGTACTGATGCTGGCGGTGGTGGTGGTGGTGGTGCTGATAATGCTGATGATGATGATGATGATGATGATGATGATGATGCTGATGCTGCTGATGCTGCTGCTGCTGATGCTGCTGCTGCTGATGCTGCTGCTGATGCTGGTGCTGATGATGTGCGGCAGGCAACTTCACAATCCTGGCCCAGCAAACGTGGCCACCTGGTCCGTCTGAATACCTAGTAGGTACCCAAGTAGGCACGATCTATACTCTGCCTCGAACGGGCCCCTAGCTGGAACGGGGGTTCAGAAACTTGAGACGAGCTGATGAGACGCCGGCGTCATGTACTGTGGTAGGCCAAGTGCGAGACGAGTGAAACAACGGGTCGAGCCGTGTGTGGTGTGTGGGGGGGGGGGATTGGTAGAGGCTCGAAATAGAAACACAAGTGCAATTAGCAACTAGGTATCGTAGGAATGAAGGTAGATGCTGTGTATGTCTGTCTTAAGTCTGTATTGTATGCATCCATGTGCCAGTCGAGCATAAAAAGACTTGTCTTGATCTCGTGGGTGCACCAAGTCCACTTTATGTCTCGCCCGCAGCCCTGCAGCCGCTGTGTACATGTCTGATGTCTCTCTCTATCCTGGTTCGACATGTCGCGCGCTTCCACCTGATACTGAATTCCCCAGTTCCCACGTACCACTCACCTTGGCCTGCTCCGTCGTAGAGCGCGCGCCTTGGTGACGCCACCGCGTTGTCCATGTCAAGACAGTACCCGTGTGACAGCGGGCTGCTCAAGTCATCGCAACAGGCCCAAATACACCCAAACCCTTTCTTCTTCCAAAACGCCCTTTGAACAGCGCTTACACACCACGCTTTGCTTGCCCTTCAGTCTACAATCTGTTCCCGCCCGCCTACATGAGAGGCAACCCACATGTTTGAGACCCGAGATACTCTGAGCATCCCATTCGTTTCCACGGCTGTGTGCTACTTTTTCTGTCCCTTTGACATGATGCTACGCGCAAATGCTAGTAGTAGCTATCTACATACTTACATAGTCGCATACACGTGCTTGGCACGTCCTCCTGCAAGACCCCAGCTCCACACCCCGAATCGGCCTGTGCCGCAACATGACATCGGAACGTGTGAGCTGGCCTCTACATGGCCTCTACATGGCCTTCAGCCCATGAGGCCATGCAGAGGAACGGTCCCGATCGAACTCATCGTCCCGGAAAGGGCGCACCGCATCCCCAACCATAATGGTGGGATTTTGCCCCAGTGGCGTAGCCACGTCTTCCAGCTGGACATGGCATGTATGCTCGCCAAAGTACACCCGCCCGTCAAATCGGCGCGTCTTGGACAGTGTCACAAACGGCTCCTCGTCCTTCTCCGCCGTCTGTTGATCAATGCATACCATCTGACATCTTCTACACCCACCCAGCATCTCAAAGTATTGGTGACCAATCTGTAGGAAGCGCCACCCGTCCTCCGCATACGGCTCCTCAAGCCCAGGCGGGTACTCTGCCTTCTCCGCAACCACAATGTTGGCTCGGAAGACTTCTGCCTGCGCTGCCTTGCCGCCCTCTGCCTTGATCATTTCGTTCAGGCGGTTGAGGCTTGATCGCGAGATGGTGAGAATCGGACTCTCATTGGATAGTAGGATTGGTTTTGAAACGCACGCGCCCGGCCCAAGGGCCATCGCATCTGGGAAAGCGCCGGGTATGCGCAGGGCGCCACCATTTCCATGCTTTTGGAGATGCGCCTTGGAATGTCTTAGTGAGCCACTTCCGCTGCTCACAGCTGGGAAGCGGGCAAGGTGGCAGGCCACTCCCAGAGCTTGCGTGAAGAAAGAAGAAATCTCGTTGCATCGATACGTCCTCGCCTGCACAGACTCTCCACAAACTTTCGCATTCGCAATTTTGTAGACGTCTCCATCTGCAAACATGCGTGGGTCGACCGAGAGAGGCACAGTGATTTCCTCCATGCTAGTTGAGCCCTGTAGCGCACCAGCAACACCCACACGCAGTACACCTTTCTCAAGGTCAACACTCGGCCGTATGAGAGCCATTCTCGGGTAGCGCTTCTGGCTCAATGCCGCGCCTGTGCCTTGATGCACAAGACACCACTCACGGTCCCACGCAAGTCCTTCGGGCCGTACTGTCCACGCACTACCAGGCGGCACGCTGAAGCCAGCACAGCTCTTGATAGGGTATATAGTCAGGCTCTCCACCTGTAAGCGGCTTCGTGTTGGTGGCTCGTAGATAGCAGCGCTCATTGGTAACGTGGGTGGTGGTGATGGTGGTGGGCTGCCTTGAACGAAAAATTCACGTATGAATTCGATGCAAGAGTGTACATCTTCCAGCACACTCATGGCTCCAAAGCTGACGCGTATCATGCCCGTCGGCTTTGCTCGTATGATATCGTTGTCATTGCCACAACGTTGCCCAGCAGAGAAGTTCTTCTTCATCTCCCAAGGTGCCAATCCAAGAGAACTCGCAACCCCACCTGGGTTGCAGAGCCCACCAGTCCTTAGTTGTATGTTCTTAATAGCGGCCAATTTCTCTACTTCTGCATTGCTGACCCAGCCGCCACATTCGTTGCGGAGATTGAAGGCAATAATAGGACCCTGGGTCGTTGCGTCTTCGTAAGTGGAGGTCATGTCTCGATATACATGGCATACATCTTTGCCATTTCCGTGCCGTAACGAGGAGAGTCCTTCGTGCAGTTTCTTCGCAAGATACATTGTATGCCTGGAAATCTTGTCCAAGGAAGTGTACACCTCTCGATGAATCGCCATGGCATTGTCAAGCGCGATGATGCTGTGGATCGGCAGGGTACCATCTTCCAAGCTCTCGTGTAGCGAGTCGGCCTTCTTCGCATGCCACTGTTCCTTTAGGCACACCACCATCTCAACTGTGCCGCCACCAAAATAGCGGCGTCGATCGAAAATCGATGCCGACGCCTGCCTAACAACGAGAGCACCAAGGTCGGGGAAGCCGAATATCTTGTAGAGGCTCAATACAGTAAAGTCGGGGGCCGTGTCAGGGTTCCCGAGGTCGAGTGGTGAGGTTGATACAAGAGCTGCCGCATCCAACAAGGTGTAGACATTTTTTGGCTTGTTCTTCCGAACACGGTGCGTCCAATCTAAAGGGAGGCGACGCCCGTTCATGTTGGACTGGGCCGGATAGGCGAATAGCTTCGGCCTGCCAACCCCTTTGTCTTGTTGCTCGATCCAGTCATTGACCTCCGTATCTGACGCGAAGCATTGATGTTCAGTCGCCGCCTCGCGCAAGCCTATCAAACTGGTGTGTGCGTCTCGGTGGTAGCCATACCAGAATCCTTCCTTCTGGTCCCTGAATGCTTCCAACACTAGCTTTATACCGGCAGTTGTATTGGCGACGAACACAACATCGAACTTCTGAGGATCGGCATTGAACAACTGCAAGACCTTCAGTCGAACATCTTCGATGCGGCGCGTCGTCAGTTGGGAGGCGTTGGACGCGGAATGCGGGTTGCCATAGAGGTTAGACATCATGTCGGCAGAAAAGCGCTCAATCAGTGACTTCGCGTAGAGCGTAGTTCCCGCATGGTCAAGATAGGTTGTGCCTAGGTATGATCAGTAGGTGGGCTGGCCTTGCGTGGAAAGACTACCTTCAAGCATGGGGTATTCCTTTGCGCGCATCGTCGCAATCGCCTCATTGTACGCAATCTCGGCTGAACTATCCATGCTGGATTTCCAGACAATGCTGCGTCTCGTCACCCGTAGTCACCCAAGAAAGAATAGAGGCAAAAAGCACAGTAATAAAACCCCATTGGATTGCGAGAGTGGTGTCTCCCGTAAGTGGGGGCCGGCAAATGGTTGCAGTCGCAGTATGATGCGGGCGGTCCCGATCGTCGCCAAGACTTCTGATGGGCAGACCACCAATGCTTATTTCTCCACTTGAACCTTTACTTGATTGCAAGGTACCTATGTTCTTGAGCAAGATCACGATACCAAAAATTGAACAGATGCTTGCATTTCATTCCATTCATCTCCACTATGCAAACTTGTTCAATACTCCACCTTCCTCCAGAGCGCTGGACAACTACCATGAGACCAGTTGAGCTGATATAACGTGATCTTCTTCAGAGTCCCTTATCCTTACTGTTTCATCCAAAGAAAAAAAGGTTCCGACGCTGTAGAGCTTTGACCTATGTGGTCTACTTCGCCAGGTCCGTAGCCAATTTAGTGTCCAGATTGAGTCCAAGTATGCTCCCGCTCATCCAGGAAGCCATGACAGCGACCCTCCTTGTCCACATGTCTACCTGGGCCATCTTCGTTCCCTCAGTTGGATGTCTGTATTTCCAGAACTTGATCTCGCGACTGAAAGAGACTGTTAGCTGCGATATATCAAACTTGGCCTGTGGTACTTGCATTTCATTCCAATGTGAGCTGTGTGAGCAAAAAAAGACGAGGAGGTCCACCTCCTGGGCATCGGCTGCCACGTTGGAGATAAGCAATCGAAACAGTAGACTCTCCTTCTCTTCAGCCACTCTATCTCGATCCCGCGCTTGAATAACGGTTTGGAAGAGGTCACCGGGCTTTTGCGCTGTTCGTTGTACCAAATCTGCGTGGGCTGGGCATCCCCACAAGTCAGAGCTATGTATGTGCGCATTCCAGCTTTAGTCACCTCGTCGTCACCATCTAAGCTTGCCACGATCAGTGCAACTATGTGAGCAATGCATTCTTGCAAAAGATCTCGAGCACTCTCGTTGCTGCTACCCATAGAATTCGTTTGGGTTGAGTTCAGTACCGTGAGGTAGACAGCAGAGATATTGGGTCTCTCGTTGCACAAAGTAGAGGATGATCCTCTCACTTTGCAAAGCTGACGACGAACCTCATGGAGGTCATGCTGATCATCTGAAATGTCTTGACGGGTTGATGATAGCTCGTGCTTGAGTTTAGTAACGATCGACTGTAGTACATGTCTTTCCTGCTCAGGACTTGACGCAGTCGAAGTCTCGTACATCTCTGCAAGCATTTGCTTGGAGGATTCCTCGTCGTTTACTGAAGCTGGTGTTGACGAGGAGTGCGCATCATCAATGCTTTGGAGGAATCCTTTATCGAGATTTGAGTCAGTATGAGGCTCAAGCAGATACTGAAACAAAGGTAGATATACTTGGATGAGCGCCTGCAGTTATAGCTCGCTCTCGCTCCATTGGGCGGCTGTTCAGACCCTCGTTCACGCTGTGGCCATCTTTGGATCTACCGTCCATAGGCATATCTGCCGCCGAATCCAAGCAAGGTCAGAACTGGATATGTTTTAGGTGAGTGGAGTGGGCCCTCTTACATTCTGCCTTGTTGGGTCTTTGGCTTGTTTCTGTCAATAGGCTTATGATGCTAGCCAATTGGCGGCTCAAGAGACCACTTGTTCCAGGTGAAGACACTCGCGCCTGAAGACCGATGATTCCTTGGGTCTGGTTGATTACAGATCGACTAGTGGCCGTTGATGTTATTCACCGTGATATCGTTCCAGTAAGACGCTCTCAAACTCCCGATTCAAACGATTCAACCGTCTGCCACTGCAACGCAAAATAACTTCCGCCCACCAACAGAAGAAAGCTCCTCCAAAATCCCAGTAGAAGTGCAGAAATGCGGACGTACCTTGATTTGAGTCACCTTTTCAAGCTAATAAAGCACTATTACCAGGAAGCGGTTGCTGCACTTGCGTCGACTCGTAAAGTATCAAGACAAGTCGTGTTCGCTGGAGGGCTGGTGTGATTGACTAAAGCAGAATACATGCCAAACATAATTAAGTAAAGAAGGAGCGTAATAACATTAAACAGGAGCAAACGCAATGGACCATTACGCTAGACCCAACACCCCGCTACCAAATGAATGAGAAGTGAAGTGATTTCCCTATGATGACTACAAGACTCCCTATTATGTTGAATGACATTATGTGCGGGACAAGTGAGTGCATGGTGCTATGTGAGACCCATCATTGCAAGATATGGTATGTAGAATGACGCAACGTGCTTGCGAGAAGGACTTTGTCATGACTGTGACTAGAGAATAGGGAAAAGAAGGCTTGCCATATGTATATAGAGACATAGGATAGGGTGTGTTTAAGAGAGTGGCCACGTTGCTAAGTGCGCCTGCGAATAGAAAGATACAGTGACGATGACTCAATGTGAAGATGTATAAAAAATTATATAACAACGCGAATAGAAGGGAGATCGTATTACCAAGTATGCTTGTGAATGAGAAATCCCAGCGACTGTGAATGACTGGGAAGAAGCTGAAAAGCGTGATAATAACACCCAAACAAACATATATGGAGAGAGAGGGAGAGAGAGAAAGAAGGAATTGAAGATAATGACCACATTGGGCAGAGCATCCACTCAAGTATGTATACGGGGCAAAGTGGCTCTGGAACCCATGATCATCCTTCGTGTGCCCTCATACCACCGGAGACGTTGGCGTTTTTTATTATCTCTGCATGATTTACCCCTCTTAGAATTTATCATATATGCAGCGTCATTCACTCCCTGCAGCCCAAAGAAAAGCCCTTGTTACCCTTCAAGATGCTCTGACCTCATATCCAAGAGTAAAAACCAACTCTCCCTCCGTTCCCACTATTAGGAGAAAAAAACTAGCCCTTTGATATAACCCGTGGCTCCAAAAAAACCAACATTAGACCACACAACAACTACAACTTCTTCTTCCCCGCCCCCTTCTTCTCCTCAGCCTGTCGCTCAAACTCCGCCAGCTCCCTCTCCTCGGCCCGTTTCGCATACCACTGCCCCGCCTGCAAGACCAGCACGCCGACCAGGACGAGCGCCAAAATGGTATTACTCGCCGCAAACACCCTCAGCGTATCTTCGCGGCTGATATAATCCGCCGCGTCGTCTTCGGTCAGTTCGCCGGGGCTGGCCTTGGAGACGTCGCCGTAGATGCCTGCGGTGACGACGCGGAAGCCCTTGACGATGTTGGTCAGGTAGACGGTGATGCCAGCCATGTAGAGGACGAGAGAGGCGCCGTCGAAGAGCATGTTGGCTTGGTTTGGCTTGAAGAGCTTGATGAGGAAGCCGAGGATGCCGGTGCCGATGGCGATGTTGAGGATGCGCGAGACGATAGCAGGGGACGCGTACATGAATTTGATGTGCTCTTCGAGGATGTTGAAGTAGAGGGTGCGGTCGTCAGGGAGCGTCCAGAGTACGTTGTAGTCGTAGGGCAGTTGGGCGAAGAGAATGCCGAGGAAGAAACATGTTGCTGTTTGGCAGCTTTGTTAGAAAACAACTGGTTATGATGAGGGCATAGGGTATTGAGTGAAGCCATGGTTGGGGCGAGGGAGCATTATGACGGGCCGTGGGGGCGGGGGGACTACCTACGTCCTACCACGAGGAATTGGGCAAAGTTATTGCCGGCCATAGTTGCGAAATGGGAGTCAGATTTGGTGGCGCGAAGCTATGCGCGAGAGGAGAGAAAGAGAGTAGAGACAGAGCCAGAGAAAGAGTTGCGTGTGTGCCTATGTGGAGCAAGCTAGGCGCGATCTCGTTGTCGCCGCAATTACTAACAAGATTGCGCGGGATGGATAGCTAAGGTAAGCCTAATGAAGCAGGTAGGACGCGCGATGGTGACAATTGCACATCACTCTTGCGACACGGTGAATGGCTCAAAAGCATTCGAGTACATCATATTGTGATGTCGTGACGCTTTGGGGCTCTCCCACTGTACGGTAGCGACCCCGCGAATGCATCCGGCGATGATGCTAGTCTAGGTAACCCACATGATTGCTGTCGCCTTGCCACTTTGGCGTGTATAAACGGTCGCTTCTCGGCCGACTTGTCGAAGGGTCATTCAAGAGTTTGCCAAGAGCACAGTTTTTGGGATTTCGGGAAGCACAGAGGCCATTGAAAGTGTGTTTGATTCATGTGCTATCAACTCATGGTGCGTCTCTTCAATCGCAAACGATGTTAAACCTGCACCCAAGAACATTCATGTCTGCAACGCCGTGAGACGCCATACGTAGGAATTGAGATTATCAAATTTGATCATCATGCGTTTTAGTAAGCATATTCGTCGTCCATATCCTGATCGTCGCCAGCTTCGATGAAGACCAATCTCGTACCCTCTCCTGTCGTTTGCCAGACCTGAAAAATTCTACATTAGTATACGGGTTGGGAGCTTCACATGACCTTGGGAGACTTACATCGAGCAATGCGTACTCATCAATGGCCTGTTCAAACTGATCTGCAGTGAAGCCCTTGGCCAATACGCGCTCCCTGACACGGCGCAGATCCAACTCTCCCCTAGTGCCGTCCCCAACAGCAGCAGCACCGCTGGCCTCCATCGACTTGATGAGATGATAGATCTTACTGCTTGGTGTGTGATCGTCTCTGCGATTCTCGTCGGCATACAAGCTGGCCTTGCTGACCTCTGTGAGACGCAATGCCTCATCCACATCTTCTGCAATGACCTGTTCGGCAAATCGCAGACGCGCCAACGCTTGTGCGAGACGCAATACACCAAGAAGTGTACGTGGAGATGTGTGCGTAAACGCTTTTTTGTTTCCATCGTCGCGCTTCTGCTGTTGGCGCATGCGTACATAGGCACCAACCATGTAGTCGGAAACTTCCTTGGGCACCGTGGGTCGGTAGGACCTTGCGCGAGCCACCCATTGTCGCACTTCGGCCGGGCTGAAGATGATGCCTCCCGGTCCCTCGGGGTGAGCATTGTGCATATGCACATAGGTGACATGGCGTGCCAATTCTTCATCTGAGTCGCGAGCAGGGGTATCTAGGATGAGAAAAAGAACGTCAAAACGCGACAAGAGCGCGGCGGGAAGGTTGATGTTCTCGATGGGCGAGAGGCGTGGGTTGTAGCGTCCGTAGAGAGGATTGGCTGCGGCGAGAATCGATGTGCGAGCGTTGAGGGTCGTGGTTATACCAGCCTTGCTGATGGAGATGGTCTGCTGTTCCATGACTTCGTGGATAGCAGTCCGATCGCTGTCGTCCATCTTGTCAAATTCATCAATGCAGCACATACCATTGTCAGCCAAGACTAGAGCACCACCTTCAAGAACCATTTCGTCAGTAACTGGGTCACGCATGACTGCAGCAGTGAGACCGACACCACTGCTACCACGACCGGTTGTGTAGACACCACGTGGTGCCACTTTGGTGATGTACTTGAGCAATTGCGATTTGGCCACACCAGGATCACCCATCAAACAGACGTTGATATCACCACGAATGCGCATTCCATCGCCCACTTCCTTGGTGACACCACCAATGAGCTGGAGAAGGAGTGCCTTCTTGACGTCGACGTGGCCAAAGATTTCAGGGGCAATGGATCGCGACAGATACTCGTAGAGCTGGCCAGTCCTCTCGAGCTCGTTCATCCTTCTCAGAGTCGGCTGCGCTAAAACGATATCGTCGTACGCCTTTTTGTGCTGGAAAACATGTTGAGCTTCCAGGTAGGTGTCCGTGAGCAGACCGGCGCGTATTGCTTTGAAGCCGGTGTAGGGCGTGGGCAGGAAGATGCCTGCGACGTCAACGACATCTCCCGGGTTAATCTGGCGGACCAAGGCACCATGGCAGTGGATGGTCAACTGTCTAGGAATATGACCCACCGGCACCTGATCGGCCATTTCTTGAATTTTGACCTCCTGGAAAGGAAGAAACTTGGAAGCGCGAGTAGAGAGAAAAAGCTGCCCCTTGGTCTTGTTGCTCTTGCACTCTTCCGAAGGGCACTCGACCATGGGAGTGAACTGCTTCGTGGTCACTGGCTGAAAGACTTCACTCCCACAACGATCACAGGAGTAGGCATTGACTAGCACGGCCGGCTTCACATCCGATACTCGTGTGGCGATGCCGCGGACTGTGATGAGGTGACCGAGATGCTCTCCTCGAACATTCCGGACGGCGAGGGCCTTGGTACTTCGTTGGCTGCTGGCACCAGCCGGTATCCTGGGAATAAAGTTGAGCGTGTATCGGCGAGTCAAGGCTGCGGGGAAAATGGTCTCTGGCGCAGCTTGCGCGCTGTCGTCGACGCCTTGAAGCTCCTGCATTCTCTCGTTGCGCTTGGAGCGCTGAGTCATGATGACATCTAAAACATCATCCTTGAAGCTGTGGTGTGGTCAGTCGCTGAAGGGGGTGGTGGTCTCAGGGTTGAGGACATGTCGTACTTGAGCTCTCTTGTTGGCGCTGGTAAGCACTTGTCCACTGCCCGTGACAGAATCTCGATGTAATGATGAGCGTTGCGTTCAATTGACTCGACAAGCTTGAAGTTGTGCTCTTCGTCTGACGTTGCTTTCTCGTACTTTTTTTTTTGCTGCTGATTAGCACAATGTTTTGGTACATATTCAGAAGGTGGGACGACTCACGGCCTCGATGTCGTTGAGATCTATTTGAATCTCGTCGCGCATGCGATTTGCAATGTCTTGCAGCATGTCCATATACTTGAGCTTCGACTTGTTCCGCGACTGTGTTCCGTTTGGCGCAGGGTCGTCCTCGCCGTCGACCATGTCGTACTCGTCCTCGCCGTCGCCATTGAGGTTCAGGTTCTCGAGTTGGTCTGCTGCTTCGGTGGAGGAAGATTTGAATGTCTTGAGGAAGTCGACAAAAGCGGCTGGAAGCGCTGTTAGCTGGATGCCCTTGTTGTGTTCCCCCAGGGTCTACCGACCTTCCTGCTCGTCGTAATTGACGGGCGCATTGGTGTTGAAGAGCGCCATACTTCTTCGGCCGACTATGCAGAGTCTGTGATTACGGCGCAGGAGATGCTTGTCGAATGGAGTAGCGGGCAGTGGGCTGGCATGTACTTAGCTTAGTCCATGTACAACTACTGTATTCTGTCCATGGCACAGCAACTCAGCAGCAGTTAGGCAATTTTGGGGCATGGGGGGCTGGTCGCGTTCCATGGGCGCGCGTCAACCCGCGTTTCCAGCCAGGGCGCGCGATTGGCTGCCACTTTTCTCTCCAGGGCTTTGCTCTCTCTGCCAGCCCAGACCGCCTTTGGACGTTCCCCTGCCATGGCTGGCCAGACAGTCACAGAGAGGAGAGCTGATCATCGGCGGCCGACGACCTCGGCATCTGTTGTGGTGGTGTCAACTTTGAGTCTTTTGTGTCAACTGCTGTCAACTTGAGTGAATGGCTACCATCTACTACCGGTACCTATTACCGGGAAAATCCTACCTACCGCTATCGTATAGCTTCAACTTCCCCAGTCGCCATTGCTGTGTGAATCTACATCACCACCAAACGCAGCATGCCGCCAAAGAAGCCTGCAGGAAATGTCGTCCAGGCTGAGGTCGCCTTGCAGCCATCGCTGAAGAATTGTCTCGTCAACCTCCCGCCTTCTCTGGTTTCTGTGCTCGTGAATGCCAACACGGTCCGTCCACTCTGCGCAAACCCACCGTCCCACGCATTGCTACCACTGTTGTTGTTGCTGCTGCTGCTGCTGCTGCTGCTGCTGCTACTACTACTGCTACTACTACTGCTACTACTACTGCTACTACTACTACTACTGCTGCTGACAAGTTCCCCCCACAGGTTGCTCAGAATGTCGTCGTCGAACTCACCTATCGCCAGCCTGCACCCCCGGGCGCTTCCGATGCGCGAACTGCTGCCGCCCCGCAAAAGTCCGTCTACGTAGGGTGGACGGGCATGCAAAGCAAGCGGCGCATTGCCCCTGTAGTCACACGAGATGGCATGAGGGCAAACCCGGCCGCGAGCCAGCAAGACCTGCCGGCCGTCGAAGTCGATGCGACATTTGCGCGCTTGATTGGCCTCCAAGAAGGGCAGAAAGTGGGCGTCATACTACACCTCGACCCACCTCAGGCGCATACCATCAACATCGAGCCATTGACGCCTGTCGACTGGGAGATGATTGAGCTGCATGCCCAGTTCCTAGAACTCAACTTTCTGTCCCAAATCCGCGCCCTCCCGAACCCACACGCTCACACGCCGCATCCCCTGACCCTCCACCTCTCGCCCACCACGACCGCCAACATCACAGTCACATCCATCGCCCCGGCCCCTACAACCCCCTCGCCCTTTGTCAAGATCTCCCCGGACGCCGAGGTCATTGTTGCGCCCAAGACACGTCAGAAGGAACGGAGCTCGACACGCGAGAGCAGGAGCGTCGGGGCTGCTTCAAGGAAAAGCGGCAAGAGCACAGCGAGCACCGTCAGACGTCGCAGTGGTCGTGAGGAAAATGCCACTAAGGGCGCCGTTTTCCTTCGCGGTGTCGATCGTGCTGTGGCAAAAGAGTGGTTTGACGATGATGATGATGATGATGACGACGCAGATGCCCAAGGTCTTCAAGTATGGGTGGACAAGGAAATTCTCCTGACAAAGGCTCTTAGGGGTGCCAATTGGGTCTCTGTGGCCATCATCAGGCCTGCAGGACTGCAAGAGCCAGTCGACATGTCCAAAGAGCAGGATCAGGAGAAGCCAGCCACTCGCGTTGTCGCCAAGATCGCGGCTTGGGAAGATGCACCTGACAGTCGCCACGTTGCGCTCTCGACCCCCTTGTGCAAAGTACTGGGTTTCGAGGGTTTCGTTGGAGGACTCGTCCGCATCGAAGGCGCGCCAAATCAAACGGCGAAGCCTTCTGCGATAAAACCACAAGGCACGAAAGAGTCAAGAGATCCTGTCGTCAAGACGGTCAAGGTTCTCCCCTTTTCCACCACAGCCTCGCTAAGTGATGCGTCTCTCAGATTCGGCGGCGAGTCAAAGCAAGAACAAGAAGACGCGATCAACAAGATCAAGACTATGTACGGGAAGAAGAACGGTCTTTTAGACGGGCCTGTCACGGATGGCATGGTTTTACCTCCTCCAAAAGATGCCATCAGTGGCTGGCAAGGTGGAATAGTACGATTTGATCCGCCACAACAAGCCTCTGGAGTATCATGGGTGCTCTTCCCAGAAAGGAAGCCTGCTATCGAACTAGGACAAGAAATCGCTATACCATCAAGCTGGGCAAGAGGATGGCAACAGGGCGAACCACTGCCAGAGGTCCCACCCAACCTCGTTGGTATTGATCCTCTCATCGAGCAGCTGCGGTGGCATCTTGCCCATAACTCTTCTGTACTGCTGACAGGAGGCCTTGGAGCAGGCAAGTCGAATTGCGCTCAACTGCTGGCTCACCAGCTACGAACAGGATATATGTTTAACGCCATCTACTTTCCTTGTCGAAAATTGTTAACCGATGAGACGAGAGTCGCCACTATCAAAGAGATGCTCAACAGATTATTTGCATCTGCGTCGTGGGGTGCTAGAGGAGGCGGAAACGCCGTTGTTATATTAGATGATTTGGACAAGCTGTGTCCTGTAGAGACGGAGTTGCAAGTCGGCAACGAAAATGGTCGTAGCCGTCAAGTCAGCGAATGTCTCATCAGCATTGTCAGGCAGTACTGTTCCATGGATTCAGGTGTGGTGCTTCTGGCTACTGCGCAAGGGAAGGAGTCGCTCAACAACGTCATCGTGGGTGGTCACATCGTTCGGGAGATTGTCAGTTTGAAGGCACCCAACAAGGATGGCAGGAGGAAGGTACTGGAGATGCTAGCACGGAAAGACGCGAAGACACAACCGGAACCTCAGACCAACGGCCATGCGTTTCCAGACTCACCATCGACTAGCCGACCCAGTACATCACACCGTAGTCCACCCAGCGCCGGGAGTATACCCCATGACACTGATAACGGAGACTGGGGTTTTGTCATCGACTCTACGATAGACTTTCTCGATATCGCTGGCCAGACTGATGGGTATATGCCCGGCGATCTCGTCCTCCTCACCTCGCGCGCCCGCAACGAAGCCCTCATTCGCTCCGTGACCGACTCGTCTAATCTCGTTACTCTCACACGAGATGACTACACACAGGCTTTATCAGGCTTCACCCCCGCCTCCCTCCGCAATGTCACCCTCCAATCCTCGACCACAAAATGGGACTCTATAGGTGGTCTTCACACTACCCGTCAAATTCTTCTTGAAACCCTTCAATACCCCACAACCTACGCTCCCATCTTCGCCCAATGTCCCCTCCGCTTACGATCAGGTCTCCTTTTGTATGGCTACCCCGGCTGCGGCAAGACCCTCCTCGCCTCCGCCGTAGCAGGTGAATGCGGCTTGAATTTTATATCGGTCAAGGGACCCGAAATCCTGAACAAATATATTGGTGCCTCTGAGAAGTCGGTTCGCGATCTTTTCGAACGTGCAGAGGCTGCTAGACCGTGTGTTCTCTTCTTCGACGAATTCGATTCCATTGCACCAAAACGTGGCCATGATTCTACGGGTGTGACGGATCGGGTGGTGAACCAGTTGCTCACGCAAATGGATGGCGCCGAGGGATTATCAGGCGTCTATGTTCTCGCCGCTACGTCGAGACCTGATTTGATCGACCCTGCGCTCCTGCGCCCGGGCCGTTTGGACAAGAGCCTGCTGTGCGACATGCCGGACGTAGAAGAACGAATTGACATTCTCAAGGCGGTCACCAGAAAATTGCATCTCGCGCCCAGCCTCCTCACGTCCGACAGCTCCGGCCAAAACCTGCGCGAAATCGCACAGCGCACAGAAGGCTACTCGGGCGCCGATCTCCAAGCCGTCGTCTACAACGCCCAACTCGAAGCCATCCACGACGTCCTCGGCGACAACGAAGGCGGTGACCCCACCAAAATCGGCGGCGGTGACAACAAGAAACTATCAAAATCCAACAGGGACAAGAGCAACACGATCCCAGACTTTACCCACTTCCGCTACGGCGACGACCCCTCCGCCCCCGCCATCACAAGCACTTCCCCCGCTCACCTAGCAAGCGCCCAACTTACGGAACGCGCGCTTATTGCGCAGAAAATCGCGGCCTTGCTCGCTCTCCGCCGCCAGCAGAAATTGCAACTCCGGCCTTCTTCCTCGCATGACGACAACAGCAACGATGGCGGGGGCCATGACGCATCTGGCAAAGGTGGCGATGCCACGGACGCCGCGGTCGAGCGCAAAGACCCCCAGATCCAGTGGAAGCATATCGAGCTGTCTTTGACGAATGGACGCAGCAGTATTAGCGCGCAGGAGCGGTTGCGGCTCGAGAGGATTTATAGGGAGTTTGTGGATGGGAGGGATGGGGATTTGCCGAATGGGCAGGGGGGGACGGAGATTGGCGGGAGAAGTAGTTTGATGTGAATGGGGGGTTGATTGGTATGCTGATGGATGGGAGCTAGGAGTGCAAGTGTTAAAGTTTAGTTTGTGGGATTGGAGATAGATCTTCGGTTGGATGTGGAGATCGAGGATGTGGGTGGTGGTACAGTACGCATGGGCACTGTGTGTATAGTTCGGGGAACAAGTGAGGGACAAATGCCAAAGCTTCCATGGTGTACATTGGATCATGGGCATGGCGTACTCCCAGGCAGTCAACAAGATCTTTCATAGAAACACATGTTCAACATGGTTCACACGCTCATATTTCATTCAACCTCATAACCCTCAAGCTGCACACATCCCACATCCGCCTCCCGCAACCACAGCCTTTACTTCCCAACAACCCCCCTAGCCTTATCCTCCACCTTGGCCGCAACCGCGCTCGCCTTATCCCCCACCGTCTCAGCCCCACTCTTCATCTTCGCCTCGAGACTGGCTTCCCTGCCGCCGAAATTCCAGTAATTGAGGTAGCGGTAGCCTTGGACGAGCTGCGAGGAGAAGTTGATGGCATGGCAGCCGAACAGCAGGTAGTTTGCTGGTGTGACAGCTAGGGCGTAGCGCATAAAGGTGCCGGAGTAGAGGGTAAGGGCGCCGGTCATGCGGCCGGAGATGCTGGGTTGGAGTGTGTTAGTGCGTGGCGGGATAGGGAGTTTAGTGAGAGAGATTATATAAGAGGTAATTGAGGGATGTCTCAAGATAGATGTAGGAAGGCAGGATAGAAAGGACAAGATAAACCAACTCACATTTCAGGATCCTTACTCATATCCGCAATCGCCGCAATCGGGATACCAAAGTTACTCGCCGGACCCCAGAAATCTGTAATCCGCACAGTTAACATGTATATCCATCAGCTTTTTCCATACTTCCCCTTCCAATCCTCTTAGACAACCTCTCGCGCGGAGAGACACACTCAGAATGCGGAATCAATGTCTTGCACTACCCATATACCACCTCTTTGCCAATGCGCACCCGCGACTGGAGAAACGGGGGGGTAAACGTACGAGTCGAGCAGAAGTAATCCGTGTACTTGTTTGAGCGAATCTTCGCATTGAGGGCTTTGATTGCAGCAGCCATCTTGTTTAAAGGTGGTGGGGCGGGCGAAGTGGTTGTCGAGTGAGGGCGGGGGGAAAGGAAAAGAGGCCGTGCAAATGCGTTGCGGGATTGGGGTCGCGGAGCCGCTTCTGATGGTGGTGAGCCCTGGACCTAGGATGCGCCTGGGCGGAAGTCGGGTTTGCCAAGGTTTTTGTCGGGGAAGTTCAGGGTCCGAAGGGTGCAGGGCAGCGTTCAGCGGGAAGGGTGTCACGTGTGTTGCGATATAACCAGGAATTGCCTGGATCAGGTATTTGTAGACTGGATGTTTATAAAGCAAGGGATTCACAGAATTCACAGTACAAATGGACATGAACTGTATAGTATGGGTATGTATGTCATTGCAGCCATTGTGGCTATTGACATGCTGGCCTATTCCAAGGCCATTGAATTAGGCCAGGAACGCTTTTGTAAAGTTTGGTATCTCTTGCGCTTCTACAGTTAAGCTCGAAGCGTAGAAAAGGGCGCTGACAATATGATGCACAGTTGTCTCCGAGACTGGTGTAGACGAATATATCCGCCCATGCATGATCGTGGGATGCGCTACCCGGGCTTCAATCCACTTGTCTTGTTGCAGCAAACCCAAGCGTCGATTTAGGTCGTCCAAAAGTTGATATAGCTGGTCATCCGTCCTGTCTTATCTGCCACCGAATCCAGGGGGTCCACCACGACCCTGAAAGCCAGGCGGGCCGCCGAAGCCGGGAGGTCCACCGAATCCAGGAGGTCCCCCGGGGGGGAAGCCAGCTAGACACTGTTAGTAATACTATAAAGAACTGATAAGGAGGGTAACCTACGTGGTCCACCGGGTGGGCCACCACGCCCTGGGAAACCAGGCGGTCCTGCAAAGCCCCCTGGTGCGCCTGGGAAACCTGCTCCAAAGCCAGGACCTGGGCCACCAACACCAGCAGCGGGACCAGTTAGGCCTACGGGTAGACCGCGGCCAACAGGTCGTGCGGCACCAGGTCCAGCAGCCAACGTTGCGGCCGTGGTAGGGGCTCCGCTGGTCGCTCCCAATCGCGCCGCAGGATCTGCGGGAGGCGGTCCATCGACTGACAGTGAGATGACATGCGCGCCACGAATGATGGTGAGTCCAATTGCGCGGCGCTCCTCTGTCTCGGTGACTTGCTGTGTTGCGCCGGGTGCGGCCTTGCCTCTTCGTCGCGTGCGTCGAAACTCTTCTGTGTCGGCGAGAACGAGATTCATGTGCTGCAATTGCACTATCAGTAGGGCACCCATGGCACAAGACTGCGCGACCACGGACCTTGTCGAACGCGAGCATCTGCCCAACCATCTGCCTGCCATCCTGAAGTGTGACCTTCATGCGGTAATTGATCTAACAGTCATGAGCATAATGCAATCATGTGAAGGCTTTGGAGCGCTTACTAGGTTTTGCTATTCATCGAGCGTCAGTCAGTTTCTATGCGCGTCTTCTTTCAGGTCAAGGACATGGAGCTTCGCAGGCAGCGCTACATACCATCTTGCCCTGTCTATTTGCTGCGCCAGACATGATGAGTGTTGCGCGTCCGAGGACGACTTGGGCTTCTATAAAGGGGGAGTTTTTTTGTTCGGAATAGTTTGGAAAACGAGCCCCCTCAGAAGCTGGCCGTAGTGGGGGGAGGATGGGCTGGACATGCGCGGTGCTTTGGTGTTGAAGTTCGAAGCTTTCGAAGCACGGGCCACGGCCTTTAGTCTTGGCTTTCCCACGGTCTCGCTAAACGACCTGAAAATCCACCAACTTCGAACTTGCGATCTCCAGCGACAACAACCCGACAGCCTCCCACGCCTACTAACACCCGCAGTCAATCACAATGGTACGCACCGAACAGAAAGTCCTGCGCAACAGAGCAACGGCAACGAGAAAGATGATAATAGACTAACAGCAATGGCAGTCTGACAAATCCTCCAACCCCATGCGGGAGCTCCGCATCCAAAAGCTCGTCCTCAACATCTCCGTTGGCGAATCTGGTGATCGTCTCACTCGTGCCGCAAAGGTGCTCGAGCAGCTGTCTGGTCAGACCCCCGTCTACTCCAAGGCCCGCTACACCGTCCGTACTTTCGGTATTCGAAGGAACGAAAAGATCGCTGTCCACGTCACTGTCCGCGGCCCAAAGGCTGAGGAGATTCTCGAGCGTGGCCTCAAGGTCAAGGAGTACGAACTCCGCAAGCGCAACTTCTCCGAGTCTGGCAACTTCGGTTTCGGTATCTCGGAACACATCGACTTGGGCATCAAGTACGACCCTAGCATTGGGTAGGTGGATTCGCGGCAACAAACATAATGAGGACGTCACACTGACTGGAGATAGTATCTACGGAATGGACTTCTACGTCTGCATGACCCGCCCCGGTGAGCGTGTCGCCAAGCGCAGGCGGTGCCAGAGCAAGATCGGCGCCTCCCACCGCGTCAACAAGAACGAGACCATCAAGTGGTACAAGAACCGATTCGAGGGCATTGTCCGATAAGCGTGTCGTCGATTAGGTGGAGCATGGGAACGAATGAAGATTTTGCATGATACTCAGCATCTCGGTCTCGGAAGGTCTGGTCCTATGGAGTCCTGGGTGTATCTACAAAACAGCAAGCATTGAACTTGCGGCCTATCAATGGAGCATGACCGGGTCTCTAACGAGCGGGTCTACGATCACATTTACAATGGAGGCTTCACTTGGGTGATGTTCCGTATAACCATTGTGTGATCAACTCTTGCCCATTGCCTATTGGGATGTTGGCTGTGATGTTGCTGACCAGCAGGTTCCTTTGTTGCCAAAATTTACGCTCGTCCGTGGTTGCTTACTAAGTGCACCATAATCGTTCATCATATCGAAATTCTAGGCATAGAGATGGACGTTGATATTCAAAGGTAGGATTTTTAGGAGGAATTCATTCCACCACACCCTTCTGAATTGAGAGAATGTCGAGATGTAGTTCAAGCATATGTGCCTCAATCCCCTAGGTTGCATCCAACCGTCTGGCTCCCTATTATCACCGCATCATCCAGCCCGGCTGAGTAGTACTCAAGTCATCAATAATCCCGATCTGGATCATGCCTCTGCCCCCAAAACCGCCTCTGGGCTTCCTCGCGAAGCCATCTATTCCGCTGCGCCTCCTCCAGATGCGCAGGCGAGCGGCCGCACTTGGGGCACACGAATGCGCTTGCAACCCACATGGGCTGCGGGTTGAGTCCACAGGGGCAATGATAGCAGATGGGCATCTTTTATGTGATTTGGATGGGTAAAGGCAGAGTGCTGGGTGGGTTTTTATTTAGTAACAGGTGGGAATAAATGGGTGGCTGTGTGGTAGGCTGTGATGTGATGAGATGCGGCGAGATGAATTTATAGATAAGGGTGGATGGAAGACGTGGTCATGTATGTACTGCGCAGGAGGCCATACTTTTCGCATAGCTAGATAGGGTATGTTGTCCAGGAATGCTGTACGACACGTAGGTTTGGACGACATTCTGGGTTTGTGGCCATGGCCATGGTCATGGTCACGGTCGTGGTGATGACTGGGGCCATGTGATGTGAAAGTGGTCCAATGACATCTTTACTTTGAACAGCGAATATATCGAGCTATTCATCATGATCATTTACATGTACATTTCAACGTGTAATTTATACGATTAAGCCCACAATGATTGCGTTTTTCTTCCTGTCACACTGCCACTACACATGTGTATCGCATCACCCTCTGTCAAGTCCTCCTTCACCCTTCAATCCCACGAGCCTCGCCCACCACGACATACCTGCATCAGCAAAGTCCCAAGACATATTTTACCGAAACAACAAAGCCATGAATTAACTCTCCCTACAAGCACCTTTTCCACAACCAAGAAATACACAAATTGGCTTCACTTCCTCCCTTCAGAGGATTCCCTTCCATCGCAGACACTTCGTAAAATTACCGCTTTAGGCAAGTAGAAAACCGTAGATTGCAGCAGGGTGGTTAGGGTTAGGGTTAGGGTTAGGGCCACTATCTCACTCGGTTTGGAAAACTGCTCCTACTCCTGATTCCCGAAGTTATACGTTCGCGTTTACTTATATCACGTGACCAGCCCATACCTTCACCCTCCACGAGCGGACTGCATGAAGTACCGCCTTGGTGTATCGAGATCCGACTTCTTGTAGCCTAGCTACCCACATCAAGACCTCACAATCGCATGCATGTGGGAAGCCCTCCCTCTTTAGTAAAGGTATCAACGTTCATTGCATTCTTTTTCCTTCTCCAGTCCAGTCCGTACACAGCCCAGCATCTATCCCGTCCAGAGACACAAGGACACGTTACTCTCAAAAACAAGGTATCTTAGTGTAGTAGTAAGAAAATGAAGAAAAAGTCCAGCTCCGAGATGTGAAAAAGGAGGGGACGGTATCAAAGCGATAGACAAGGCCAATGCCCATGGACATACAAATACACAGACCCACAGAGACGATCAAAACCCCGAACGAAGCCGAATAACAAATAAGCCTGATGGCTCACAATCACTCCCTACTCCTATATACCCCCGCCCCCAAAAAATGTACAGTTCATTTCCGCCAGAGATGGCTGTGCCAAAGATCCCAGATGGAAAGATGTTGAGAAAGGAAAGGACATGGACGATGACGCAGCGCTATGCAGTCTGAGATGGCAAAAGTGGGTTTCGGAAGAAAAGCACCCGCGTGGTGGCAGCCGCTCATTTCTGGCCCGTTACCGAGGACCCAAAGTCAAAGCCTGGGACTTGTTGGGGCGGCGGGTAGGAGGGCGACGCAAGGGGTGTGTATGCACCCGGAATGGGCACAGCGGCATAAGTTTGCTCGCCGGGTGCTGCTGCGACATGCTCGTTGTGTCGCTCCACAAAAGCAGGTGACGCAAGTGGTGGTGAGACTGTCTGTGTGCGTGCGGGTGCGTCGAAGCCATTTTGCTCCATCTTTGGTGTTGCGCCTGTAATCTTGATGGGTGGCATTTGGAGGGCAAAGGGCTGTGGTTGGGCGATCTCGCGCGCATATGCGTATTGAACCTTGTCGCTCTCACCAGCCTCAGCGGCGGAGTGCGGGTCAACGTACATGGGGTGGCCTGGAGGGGGTCTCCAGCCTCCGGAGCGAGGTGACATTGGGCCAAAGCCGGGGGTGTTGGGGGCGGATTGAGAGCGGAGCTGTGCGAGGTAAAGATCAGAGCGGGCGCGATCACGCTGGGCCATGGACTTCCTGAGCTTCCGCTTGGACCAGAATCGGTAGAAGACAATGCCGTAGATACTGATACAGAGAACCTCAATGACGATTTCGATGATGCAACAGACCAGAGCCCAATTCTACTCATTGTTAGTACTACACTGGAGAAAGTTCCGACATTTTGCTCTCACCTGCAGACGGCAGACAAGGCTGTAGGCAATGTCGTTCTCAAAGAGATGTCTTCGTTTGTTGTCCACGCAGGACCAACCCCACATGTCCTTGTTGTTGTTCTGGGCTTTGCTCTGGTTGAATACAGCCGCACCTACGGCCCACATGATGATGCTGAAGATGAAGAATCCGATAGCAAAGACAGTGTAGTAAGCAGCGACTTTCTCTGCTTTCCGGTGACCGCCTTTCCAGTAGGCGATGATGACAACGATGGAGATGACGAGGGAGAGAGCGGCGATGCAGAGAAGCAGGACCTGGGGCCAGATCATGGTATTTTGAGCCCATGGAGGAAGGCCGTTTCTTGGTGCGAGATGTTTTGTGGTGTTGAATATGGCGAATGCGGTTGCAATCATGGAGAGAACGATGAGACTGCAGGCGAAGTTGATGCCGCGAAGGAAAATCTTGGCTAGCCTCACTCGTACTTTGATTTTCTGGTGGACGTTATTAGTGGCTTGTCTGGATTGTGCAAGGATGGGAGAGTCTACCAAGTCTTTGGCCTGCTCTTTCTCTGTCATGGCCTCCCGCTTCTCCAGCATCTTCTCTTGCTTGAATGTAGGGCTCATGATGGAGGCGGCGCCACCAGGTGTTCGTGGAGGAGCACCTGGTGACTTCAAAGCACTCCGGAGTGGAGTCTTTGGCGTTGGTGGGGGAAGGTATTTGCGGTCAGTCTCCTCCATTTCGACAGACTGCATGTAGCCAAAGCCTACGTCTGCCACTTGGGGTTGCGGCTTGTAGTGGTTAGTGGGGTAGGCGAGCGGTGACCGAGGTGGGTCAACCGGAGAGTAGACTGATGTGGCTTCGGCGAAGCGTGCTGTGCGTGGTGTTCTGACCTCGAGGCTGTTTTCTGAACTTCGTCTTTCGATCGTAACCGTGGTAACCTTTTTATCGTTGGTGGACATCCTCAGGCTATGCAGTGTTCACTCGAAGCAGGATCGAGGCTGTCATCCAGGAACAAGCGAGCAGAGGGGGATCAAGCAACAAGCGACAAGAGGAGAGGGGTGCAAGATGGGTTTTGAAGGTTCAGGGACGACGACTCGGATCCAGTCCAGCTTAGACAAGTCGCAGAAGGGGCAGTTCAGAAAGCAGAAGTCGAGAAGAAGACGCACGACGACGTATTACCATATGAGACCTGCTAGAGAAAAGAGAAAGGAACAGAGGCCATGGGCGAAGCGCTGGGCTTATGACCTGGGGGCGCTTCGAAGGCGGGCGAGCACAGGGATTGGATGGAGAGGAGAACACGGGTGGAGAGATGTGAGATGGAAGCGGGCGGGTACTTACGACGACTACCTAGTAGTACTCCATGTACTGTGTGGCGGCTAGAGGAAGCTGGCTTGCACCACTGCAGGTCCCCGTCTGATAGGCCAAGCGCAGAGACGAGATGGTTGCAATGGCGGCCGGGAGGAGAAGGAGGGGAGGTTAAGGTGGATTGGCCCAGAAATAGACGCCCGGCAGAAGTCGATGATGGATGGATGGATGGATGGATGGATGGATGGAAGGACGGTTTACAAAACGAGGCAGATGCCAATGAAAGACGGGTGCAGCGCAAGGAGCCTGGTATACCTATTACGAGCGTCTGACAGGCTGGTTCTATTCTCCCGTCAGCGTCGCGGAGAAGAAAGGACGGCCAGGGCCAGGGCCAAAGTAGAGGTTCAGTCGGTGAGGTTGTACGTGTGCACACTTTTGTTTTCTTTTCCTTTTTACTTTGCGCCTCCAGACGGCCGAGGAAGGAGTGAGGTAGTATAACACCACAACACTACTGCGATACCACTCTACTCTATCGCCCAGTGCTGTGTAGCCTCCGGGCCCATGTCGACGCCCTTCGTGCCCCTCTGGGAACCGGGACTTTCTCAACTGTCTGGCCAGCATGGTGGGCGTTTGGAGAATGGGCAGCAGGGGGGAGCGGATGGGGGCAACCTGCAATATCCAATTGTTTGAGGCTGTTAGACGCCAGCAAAACGCAGCATGGCCGCGATGGGTGATGAGTGGTTGGAGTCGACATGGCCATTCCAGGCCTACTATGTCCAAAGTAGATATAGTGCAAGAGAGAAGAGCGCTAAGCCACAACAAGCCTGCGGGAAGCGCGCACTCGTCTTTGCAGCCACCAATCAGCGCGGGAAGGAGCGTCCAAGACTCTGGGAAGGCGCCGCCCAGTGCGCCCTTCCCCCACCTGCCACACGCCAACGCCAACGCCGACAAGGGAAGGGGGGATGGGACCGGGCCTGGCTGTGGTTGGGTTGCTGCCCTTCTCGAGTCCAAGACAACCGCCTGCCGTCACAACAACGACAAGGCTACTTCTAGCTAGCTGGTAGAGACATTGTCCTGCGTATGTAGACAACCACCAACCACTCCACTCCACTCCACTCCACTCTCACTCCACTCTCACTCCAAGACAAACACAGACGGTAAAGAGGAGTGCTGTTCGACCCAAGTCCGCCACTTCTCAGACACGCTCCCTCGACAAAGTCATCGAGTGTCACGCAATCGGTCAATCAAAATCAATTTGTCAGACTCTTTTTTCCTCCCGGCCTCAGCTTGGCTCGGTCAATGCCACGGGCTTCGCAGCGGTGACGGGCGATGGTCAGAACTTGCATGGCATTTGCATGGTACTTGTATGTACACTGTATGTACCTAGAGTGCGCCTATCAGTGGGGATCCTTTCAATCACCACGCTAGACATGCACTGGATGCAAAGCCTGGCACCTGGGCACAACGTCCGCTAATTCATCTCGATTCTCCAACCCTCCCCCCCCCCCTCCGATCAGAGAGCTTTTATCCCAGCTTTCTTTTTTTTTCTAACTACATGCAGCCAAATTCGTTTCTTATAGTATTCTGTGCAGCGTTTTTCCTGTACGGTTATATTCTTGGGGCCCTCTGCTCCTCACACCATATCCTGGGGTAGTACAGTGACAGTGGAGAGGCCGAACCAACCGGACCACAGGACCCCTCCCTCGCCGCAGCTAAGGCGCAGTCATTGTAGAGTACATGACCAGTCGGTTGAACAAGACACTCCTGCCAGCTTCGCCGCACAGCTGAGACAGGCTCAAGCCCTTGTGCAACCAAGTGCGAGAATGGGGACCATGCACATCGCAATCTTCCCCATCATCACCTCTAAATTTACCCTCCTCTACACTCTACTATGCATCTTGCAGGCTCACTGAGCCAACCCCAATCTACTCTACACCTGGACCATCCGTTCATCCCCCAGCTGCGGCCCGGCACATGGGACGGCCATGACACCCGTTTCGAAACACTTCAACCCACTTCGAGCCTCGCTTCCACGGCTATCAATCCTTCTGCTGACGGGTATATTGGTATGCACATAAGGTTGCCTTGCCGGAGCCCTCTTCATGGCGGGGCAGAGCCGATTCCTGCCATGGCCTGCCTGTATCGACACACGTTGTTATTAATAGCCGGTGAGGGATATGACGCATGCGATATCAGTCCCGAAGAGCGAGGTCCTATACTGCAACTTAAACGCGACCAGCAGACCTGAGCAAGATGGGTACGAATTTGATTGGCCCAGGAAATCAGCATTATAGTTGGTTGGTCGGACTGCTATGTGATGCGTAAGACTTCTCTCTCTCTCTCTCTCTCTCTCTCTCTCTCTCTCTCTCTCTTCTCTCTCTCTCTCTCTTCTCTCTCTCTTTCTCTCTCTCTTTCTCTCTCTTTTTTTCCTCCTCTTCCTCTCTCTACGCGTGGTGGCGACGCAATCAACCGATCAAATACCAAACATAACCGCATGTGGGACCACGACGATCGAGTACAGATGAGCCAAGAGATAGATCAGACTCATATTGCGACACAGTCAGCAGTAAGAACTATCGTGGGCATAATGTCCAACGCGGACACCGAAGTGCCCAATTGCATCGTCTCGCAACGTCATTCAGATAACCCTTGTGCTCAAATGTCCTTGAGATATTTTCTACTTTTGCTTTGATCTACAGGCCGGCAAACGGTCGCGCGATTGTTCTAGGCTAGGGTAGCATGTTGCGCATCGGTGATGAGAAGTTCGTCTCGAATCTTTGGTAATATGTCGGGTACTCGGCGATGAAAGGAGGTGGTCAAACTGGTTCTTTGGTCTGGGAGATTGTAATTCTTTTGACACGCTGGCGAAGAGAGGAGAATGGTTCTTGGCCTATTTGCTGAAATTCAGCAGAGGGCATACAAGCGTTTTGCTTCTTCATCGTCTTGCTCTGGACCACTGCATTGACTAGTTTGGTGAACTTAACCTCGACATCTTTGAACCTCTTTATATCGTTTCTGCAGTTTCACCCACAAATAGTGCTGTGCTAATCCTCCTGCTTATTATGCAGACAGGGATAACCTTGAACAGCTCTTTCATTAATGTAACACATAACAGTGGACAAATAGGCAAAAACACATATTTTGTAAGTTGACAAACAAGACAGCGCAGTGTGATGAAACAAGAATCAAGCTTTCACTGCTAGAAAACCCAGATTATAGCAAAGCCCTCCAAGCTTTACCATCCTCACGCTCAAGCTCCAGATGATCACACAAATGGCCAATATGATCAACACCCCAGAACCCCTCCGTCTCACCCTTTGCATTCGTAGCTAATCCATCACTCTCGTCAGCGCCCCACAGCCAACCAAAACGACAAGAAGACAAACCCCCAACGAATTAAAAAAAAAGAACACTCACCCACAAACCACGGCAACCCAAACGCCCCATCCTTGAACGCCTGCTCTGTATTGGCCACCAACGCCCTCTTCACTTCCTCACTCTGCATCGCCTCTACAATTCGCCGCGCCTCCTCTTCACCCCCAACCACAGTCTTCATCAACGCAAGAATATTCTCCGCCTTATCCGGCTCCCTCCACAACACCCACGTATGCTCCCAGAACAGCGCGACCGCGCTCTCGAGCAGCTCTGGGCGCGCGAGGGCAAGCGACGTCAACGCGCGCTGAATGTGCATTGAGTTGAAGGGGAATTCTGGCGGCGTGGCCTGGGACATGGGGACGTTAAGCTGCGATGCCCAGCGCAGACGGTCCTTGTTGAACCATTGTTTTTTGTCTGGGGGAAAAGAGAGGCGATTTGTCGTTAGGAGAACGTGCATGGCGGATTGGGGGGGTAGGAAATTTGGACAAGGAAACTGAACGTACTTTTTACCATCAAGGGCGGCGTATTGCCGCATAGCTTCATCAATCCGCCTAGCAGGATGGGAACATACGTAATCTCGCACCCTTTGAAGACAGAGGAATTCTGCGTACGCGCATGTTGGTTAGTATGTACGTTGTGTGAGGGTGGGACGCTGGTGGCAGGGGTGCATGTGGTTGGGTTACCCGGAGAGTGTAGAAGGCCATGTAGGCAAAGGGCGAGATGATGTCGACATAGAGCGTAATCTTTGGTGCGGGCATGGCTCTTTAATGGATGGGAATGGCTTTTGGTAGGTCTGTATGTCTAGGAGTTTATAGAATCCATGTCTTGAGGTTGGTGATGGTGCGAGAGTTGACCTGCCTCGTTAGGTACCGGTATGCTACCGAGTAGCCGAGGCCCGGTGAGACCGCGTCGATCAAGCAGGAGTTTTTCGACTTGAAAATACAACTTTTTTGAATACAGGTCTATTTTCTATGCTTTTGGTGTATGCTTTTTACGGTTAGAGATGCAGAACACATGACCGTACTATGGATGGATAGTGCTATGATTTGTTATTTGCCATTACTGCCCGCCATGGAAATTCCTCGCGGAACCCCAGCATATCTCTCAACTTCAAATTACTCATCGGCGCCTCTCTCTTGCCCAATTCCCGCTTAATCGTTACTCCCGGGCACCTCTTCTTCAAGAAGGCCTCTGTGCTCTCCTCTTCATCGTTTGTAATCTCATCGTTGACCGCGTTAAACACTTGGTAGCCAAGCCCATCCTTCTGGATACAGCACTGCACGATATTGCCCAGATCCCTAGCGTCGATGTAGCTCCACGCGTGACACTTCCAGTCCCATGGTTTTTCGGCGTATAGCGTCATCATCTCCGTGTGTTTCTCTGGGGGTACGACGGCGGCGATGCGTAGACTGTAGATGTCGACTCCTGGGAACCGCCGCGCAAAACTGTCCGCGATACGCTCCATGCACAACTTGCTAGTGGCGTAGACGTCCATGGGGGTAGTGGGGGTTTCTTCGGTAAGCGGGAAATGGGGGAAGTCGAGATCGCCGTTTGCGTAGGTTACACCATAGGTGGTGATGCTCGATGCGAGGATAATCTTCTTGATGCCGAGCTTACAAGCTGCTTCTATGACATTATAGGAACCCATGGTGTTTATGCGGAAGCATTCGTTATCCGGAAGGCGATTGGGTTGGGGTATCCCTTGATTGTTGTCAATTCCTTTCATGTCGCTTTTGCCAGGTTTAAAAAAGACTTACCAGCAAAGTGCACAAGTGCATCAGGCGTCTTGGCTGGTTTCCTGAACGGTTCGCTGATCTCAAAGTGACACGACAAGCTGTTGAATGCTTGAGCGCCATCTGTGAGATCCGCTTTCACCGTGTGCACTTTTGAATTGTTGAGCGGCGTTACGTCGACATTAAGAATCTCATGGCCGAATGAAAGTAGCTTGTCGATGACATGTCGGCCTGCTACGCCTGAGCCACCTGTAAACACTATCCTCTTCGCCAATGATTGTGTTTTGGCTGCCATTGCAAGGAGCTGTAGATTAGCGAAAGGGTGGCGCAGCTATAATATGCAATGCTCTTATTTGATCCGGTGTAGCTTAGGACACCAATTAGTTTCCTGGCTGACGTTTATGAGAGCAAGTTTCAAAAAAGAGCTCCAAGAGTGTGTCTGCTTAGGGTTGTACGTGTAACTTTTAAGCGGCGCTTTCCCCGCATAGCTCCGGAGCTTATCCCGTGTCCGTTCGCTCTCTTGCCGATAGCTTGCATCATGCACTCATGTAAATGAATAAAATTGCACATGGAGTGTTGGGACAAAAAATTGAAAGCAGAGGCATTCATACCGTCAATGGTACATTATTCGTGTCTTATCGTTAGCGGCCTCGTCATTCCTGCCGTTGCGGGCGCCTACTTGATCGTGATTTACAGCTCTCCAGACTCCAGCTACAGCTCTCCAACCAGCTTCTACAAACTAAACCGTTTGCGTACCATACCCTCTAATCCTATCTGCGAACGCCCAGCTCTGATTTTCCAGCTTCACGTCCTCGTCAAGCTCAACGCCCTCCTTGGTAACGACGGCGATTGAGTACTTGTCCATACTCCTGGCATCTCTGTAGAAGAGCACCTTCATGCACTCTTTGATCTTTTCCACTGCTTGCTCCTTGGTGACTTTTGCAACTGCAGCCTCGTCTGGCAATATCGTCCTCAAAATGGGCTGGGCGAGATGCGCTCCGAAACCGGTAGCGAGGGAGGGGGATGAGAACGTGGTACCGAGCAGATCTGCGCTGGCAAGGAAAGGCTTCGACTCGCCGTCCATACCAACGATGAGCAGGTGATTCCACAGAGGGTCGAACTTGGACCGGCGGTTGTACATGACCTTGGCAAGGTATGTGTGGAGGTTCTTTGCGTTGAGTTGCGACTCGCTTGAGGAGTAATTCTCGCGGATGTCGAGCGAGTTAAGCAGGCGGTCCAGGTACTGCATGTCCGATACATCGCCACCGAAGCCTACGACTACCTCATCGTTGAATTTCCGTAGACGTTTGACGTCGGTGAAGCGGGCGAGCGATCCGTATGAAGCTGAGATGTTTGATTAGCCTCAGAAACTTTGCAAGTTCATGTCTGTATCTGTCGCCATACCCAGGTTGTCTGCAGCAATGACCACACCATCGTTGAACTTGGCCGCAAGCACTGAGGTACCGGTCACAATCGGGCTCTGGGTATGCTGGTTTGGGCCGGCAGCATTGAAGTGTGATGGATCATAAGCGCCGTATACATCGTCTCTAGGCTGCACTATGCTTAGTTTGCTGCTGTGAGAGGTAGGCGAGATACATACGCGGCCCCACGCCTGAGGTAGGTGGTTCATGTTAACGGTGGAGATGCTAGTGGCGTATGGAGCTTGCAGTTGGAGGAGAAGAGGGAAATGGAAGCACTGTATGAAGTGGGAGGGCGAAGTGGCACGTCCAGGCGTGAAGTCGGGCTTGCGGTGATGGTGGAGCAGGCAGTCGGTGTTGCGCAGCTCACCCACCGCCAAGACATGTTTGGCCCAAGCTCTATTGCTCTCACCATGTCGCAGATACCTTTACAAGCAAAGAGCCACCAAAATGCTCGGTATCGACTACCCAAGTAGTGATGAAGATGAGGCTGCGCCCGATTCAAAGTCAGAGGTGAGGCTCATAATTGTGTAGGAAGGACTCTGATAGCTACTAATATCAAGTTGATCAACATTGCCAATGCGAATGCGAATGCGCCTGCGACAAAGACTCCTCCCAAACCTGTACCAATTCCACAGGTGCCAGCGGCTTCTGCTCCAATAAGCGGTCCGTCACAAGGTCCTACAGTCTCGCCTCCTCCTACCGATGACAATGGGCCAGACCACGCTGCTCCCTCCAACACCTCGACCCGCGCCGTTATCCAGAACCTCACATTGCCTACCGTACCTAAGTTCGACATACCAGCCTCACCACCTGGATCACCTCCACTCAAAGCCACAAAGAAGTTTACGCAGTTCTTAGACCTTAAGCAGAAGGGACAGCACTTCAATCAGCGATTGGAGGGCTCGTCAGTCCTGCGAGACCCTGGACACTTGCAGAGACTGATGGACTTTGCGAGCATCAGCGAAGAAGACTCGTATGCAACTACGCTATCAGATGAGGTTGCGATTCCCGTTGCTTTCCCTAAGTGGGCTTATGTAGAGGAATTGAGAGCGTCACAAAAGGGCATTTTGAAAGCCAGAGAACAGGGCAAGAACAGGGTACCGCGAGACGCCGTCGAATTCGTCTCGGCAACAAAGTCTGGGACGTCAAGTGGCACAGGTACGCCTGCTGGGAAAGGCACACAACAACAGAGTAGTGCTGAGAGAGTCATGGGGAGTATAGACAAGGAGGCGCCCAATCTGTCGAGTTCTCAGACTACAAGCAAAAGAAAGCAATTGGAATACCGAGGCAGGGATGAGTCTTCTGTAAGAAATGGATGGAATGGTAGGCCACGGTCGCCGAAGAGAAGACGCTCCAGGTCGAGAGATGGAAGGGGGTGACACCAAGGCAAAGTAGCGATTGTTGGGTAGTCTCCTTAGGCAGTTACTCGCTGCTGAATATCGCCGTGCTATCTAGACACATGATCTGAATTGATAGACGCGCCCATGCCAAAATACACAGCTCGATGCAACATATTCTGCTCTTCGATATCATTGTAATGTGCCCTACGTCACTTGCACCATGCTACAAATATGTCACATCCTGGACAATGCCAAGATAAGTTGAGGTGTGGGTGGTCCATGCTCCACCAGGCAATCGTACTCCGCGTAACCTCCGAGCTTCACATCATCAAGGCCAAACACAGCAGCCGCTTTGCCTCACTCATAACCTCCTCGAAGAAAGCCTTTCCCTGCCTGTGCCTTTCGACCGCTTCAGCAAGCATTGAACCTGAATTGCGGAGCTTCTAACGACACCATGGCAGCGCTTTACACAGGTGCACCCCCGCAAGGTGGCCCAGGCTATTCGTTCAAGCAGACCCCCACAACCGTACCATCAGGCGAGAGGCAACATGGCTTCTACCCGTAGGCCGTCCTCAAGCTTCTGACAAGACATGTTGTAGCTGACATTGCAAAAGCTACACCGACAACGGCGGCTCCACATTAGGTATTGCGGGCCAGGACTTTGCCATCCTCGCCGGCGACACACGCTCCACTTCGGGCTACAACATCAACACGCGGTACGCACCGAAGCTCTTCAAGATCGGTGGTGAGGGGTCAGACAACAAGGATGCCAGGATAGTATTGTCGGTGGTGGGCTTCGCAGCCGACGGCGATGCGCTCAAGGAGCGGCTCGACACCATTGTCAAGATGTACAAGTACCAGCACGGAAAGCCCATGTCTGTGTCGGCATGCGCACAACGTCTCAGCCACATTCTCTACAACAAGCGATTCTTCCCCTATTACGTGCACGCCATCCTGGCTGGCCTGGACGAGGAAGGCAAGGGCGCGTTGTACTCGTACGACCCGGTTGGCAGCTACGAGAGGGAGCAGTGCAGAGCGGCTGGTGCGGCTTCGTCACTCATCATGCCTTTCCTCGATAACCAGGTCAACTTCAAGAACATGTACGAGCCTGGCAGCGGAGTCGGACACGAGCTAAAGGCAAAGCAAGCGGAGCCGCTACCCCAGGACCACGTCGAGGACCTGGTACGAGACGCCTTCACGAGCGCAGTTGAGAGGCACATCGAGGTCGGTGATGGTCTACAAATGATGACCATTACGAGCGAGGGCATCAGAGAGAGCTACACACCACTCAAGAGGGATTAAATAAGAAGGGGGCGGCCGGTCGGGGAGCAATGTCTTGACGAGCCCAACGACTTTTTTGCAGAACCAAACTTCTCATAACCTGAAATGTTCCCCATCATGGGCATTGCCCGTTTCACAAGCCAGCTCAGCTGGCCTGGTTTCAGTCTCCAATCAATAAGCATTCAAGAAACACTATTTCACGCTTCCCTTCTCACCCCCAATCACGGTCACTTTGCTACTTTCATTCCCCCATCCGCCCCTTTTCGCTCACTCCTGATATACTCTTGCTACGCGGCAAGCCATCTCAGAAGCTGTCAAAATACACAAATCGCCCAGACATCTCTACCTCACTTGTTCCCTTGGCCGTTTTAGGTGCATGGTACATGTCTCGTGAAACCCCCCATGATGATGATTCCCAGACCTCCTCGATGCCGATTCGCCAGCGCTCTTGTAGTTCGGATCACAACAATAAGAAGAGACGGCGAGTGACGTGATGACTTGAACGTTAATGTACTTGTCTAAACGGGTATTCCACCTTATCGCCAATCATTGCTCAGTAAGCCCAATGTAATGATTGATTCCCACACCACCATCACCACCGATACATATTGACCCCCTAAATCTAGTACTTCTTCTCAATAAGGTCAGGTATATCCTCTGGCTTGTTCTTGCCCTCTAGAATGTTGTAAACCGCCGTGAACAAGGGAAAGTCCTTTTCCATGCCCTGGGCTTTCAGAAACTCATTGACTTCGTAGGCGGTGCTCGTACCTTGTAGCTTCTGGCCATTGAGCTCAGACTGCTCAATCTCGTAGATGGTCTTGCCTCGCTCAATAGCCATCTTGGCGCAACGAAAGTTGCGGCCACCCATGCATGAAGTAACGACATCTGCGACACCGCAGCTCTCCTCTGTGAAAGTGCTTGTGCGTGCGCTCTCGCCAAAGAAGGCTTTTCCAAACTTGACCATCTCCAGGATACCAACACGCATGACGGCGGCTTTGGCATTGTCGCCCCATCCTAGTCCATCTACGAAACCAGCAGCCAGGGCGATGATGTTCTTCAAAGCCCCCCCCAGCGAGACACCGGCGACATCATTGACCAAATGTACGTGGAAGTAGGGGCGATGGAAGAGCTTGCGAACATTCTCGTGCGAGAGAGCCGGATACTCGGTTGGCAGAGGCGTAAGATGCGCTGATCTTGGGCCAGGATTGACCTTGCTAGGATTGATGAGGTCAACCTGCGAAGCGTTTGGCGAACCGCTGGGTGTAGGGTTGCGCGAATCCATGGGCGGAGGGTCATAGGCAACCGTTGTCTCCGAGTACTTTTCCTGGGCAATCTCGGAAGCAATGTTGGCTCCTGATAAGGCACCACAGTAGATGTTCAGAGTCATGCCAATCGTCTCCGACATCAACCGGATACCCTTTTCGCTGACATCCACACCCTTTGTGCAGCAAATCGCCCGTGCATATGGGAGAATCTTGCCAACCAGTTGCTGGCTGCTTCGGGCAATAAACTGATGTGGGAGTACAAAGATGAGTATTGTGGAGTTTTTGCAGGAGTCAGGGAGGTCGGGATTGGCAATGACGTTGGGAGGCAGTGTAATGTTGGGCAGGTATTTGACGTTCTCGTGGACTTTGTTGATGAGCTCAGACAGTTTTTGAGGCTGATCTGAGCCATTGTAGTGCTGCGACTCCTTGGGTATGGTCACCTCCTCCTCATACACCCACATTTGTACATGTTCCTCGAATAGACCTGGGTTTTCCTTGACATTTTCCGCAACAAGCTTGGCCATCGTGGTGCCCCTGCGTACATTACATTAGTCTGTGCATACAATTGGCCTCGGGACTCCTCCAGAGCCAGGATGCGGGCGGGCATGGTCTGGACTTGGGAGGACACTACATCAGGAATACGGGCTTACCAATTGCCTGAGCCGACCACGGTCACCTTGTGCTTACGCCCAGCACTGAGCGTCGCCATTGTTCTTGCTGTTAGCTTTCGGGTTTGGGATATTGGGTGGTACGTGTTGAGAAGAGCGGACAGAGGCAGAAGAGGTGGGGTTTGGCGGCGGCGACTAGCTTTGACGTAACAAGTCCGTGGGAAAGGCACGCTGGATAGCGATTTGGCGAGTCTGGATAACGCCAGCTTATGTATCTTTCACTTTCTGAGTCTGATTTAGCTCACTTTTTAGATTTATGCTGTAGCCACACCGCGGCCCATGACTGCACACCTATGGTAACCAACGCATCTGTGTGCAATGAGGAATGGCCTCGGCTTCTTGTGACTCGGTGTGGCCGAGAACTTGAACGGCCAAGTCGGAGGCGATCGATGCAGAGTGAGAGGGAATACGGATTGCTTACACTGCGCGCACGCGAGAGAGAGAGGGGGGGGAGGGGGGAGATATAAGGGGGAGAGAAAGGAAAGTTTTTGGTGGACGCGTGAAGATGACGGGCAGGAAGGTTGTAGAATGCACCTGCAGGTAAGCTGTAGCTGTGGGAAACCATCTCAGAATGCGATCCTTATCTGGCAAGGGCAACCTGGAAGCTTATCGATTATGCACCTCGACGGCTGGCGCGACCGACCTGCACAAATCCTTGGGTTCGTGTCGTCGATCCACGCTGCAGCTAGCATTGGCCAATGGAAGAGAGAGGGTGACCAAAAGTCAAAACTGGTCAGTCCATGGGTCCCGACTGGGACCTCTGGGTGACATCTGGGCGAGGTACCAAGCAAGGCATGCGATTATACTACAGCAGAGTACACTATGATAAGTCACAGCTTGACGACTTGATACAAGCCTGGTTGTTGCTCATCATGGCCAACCAAGCCTGGCCAACCCGTTCCAAGGGCACGCGGCGCAGCACCCGGGAAATCCACAGGCTCCTGTTCAAGTCCAGGGGGCACACAGTTTCAAATCATCAGGGACACAGCGTCGGGAAAATTGGTGATAGTATTGGGGTATTGCAAGTCGTGTATCCATCGTAACATCGCATTAAGTCTCCGTCTCGTTCTCTCATTCCCCATACTTGCGCAGGAATGGGCTGATCGAGGCATGCATTAAGGCGACACCAATGCTAAAGAAACGCCGAAGAGACTAAGCAATCTTCAAAGGTATGCCATGCCGCGATGCTAATATCCGTGACGCACATCTATCCATCTGGCCGTCCAACAGGAACCGGCCCGCCCGCTGCCACACTCCACACTGGCCATCCTCCGCTTACAAGATGAAGCCGAAGAGGGCGAGCAGACCACCGGCAAGCGCAGGCGTTCCGTACACGGCGAGGTTGGCAGCACCACCAGCAGCCGTCGTGGTAGCCGCGGCACCACCACTACCGCTTGGCGAGGGAGTGGCGCCGCCATTCGAGCTTTGCGTGGCCGAAGGAGAGGCTGACGAAGAACCGCCGCCGTTGCTGCCACCCGAGCTTGCGCCATCGGTTGTCCGGTTACCGCACTCGGCCTCGCGCGTTGACACACAGCTGCGCTGGGCGGTAGCGTCGCTTCCGGAGGCACTGATGCAGGCATCGAACCAGAAGTTCTGGCACATGAGACCGGCGACAGACTGCTGGTAGTCTGCGAGGTTTGCCGTGATATCCGTGCCGTTGGCACACCGGCAGCTGGTCTCGAGCGTATCCTACTGCTGGTGAGTAAAGGGTGGTCAGAGGAAGGGGGGCAGAGGGCAGGGCGAGCTTACATCGTCGCACTCGTTGCCATTGCTGGCGATGTTGCCCAGACCGCCGCAGAGCTCGACGCAGGTGTTCTCGTTGGCGTTGCACATGGTCGCGCGTTCCTCCTCGGGAATCTGCGTGGCAGGGAGGGAGCAGCAGGGAATGGGCGTGTTGCTGTTGTTCTGGGCGGCGGCGAAGCCGACAAAGGCCGAAGCCGCGACCATGATGGTGGAGTAGAGCATGGTTGATGGTGTAGAGTATCAATGCCTATGTAGCGAGAGAGAGGTTGAGAGTGGTCAGCGGGAGATCGGTAACGTGTACGCTGGCGTACACAAGTACGAGAGTAGGGATGGGGACGGTGGAGAGAGCGGTGGCGCGCAATGGCAGCTGCGGCGTGCGCAGTGTGGAGAATGGAGGGCGAGGGCGGAACTTACAGCGTGATGTTATGCTGGGTGTTTGGTGGAGCGGTGGGAGGAGTGCGGGTGGTTGCTGGGGAGGGCAAAGATATATGGTTTCCTGCACGGCCGCTAGGACAACAAACGCCAATCGCGCTTGCTCTCAATCCAGCTTAATGCAACAGACGTCGAGATACGCTCAGACACAGCGGAAAGTGAAATGCGCCAGGGCCGTTCTTACAGATTCTGGGGAGGGAAATGAGCAATTTGTGCACCCATCAGACTCTCCGCCTGCGCCCCCCAGCCCCCCCATGGCTCCTCTGACACTGCTGGCGCTGGCCATGGGCTTGCATTGCACTGTATTTGAATACCTAGCCCCATACACATGTGACCCATTCCAAGTTGCGCCGAAAATGTTTCAGCAGAAAACAGTCCCCAAACCGGGCCACGCGTCCAAGGGTCGCATACATACAGTAGGTAGGAGTACGTACATGGTAAGAGTAGGTACAGTAGGCACATGGGCAGGAAAACAGGATCTCGCCCAGCGTGCAGCGCAGTGCAGCAACGACGCTGTTAGCCGGGCCGCTCTTCGTGCCGCTAGCCGACCAGCGGCCCTCTTAACGGACGAGTCTTTGAGGAGGATGGTGCATAGAGAGTACATGGCCCATGGCTAAAGGCTACGGAGGGTAGGTAGGGATTCTCTGGTGTGCGGCTGGTTGGCTGTAGCATTCCAAGGCCGCGACAGCCAAGTCATGTCGCGCGCAGGCCAGTCCTTGTTTTTTTTTTTTAGGCAACTTTGCAGGCTGCTTGCTCCATCCCAGGCTACTGTACTCTAGAGTAGAGGAAGGGTATCAGTTTCCACCGGAGTCTCTGGTACTACCCGTTGGCTGACCGAAGGCTGGCGAAGGCTGGCGAAGGCTGCTGTCGAATGCCTGCCCGCGTTCCTTGAACTGCCTTCTGCTGCCAATGCCCGACCCAATCGCTTCCTGGCCGTGCGCTCTTCTCACCCAAATTCCCATGGAAACCCCCAGCCACTGACAGCCCCGGATGTCCCAGGCAGGCCCCTGCATAGCGCCGCCAGATGCAGACAAGCGTGCAACGGGCCTCGGGAGCTCCAATGCGCCCAGTGGCTGCCCAGGTGCACCGTGCACTGCATCCCCACTCGGCAGACCAGCATCCGCAGTCACCGGCTACTTCCTGTGGTGTTCCTATATCAGCATTGTGCTGTCAGTCTGACGCCTACTACTATTCTCTACATGACCATACTGATACGGTAGCGTACAGTCTACCGTATCTACAGTAAGTCACCACAAGATAGAAGGTACAGTACCACACTACCTCACAACAACAACAACAACAACAACAACAACAACAACAACAACAACAACAACAACAACAACAACAACAACAACAACAACAACAACAACAACAACAACAACCAGTAGGTGGAGAGTGGCAGCCCGCTTTGGCCTACGCAATCCACATGGCTAGACGGTATTACGGTTAGCCTGGTAATCGGTCGAGTAGTGGCCGTCGCTGCAATGGTTCAACGGCTGTCCCAGCCCCAATCGATTCCCATCGATACGCTAGCAGATGAACGAGTCGACATCCCTTTGATCCTCGCACTAGCACTTACCTGTTGGCAGTCACAATCAAGATATTGCGCCTCCCCCTCCCCTCAACTTCGCTTCCCCACACTGATGAGCCCCTCCAGCGAAAGTCGCCCACCACCGCAACAGTCGACTGCGCCACTTTTTCCGACCGATAAGCTTGCCTAACACGCGAGATGGTAAGACTACACAACTTACCCTTGAACACAAGCTAGGCCAGCCAGGCCTAGCACTCTGATTCAAAGCCACGGCCTACCTCGTCTACACTCAAACTGGCATATGCCTTCCACCATCTGGCTAGTCAACTCTGACAGGAGTATGTACGCCGCAAGGAGTCTGACGCAGTACTGTGGAGTTGTACTGTTTATTGACGGTTTTTACGCACTGATGGGAAGAGGATCACTTCGCAGCAACACAAGTCATGGGCGCCTCACATCACCGATACAATGAAAGATCGAAATACACCTATTTCATGGTCCACTCAAGGCACTCTTAGCATCCATGCTCACAAACATGATAAACGCCCAGACTTCTACAAAGAGATTGTAGACAAAATTTTAGGTAAACATAGTGTGGCGCTACTTCCCCCCAGCAGAGAAAGAGACCATAACAGCTGGGTGGATACGTGAAGTAGCCACCACTATCCTAGATCGTCAACCCGCTCTTGTGGTAAGTTTAGTGGGCCTTTCTAGAAGCAAGATATTGATAGATCTTACAGTTACAACCCTCTTCGCGCAGAACGTGTGTTTTTGGTCCCCATGTACCGCAGACTGAGCGTCCCAAATACCTCCTCCATTAACTCAGTGCAACATCTTCATCGCCAACGGGTATCGGCTACAATAATATGGGCATGGAGTCTGTATCACACTTCCAGCTTGGCTTCCATGCCATATATGCATTCAACAATGGCAAGGTACCCGAGCTATCTCTCGAGGATATGGACAGTTTTCCCTACTCTCCCATACCACAGTGGTTTCGCTCTCGCGCATCGCTTGCCAGTGCTGTCCGAGGCCGTTTGTGCGTGGATCAGCAGAGACCGCATATACTCCCTCCATTGGTATGCTGCTAATCTATGAGGACTGTGAGAAAGTGCTGGGACAATGGAGATATGACAAAGACCTCAAAGACATCGCATTGGGGTCGTTGTTTCTGTTCGCCGGTCAAACTACAATTGGCCCATATATGAAAATAAAAGATAGCAGTGAGCCAAATGGGGCGTGGTACGAATTCGGTGGAAGCGAACAGATAACATGGTGGTTTACGTCGGAATGTGCTATGCTGGAACTTCATACCTGCGTGGAACGAGACGAAAGAGCTCGAACAGTAGTACCGGTACGGTACAGGCTAGCGCCCTGGCATTTGCTCTCCTATGAGCTGAGCCCTTCCTTTGAGCGTGGATTGCAAACTTCTTTACACATTTCTTCATTTATTACAAGTTCTGCTAACGAAGTAAATATAAGAGAGTAAGCCTTGTGATGCATCTGGCGTTGAGTTGCGATGTGCAACTGCTAGGTAGCCGCAGGTTCCAGTGGTCTAGATGATGTCACGACTTAGTTCCATACCTTGCATCGACTTTGCATAGCCATAAACAACATGTGCTACAAAACAGATAGTCTCACACTCTTCCTTAACGACCGGCTTACTATTCCACAGATGGTATCAAGATGCAGAATAACTACTTCGTCTGTACGCTTGGCCACGCCACAGCTCTGAGTAGCGGAACGAAACCATATCGCACAATTAGCGAGTTTGTCCGCCACCAAGCGCAGAATCATCCGCAACTCCCAGCGGTAGGATTCGCTGTTCCCAAAACCAGCCCGGAAGAATGGGATCAGAAGGTTCTTACCTTTACCGATGTCGAAAAAGGTTCAAAATTCTTTGCCCTACGACTTTCAGAGGTTCTGATCACGCCCCAAAAGTCCGAGACGATAGCCTTGCTATGTCATAGTTCCCCTGAATTTCTCTTCACCTGGCTGGCTCTGATGAGATTAGGGCATTCCGTTCTCCTGATAGCACCACAATGTCAGCCAGCTGCAATCGTGCACCTTTGCATGACTTGCAAGGTCTCTGTGCTATTCCACGACATTGCTCATACAGAAAAAGCGCTACAGACTAGTAAGTATGCGCAAGAGCAAGGACAAATGGAGTTGATGCCTCAATCACTCCCATTAGCTCAAGATGAAAGCATCTTCGATGTGATCTCAGAAGCCCCCCACCGTAGCGTCGAACCACTTCTTGGTGACGAGAAGGCTACTGCATACCTACACCACACCTCGGGAACCTCTTCAGGGCTACCAAAGCCAATACCGCAGTCCCATGCTGGAGCCATTGGCGTTCTCCCAAGCATTCCCAAATTACCGGCGGTAGCTTCATTCACTACCACACCCTTGTACCATGGTGGTATTGCCGATCTGTTCAGGTGCTGGACTAGCAATGCTATGATCTGGCTCTTTCCAAGCAAGGACGTTCCAATCACCGCTCGAAACATTTGCAAGTGCCTGGATGTCGCAAGGGCATACTCTAGTATGGAAGGACTGCCTCAGGTCAAGTATTTCTCTTCGGTGCCATATATCCTTCAGATGATGGAGACGGATGACACTGGCCTGAAAATGCTTCAATACATGGACATAGTTGGTGTCGGAGGTGCCGCATTACCAGCAGATGTCGGAAATCATCTCGTTCAAGAGGGCGTCAAACTCATCTCAAGGTTCGGTAGTGCGGAGTGTGGCTTCTTGCTATCATCCTATCGAGACTTTTCCACAGATAAAGACTGGCAATATTTGCGGAACTATAACCCAGAGAATTTACTAAAGTTTGAGCCGCGGGAAGACGGATTATCAGAACTCGTCATCAAGCCAGGTTGGCCGCATATGGTTTGTTCATGCTTGCAAAAACGACGTACACAGCTGAATACTAATGGGAAATAGGCAAAAACGAACCGGCCGGATGGATCATTTGCCACAGCTGACTTGTTTGTACTGCACCCTTCTATCAAGGACGCCTGGATGTATCACTCGCGAGCTGATTCGCAACTCACTTTAATTACCGGCAAGAAGTTCGATCCGGCACCCTTGGAAGACGCATTGTCAACCTCTCCTCTCCTAGACGATGTGCTCATCTTTGGTAATAACCATCCATTTCCGGGTGCACTTCTATTCCGATCTGCACAGTCCAGTGACATCTCGAACGAAGATCTCTTGCATGCAGTCCAACCAACGTTGGAGAGGCTGAACGGTGAAAGCCAGGATCATGCACGAATACCGTTTACTATGCTCGTACCGGTGGCACACCAGACCACGCCACTCGAAAAGAGCAGCAAAGGGACCATAATTCGGAGGGCGGCAGAGGCTCGATTCGAGAAACTCATCAACGGGGCATACGACCATCAAGACAGGATTGAGGAAATGTATGTCTCTGATGAGGAGCTACCTCAATATCTTACAAAGCTCATTCAGATCATGACGGGGAAATCTCAAGAGTTAGATGAACATGTGGACCTGTTCTCTTATGGCGTGGATTCCATTGCATGTATGCAGTTGAGGGATCGGTTGAGACGACTGATACCGAACTACCAGGGCGACTTGCCCATGAGCATTGTTGAAGACTGTGGTACTACAGGCCGGCTCACAGACTTCATTCTCCGCAAACGCCATGGTAAGTCTGACGATGGTGTAGAAGACGAAGATCAATTGATGCTGGATCTGGTTGAAGAATTCGGCGTTTTCGAGCGACAAGCCCCTCGTGATCCGGGTTCGAATACGACATCAACGAGTAGTACTGGACAGGTTGTCGTGCTCACCGGAGCTTCTGGTGCACTGGGAGGATGCATCTTAGATTTGCTTCAGAAGCAAACAGACGTGTGCAGTGTCTACTGCCTGGTCAGAGGAGCGGATGAACATGCAGCAAGGGAGCGGGTCAATAAGTCGCTAGAGCAGAAAGGTTTAGTGAGCCTGACGTCCAGTGACAAAGTCAAAGTTGTTCCAGCGCAGTTGAGTGAAGAGCGATTAGGTCTCAGCGAGGACATGTATAATTGCTTGGCCAGGGAAGCAACCTCCATCATTCACGTTGCGTGGACGGTCAACTTCCGCTTGAGACTACGAAGTTTCATCCAAGACAACATAGCAGGGGTGAAGAACTTGCTTGAATTGGCTCTGCAATCGCCACGAGCCCAACGCCCTCGCTTCACGTACTGCTCATCCACCGCTGCTATCATGAATGGCCCGCTCGACTCAAGCAGTCAACTTGCAGAGAAGCTATTTTCCAATCCATCTGTTGCTTCACCGTTGGGGTACTCTCGCTCGAAATGGGTGGCAGAGCACATATGCCTCCAAGCCCACGAGCGGACCAGTCTCCACGGTCGGATAGCCGTTGTCCGGGTCGGACAGCTTGCTGGAGATTCAAGACGGGGGGTGTGGAACACGAAAGAGGCGTGGCCTATGATGCTGAGTACTGCGCGATTGATTGGATGCTTGCCTGATCTGGGTGACGAACCACTGGATTGGCTGCCCGTAGACGTCGCTGCTCAAGCCTTTCTCCAGGCTACGCAAGCTGACGCGGAGAAGAGGAGTGGTGAGCTGCCGGTGTACCATGTGCTCAACCCTCACCGTCAGCCCACCTGGCGCGAAATGTTACCGTGGTTGCAGAAGAAGGAGGGGTTTGAGGTTGTGAGTCCAAAGGAATGGGTCAAGAGGCTGGAAGCAACAGACAAGACTGAGCATCCGGCGCTAAAATTGCTGGGGCTATGGAAGGAGTCCTACGGCAGACAGACATCGCAGCCGCCTTCAGCGCGGCCCCTCTTCTCGCTCGAGGAGACGGGCAAGAATGTGCTGGCTCTGAGAGACGTGAAGCCGGTCGATGAAGCGTATACAGGTAGGGTCTGGGACTGGATACAGGAAAATGTACGCTAGAGAGAGGAACATGTGCCTACACTAAAGTAGATTGGAATCTTACTTGGGCTTGTATTTGAAGTCACTTTGAACCAGTAGATTTACGCAATACGTCGTAGTCAATGGTAGGCATTGATTTCTCATGAGTGCTGATCCCTGTTCCACCTGACGACGGCGTGAGTTGGGAGCTGTCCATTGCTCCGCCAACGCCGACACCGATGACTACCACCGGTACTCATGCGCTCGGGTAGTTTGTGAGTCACGTGTTTTGCCACTGCGTGCCAGGTGGTATTAAGCGTGGCGATAAACCAACACCATGCAGTGAGGAGCGTAGATAGCTAAATTTTGCGGCAGATTTAATAGATTCTACTCTGCTAACTATAGAAGTTATTATTACCTTAATTATCTATTACTTTATAAAGTTTTGCCTAAAAGCTACAAGTCTCTATATTAATTACTAACTATAGTAGCTATTACTATACCTCTATAATCTAATCCTTAATATACTATTATAATAGTATACTATAGTATTAAGTTATAAGCTTCTTAAATAGATCCTTTAAGTAATCCTAAATTTATTTAATATAGTTAAGTGTTATAGACTAGCCTTAAGGGAGAATGCAATAAGCGTTAATAATAGTATTTAGTATCTTAAAGGAGAGATAAGCCCTTCACGCCTTTTTATAGGTATCTAGTGTGTTTGCTTAGTAGTAGTGTTAGACTTAGTCTATCTTATATTAGACCTAGGCTTAGGCATAAGCCTAAGTCCTTTATATACCCCTAACCTTCCCCCACAAACTATTATAAAATTATCTTTCTAGGGGTCTAGGGTTATATCTTTGTCCTCTATAATCTGTATTAGGCTTTATTACTATATTTTTTAGTTTTATTATTATATCTTTATATTCCTTCCTAATTTATAATAGGCCTATATATTAAGTAGTACGCGCGCGTAGTATCTATATACTTATTTTAGTACCCTACTATAAAAGTTCTAATATAGCTATCCTACCCTACTATAAATTTCCTAAACTTACTTAGTTATATAGTAGACTTTCCTAACTAATTAGTCTTATCTCTACTCTTTTTCTATTAATCTAGCCTATATAGCCTCTATTATATCTCTATCTACTACTACTAGTACTAGTAGTAGGGATCTACTATAAGGTAGTTAGACCCTATACTAGGCCTACTAAGATAAGGTGCGTACTTCTAATATTCTCCCTATATTTCCTATACTAACTTTTGCTTAGCACACGTCTCCTTAAATATAGCTACTTAGCAGCTTTATTATTTCTAGTAACTTAGATAATAAGAAGTATAATAGTAGCTTTATAAAGCTACTTCCCTATAATTAGTATATTAACTAGCTTTATTTTTTTAGCAAGTATAACTATTAGGAGAGTAGTAGTAAGTTCCCCTTAATTTTTGTTTTCTTTATAGCAAGTTCTAACTATATCTAGGGTGCTTATATAAGTCCTATTATTATAGCTATAAGACTTATACTTAGTTAGAAGCTATCCTTACTAATAACCCTAATATTTACTAAGCCCTCTATAACTAGCTTTAGTTTTATTATAGTTACTAGGAGGATTACCTTTATATTATAAAGAAGGGGACCCTTAGCACTTTTATAGGGAAACCTACTAAAGGCACCTATTACTAGTTTATACTATAGTTCTACTAGCTCTACTATTATTTTAAGAATCTTATATTAAGGGCTTAAACTAATAATACTATTACTCTACTTACCCCTACTATATACTTGCGCGCCTATAATTAGTATTAGCTTAGTGCTATTATTCTATCTACTACTAGTGCTCTAGTATTTCTACTTTAGTCTACTATTACGCCCTTATATAGTAGTTATAGTAATAATAATATTATATAGCTTACTACTACTACTAGTATTACCTTCTAGCGTATTAACTAGCGTATAAACAAGACCTAGGCCTAAACTAACCTTTATATTAATAGGCTTAAGAGCGCTACTAAGCGTACTACCTAAGGTATTAAGACTCTTATTATTAGTATTAAATTTCCCTTGTTTCCTTTATATCTATTCTAATATTTATTTTCTTTAGGCCTAGGGTGCTATATATTAGTAAGCTATTAAAGTACTACCCTCCTCCTACTACTACTACTACTATTATTTATACTTGTTAACTAAGTTATCCCCTACCTACGCTGCGCGTAAGCGTTACTACTATTACTAAGAGATATAAAGGCGTTAGGATAATATAAATAATAGTTTAGGGGGGGCTAGAGAGGGGTTAGTTATAGATAGTAATAGTATAGATACTACTACCTAATTATTAGCTATATTATAAAACTCTAGTAGTAGGGCACTTACTTAGAGTGTTATTAGGATAAATAAAAGATATCTCTAATACCTTTTTACTTCTTAATTATAACAAAGGTCTAAGTTATTATTCTAGTCTCCTTTTACCCTTGCTTCCTAGCTTTTATATATATTAGGCTATTATTATATATAGCATCCTTATACTATTCCTTAAACCTATCTAGAGCCTTAGTATCCTGCACTACCTCTAGCGGGTGCTATATTAGATTAATATACCCCCTCTATTTTACTAGGACTTAATACTTTCCTTTTCCTCTTATATTCTTTATATAAAGGATCTCTTCTACTTCCTATTTATCTAGTATTATATCTTTATTTTCTAGAGTAACTATTAGACCTAGTTATAAGTCCTAAAGCTTCTAGCTTAGTAGTAGGTTATTAGTAGCTCTCTCTAGTAGATCTATATACATAGTCTTATATAAGCTCCCTAGTAAGTCTAATACTACTATAAGTAGAGTAGGAACTTATATTACTTTATACTTTACCTATAGCTAGTTAAACTTTTTACTTAGTTAGTTTATCTTTATATTACGTATTATAAACTAAACTATATTACCTTTTAGGAACTTTTTAGCTAGGTATTAGGACTAGTTTATTACTTCCTATTATTATTGCTATTAGAACGCAATAGTAGCTTGCGCTAGCTCTATACCCCTTTATAGGTATAATAAGAACGCTATAGCCTCTCTATAAGGATTCTTAGGCTTTACTAGTAGTAATATTATCTTTTATAGCGTATCTATAGTATACCTATTTAAAAGTAGATTTAGGCTAATACTAGTTATACTAGAGTCCCTATTATTAAGTGCAAGTTAGTAGGCTAGTAGGTAATTAGGCTAGTTAGTCTACTTAAAGCATACTATTATACGCAGAATAGCCTATACTTCTTAGTTTGCCCGCTCTATCCCGCCGTCTATCTAGGGGTAGTATATAGTAGATAGTAACTAGTTTATCTTTATTATCTAGTATAATATTATCTAGAAGGATCCTAACTAGTCTAAGCCTTAGTTAGTAATAATAGAGGATAGAAAGCCCTAGAACTACTACTAGTTATCCTAGAAGATTCTTGCACAATAATTAGCTATTATAGAGACTATTACTTTAAGCTAAATATATTTAGACAATCTATTAGTAATAACTAATAGGTACTAGGGTTTACTATCCTCTTTTACTAGTAGGTTAACTATAAAATCTATAGATATTTAGGACTAGTATTATAATGTAACTAGTATAGGTTATAATAGACCCTATTAGCGCTTCTAGGAGATATAAGTACTATAATAATAGTAGTTTTAAATATACTACGCAATGTCTCCTAATATTCTATCCTAATAATAGTTATAGCGTAGTATTTAAAATATTATATTCTTTCCTAGGTATCCTACTAAACCTAATTTATGTGCTTGCTATATAATAGTAGTTATAAGGGGTTCCTATATTAGTAACTAAATAATACCCCTCTAGAGCAAAGTGCTATATACGCTAATTATATAGTCCTTAATCTATTACCTTATATTAGCTAAAACTAGGAAAGACCTAGCGCCTTTCTAAACTGCATTAAGACGTACTTAGTATATCTTATCTTCTAGTACTGCTTTGTCCTATAGTATCTGCATATATAGGTTAGTAAAGAGGCTAGCGCCCTTTAGTAACTTAGACGCCTCCTCTACTTCTAATACTGCAACCTAAATTAATTTAGGGCGTATTACTAACTATAGTGTTGCTTTAGAGGAGTTTAAATCTTATAGTTATCTACTTAAGGTATTAGGTTATCCTATAAGATAGCTAGGTCTATACTATAGGATATACTAATATTTTAAAAGTTCCTCTACCTAGTAGTACTATTATTTACTTAAGCTTTAAAGGCTAGTAAAGTACTCTAAGTTTTTATAGTCTATAAATATTATAAATAGCTTATAAACACTCTATAACTCTACTAACTAACTTTTAAGATACTTAATAATAGCAAGTAATTCCTTATTATATATAGTGTAGTTTTGTCTCTCTAGTATTAGTGCTATAGAGTAGTAAGTAACTAGGCGCTAGACGCCCCTAACTTTTTATAATAAGTAACCCCTAAGAGCGCATCCTAAATAGTCTGCTTCTAATAATATTTCTTTAGCTAGGTCCTATTATATTAATACTAGTCCTAATATAAATACCTTTTTTAGCGTATTAAATGCACTTTATTCTTCCTCTCCCTATTAGAATAGGGTATTCTTTCTAGTTAGTTAGTTTAAAGGTGCTACTACTTTAGAAAACTTTATAATAAAATTATAGTAGAAGTTAGTAAAACTTAGAAAACTCCTTACCTCTCTTATATTCCTAGGGGATTCCTATTCCTATACTACCCTAAGCTTTTTAGGGTTAGGTCTAAGTAATTTACCTGCCTTAATAATATAGCCTAGGTAGCGTACCTCCTTAACACTAAAAGTATATTTCTCTAAGTCTAGGTGTAGTCCTACTTCTTTTAATAGCGTAAGTATACGCTTTACTTTTTTTATATAGTTAAACTAGTTTCCTCCTAAATAAATTAAGATATTATTAAGGTAGGCTATTATATATAATCTAAGTAACTCTATAAGCGTAGTATTAATATATTATTAGAAAGTAGATAGCGCACTACTAAGACTAAATAGATATACTAACTATTTATATAACCTAAACTAGGTGTAGAAAGTAGTTAAGGACTTATAACCTTCTACTATTCTAACTTTATAAAAGGTAGCGCAAATATCTACTTTTATAAACTAATTTACGCTAGATAGTATACGCAAAGTTTCCTTAATAAGTAGTAGTAGGTATTAGTCTAAGGTTGTTATGCTGTTAAGCATCTAGTAGTCTACACACAGACGCTAACTACCTAATAGCTTCTTTACTAGCAATACTAGAGCTCTAGCTATAGAAGAGCTTGCTTAGATCTAGCCCTTGTCTATTAATCTAGTAAGTTGTGTTCTTAGTTCTAGTAATTAATCACGTAATATAGGGTATAGGGGACCCTATAGGGGGTTAGGCTAGGTTCTATCTAGGAGAGTTATTAACTAAATATAGTAATCTATACTACCTTAATAAGGTAGTAAACTGCTTACTAACTCTTTGTTAAATAGGTCCTTAAACTCTTAAAGTTCTAGTAGCAACTTTATCTTTCTAGTTTTATACTTAGGTTTATAGGAAACTGTGTTACTAGTAATATAGATAGTGTGTATGTTAATAGGACTTCCCTTATTAATACTTCCTAGATATTTTATTAGGCGCAAGTTATATATTACTTATAATATATCTAGTATATTTATTGCAAAAATTTATACCTATATATCTTCCTATTAGGGTTCTTAATTTAGTAACCCTACTATAACTAAACCTAAGATAATAGAGATATAGGTAGGATATAGGCGTCTCCTACTCTCTTATACTACTATATTTCCTGCCTTCCTAATTATTAATTTACCTTATAGAATGTCTATAATAACACCCTCTCTCCAAAGCTATAGTCTACCTAGTATTAGTTAATAGGAAAGATAAGGTACTGTGGAAATTTGGATCACTAAGGTCAGGAATGATTTAGGAGATGGATTATTAGATTGTATCTACTACGATCGTACTTATATATATAGAGCTTTAGCTACCCTTACTAGAAGGTAAATAATTAGTAAACCTTCCTTACCAGAGCTCCTGCTTTTTGTTAGGCACTTGGCAGTAAGCTAGCAGTTGATTAGATAGTGGGTCATACAGGGGTATTAATTGGGATTAATTAGGATTAATTAGGATTAAGATACTCTGTAATCTAGTTAATATCCCTCCTGCAACACACCCCCTAGGTGTAGGTGGATCTTTTGTTGTTATAGTTGCGCTTATAGTTAGTAGGTAGTATAGCTAATTAGAGTGTTATATATCTAAAGGGTTAAATTAGCTTACCCTTTAGATACTAACTAGCGCGCCTTCCTTATTTAGCCTGCGCTTACGCGCGTAGATATTGTCTAGATAGAGCTCTATAACTCTATTTACCTAACTATAATCTTTACTATAGCTTAAGTTATAAGATTATCTAACCCTAAAGATCTAAACTATACTTATATCCCTACTAACCTATCTTAGTTAAAGTTAAAACCTGCTACTTACGCTTACTCTACCTGCGCTACCCTTATTACCTCCTACGTAGCTAAAGCTACAGTTACTAAAGCTACTACTACTAAAGAAGAGCGCGCTACTACTAAGCGTAAGGCTATAGTAGAGTGTATAGTAGCTAAGCGCGCAGCTGCTACTACTATAGCTAAGATTGCAAAGCTAAGGAAGGGTGCTCCTACTCTAGCTTCTACTACTCTAGCTCTAACTCTAACTCTAGCTCCCGCTCCTCCCTAGACCCCTCCTAAGGCCCCCGCTCCTGCTCCTACTCCCTCTCTAGCTCCTAAGGAGACCCTAAGATCCTCCTGCTATAGAGAGCCTAGCATTTATCGTGCTAAAACTTATCTAAATTATCTATACTTAGCGCTCTTTAATAAGTCTAATAGCAAGTGCTATAATTCTTCTAGTAGGGGGACTTAGTGCTAGTAGTGCTCCTCTAGGTATAGCTGTATCCTAATATATATAATCTATATAAGAATTTTTCCTTTATAATACTTAGTAAGATCTTATACTAATAAACTAATAGCCCTAAGCTTACCTAACGCTCTACGCTATCCTTCCTAGTAAGGAAGTAGGTAGGTAAGAGCTAAGACCTTCTTAAGGATAAGAAGAGGAGGGTCTTAGTGCTCCTTAAGGAGAGCAAGGCTAAGTAGTAGGAGCTAGTAAAAGCTACTACTACTGCTGCCAAGCTTGCGCGTAAGGCTACTTCTATAGCTAAGGGCGCCTAGAGCTCCTTATTAGAAGATAAGGACTCTAGCTCCTCTAAGGTTCCCCCTATAGATCCTAGGATAGGGTAACCTAGGTAGCTCCCTATAGACTCTAAGGCACGCTTTACGCGCGTAATAGAGCTCCTTAGGGAAGCTACCTAGTTAATAATAAAGAGGTAGGCTATAGTTAGTTATTTTTATATTATATATTAATAGATCTTATATACTACCTTACTTTAATTAACACTATATAATATATACTCTACTATTATATAACCTTAGGTGCTCCCTAAACCTTATAAATTATTATGTAGTTAGGTTTTTAGTAAGCCTATTAGCTAGTATATTACTAGTAGGTAGGTAGGTAATATAGAAAGATCCCTTTATATACTCTTACCTAAGCCACATGTTTTAAATATCTATATAGCGTAGCTTAGTAGTAATCCTTTTATTATTACCTACTACTAACCTAATAGTTTATTAATTATTATAATTAATTATCTAGGTAGTATCTAAAGTAAGGTGTATTTTAGTTAAAAAGCGTTTTAACGCTATTGCTTCTTTGCTTACTTGCTTAAGCGTAAGGAGCTCTGCCTTAGTAGTTAAAGTAGTAATAGTTAATTATTAAGCTGCCTTCTAAATAATAGGTCCTCTAAAGAGCGTGATTAGGTATCTATATAATAATTGCTAAGTATTAATATTATTAGCAAATAACGCATTACTATATATTATAAGCTTATTAGGATCCTTATTCCTATATTAGATTAATTAGTATTAAGTTTAGTATAGATAGATAATTACTTAATTAACTGCATTAAAGTGTTATTTAGATAGGTTAGTAAGGTATTAGGAGAGCTAGGAGGCTGCATAGGCAATATTAGGGCGCACTATAATTAAGGTGTAAAGGATTAATCTAACGCGCTCCTAATAGTCCTTGATCTCCTTTTTAGTAGCTTCTCTAGTGCTCTTTTTAATATCTTTACTTAATAGTAGTATAGTAGGGAATTTTCCTATCTCTACTAGATTAAATTTCTTTATAATCTTGTTAATATATTTATTATAAACGAGCGTTATTATCTGTCTCTTTCTATCCTAGATTACTCTTACCCCTAGAAACCAGCTTACAGGTCCCTTCTCTTCTATAGTATATCTTTGCTTTAGAGCTTAGATAACTTTATAAGCTTAGCTTGCGTAGTTTTAGTAATAGAGCGATAGGATATCATCTATATAGAATATTAACAAGATACTACAATCTCTATTAAAGAATAGGTATAGCTCCTCTTTAGAAGCAATAAGCTTATTTTCTTAGAGTGTAGTTAAGAGCTTATTATATAATAATAATAGTAAGTCTTTTAATCTATATAGAGCTTATTTAAGCTTAACGCACTTCCTAGGTATTTAATATCCTTTAGGTAGCTTACAGATAACTATAGGGTGTTAATCCCTTAAGGCGTTAAGGAAAGCTCTAATAACGTTATATTAATATATCTTAAGGTTAAACTTAGCTCTAATAGCTATTGCAGTCCTAAAGGTTTAAGCTGCTAGGGTAGCTACGTAGGTTAAACAAATTAAGTTAGTAAGCTATAGATCTCCTCTTACTACTATCCTTGCTTTACACTTAATTAGGTAACTATCCTAATTAAGCTTGTATATAAACACCTATTTAAGTAGGAGTAGACGCTCTCCTATATTTAGCCTATTAATCTCCTCCTAGGTACTAGCTTTTAGTAGAGTATTAATTTCTTTATATACTATGTCTCTAAATTACTGTCCTATTTAGTAGTTATAGAGATCCTTCTATTATTTTAGCTCTTTTTATAGAGCGTCCTGGTGCGTATTCCTTTTAGGGTTTTTAGGAGATTTGCTCCCTATTACTACTGTAATTATAGCGTGGATTATAGCGTTTAGTTTAGGATATACTAAAAGATTATATAAGGGATTTCTAATTAGATCTATATCTAATAGATCTATTACTATATATATCCCTGCACTTATAGAGCCTCCTAGTAGTTTATTAGGGTCCTGTCCCTAAGCTTGCTTACTAACACGCGTTAGTAGCAGTCCTTTAACTTGCAGTTTTCTGCTTCTTCTAGGAGCTCTAGGTGCCGCTTGTAAGGGATCTGTAGGAGATACAGAATCTAGTCCTAAAGTAGGTAGGTAGGAGCTCTACTTACTACCCCTATAAGAGCTAGATAGGGTGCTCTTACCTATCTCTGTGCTCTTATAGAGTGACCTACTAATAGCACTCTCCCCTCTAGGTCTTTCCTAGGAGCTACCTATTATAGCGTTAAAGTAAGTTAGATTACTACTATCTTAGGTAGTAAGACCCTAATCTATAACCTGCATAGATCCTTTGTTTCCTATACTAAAGTTTAGTTCTAGTATTAGTTTAGGAGTTTAGAGCCTTATTAGCTTAGGGGACTTTGCATAGATCCTTTGTGCCAAGCTAGCTATGCTTAGTACCCACGCTAGAGGTGTCTGCTTAGGGGGTTGTGAATTACTAGGCTAGCTAGCCTAATTATCTACCTCCTCTAGCTCTACCCTACCCCCTAGCTCCTATACTAGGTTTAGTCCTCCTTGCTTACTAGACTCCTTATATTGCTCTACTATAATATAAAGCTAATTAAAGATATTAAGCTCTTTATATACTTCTCCTGTATTATAGATCTTATCTTTGCTAATAATATTAACTATCTTTTAAGCTTCTAACTATTAAAGCTACTCTAGATCTTTCTCTTTATAGAAAAGATCCTTATTAAAGGTAATATTCCGCGTTATAATAATTTAATTAAGTAAGGGGATCTATATCCTATATATATTAGATGCTCTATATCCTACTAGATATCTAATATAACCCTAAGGGTTTACCTTAAAAACCCTCTTGTAACGCCTAGCTACTTAATCTCTATTAAGGGGGTAAGCTTGATAGCCATAGGCGTATATTCCGCTCTAATTAGGGCAGAGATTAGTAGTTGCCTCCCTTATCTGCTCTAGTTGCCACTACCTAAAGTATCTAGTAAACTAATAATCTAGCACTTTATTAGGTGATATTATATTATAAGCATAGGACAGGCTTATATTATAGAGCTAAGTCGCTGCTTTAACAATTTTAGGCTAGAGCTTTGTTAGTAGGTTAGCACTAATCCTTATTTTAATTAATTTTGTTATAATCTCCTGCCCTACTCTTTCTACTCCTCTATTAGGTTTATAGGTATATATAGGTAAGCTCTTAATTTTAATACTATTATTAGCTGCCTAGATCTAAAAGCAAGATTTACTACGCTAAGGGAGCGTTGCAACGTCGTTATCTTGCATAATCTTAACTATACTAAGCTTATATTAGTTAAGTATTAAGCTCTTAAAATTTTTAAACACCTATATAATCTTATTAAGGTTTTTAGCTTATAGTAGATAGGTATAAAGCTTTCCTAAGTAGTCGCACTTTAATACTAAGATCTATTGCTTGTAAGCTATACCTGTTAGCATGTTAAATAGATCCTATAATACCTAGTAGTATAGACGTGGTAATCTTTCCCTTGGTTATCTTAATATAACCTATTAGGCATGTGTAATAGCGTAGTGCTTGCATTTGCTCCTAGGAGTTCCTTTAATCCTAATATTTATTACTAACTTAACTAGAGCTTTAAGCGCCTTAGGTCCTAAATAGCCTAATTATTAGTGCTAAAGCTCCTTACTATCGTGTCTTAGGTGAGTTATCTAGGATTGTTAGGGTTGTTTAGGCACTATACTTTAGATTATTTAATAAGGGGTAGAGGGCTTGTATTCTAGGAAAGTTAAGTTAAACTTGCGCAGTAACTTGGCTAATACAACGCTCTTTTTTAATAATCTAAACCGCAAGGTGGTATCTAGCCTAAGGAACTAAACTCCTGCTTTAAGCAATTAAGCTTCTAATATAATATTTATATAAAAACCTTCTACTAACACCACGTTAGTAAGCACTAAATCTTCTGTTTTTAGACCTCTTAGTCTATTAAGAGCATTAGGGATTACTCTAGTCCCTCTGCCTAAGATTAGAAAAGCTTAAGTTCCTGCTTTAACTGTCTCGTATTTAACTAATCTAAATAAGCTTTCTTCTAGGTAGCTTATATTATTAACTAGGTGTACTACACCCCTGTTATTAAAGATAGTGCTCTTTAATAGAGCGTAAGCTTTAAAGTCTATAGTTAAATAGATCCTGTTTGTTTTCTCTGCTATTAATATAGGGTTAATTAGTGCCGCCTAGATACTGCCTAGATAGGTAATCGCGTTTTCTTTTGCCTTACTACTATAATCTTAATTAATAGGATAGGACTTAATTAGAGTTTTTCTTAACTCTTTAAATTTTGGATTCCTATTAATCTTTTTCTTAATCTTTAATTGTTAAGTAGTGGTAAGCTTATTACCTGTATTAATCTAAGCTTTAATAACGTTTTTGCATTTAGGAGGTTTCTATAGGTAAGATCTACTATATAGATATAAAGACTCCTTCTTAGGTTAGTTAGAAGGTAGAGCTCCTATTGTTGTAAACACTCCAGGACCCTTAGAGCTTAATCTTATGTCGTTTTCTTAGAGCAGTAATAAGTAGATCTTAGTAACCTATAGGAGGTTGTAAGTTAGCTCTCCTATTACTAACTTTTTAATAATCCTTTAAAACATAGTTTAACCCTAATCTAGTAAGATCCTAGCAGATAGAGCTTTAAGATAATCTTGTACTACAAGCTATCCTTTAATATTAGGAACGTTATATACCTTAGCTCGCGTATATAGGATTGTCCACTCCTTCTACTAGTAATTAGCGTCTTAGCTACTTATCTTTGCCTTAGCAAGATAAGCTTTGTACTGCAATCTTGCTAGTGTTGTAGCACTTAAGTTAGTTAGCGCTAGGTTATTACAGAGCACTTAGATTAGTGCTTAGAGGGTTACTCTTCCTTAATTAATAAGCTCTATATAGGCTAGGGTAAGGATCCCTTAATCTACTATATTATTAACCTATATAAAGAGGTTCTAGATTGCTAATAACTTTAATACCTAATCTAATAAGCGGGCTTAGTACTAAGCTATTTAGAGCTTGTACTGCTCGCTTATTATATTAGATAGCGCGATATCTGTTAGCATGTTAGGCTTAATAGGTTTATTTTTAAAGTGGTTTTTAGTATCTAGAGCCTTAGGGTCTACCTCTACCTAGATCCCTTTAGTTAGGGCATAGTATCTAAATTAAATGTACCAGGTGGGCCAGTTAGTTAATCTAGTAAGTAGGATATCCCCCTTTAGGATTTAGTTGCTTATAGTAGAAGAGTAATAAGTAAGCTTCTGCTTAAGAAATAGTATAAAGAGTAAAGCTTGCTAGCTTAGTGTCTAAGTTAAACAATACGCTTAAATAGATAGGATAATCTTTAATAAGGTAAAGCGCGATCTAGGCTTATAACTATAGAAATTTAGATTACTAAGGTTAGGAATAATTTAGGAGATAGATTATTAGATTATATCTACTACGATTGTACTTATATATATAGAGCTTCAGCTACCCTTACTAGAAGGTGAATAATTAGTAAACCTTCCTTACTAGAGCTCCTGCTTTTTATTAGGCACTTAGCAGTAAGCTGGTAGTTGATTAGATAGTGGGTTATACAGGGGTATTGATCGGGATTGATTGGGATTGATTGGGATTAAGATGCTCCATAATCTAGTTAATATCCCTCCTGCAACAGGTACTATATAAGCTAAAAGCTAAGACTACTAACTATCTAAATTATAGTCTAATACTACTAACTATATAATTCTTGTACCCTTAGTAATTCCCTAGGTATATTATAAGGGTCGCAGGGGAATATTAATAAAGGTCCTACTAATCTATCTTGCTAACTTTTCCTTAACTATACTAAAACACTAGCACCCTAAATTAACTATCGCTTGCACGTTCTCTACTCTACCTAGGAGGAGGGGAATAAAGAAGGGAGGATTATTTAACCCTACCTTAATATCTAGGGGATACTTAATAGCCTCTACTATTAATAATTCCTCTATTACAGTGTCCTCCTTATACCCCTAACTTAGCCTAGGGTTAAAGGTGGCTAGTTTCCTAAATTAGGGCTACTTGCTAATACTATAACTATCTTAACACCTACTAGTTATAGTAATAGGGTATTAGGACATGCACGTATAAAATAACCGCCCTATCTATACTAGGTGCAGACCTTTACTAGTTTCTATATATTAAACAGGTCCTATAGGATCTAGTTAGGATATAATATTAGTAGTTTAGTAGGTACACTTAATAAGGCTGCCACTTCTACTATATTTGTGTTACTATCCTAATCTAAGGTAGACCTCTACTAGGGTTTCTTAGACTTACTAGCCTAAAGAAACCCTAGTTCTAGAGAGGCTATTTTAATATCTACTATAATTATCTTATATTCCTTTATAGCTATATTATAGTTTATCCTAAAGACTCCTTTATTAAGGGAAACTAAGCGTATATAGCTATTAAGAGATTACTAAAGTTATAAAAGCTTCTATTTATTATCCTAGTATAAACCTCCTAACTATATAAGAAGCTATATAAAATTTATAAAGAACTCTATAAAAGGCTAATTTTAGCCCTAATATAAGTGTTCTAACGCAACTTAGGCACGCTCCTACCTATAGTAGTTACTATAATAGAACGCTAGGTAGTTAAGAAACCTACTTATATCCTAACGCTTACGTGTACTATCCTTAAAGTATAGTACTATAGCGCGCTAGACTATAGGCAATAACTAGGACTAAATATATATAAACCTTACCTCCTTATCCCTAATAAAGACCTTATCTACACGTAGTTTAAACTCTATAGTTATTTACTAGGAGGAGAAGTTTGCCTTAGTACTATTATATAGTAAGCTAACTAGGAAAGGTTTATAATATAAGGTAGGAGAGGGTAGAGGTAGTATGTTATTAAACCTAGCAGGCTTAGAGGAGGGTTAGGATAGAATCTAATTGCGTATTTCCTTATTCTATTAATATAGTATAGCTATTATAGCAGAGTCTTAAGCCTATTATTCTATTAAACTATAGACCTATTATATTAGCCTTTCTACTATATTAGGTTGCACCTAGTTATTCTAAATATCTAGCGCGTCTATCTCTTATTACTATTATAGTATATTTAGAAGAAGATACTAAAATATTATAGACTAGCCTTAAGGGAGAATATAATAAGTTTTAATAATAGTATTTAGTATCTTAAAGGAGAGATAAGCCCTCTACGCCTTTTTATAGGTGTCTAGTGTGTTCGCTTAGTAGTGGTGTTAGACTTAGTCTATCTTGTGTTAGACCTAGGCTTAGGCATAAGCCTAAGTCCTTCACATTAAGATCTAGTAATATAGATAGCTATACTATAGTTTTAATCTAGCTGCTATACTAAGTAATTTTAGCCTCTAATAGCCTCTTTACTTTAGTATAAGGTAAGGCGTTATCTTTAACAATATATATAACATAGCTAGTCTATTATAAAATTTAGTAGGCGTATAGGTATAGTAATAGCTTTAAAACCTACTTATAATACTAGTACTAATTAATACCTCTAGCTCTACTATTATTTCTAGTCTCTAGCTTACGCTAGAAATACTATTCTAGGCAACGTAGTCTATATAGGTAGCTACTAGGTAAAGGATTTATGCAATCTTAAAGGCGTATATTAGCGTTAAGCTCCTATAGAGTGTAGTATTATTATATACTAGGTATTATTATAGCTACCTAATTATAAGCTATAAGGTTAAGGTTTTCCTAGTAAAGGTAAAGGTTAGTATTATCCTTATTAATAGAAAGCAATAGAATATTCTATAGATAGTTTAGTAGGCAGGTTAGTAGATTAATAATAATTGCTACCTACCTTGCTACCTACCTTACTACCTACCTACTAATATTAATACTATTTTATACCTAATTATTATACCTTATAGCCTTATTATTTACCTATACTTCCTCTAGAGTCTCTTTTTCCTATATATAAAATAGTCCTAGTTAGAAGCCCTTATAAACTACGCCCTAAAATATTATACTACTAAAGTTTTTAGGTAGTAGGTAGCTTAAATTAAATAGATTAGAACCTTTAAGCTAGCTTACCTTTTGCTACTAATAGTAGTAATTATAGTTAATAGAGGTTTTATTAGTAAATATAAATATTACACCTATTAGAGACTCCCTAAGTGCCTACTCTATAAATATTAATTAATTAAGTTAGTGTTAGGTATTAAGTTAAGGCTTTTAAGGTAGTATAGTTTAGGTAACCTCCTCCTACTTTAATACCTTATAACCTATAGTATATAGTATATATACCCTAAGCTTATTACTTACTTTATTAATAATATACTAATAAGGGGTCTCCTAGTTATTATTACTTACTACTATCTCTACTAAGGCGTTAGTAACGTTAGAGCCCTTAGGGAACTATTTACAATAACTATAGCAAGTCTCCTTTAGTAGAAGTTAAAGTAGTTAGGCTAGAGGTAGAGAACGTAGAGCTACTATATAGGCTATACTAGCTTAATTAAGGAGTCTCTTTATAAATATATACGCCCTTATAGGTAAGATAGGTAGCTATTTTAATATTATAGTCTACCTAATACCTTAATAATAAAGGGTAATAATAGTAGAGTGCGTCTTGCGTAAATACTTAATACTATAAGGTATCTTAAGCTTAAATACCGCGGCTAAAATTAATAGATTATGTGGTTAAGGATGCTTCGTTTCGCCACAGTGGGTCCAATCACATGACTCACAAACTAGGCGAGATAATGAGTATGGTATCCTAGGCATGGCACCTTTGTTGGTGGAGAGCTGCGACTGAGTCTGACTACATATGCGAGTTGAGCATGTGAGGGTTCTGCTTGAGTACAGGTGGCTTTCATGACCGGTTTACCAAGCTTGACTCTAACTCGAGTCTGCGAAATGTTGTTATGCGATGTGATTGATGTCACATTCATGAATCACGTGGTTTGTGGGGCATCGTGTTGTGTGTACCGGTAACAGATGGGCAGAGAAATCATCAAAACACCCAGGGATTCCATGATTCTCTAGATGCGCATTGATGGAGAGAGTTTTGTCCATGAAGGTAGGGGCATCCACTTGTCGCAGCTCAGATGACTACCTATGTCCTATCTCGCCCACTGCCAAGTCTGTCCAACGCGACCTCCGAGACTTCAGCTCGAAGCAGGCGAGGTGAAGGTGGAGCGCGGGCCGGACTCTTCCGATCTCCGATAGGCATACCGTATTGTACCGGCATCTGTGCATGCCACAGTACTTGTACCGGTAGTTGATACTACTACGATCAATGGTGGTAGAGTAGTACTAGGGAGGGTTTGTACAGGGTGCAAGTACTGATCAGGATATAAGTACCCATGTACTCGACATGGTCTCGGCTAAGGGTGCGAATACGGCGAATACGGTCTGACGAGCTCCAGATCACGGCCGCCAGATCATGAGGGGTGACTGTACTTACTTACGGGTGTAGAGTAGTAGTAGAGTACAACACGGCCGACTTGTACGAGTCAGAGCAAGAAGAGCAAAGCAAGATGGATCCATCTATTTCCACGGCCAGCTCTGGGCCCGCAATGCCAAGCTTTCGCTTTTGCTCCTCTCTCCTCCAGGCTTGTTTCAGGCAGCCAGCCAGCAACTGTTGAGCCACTGCGATTGCAATAGATTTCGTATTGGTCAACAGTATCTACCCGTACCGGTAAGCGATGAGGGGGGGGGGGGGGGGATACGGTAAGATGGCAGCGCAGAATGATCCCAAAGTGGGACCATGGAGCAGTCAATGAAGCCATGTCTCCTGGGGAACGCTCATGGGATTGCCTCTGCTCGGGGCGCGCGGACCCCGAGCCCGCCTTGAAACCTCTTATCCACCTACTCTTGATGCGGTCGGTGTGGCTGTCCTCCCGTGTCTTGTCCTGTCCTGTCTTGTTCTTGCTCTGACTGGAGGATAGACAAGACGCATGCACACTGTACATAGCGGTGGTAGAGTAGGCATGCTGGCTCTTGACCACAGGTGCAAGTTGCGCAACCATCGGCCATTTGCGTGACCAGGTCAAGGATACAATCTTGTCTCTCTCCCACCAGGCTGCCACAATCACCCTCGCTTACCGTACCGTACCCTAACTCGCGTGCGGACGAAAAAGCATAGGCGATCCTGCATCCTAGCTACCCATGGATGGATGCAGGCAAGCCGCATCACGATCCCCGGCGCTTGGTCTTGCGCTGTGCGAACAAAGGAGACTCATCTAGTCAACCCGCACCCTACACTCGATGCTGACCAGAGCCGTGGACCTAAGCAGAGAAGGGAAGGGAAGGGAAGGGGGGGGGCATGGATGCTTGGGACGCCCGTTGTTGCCTTGCTGAGCTTGCATCCACTCAAGTCCTCATTCCGTCTTTTTTCGAGAATATGCCACACTCACCCTCACCCTCACTCTCACTCCCTTTTTCCAAATTTTCACGCCTTTGCTTATAGGGCGGACATCCCCCACCCTCCCCTCTCTTTTCGCAGTTTGTGCCACTCTCGTCTATTCACGCCTTCCCACCGAGCCCACGAGCAACCGTCATCGGTCTGTACCGGTACCCAACTGCCAGGTTACTACCGATAGCGCCACACCTTCTCCGGCAGCCTACTAGCTGTCTCTCTCTACGGTACCTGCCAGATGGGTGAGCCAAACAACCAGCTTCGGCCCTCCAGCATGGCCGACTCGGAAAGGACAGCGACCCAGAGCGCTGCGCCGTCTGTCGACGAGAAAAAGGGCGTCGCAGAGACGGTCATGCCTCCCGTCGCTGGCCTGCCAGCAGAGGCTACGGAACCAATCACAGGTACAGCAGAAAAGGGTGCTGTGGTAGGCGAGCACCATGTACCGCGCGATTCGATATCAAAACGCGATTCCACCGATGCAGCTACTGCTGCTGCTGCTGCTGCTGCTGCTGCTACTACTACTACTGAAGAAGACGACTTTGTCTACCCGGCCAAATGGAAGTTGGCAGCTATCACGATTGCCTTGTGTTTGTCGGTGTTCTGTATGGCTTTGGTGAGTCCAGTCCGTCTGCAAGTCTGCACCATGCAATCCAACAATGGTCCCCTAGAGCTCGTCTAGAGACCTATAATAGTCATGGTAGTAGTACATTAGACGACATCAGCATGAAAAGGCCCGATGGTTTTTATACACATGTGCAAGGACCATTCACGCACAATCACCATCCATGCGATTCCAGACTAACAAGACCTCACAGGACAACACTATTATTGCCACTGCAATTCCCCGCATTACAGATGAGTTCAAAGCTCTCAATGATGTCGGCTGGTATGGATCTTCATACCTCCTCACCACCTGCGCCACACAACTCATATACGGGAAGTTCTATTCATTTTATAGTATAAAATGGGTCTACCTGACTGCCCTCTCCATCTTTGAGCTTGGCTCGTTGATTTGCGGTGTTGCGCCAAATTCGACTGCTCTGATTATTGGTCGTGCGATTGCTGGTGTTGGTGCGGCCGGCGTTTTTAGTGGAGCCATTTTGATCGTGTCCGTCACGGTACCACTACGACAACGTCCTACCTACATGGTGAGCATTACTTGAGCTCATTCCTCTACCAGATGGGTTGAACTGACGTTGGAATAGGGTCTCATCGGCGGCATGTATGGTATTGCATCCGTGGCGGGCCGTAAGTGGATCCCTCCGAAGACTGCATCCGGGCATCCGGTACTAACATTTGCTTAGCATTAATGGGCGGCGCATTCACAGATCATCTAACCTGGCGGTGGTGTTTCTACATCAATCTACCGTTTGGTGCTGTCACTGCCGGCTTCATCCTCCTCTTCTTCCAGATCAGTCGCCGTGAGAAGAAGTCTGAGGCTACGCTCAAGGAGCAGATCAAGAAGTTTGACCTCGAAGGCACTTCGCTGTTTCTGCCAGCCATCATCTGCCTCTTGCTCGCTCTGCAATGGGGTGGCAGCACCTATGCGTGGAATAGTGGCCGCGTGGTTGCCCTTTTGGTCCTTGCTGGCCTGTTGATTATAGGGTTCATTGCCATTCAGTGGTGGAAACAGGAAGACGCCACGGTTCCTCCCCGCATCTTCCTGAATCGCAATGTCTGGGGGTCTGCTTGGTTCGGTGCGATGCTGGGAGCCGGATTTTTTGTCATGGTCTACTTCCTGCCCATCTGGTTCCAGGCTATCAAGGGGGTTTCGGCTACCAAGTCTGGGATCATGAACCTTCCCGCCATTCTCGGCCTTGTCATCGTCTCCATGGGAGCCGGTGCTTTGGTGACGGTGATTGGATACTACACACCCTTCATGTTGCTCTCTTCTGTTCTGATGAGCATCGGTGCTGGACTGCTTTCCACACTCGAAGTAGACAGCGGCTCTCCCAAGTGGATCGGTTACCAGGCCCTGTTTGGGGCTGGTGTTGGTTTTGGCATGCAACAGACGCTCATTGCCGTCCAGACTGCGCTTCCGGCCAAGGACATTCCCATTGCCGTGGCCTGTCAGATGTTCTTCCAGACACTGGGTGGAGCCCTCTTCATCTCGGTCGCCCAAAATGTCTTCACCAACCAGCTCATCAAGAACCTCGCTGCCGTTGTTCCTGACCTCGATGCAAGCATTGTGCGCATGACGGGTGCGACTGAGCTCAAAACTGTGATTGAGCAACGGTTCCTGCCTGGCGTGCTTACCGCTTATAATCTCACGCTCACACAAGTCTTTTACGTCTCCGTCGCTACGGCTACGGTGTCTATTGGTGGTGCGGCGTTTGTAGAGTGGAAGTCGATGAAGGGCAAGAACATACAAATGGCTGCTGCTTAGACTGTTTCTCTTTGTTTCCTGTCGTAGGAGCAGCGCGTTTTTTTCCATGGGTACTATTGCGTACATTTGGCATCTGCCAATCCTGGCCTCGGGGCCCTTGCTTAACCCCCCCCCCCTTTTGGACGGTTTTCTTCGGCATAGCGAGCATGGCGTTTTTTTTTTCCAGGTGGGGAAGAAAGGGCATGGGGAATGAGGGTTGTATTTATTTTGTAGTAGACGAGTGGTGACTCGTAGCATGGCGCATGTTGTGCATGCTGAGGTGGGTGTGTATTTATAGTAAACGAACTCTCTACTCGGGAAGGTTGTGGTATTTTTCAAAGATTCATGTCTCTCCATGCAGTGCCTTGTCAGTAGGAGTAAGGGCTTAGAGTACAGTATTCAGTTGGCAAGACCGTGAATGTAATTGTATCACCAAGCAGGGTTGTAGTAGTATACTCGCATAGGATGAGATGATGGGACATGGGAGTCGGGAGAGTGTGGAGGACCGAGGCTGTGCCGGCATGTGCCGGATGAGGGATGACAAGCATTTGGCCAGCGGATTGGCAAAAACGCTTATTTGGCCAGCCTCGATCGCCGTTCGCTCGGCCACAGGCGATTGCTGCGCCCGCCCCGGCCTTATTTACTTGGTGGGCCGCAACAGCTAACTGGAGGAGGAGGAGGAGGAGGAGGAGGAGGGTCGGATGCGGTCGTCGTCACATGGGCTGTGCTGGTTGCTTGGTGACGATCCTGCTTGCGCCCTTTTCCTGCTGCACATTCCTCGCAGTTCGCAGTTCGCAGTTCGCAGCTCGCAGTTCGCAGCTCGCAGTGCTATTGTCCACACGGGAAACAGATGCGCGCCGAGTAAGTCTTCTCTGTACGTTCGGTGGGTGAGACCGGCACCTCTGCGATACAAGGTTCAAGACTCGAGTGTACAACCGCGCCTTTGCGCACCGCCACCACCACCACCACCACCACCACCATGGTCGAGGACAAGGACGCGAGGCTGCTGCAGGGAGCACACAATGCGGCGCAGGACGGGCAGAATGGGCAGAATGGAACTGTAGCAGACAAAGGGCCGGGCAAGCAGGGCGAGTTTGAGAGAACGGGCGGGGTGCCTCGCGCACCACAGAAGACGGATACGGGCGGCAGCACCACCAGCACCACCAGCACCACCGGCAAGAAGAAAGGCCCAGAGGGAGGCTTCGACGACACGCCCGTACCGCGCGCACCACCTGGCTGGACAGTCAAGTTTACCTTTCACGGGGCCAGCAACCTGCCCCTCGCCGACATCAACACGCTGTCGGCCGACCCCTTCATCATCGCCCAGCTCAGCACCGCGCTGCCCACCCGCCACAAGGAAGACCCGCCGCTGCGAGTGCGCACGCCGACAATCCGCCAAAACACCAATCCGCAGTGGAACTGCGAGTGGATCGTGGCCAATGTTCCCTCGTCCGGCTTCCGCCTCAAGTGTCGCATCTACGACGAAGACCCCGCCGACCACGATGACCGCCTCGGCAACGTCCATGTCGACGTGCCCGCCATCACCGAGGGCTGGCCCGGCATCCAACACCAGACATACCCGATCCGCAAGCGCATGGTGAGCAAGCGCGCGTGGCTGTTGCGCGCCTTCGCCGTCTGCTTCGGCAAGGCCAAGCACATGACCGGCACGCTGACCGTCAGTGTCGACGTGCTCGGCAGGACAGCGGGCGACAATGGCGGCCGCGTCTACACGGTCGGCCCCCAGTTTTGGATCCGCCACTACTCCCCTCTCCTCGGCCGGCTGCTGGGCCAGAAAGAACCCGACTTGGAAGGCTCCTCGACGTCGCGGCGCAACGGCAAGCAGAAGCCACAAAAGTACAACTTCCAGTCCAACCAGATGCAGCTGCGCGGGCCTGTCCCCGAAGCCATGTACCATCGCTACGTCGAGTTCAAGCCATTTGTCAAGAGCATGTTCACTGCAAAGGGCGTCCGCGGCTACCTCCTCTCCAAAGCCCTGCACCACCAACACGCGCGCGTCTATAACTTTGACCACGCCACCGAATACAAGGTCGAGTCCGAGCCCTCGAAGAGATTTACCCAAAAGTTTCTTGAGCTCGTCCATTATGATCAAGGGGGGCGCATCTTCACCTACGTCCTGACCCTCGACGCCCTCTTCCGCTTCACGGAGACGGGCAAGGAATTCGGCATCGATATGCTGAGCAAGCACACCATGCACAGCGATGTAGCCGCCTACGTCGCGTATAGTGGCGAGTTCTTCATCAGGCGACGAAGACATCCTCATCGTCCTCCGCCTGAAGAAGAAGAACAAGAAGAAGGCGGCGGCGGTGCCAACAATCAATCCCACCCCCCACCCGACCACGACAACGGGCCTTCCTCCACCTCCACCTCCTCCTCCCCCAATATCAACAAAAGACGCTCCCACAACTCCTCCCGCAGCGACGACGCCAGAATTCGTGACCCAAGCTACTACGAACTCGTCATCGACAACGACAGCGGCACCTACCGCCCCAACGCCAAACTCCTCCCCCAACTTCACTCCTTCATGTCCGCCAACTTCCCCGGCCTAAGCATCCTCACCCTCGACTGCCAAGCCGACGCAGAGAAAATGGCAGCCATGAAGGACGAGCAGCGCGAGCGCAAGAAGCGCGAGGGCGACCATGTCGTCTACACGCAGATTAGCAGGACCAGCAGCCTGTCGAGCTCGGACGAGGAGGAGCTGGATCGCTTGGAACTCCAGGGTGAGATGCGCGCCCCCCATTTGCGACATCAGGTCCAGCGCGAGGCGGGCGCGCGCGTGCACGCTGTCAAGGAGCATGTCAAGGATTTTACCCCGCGGCGGAACGCAGAGGGTTGGCGGCGAGGTGGGGGCCCGGAGAAGAAAGGGCTTGGTGGTGGCAAGGGGGGTGGAGAGGATGGGGGGGAGAATCCGAGCAAGTGATGAGGCTACAAGGCGGAGACATCTCTTTTCCTCTTCTTTTTTGTGAGCGTAAATTTTTTTTGGCGCACTCGATCATATTTTGCATTCTTTACTTTGTTCTATTCTCTTTTTTTAATGTATTTGGGAGGAGAAATCCTCGCCCAAACACACACGCTACGACGCGACGGAAACCCTTTTTTTTTCATCTTTTTTCTTTTGAAGTATCTCTTTCCTTTATACCCCCTTGTCTCTTCCTCATAAAATCCCTTTTCCAAACTCCCTAGCATCCTCTCCTCGTCTTTTTATCCTCTCCTCTGACCTCTGTCCTCCCGACCTGGCCTGAGACCACGGACGCCAAAGGATCTAACACATACCCTTCCCTTCCCTTCCCTTCCCCATCCCCCTCCCTATCTCCCCCGGCCCACCCACCGCCTTCTTTCCCGCATCCAGAAGAAGCCAGCGACCACGCACTCCCTGACGCGGGATTTCTTTTTCTGTCTTTGAATCCAGACTGGTGTCGCGTGTTTCCTCGTCCTGTTTCTTGATCTTCTGCTCGTTATCCTTGTCGTTATCCCTTTTTTGGCATCCGTTCTTCATTCTTCACTTGAACTTGAGCGAAACACGTATCTTGTAGCACGTGTCGGCTTGTACGACGGACTGTCCTTTTCTTCCGGTTGTGTTTGTGTCTTTTGTTCTGAGATATTCATGGGCGGAGGGGGGAGGTGAGAGGGTAGGTAGCGTTGGATATGGGGTGGGGGCTTGGCGTGGTGTGGGTGGCTGGGACTGGCATAGTATGGCGTGGTTTGGGCATGGACTCAGTCTGAGCATTTAGACGGTACGGTGGAATAGTTTATATATTGTATAGTGAGAGTAGGAAAGTTTAAATGTATAGTTGTAGTGCTCATGATTGCTTCTTGTTGAACGGCGGTTTCTTGACTGCAACATCACATCCTTGGCCTGCCATTCAAATAACGCCCTTCCTCCCTATTACATGACTATGCTATGCTAGGAAGTATACACTTTATAAAATCGAGCATATCTCAACCCGAGATTTCCCCAGACTTACACCCCCAATTCAAACTTCCGCGCCTTCCCCTTTCTCCCCTCCTCTCTCCACCACCCTCCCTCTTACCCTCCCCACCCACCTCGCCACAGGCCCGGTCCCAAAACTCCACTTCTTTATCCTAACAGCCCACACGAAAAGATACACCAACGCCCAATTACTGCAGCAAAATGCCGCAAACACGGCCAAATTCCGCCACTTATCACGCGCCTGGATGTTCAGTGTGGCCAGGTAGTCGTCCCCCGTGGAATAAGGACAGTAACGGCACTCTTGCTGCACCGTCCCATGGCCGTCGAGCTGCAGGTAGCCCGGCGCGCGGGCCAAGAAATCCGCTGCGTAACTTGCGCATGTCTGACCGGGCGGTGCGAAAAAGACGACCGTTTCAGGAGGTTCGCAGTGGACAGGGACAAGGTGGAGGGTTGCAGCGAGGACACCGGCGATCCAGTAGGTGCTGGGAATTAGGTAGTAGATCCAGAAGCGCCAGAAGACAGGCATGGCGGCGTAGGGACGGACGACGCCGTTGAAGAGGCCGAACATGACGAAGAAGAAGGGCAGGATGTTGCTGATGACGGTGAAGCTGGGGGCGAAGGCGCAGATCCATTGGCCCCAAGAGGAGATAAAGAGGAAGAAGAGCGTCGTCATGAGGAAGACGTAGCCGCTGGTGGAGCTGTCTGTGGGCAGGCCGGTGGGATAGTACCAGAGGAGCCAGTAGAGGAGGGAACTGACAATGGCCATGGGGATCTCGGCAACCACTTGGGCGGTGGTAAAGGCGACCCAGCCGTAGATTCTAGACGGTAGTTCGCGGGCCTGCCAGAGAGACATGTTGGCGTAGAATTTTGGGACCACGCCGTTGACTATGGTGGGCGGGATGAGGATGATGAGAAAGGAGGTGAACATGCGGTTCTGCAGGTCGGCAATCGAATGGCCCAGTTTGTAAAAGGTGAAGCCGTTGAAGATGCCGATCACGACGCCGACGAAGAGTTTTCCATATAGGTACGAGGGATCGCGCCAGTATTGGGTAAAAGTTCGCTTGGTGAGCATGGTGGTTTGCGTCCATACAGAGGCCGCAAACTCCGACTCTTCTTCTGCGCCCTCCTTGTTGCTATCTGCAACCTTTTGGCTGCGATCGGCCTTGATGCGGTCAATCTCTTTCAATATTTCTTGGTTGTTGGAAGGATTTTGCCATTCTTCATTCCAGTTGATCTTGCTGCCGTCTCCGCGTTTGACGGGCTTGGCCGCGGTCTCGAGGACGAACTCGGCCACGTTCTTTTCGGGAGGACATATGACGCCACGATCGCCAAAGTATTCTATCACGTCCTTGCCGTTTTCCCCAACCGGTCCAAAATAGAACGTATTGCCGCCCGGGTTCAGCGCAAGAATCATGTCGAATTGTTGGATCAACATAGAAGAAGGTTGGTGGATAGTACAGACAATGGCTTGACCTGCAGATGCCAGCTTCTTCAAAAATTGGACAATAGAGTAAGCCGAGTTACTGTCAAGACCACTCGTTGGCTCATCGAGGAAAAGGAGGAGTGATGGCTTAGCGGCTAGTTCCACACCGATTGTTAGACGTTTCTTCTGCTCAACACCCAGACTAGACACTAGCGCGTCCTGGATGTCCTGTAGCTCAAGGAGTTTGATGATCTCGTCGACATAGTCTAGCTTCTCTTGCCTTGGTGTTTGTTTATCTTGACGAAGAATGGCAGAAAACTCTAGCGCTTCGCGGATCGTGGCCGTGCCGTCGTGAAGATCCATCTGTTCGCAGAAACCGGTACCGCGCTGGAAAGATTTGCCTAAACCTTTCCCATCAACCAAAAACTCCCCATTAACAACACCAGTAGTTTGGCGTTGCGACAGTGTATTCAATAATGTACTCTTGCCCGCACCGGACGCGCCAATAAGAGCGATCATGACACCTGGCTTCGCATAGCCATTGATTTTGTTAAGAAGCTTTCGCTCGCCACCCTGATATGGTACAGTGTATTCGACATCCTTCCAGGTAAATATGCTTTCACTGCTAGAGATGGAGTGAATGGCTTTGTTTTCATTGCCAGTGCTGTGTGAAGAAACGCCACTGACTTCTCCTGCAGCTACTTTCTCCTCGTCTGGAGTCTCTTCCTTCACAGTCCGCTTTGCATGCTTGCTCTTCTTGAACACCAGAGCACCGCCACCACTAGGCGGGAAAGTTACGGTCTCGGAAGCGATGACAGTGACAATCAGATAGAGCATCGTAAAAGCTATTACGACACTGAAATTGCGCCAAAGATTCGATCTCGAATAGTTGTAGGTCGTCAGAAGATATTCGGTCCCTGTCACTGAATTGGCGTTCGGTAGAGCTCCAGTAAGACTGCAGCCTTGATATTCACGGTCGTAGCCTGGTCCTTGCGGAACAAGTTGCTCTGTGGCACATTGCATTGTTCGATCCGAAAACTCGTTCGATAAGACAGACTCAAACGAGTAGGCTACAGGGTTTACCCAGTACAACCAACCGAACCAGATGTATTCACCCAGAAGCTGTGTCTTACTGATGACATAGCCAGTGTAGATTACTAGGAGATTAAGAGCTAGTCCAGCGAATCGAACAGCGTCGTCGATGGAAGGTGATAATGCGGCGAACATGCGGTACATGGCCGTGATGCAGAATGTCGTAATGTAAATGTAAAGAAAGTATATTAAGAACTTGCTGACATCAACGTCAAGACCTGTCATGAAGTACATGATGATTGAGAAAGGGATGACCTGAGCTAACAGCAAAGGGAAGTCTTGCACCACCCTGGCGATTACCACAGCGCCAGGCCGATAGAAAGCATAGTCTTCATGTCTTTTGACGATGTCGCGGCCGGAGACTGCCTTCATAAGTTCAGAAAGTTGAAGCCAGCCCAGGAACAAAATCGAGAAGAATCCCGAACCGCCGCGAGTGAAGGCACCTGACGTATCAGTAGCTTGACCATAGAACAAGCTGCCGACGATAAACCCATTGGAAATAATGATGAAGAACTTGGTGTATAGAGTCGTCTTGTCGCCCCATGTCAACCAGAATTCTCGCTGAGTACAGGCCATGACTTGTCGAATGAATGACACAGTGTATGGTGACTTCTTTCGTACAGTCTTGCTCTTGCTCTCGCGTACAGCACCCTCAAACTCCTTCGCATCGCTGTAATCATTGCGCTTCAGCTCTTCCTCGTACTGTGCAATATCTTTCATGTTAAGCTGAAACCTTTCTGATTGTCTGAAGGCGCGCTCGAGGTCTTCTGACGTCTTGGGCGCGCTTTCCTCAAAGCCATCACGAAACTGGCGCTCTGTAGCATCGGTGACCGCCGTAAGGAAGTCCGCTGTGGTCTGGCGCTCAGGACATTGGAAGCCTAGGTCAATGAAGTACTGCTTGGCTTCGGACGCAGGACCCTGGTAAATGCAGCGTCCCTGGTCAATGACCAGTACTTGGTCCATTATCTCGTAGATCTGTTCACCAGCCTGATACAAAGTGACAAGTGTAGTTCGGTTGCTCATGTCTGTCATGATTCGCAAAGATCGTGCATAGTCGAGAGCTGTGGATGCATCGAGACCGCGCGTGCTATTATCCCAACAGACGACTGTACTCTTCGTGGCCAAGGTCTCGGCGATGGAGACACGTTTTCTCTCTCCACCACTGACGCCCCTGACATACTCATCACCGACCTTTGTGTACTTGGTGTGAGAGATACCAAACACCTTCAAAAGTGCCTCTAAGATGACAGGTATTTCGTGCTTTTCGCTCTTCTTCGTCTTGTTCGTCAGTGCGAATTGGAGAGTCTGCCAGACATTGAGATCGGCCATGTGCGAGTCATCTTCCGGATTGTAGTTTACTTCGCCTCTGAACCGCTTCTTTTGCTTGTCCGCCGGAATACCTCCGTAGGTAACCTCTCCTTCGACTGCAGCGTAGCTTTCTCGGTTGTTGGCAATGGCCTTGAGGAAAGTGGAACAACCCGAGCCTGGCCTTCCAAGCACCAGCATCATCTTGCCGTCCTTGACCACTCCAGAGAAGTCGTTGATCAGAACGCGGGTTTGTATCTGTCGTCCGATCCTCAATGCTGGAACGAATTTTGTGACGATTCCATACAAATCTGGGCCGAATGTACCAAGGACAGCGGCCGGCAGAGTCTTGACAAAGGTAGCTGTGGATCCTACACCCTTGACAGTGAGGTTTTTATATACCACCCCGACCTTCTTTGCAGATTTGCCATCCGTCCGCTTCTCAAAATGGCCTTCGCGCATGAACTCCCCAAGCTCAAACCCGTCATCTTTCTCATCATCGACGGTGCCGATGTCCCCAGGTTCATCAGGTTCCTTGTCTCCAGACCTTTGTTCCATGCGTGAGACTGATATGCGACGACCGACGCTGTGACGAGTGCTTCTGCGGCTGATTGTTCTGGCGAGTCCGCCATTGGACCTCGTAGAATTCGCGCCTTGAGACCGTGTCTTGGATAATGCAACCAACTCTTCTCGAAGAACAAGTAGATCCTCTGCTGCTGAACGGGTGTTGAGTCTACCAGCATCGCGCTCGCCCCAAGTCCCTCCGAGCTGGAAACCGCTTTGGGGACTGCTATCATTCTCGTCACTCTGCTCGTTAGGCGTCTCTGCTTCTTCTCTTCCATTGGTGATGTAGCCGTCGTCGTGCCATGGGTTTCTACGATTATCCCGCTCCTGAGCAGAAATGGAAGTGCTACCCCACATGACGAGTCTTGATGTCTATAGAAGGCGCGTTACAAGCTGATAAGTGACACAAGAATAGAGTGCACGAAATAGTCAGAAGTGATTTGAGCAAATGTCAGGCTTGGAAAGGGAAGCAAGATGTGCGCAGAGGCATTCCGCGACTGAAAGCGTGGACGCAAATCAGTCAGAGAGCCCAGGAATAGACGCCCAAGACATGCTGTTGACAAACTGAAGATGGAGTTTTCGGAGATAGGAAGGCAGATTTCGTCATGCCGTCAGCGATGGGGGACACAGCATCACAAGCTAACAAAACGGTTGAGCGCTTCCCTCCATAACCCTATCAGGAAAGTAGTCATCTATTCCCCATGGCCATGAGCCGGCTCAAGTTCTGCTGGATTACCAATCTCGCAAAAACGCCCCATGTTTGTTTGTGCTACCTACCCCTTGCAGACGTGTGCCTGTACGGTACTCTACAACAATCGTGAATCTGACTCACACGCACACTGTGGCCGACAATCCTAACTCAATTCTGACAGTCGGGCGTCACTAATCGCAAGCCAAACTCAACCTAATGGCTGATCGGCGGAGTGGTGAGAATTCTGCGAGATGTGGAGAAGCAGTGCAGCCATGGCCCGCGAAAAGAACGTTGACGTCAACATGCCAAGACACTACAGTAGATAGTGGTGTTAGAGTGAGTGCTCCTTTGTTAGCGTTGAGCCCAAGGTTGGAGTATTTTTACATCTCGCAATGTTGAGACTCGATAAATATATATTAAATACATCATCTTCAAAGAAACAGTTTGGTCATTGCCAATGCACCTTGGATGCAGATCCTCAAATATTACCATCCAGGTTCATTCATCCACAACGACTCGTTGGAAAGTGAAGATTACCTGTCGTCCTCTTGTATAATGAATAAACCACAACAACTGTCTGTCATTTCATTATAGATATCTGGTATCTACCCAATAGTCACAGTACTGCCTTTTGTCTGCAGTGCCCACCCACGCTCCAATCCCATTTCGTGAGTTCAATCATTCATAATCATAACCAGCTCTTGTATCATGTACTCCAAAACGCCATGCTTTGTTCATCGTAATTGTACAGAATGTTGAGAATGTGGGTGCCTTGGCATTGCCCGTGGTCGGCACGGGTATATTAGGCAATGTTACCAGCTAGACCCAGAAAGAGAGCTTGCGCAGCAAGTTGCAGCGTCCAAATACCAACCTTTTTGATGCGGCGCTTGCGCATGGTCCGGTCGTCAAGGACATCCCGGGCGAATGCGTCGTACATCTGTGGGAATGGGTCAGTGGGTAGTTCGGATGTCAAAGTGTGTTGTATGGCCTACCTCGCGCGACACTTCCTCCATTAAGCCGCTGTCATATAGTGTCCAGCTTCCATCAAAGTCTCTGACCTTCTTTACCACCCTGCAATTGACGGGGATGAAGGTGCGTCTGGAGTTGATGTAGGCTACGATTGGTCGTACGAGTGCGTTGTTCACGTACGAAATGTCGCGTGTGAAAATAGGTACGGCTGCGCGAACATCGTTGAGGTTTACTCGCATATCCATGATCACGAAGCGATTGTCCTCCTCGTCCGACTTCTCCTGGTGGTCTTCTCCGTCATGATGGTCATCAAACCCATGTGCTGCATGATCAGAGAAGTGATGTTTGCGTCCATTTTGAGAAACAGTGGCTTCCACACGGTCGTACATATCGGACATGACCTTTGCGATGCTGTCATCATCATCATTGGGCAGCATGATGTCTGCCACAATATCGACATTGCCTTCATGGATCCAAGAAAAGGGGCCTTCATACCCTCGATTCAGGTGATCGATGTTGAGGCCGTCGATGCGAATTCTACTGTGCTTCTTCCATGTCTTGCCATCGTCCGTTTCACGACCACTACTAAGTTGTGTGCCAGTGTAATTGTGCGTCTGTCGAGGGTGGACGGTGAATAATGAATTATCAAAGGAGCCAGACATCATGTTGGCAGAGAGGAAGTCGTAAAATAACCATTGCTTTCGCAATTGCGGCAGGTCGCACGAAAACATGCTGACTGAGAAAGGCCGGAACCCATTTGGTTGATAGACTGTGACGAGCAGGTCTTCCATCTTGAATGACTCCAGCTCAAAGTCGCCAGGGTTGTGTTCATGTCTGTACGACCTGGGATCCACTCCCTCGATGGAGCGAACCGACGTTCGATCCACAACACCACGAATACCCTTGATTTCGACATCATTGAGGAGACCCTTGCCGTTGAACCACTTTGAAAAGGATAGTGTGACATTTACAGTGTCAATCGAGATGTCGAATTGGGTGTAATTGGTGTCTTCCTCTGGCTCTGCAGCTTCGGGAACTGAATCTTTGCTGTCTTTTCCTTGTTGGGCAATGGCTGCGGCGGCTGCCGCGATCTCAGTCTGTGAGCCTTTTGTAACCTTTCCCCGTCCTTGTCCGGGCCGCCGAGAAACAAAGACCTTTCGGAAAGAGATGACACCGTCTCCCCATTTGGGTACCACGGCAGTCTCGAAAACTACTTTGATACCAGACGACTTGGTCAAGTAGTTGCCAATCCACTTGCCGAGGGTCTCCTGCGAAAAGGCCGTGTTGATCAGGAAGATGGTCAACATGAAGAAGGTTGTTGTGCCCAGCACGATCCACAAGATGTGGGCTGCCAATATCCAGGAGACCAGAGCATAAATCTCATCTGCGTTGAATGGGCGTGTGCTCCGTATTGTCAACCACTTGAAGTGCACCTTGATTCGCGACCAGAAGCCCGACGCTGCCTCCAACAATTCTGCCTTGGTCGGACGGTATATATGTGGAAGTGTGTGGGGAATGCGGTCGAGGAGAGGCTTTGCGGGGGTATGCGAGCCATCTGGGGGCGGTCTAGATGTTTGAGCATCGGTTGCTTTGTCTGATTTGTCTTTGCTTGCTGGAGCAGCAGACTGCGGGGAGAGGGTGGCCTGTGGTGCCTGCTGTGCCTGCTGTGCCTGCTGTGCCTGCTGTGCCTGCTGTGTCTGTTGCGAAGGGCTTCGCCGAGTCTTGGACGAGCCATCCGTCACCGAGCTTTTGTTGCGACGTTCGCTGCCTCGGTTCCTTTTCTTGCTGCGGGAAGAGGCACTCGAGGAAGCCTGCCTAGTCCAGGCTGAGAGGGCTGCTAGCGTCACACTTTGCTTGACATGGCTCGACCGGGGCAGCGACGCCCGCCATTGTGAAGCGGTTAAGAGGCCGACATGTGACGAACGTGGGGGGCATACAGCAGACCATGTCGAGATGGGACGAAAGGAAGGCGAGATTGTTGTTGTGGTGGTGGTTGTGAAGGTGGAAATGGCCCGTTTCTGGACTCCAGTCCTCCATAACGACCGTATCCAGACTTCTGACGCTGGTTGTGGGAGCGCCGCCGCCGCCGCCACCACCGCCTTGCCGCTGTATTTCAGGCTCTGGCTGGCGAGCGAGCGCCATGTGGATGCGCAGGCAACCAAGCCTACATTCTTGTTCATGGTAATCGCGGCCGCAACATGGTCGTCGTCCTCGTTTGTCGTTGGCAGAAGGGCTTAGAGTGCAGGCGATTCGGCAAGAAGAGAACAGGATTTTGAGGCTTTCACGTCATTATGTTTGGCATTTGGAGGGAAAATGGCTGGCAATGGATGGACCCAGTCGCCGCCCGTCCACTAGCATGCTTCGGGTCAGGCCGGATGCACCCAAAAAGCGTCTCGCCTCGCCAAAAAAAAAAAGAAATTGGGAGAAAGGTGACTTTATCGATAGTCTGCCTCTCTCCGCCCAGTTGACCCCTCCCCGCCCATACCACACATACATACAACGAGCCAGAGTTTGTATTCCATCACAGTTAGCTTTGCTTTCTACGTCAACCCACACATTTTCTTTTTTTTTGTGTTCTTTTTCTGCTGCTCTAGACACCTTGTGCATCTACGGAAGAACGAGCTGCGAGCAACAAGCAACAAAGACACGACGAGGAACCAATTCTATATCACGACCATCACGAACAGACGACATACAACATCATGCCTGTGCCCACAGCGCTCCTCCACCGCCGCCCCGAGGAAAGTGTGGAAAATGTCTCCATGACTATCACCGACAATGACCAGCACGAGCAGCTGGTCGACATGAACGTGGAGCCAGACAACACCCCCAACGATGATGCGCCAGAGACAGGCACCGACGACACCCCCATGGTCGACGAGTCTGACCGCCCCAAGTTTGCGCCTGCAAAGTCGATACCACTCGCCTTCCGCCGCGAGCAGCGCAAAGTACCTATCCCGCCACACCGCATGACGCCACTCAAGAGCGCATGGCCAAAAATCTACGTAAGTCCATGCAAAAAAAAAAAAAAAAAAAAAAGGCAGCCTCTCTCGCACGCGCGATAACATGCTAATTCCGAGCCGCAGCCACCCCTCGTCGAACACCTCAAACTCCAAGTCCGCATGAACATCAAGACGAAATCCGTCGAACTCCGCACTTCCTCCTCGACCACCGACACGGGCGCCCTGCAAAAGGGTGAAGACTTTGTCAAGGCCTTTACTCTCGGTTTCGACGTCGACGACGCTATTGCTCTACTCCGTCTCGACGACCTTTACATTGAGACATTTGAGATCAAGGACGTCAAGACGCTCAACGGCGAGCACCTGGGTCGCGCCATCGGCCGCATAGCAGGCAAGGATGGCAAGACGAAATTCGCCATTGAGAACGCAAGTAGGACGCGAGTGGTACTAGCCGACCAGAAGATACACATTCTGGGTGGCTTCAAGAATATCCATGTTGCCCGCGAGGCTATCGTGAGCCTGATTCTTGGCCAGAACCCAAGTAAGGTCTACGGCAACCTGAGGACTGTGGCCGGACGTATGAAAGAGCGGTTTTAAGACGAGGTCAGAATCCATTTGCATTTTCATGGGCGTTCAAGGGGTATAAAGGCTTGGGGATGGGGAAGAATACCATCTGACATGTGTTTTTCAAGGAATTCAAGGTGCTGATGGGCAGACAATGGTGTCTCTGGTTATAAAGAGAATATTATGATTCATGTCTTCTTTTTGCAGTAATCAATGCTTTGAGGCGTGACTATGCTCCTGAATTGAAATACATCCAAACTTTTGCGAATGATTCCTTGCTGGGAAGCTAATCATTCCTTCTAATTAGAACGAGACGATGTATACCATGTTCCGTGTTTTTGGACGGCACAAGATCACCCTCCATGTCTATCCAATAGTTGAAAAAGGACAATTCTCATTTCCTTCAAGCACTGCTCCACCGCATCCCACCAACCAATCTCTCCATGACGCCCTCCTCAGCCCCCACTCCATCTGCCCTCCCCACCAACACTCCCCTAACCTCCCGACCCCCTTCCCCCCAAACCCTCTTACACGGCACCCACTGCACCCCCCTCAGATTCATCTTCGGCCCAACCTCGAATCCCGGCCCCGCATACAGCGTCGCACAAGTCCACTCCCTGACACTGTCCCGGCCCATCTCACGCAAAACGTCGACGTCGCTCTGGCTCCGAATCTCTAGGGTGTAGAAGCGCGAACGGGTTGGTAGCGCAGAGGAACGCGTGAGGCGGGTGTGTTGGGCTGGACGGGTGAAAGTGATGGACGGGCATGTGAGGCCGGTGGCGCTCCATTCGACATCTACACCGCGCGGGAGGGACGAGACTTGTACGACGAAGCAAGGTGGTATCGGTGATGCCTCGGGCGTGGTGGCGTTTGTGACGGCTGTTGGATCGGGTATGGGTGAGCGGTAGGTGGTGTTGTTGAATAGGGAGCCATGGTTGCGATTGAGACGGTCCCAAGGGTCGATCTCTGCCTCTTCGTCGTCGTCGTCGTCATAATCAGACTCTTTCTCTGCATGAGGCATGTGTATAGCTGCCCAGGTTTGTTGTGCAATCCACACTCGTTCCTCTGCATGCTCAGAGGTAGGTAGGAAGGCTACAGCTGCCGTCCACCACTTGACCCCTTTGACGCGGCCAATCCGCCAGAGATGCTGTAAAGAGAGTATTGCCTGGCCTTTGAAATCATGCTCATTGTACACCTCCATTGATGCTGGGATCAAGGGGATTTGTCCAGCAACATACACAATCTTGGCCTCGCTATCAGCCTTCTGGTCGCCAAGTGGCAGCCGCGCAGCTATCGCTTGACTGTATGGTCCTATATTTGCTGGTGCCCAGTAGCTTCTCCCTTGCACATGTAGGCCTTGTCTGTCAACGGATCTAATGACCTGGCCCTTGCCGTCCTTCTCATCCTTATCTACAATGACACTGAGCATGACGTCCACATTCTCCGGCATGATGTCTCCCACTGCCATCGTCACTCTGGCTGGCGGGTTTACATTGCTGAAGTATTGACCATAAGTGGGGTTAAGAACAGTGAAACTGCTCATGTTGCGAAGGAGTAGTGTACAGTGGTTGATTGCAGATCTAGAAACATGCCATTGCTTAAGAATATGGTCGAGACGAAGGAAGATCTTTGTCAGTTGGCGCGAGGGGGAGCCTGACGAGGATGTCGGGCAAGTATCGCTAGTTAGATTAGAACAGGTGAAGAGGGTGGGCGTGTCATTGATGGTGTTTCTTGGGATAGCAAGGGATGCTGTCGTGCTTTTGGCTGCTGCGGGATCAAGCCCATGGGGCCCATTGAGAAGTGTTCCCTCGTCAGAGAATAAGGACCGACTGTCGTTGTTGCGATCCGTTGTTGCCAGCACAACCTTGAATTCTTCATCTAACAGCTCTGGGATCCTCAAGGGTCCCGAGACCTCCTCTTCTGAATCCTCGGTTTTGTCTTTGAGCGTACTGGCTTTGATCGTCTGCACCGTTTGCCCACCCCCCAACAGATCCGGAGATCCAACCTCGAGCCCGAGTCTTTTTCTCCAAAGAGGCCTCGGCCCATCGAGAGCCAATGTCTCGAACTCGCCACCTTCACCCAAGATGGCGCCATTGTCTGCCTCACCGAAGCGTCCCATGGCTCTACCTAGCTTTGCGACGGTCGCTTGCGCGGCCACATCCAGTCCCAGGAACCCTTCGTCCAAACCACAAGATGCCGTCTTGATGATGATGGCTTTCTGACCAACAGTTGCCATATCCTGAAGCAACGATGACTGTGTGTATGGCGGAAGCAGCGGATACTGCCACAGGTATGATAGTGGCGCAAGGCCTAGCCTGAGAGCCACCGATTCGATACGGGTACGTTGGTAAGTACTCAGAATGGCGCCTGTGGATACAGCATTGGCTTCCGGATGTGCCTCTAGGACTCGTCTGAGTAAGGGGACCAAATCCTCTGTCTCGTCCTGGTCTTGCTTCCCCAACGGGATTGCATACTCTTTACTTGAGTTTACTGTCTTGCCCGTGATTTCTTGTCTGTAAAGTGGTATTCCAAGCGCTTGCTCATACAACGGGATGACAGAATGCCCCACCGTCTGGTACATATAGCTGTTGATGTCATCACTGCTGGTCGTTGAATGTGGTGGGTACACGTTCGCCAAGGCTACGATCTTGTGCCCATTGGCTTGACAGTGAAGGATCGAAAAAAACGAGTCTTTGCCCCCCGAGATCAACGCGATGACATGAAGAGATGATGACATGGTGGGCAAGGAATGCATTCAAGGTAAAGTTCAAGCATGCAGTAGATCAGGGGAACCTCCGGGCAGGGCCGCGTTCCGCGAGGTCAATCTACAAGGAAGAAATGAAGGTTATCAATTTGGATCTGGTACCCGCTAGGTAAGGGTCCAAATCTGCGCTAAACGGATCGCTGTTTTGGCAAGCGAACAGGAGAGGGTATCGATAAGACTTCGGTCCCGTTCCGGTGTCACATAATCACACAAAAAGCAAAGCCCAAAGGCCTTTAGAGGAATCCAGTCACTCACAATCGGACCAATTCGAGGGTTGAAAGTGTACTATTTGTATTTTATGTGTATGAAGTTGGGACAGTGCCAGCACTTGTAACCTTCAATGGGCGCAAGTAATAGATATTGCGGAGCCAAAGGAGAGGTTAAACCAATTACAGTTGTAGTTGTAAGAGAGAATAGAATATTCCCAGAACGTTGACATGCGCGATGCCGATTACAACGAGGGGTAAAGACACAATCGTGCGATGAGGTAAGAGAGGAAACGCGGCGACGATGGCCGGTAAAGTATGGGCCATGCCTTCGTAAAAGTAAAACCAGATAAAAACACCAGATCTAATCCGTCCGCCGTGTAAGGCGCCGTATCCCCCAGTCCAAAAGCCAGAACCCAATTTGCGACGCTAAGGCAAGCCGCTGATGTGATGAGAGGAAGCCCACTTTGGATGAGTGTGCAACCAAAGTGGGAATGTGAATACAATGAGGGGAAGAAAAACTGGCAAGCTTTTGCCAAGCCTTGATGAGAAAGTGCTCCGACCACCGTATATACCTGTGCCAAGAGTCTAGCAGAGTCGCCGGTGCATGACAGCATGATATTAAGACGCTGTCTGTGGCCTGATCAAAGCCTTCTACCAGATGAGATGTCATGAAGGGTCGTAACGCGAAACAACAAATGATGCAACGAGCAGGAGGGAGAAGCGTAGGCCTACTCGTTCCTCTTGCGCTTCTTGTTGATAGGCGAGGACTCCATGTCAGAGTATTCTGAGCTGGCGCTTGAGACGTTGGCGGCAGCATCATAGAGAATCTGGCCCATCATGGCGGGGTTCTGGTTGTCGAAAGCGCCATCTCGTTGCATGTCGTTCTGGATATCGGAGCTGCTCATGACATCAAGGGTGATGGCACCTGCCCCGTGCGTGCGCTGGTGCTGAGACAGGTTGTCGCTTCTGGAGAACTTCTTACCACAGTCGGTGCACTCAAAGGGCTTGTCGTGAGTGTGGAGCGAGCGGTAGTGGCGCTTGAGGTGCTCCTGGCGGCGGAAACGACGAGAGCACAGGGTGCAGACGAAAGTCTTGGACGGATCCTCGGTCAGAGACTGCTTACGGCCGCGACGGCTTGTCGGTGCTACCGGGGTGGCGGCGTTGTCGTCGGAGCTGGACGCGGTGTGGTTGTCGGCATGACCTGGTTCATGTTGGCTTGATGCTCCAGACGCAGTGTTATCATCACCCGATGTCTGTGTCTTACTGTGATAATCTGACTCGGCATCGCTGTGCCCAGAACGCGCCTTCTTCGCTGATCGCCTCTTGTTACCGGACATGTTGTCGGAGAAGTCACTCGCAGCAGGTGTCAGGGGCAGGCCGTGGACCAAGTCCTCTTCAAAGTCGGTGAAGCTGGCGTCGCTAACAAAGTCCTCTTCCGAAGGGAAAGCCACCAGATCAGTGCGTTGGCGCTTGTTGCCAAGGAAGTGGGTGTTGTCGGCCGTCGAGAAGTTGACCAGGCCGGCAAAGTCGTCTTCGCAGTCCAATTCAAACAGAGGCTCAAAAGTGGGGAGGCCCGTGAAGTCGGCTGTGCAGGATTGAGCAGGCTCGAAGACCTTGGCAGATTCACCTTTGAGTACGACTTTGTGTTCTTCGTCACCGGGGCAGAGAGTAAGAAGTGTGGATTGATCTGCAGATGCGACCGTCAAATCACGAGGGTTGCAGAAGTTGTTCTCCGCCTCAGCAAAAGACGGGCGTGGGACAGGTGAAGGTGAAGGGGAAAGCGAGGGGCAGGATGTGGCGGAGAGAAGGTAGGACCCCTGACTAGCCGAAGGTGGCTGAATGTAGACTGTGTGAAGGTCAGCCACAAATCAGGAAAGAGCGCGGCCAGCACCAAACTGGTCACCACCTACCTGGTGTCATGGGCGGGCTTGCGGATCGCCACTCCAAACCGGCAGAAAGAATCTCGGAGAGGACCTCGCCCTCGCAGCCTTGCTTCACACCCTCCATGGTCTCGCTGGGGAAGATGTCAAAGAGTGGTGTGGAGAGCACGTCGGAGGAAGAGGGCGGGCTGCTCGTGCTGCTACCAGAGGAGGACAGAGGAGGGGTAGCGGGCGCAAAGGAATAGTCCGTGTCCAAGGGGTGCAGGTAGGGCGAGTCGTGGGGCTGAATGAGAATCGCTGGCTTCTGGTACATGGGCTGCGGCGAGGCGACGGGGGTCAGCATCTGGCTGGCGTACGAGGATTGCGGGTAGGCCAGGTGGGAGTTGGCCGACGATGGCCTTGGGTAGAACATGTTTGGTGGCTGGAAGGCCGACTGTCCGGACGGGTGAGGTGTGAAGTGGCCGTGTTGACGGTTGTTCTCGCCTTGAGGGTCTGGGTTGTAGTAGAAGAAAGGTGATTGCATGGCCTGAGCAGGGTGGACTGGATAGGAGCCTTCCATTGCGAAAGGAGAATTACTTTTGAAGATGAAATCAGATACAAGTCCAAGCAGAGCAGGGCACTGGAGTGTTGTAGTTGCAGTCACTTACTGTTAGGGTGTGATGTATATCGTGTGCTGGTTTGTACAATTGCTGGCTCTGACTAGAGGGAGTTGAAGTTGGAGTTCAAGTTGATGGTATGCAGATGTTGGTTGTGGTGATTGAGTATTACGGCGTGTTTTGGATAGATGGAGAGGGCAGGTTGTAGATGCAAATTGGGATGGATGGATGGATGGATTTGACTGTGTAGGTGTGCGTGTGTGTGTGTGCTGGGAATGAATGGATTACAGTTCGTAATAACGAAAGCTGTGCAATGCGATGACGGCGAGGAAGATTTGCAAAGAGGGGACGGCCACTGCACAAGTCGTAGATGTACAAATGAACCAAGAAAGAAACCTGGAAAAGGCGAGGAGATTGGGAAGAGAGCGTCGGGGTATAAACCTTAGATACAAGGAAGGCCAGCGAGCGGGAGGCGGTAGAAAAGAGAGATGTGCACACCCACGGACGGTCGCGCGTTAGTGTGAAGCGTTGGGGCGCAGCGGTCCACAGGCTTGCCAGGATGTGTGTCTGTGCCTGTGTGTGTGTGTGTGTGTGTGTGTCGTCTGTGTGTGTGTGTGTGCCAGGATGCGGACCTGCCTAGCTGCTGGCCCCCCCCCCCATGGATGCCACAAGAAATCCCAGCAAGGCCCAAGGATGGCTACGACTCAGAAGCTTAGGGCAGCAAGAGAAAGCATATACAATGCCCTAGCCGTAAGTGACTGATGACTTTAATGCACCAATGCAGCCCATCTTTGGTCGCCCCTCGTCGGCCCCCTCCCCCCCCCCATGTATATGCAGGCCAGCCTACGCGAGATGAAGACGAGCACGGCGGTTCCGGCTCAAGGCTATGGTGGCAAGCATCATCCACATTGGTTGGTTGGTCGTTGGTGTCGATGTGTTGGACGTTGGTGGAGAGTAGTAATTATCTGTACTATAGGTAGGTAGAGTATAGAGTAGGAAGGTATCGTAGAGTAGAGTAGCAGTGGAGCATAATGCCCTATCGATTGATGACCCAGCTCGCTCGCCCATTCACATAACCCCCTGCTCTTCGTCATCTTCTTCTTTCATTGTTTTCTTTCTCTCTCTCTCTCTCTCTCTCTCACTCTCTCTCTCTCTGACACACACGCACACACATACACACACCCACTCTCTCTGCATAGCGTTCGGTCTGGCCGTCGCCATGTTCTCAGCGCGAGTCGTGGTGCGGGTGAGCCGTAGTCTCGTGTCGCGTGCAACGAGCAACACACCAATACCAACACACTCTCACGCACACACTACCACACAAGATGGATGACTAGAGTACCTACTTAAGCACGGCGTCTTTTTATCGCCATCCATTCGATATTACTTCGGTCGGGGATGTTCAGCCGATCGTCCAATCGATAACGTGCCGTGTGGGAGGGACCCTGTTCCTGAAGTTTGTTTGAAACATGGTCCGCTTGCCAGTCAGGACGCGTCTTCCTCTAGCTGTGTGTGATAAGAATGACGACGCCGCGCGCGCTCTGTTGACTCTGGTTGCACGAGACAAGCCGAATCGTCCGCGGTGGCACACGCTGAGGTCTCGCAAATGGGAACACCACAGAATAGCACCACAGAAGCTGACTACAGCATCATTCTACTTGTATCCTAGCATCCATCATCCACCCTACTCTCGACGCAACCCACACCCAGCCTGGCGCAAGCGCTAGCCGCACGCTTCCATTCCTATCGATTGCCTCGGACGGCTGCTCATGCAAGTCGGATGACAGATTGAATGTCTCATGATGGTTGACCCGACTCCACTCACACACCGTGAGCCCAATATTGCGAGATGATTGCAGGCTGCCTCATGCAGTACCAAAGTGTAAGTCCTGCGGTAGGGGAAGAAAGAAAGTAAGTAAGAAAGTAAGAAAGAAAGAAAGAAAGAAAGAAAGTAAGAAAGAAAGAAAGAAAGAAAAAAAAATCCATATACCATGTACTCTTACTCTACACTCGGCCACGGCGCGTCGCGTCAAACCCATGGGGCGAGACTCGACAAGGCCGAGCTGACGCAGGAACAGGTCGATGATGCAAGATTCTGATCCCCGTTGGGTGTGATTTGCCCGGCCGGATGGTGTTGGCAGAACGGGAAGGGACCGACCTTGGTCAGTGGGGAAGCCGACGGCTATTCACCATGGTGCGACGCAGTGTACTGCACCTCGCCACCCATTCCGACCAACATGCTAGGCTGACGAGAAGGCGAGGTGACTCTTGTGCGCGATTGGCAGACTGCCAACATGGTCCATACAGCTTTCACCGCGGCTGCCCACGCGCCGTCTGCTACTTATTTTCAGTCCAGTTTCAGCTGTCTACTCTCGCTTTTTCGCAGTTGAGATTTACGATATCCTACCAAGCGTACATGGCCCAGCTTCTATCATACTATGCAGCACGATGGGTAGGTACGGTACGATAGTCCAGGTGTCTTGTCCTAAAAGAAAGCAGCTGTGATGTTGCAGAGGCGCCTACTTTACGCGCGTTGCTCATTGTTGAAGGATACACCTACCATGCTGATTTTGCAGAGTGCTGGGTAAGAAAGATGGAAATGATCATACCGAGCCAATTCCCATTCGCATATCCATGAACATGTACTTACTCGCTCGCCGCAAATTAGCTTGAGGCCGTCGGCATGGTTCACGGGCCAAACAGCAGCATGTCCATGATAGGCAGAAAAAAAGCAGTTGCCTATGGGTTTTTGTAAATACCCTGGATTGATTTCAAACCACTCAAATACAGGGTAGAGAGACTGTAATTTCTGATGATTGATGGCTGATGCCTGCGCCATTCTGGGATCGACAGGTTTGCCGACCCTGCCTGCATACCTCATCTCATGTTTTCGTCGGGTCTTCACTCTGTACGACAAAGTATTGTGCACGTCCAATACGATGTGTGAAGGAACGGTGGTAAGTATCGGTAGGCAGGTGGGAGATGGCAATGGGGTGCTGCCAAAAAAGAACCAAAAAAGAAAAAAGGGCCGTGTCGTATCTCTTCTCCCAGTATCGATAAGGCGGGATGGGATGCGTCTTGTCATGTCTCCAACAGGTAGGAGCTTAGTCTGGGAGTGGGTGTTTGCTGTATGGGTGGTATGGGTGTTGCTGTATGGGTGTAGGGTGTGTGGGAGTGGATGATGTGGGTTAACGTGCGCGTCTCTCCACGTTCGGCCCAATTCGCGGCGGTAAGAAAGTTGTGCATGGCGGCGCCTCGTAAAGTTGTCAGCATTGCCAAATGGTTATGAGCTATTTGGAGCTCTTAGTGCACCAATTATGCAGAGCGTGCCAAGGGACGTGCAGGGAGGCGTGCGCACGGGCCCAAAATGGCCTAGTGGCTTGCTGCTTTTGCGCGGCCCAATGGGACACACCCGCATCTCTGGCGAGCGCCCCGGCGTCTTTTTTCTTTCGCCTGACGGCCTTGGTCGACTCTATCAGGCCCCAATCATACATCCACCCACAGTAGCATATCCACTGTGCCGTCACTCTCCACACCCAATGATGGAGAGTCTACGGTAAAAGTGGTAAAAAAGTACTACCATGCACTACTATGCCGTGATTGGCACCCTTCTGCTGATTGTGTGATGGATGGACAGAGAGTAGACAGCCAGTCAGACAGACAGACAGACAGACAGACAGACAGACAGACAGACAGACAGACAGACAGAGTCGACTGGTGGCGTCTCCTGCAGGTACAATGCAGGAACGGACTGTCAAGCAACATCCCCCATAATCAATCACCTTGTCAGCTTATCTTATCCTGACGACGATGACAAAAAAATCAAGCAACCACCGACCAAAATGAACTAGAATAACACAATAAAGAAACTTCTTCATCACACTCCCTCCCCATGGCGCCGACTAGATCCCTTCCCAGTATCCTCTGTCTGATGTCAGTCCTGGTGCATTGTCTGAGCCATAACGTCAGTACTTGCGGTACTACTGCTTCTCGAAAGTTCAGTGTGTACTGTGGTACTCCTAGCTCTCCGTTAGTAGGTGGGGTGAGGCTTCCTGGCCACCCAAACAGGGTCTTTGAATTGCGCCAGGTACAATCCGGTAGGGCCGTGATGGGCTGCCTATAGCGTGCCCGGCCTCATCCTGCCACACAACCGGCGCCGGGGAAGCGCATGTCTTCCACGACTAGCTCCACACACGGCTCACCCGATTCTCCACTCATTCAGCCCTTCCCTCTCTCTCTTTCGTCGCCGTGTCGAGACCTTTCAATGTGCCCCGATCTCCACACATTCGAGGGAACATTTCCAGACGGCCGGCGCTGTGGCTGGACCCGGTCGCCCATTCTTCAAGCCATCAATGCGCTACCCTCGCCTTTGACTCGTCCAATCCTCATCAGAAGGCCTGTCAGGAAAGCCGGTTCGTCCAACAAACCTTCTCCATTCGCTGTGCCTCTCGCGTTCCTGCGTTTTTTTTTCCCTCCGCTAAGGCCGCGGCCCGACGCTGCCATTCCGTGTTGGAGACAATATCGGGCCCATGTCCCCGCACCAAGACAGTTTTGCATTTGCTCTCTCTCTCCCTCTCTGGTACAAGTACGCACACTTTTTTCGACCTGGGATGTTGATCTGTTATCAAATGTCGCTGAAACACTTGCTCCATGTCTGAATCCACTGGTATCAGCGAGGCCATTACTCGGATCATTCAGCACTGTCTTCTTGAACCGTCAGACTACGGCAGTGTCCCGTGGCTAAACTGGCACTGACGACGGCTATGTCACTCGATCGGGCAGTTGGCGGATCGCTGATGCCACCTCGCTCTGGCCTGGGCACGGCTGTTATAGCCCTTTGAACAAAATTCGCGTCATGCTCGAGCAGGGTCACGCTCGTTTGCAATCTCCCGAGAGCCGCACGACTGGTCCCTGAGTCCTGACACTGTCCTTCTGGAATGTTTCCCCACATTGATGCTGGTTACCTGTGCTGGGGCAATGTTCACGTTCATGCGGTGTGATAAAGTTGACCAAGGACGACCCTTTGCCAGGTACGCCGCTGAAACGATTCCCAGGCCGACGTGCAATTGGGAAATTTCGGTAAGCACCGCCTCTGGATTGGTAACGGCAGGTGGCAGTACATGCAACTATGATCCGCAAAGGCCCGTTCTGGGGCCGGGGTATCGGTCAACGCTGCTACTGGGAGCTGGATGCTCCAGGTGGCCTGATGAGAAGCTCATGTTCTCGCACTGCCATGCCACTTGAAGGACAGTCAGATGCAACCACAGATGCGGTCTGTCTGATAAGGCTTCTCCAGGTGCCCCCCATGGGTGCGGCTCATCTTTGGATGCGACAAATCTATTACTGCCCTTGCAATTTCAACAGCAGTGATTAAGTTGTGGATTACTGTACACAATGCGATGTTTCATCGTATTCGACTTTTCACATGTCTCCAGTATCGCAGTGGCTCACGGCCAGGCACGTGGCCTGACCGCCAACCCTCCAGTGAACGCTCTCGAGCCATCGTCACATTGTTCACCTGGCGACTCCGTTGGATGGATGGCCGGCCTTTAATCGGCACATGTAGCGTAAGGGTCCGCGGATGCTACTGACGGTCCGTAGATGGCTAGGCAGTTCATCGAGTTATGCCGATCTAGGCAGATCTTGGACTTGGAAGTGCACACAGAGAAGATCGTAATCGAAGCAAGGCATAGCGTCGGTCTTGGGCGACTTGAATGTCAGAATAAGCTGCCGCGACTACAGGTCTCGTAATCCCAAGGTAAGACCGTGACATGGGTGATACAAGTTGGAGGCTCGTCAACGTCGACTGTGGATGATGAGGTCTCGGCTCGAATGTGGATACAGAGTGAGAGCGGGCAGTCAGCGTCCCAGATACCTGAATTCAGCCTATGTTGTCCACTAAAGGCTGCAGATTTGTCACAAGGCTGCAGATGCCAAAGGTGAAATGTTCCAGGCACAGCAGAGTTTCGCAATCTTGGATAGGTCGGACTCAAGCGGGCCGTTACAAGACGTTGTGCGTCGAGCGCACTCGTCAGACGATTCTCGTCCCTGGGTCTAGAGCTCTTCAGGACCTGATGCATTCGACATGCTGATTCCGCCCACAAAAGCACTCGCTTCGTAACATACCAACATAGAGTGATGTGCCTGAACGAAGACCGACTGCAACCAGTCCCACATGTCTCTATTACCACAAACCGTCGACAAAAGCAGGCCGACAGCTGGCCATGATGAGACCAGGAAATCACGGAGATGTTTGATCGAAGCGAAGCAGCCGTGACAAGTGGTGGCAGAACATGCACTCCTGCAATTGCTGTCGTTTCAAAGCTGCGACTGCTCCAATCTGCGAGAAATGCAGGTGTCTCATCCAAGGGTCGCTTGCGCATACGGCGCCACGTGGACAGGCCTCAGAGTCCTTGTTATGAGTGAGATCAGTTACAGCAATAGCTGCATCATTCTCTTCCTATCATATGTAATTGAAGATATCATCAGCGGCCATGGAAGAAAAGAAAGACGAGCCCGAGTTGCTAACAACCAGCTTTTGATGTTGCGAAAAATTATCACCGGAGTCCGGAGAATCTGCAGCACCGGCGCTAGTGTGTCGACCTGAATAAAAACCTGTCGACTCTGTGTACTGCTTCTGCTCCTTTGTGCGGCAGAGGTTGGTAGTCCGTTTCCCCGGTTGCTTGACGATTCTACTATTCATGGTTGTCACAAGTGTCACCGACCTCCCAGAGAAAACATATTGCATCACCGATCATATACACTTTGCGGGTGCGTCTGCTCTTAGTGGCGCACTCGCTGGAAAAAGGTCGGACATACGATTTGCGTGACTTCGACTTTCATTCTTGTGATGAACTTTTGCTACCATATGTCTGTACAGCGTTTCCTCTGGGGAAGCAGATTAGACTGGGCAAAACCTTCTCAGATTGTATGCCCATTTTCGGATTCAAGCATCACAGAGATTCCATAATGACGCGTATACGGAGGCCCTAAGTCTATGCTAAAGAGCCATGCTATATTAATCGTTCCCCTCTTTCGACTAGATACAATTACGTCTTCTTGAAAAACCCTTTGCCCAACAAATTCTTGAGCTTATTCTCCTTCTCTTCCGAACTCATGGCCGCTTTCCTCTTTCCCTCGGTAACAGTCTGCCCCTTCGCCTCATCCGCAGGCTCTGATGCCACGGCTTCTTCCACCTTCAGCGTCTGCGCCTTAGCCTGCCACTCATCAGACAATGTCTTCCGTGAAGCGCGTGCCTCTGCACTCGCGTTTTCAGCCCATTGAAAGGTGATCAGTTCATTGTTGAAAAAGTGCAGGTCTTGAATCAAGCGTTTATGATCCTGTGGAACAAGAACTAGGCGGCCAGTCGGACTAGTGTAGTTGAGTTTGAACGGCTCTTCCTTCTTTTCGAGGAAGCTCTTCACAAAATCGTAGAGAACAGCTGCCGTATCCTCTTTTGTGAAGCTCATCTGGATCAATGTACCATCTGGCATGCGGATTCGAAGCGCGCCTCCCTTTTCTGCTGCTGCATTGATCTTTTCTTGACGAGCCTTTTCTCGTTGTTCAAGTTCCTTATCAGACAGTAGACGGGTGTTTCGTTGCTTAGTGGCCAGTGCTGCCTGATGTGATTTCGCGTGTTCAATAGTGGGCAGGTAGTCATTTTCGTCAAAGTCGTTCTGAGTAGCTTGAGGCACTGATGATGTTGATGCGGAGAATATCTGGATATTGCGAGGCCGTGATGGAGAATGGGGTGGAGATTGGGATGAAGTGACTGGTGCTTCAGATGGCCCAGCTGATGCTGTAGAGGTTGCTGCTGCCAATGCTGCAGCTGGAGATACATTTTCAATGTTGTTTGTTGCGGGATTTTCTGTAGATACCTGAGGTTCTGTTATCGGCTCTGCAGCTGGCTTCTCGTCCACCTGCATCGGCTCTGGGCCTGGCTTATCGTATCGAACAGGCTCACTTGCACTAGTGTCTGTAGCTTCCGAGTCTGTTTTAATGGGATCCGGCACCGACAATTGTTGTGAAGTTGTCGCCGCATGCGCGCCCTGTGCTCCCATTGCAGCCGGTTCCACGGTCTTGAAGTATTGTGTTATCTGTGTCATGGCCTCCTCCAGGGGTATGCCACTGTTTCTGAACGTCAACTTCAGCAAGGCCGACCCACTCTCAAATCCCAACTGGCTGAGCGTTTTCTGTAGTTCTACAAAATTCGACTGCTCCTTGTGGCTAGGCATGACCGTGATGACAGGCATCTCGTAATTCAGCCTACCTGCACCTGATTCTCCGCCGTTCATCTCCGGTATTCCGCGCTGCGTGAAGTTGTAGTTCGCCCCGTCGCCGCTCTCGAAATATCGAAGAATCTCCCATAAAGAAGTATTGCTTGCAAACTTCTGTGTGAGGCGAGATTTCGGCAGCTGAAGCGCTACCGATATGACGGTAGGTGACCGTGAGGCTTGTACGAGTTCCAACCGAGCGCCTTGAGGAAGATTTGCGAGTCGTACTTGCTGGGACAGAGGCAGAGGCTTATTGTTATATCTGAAGTGCACAATTAGTATTTGGATCCAGCTCTGCAACAGTAATTACATACTTGAGGGTATACTGGTCCTTGTTCAACCCAAACTTCTGGCAGGCCTCATCCCGCACTTCCGTCAGGTACTTGACAGGTGTGGTTGGGATCTTGACTGTTCTCGCGTACGAGTTGAAAACCACAACATGTGACATCATGTCCAAAACACCCGATATAAGCCGTGGACGAGGAGGAAGAAGGCCGGAACGTTTGCGAGCAAGACCACCCGCGTATACCAACGGTCCCACCGATATGCCCTTCGAGTAGCGTCGCTACGTTCAACCAGAAGGATCAGACTGGCGATATGAAGGAGCCTTGCCTCGGAGAAGCTGAGGAAAAGATTGTTTGGGCCTGCCATAAAGGTCGATTAGGAACTGAACTTGTATAGAGTCGCAAACGGAGCACACCAAAAAGGGCGCTTACCGCTTGCGATATCGAGTTGCGAGAACACCGAGCCTGCGGATGCTATGTAGCCACCTGTGCAGTGGATATGTGGCTGGCGTTGGGAATGACAAGGTGCGTGCTGGTGGTGATGTCGATGTTGGGAACTGTTCGGCAGGCAACGTGGCTCCAAGATCTTCCGCTAATAGCCAGTGTTGCTGGCCAGGTATACACACAAGTCGTTTTCTCTCTTCTTCTTCTCCTTCTTCTTCTCTCGCAATCCGGTATAGAGTGGTGTTCTGGAAGCTTCGTTTGTTGCCGGGTGTAGCAGTTTGCTTGTCAAAACATGGATGATCGGTGATGGCAGCGCCAGACCCCCGCCCCCACCAAGATCTCTCTTTCGGGGTCCTCGAGTGCATCAGGCCCAACTCCACAACAACACGCGCTTTCTACCCCTAACAATATGTCTGGTACACTTGAGATCTCATCGCCAGGTCAGCTGAGCACGCTGCTATCCTCTTCACGCATTGTTGTGGTCAATTGTAAGCAAATGACAACCCCCGATACAGCAAACAAACTGTCAATACTAATGATTGCGTGTTACTCAGTCTACAATGAGAACAACACCTCAAGCACCGCCATTGCCCCAGTATATGAAAAACTAGCCGGTCAACTATCAAGGGCAAACAGAGTCACCTTTGCGAAAGTTAGCACAGTGAAGCAGGCACAGATTGCTCAAAGCTACAACATCACAAAGTACCGCTCCCCCAATATGTTGCTAAGATTAAATCTGACAGTTATTACCTAGCACACCAACCTTCATCGTCTTCAAGAACAAGCAGCAAGTAAGCAAATACGGCGGCTCCAACCCCCAACAACTTTCAGAAGCCATAAAGAAGCTTGCGGCCGAAGCAGAAACCGATGGTGGCGGCTCTGGAGGTTTCGGCGAGGCAAGCTCAAGCGGCAGTGCAGGGTGGCGAGGCGCCACACTCCCACGTGGATACAGCGATGTTACAGATTCAGTAGATGTTCGAGGCCTGGATCTTCTGAACGCAGATAGTGACTTTGGTGGCGTTCGGACGCTCTTCGAGACATCTCCGCCTTCAGCATTAAACAAAGGCAAGGCGGCAGCATCAGGTTCAGAGGGAAGCAAGGATTGGATTGAGAGCGATGTGGACAATCAGCTCATGCTCTATATACCATTCACCGCAAACCTGAAGGTCCATACAATTCACATCACGTCTTGCGTATCAGACGACGACGACGACGACGAAGCGCCCTGTCGGCCCAAGACGATTCACATCTGGACCAATCGCCAGCACAACCTTGGATTCGAGGAGGCCGAGGATGTTCCAGCGACACAGACCATCGAGCTTAAGAATTCGGATTGGGACACGGAGACTGCAACAGCCAAGTTGGAACTGCGGTTCGTCAAGTTCCAGAACGTCTATTCATTGGTCCTCTTTGTCGCCGATGCCGATGGCGATAGTGAGAAGACACGTATAGATAGGATACGCTTGATTGGTGAGACTGGAGAGAAGCGTGAGATTGGGAAACTGGAGAAGATCGGCCAGGATGATTGAGGGTAGGGCTGGAATTTTGCGGTTCTGCACAAGTTACTGCTTAGCAACCTATCAATGCGCCTACATAGCATACATTCCAAGGTTGCTACTGAACAAGTAGTTTCGATCACAGGGCACAATCAACTTGAGTTGCATTTCGTTCATTGTGACTATTTCAAGCAAAGACACTGCCGTCCAACGTATGTCCGCACCTCCACTTCTAGCCATGTTCATATCCATGAAGAGCATAGCAGAAGCAGTCTCGTCACCAAGCAAGGCACGTTTTAATTTAAGCACTTCTCGGCCCAAAGTAAGCCATGGGTAGTGGACAAACTTGGAATTTGACATCCGTGCTGGTGCTGTAAGATCTTCACTGAATTAGCTTATGCTTCACCATTCCAGACTGCAAGTGCAGGAGCACGTTGGCGTGAACCGATCGTCACATTCATTATTTTGAGTGACACTGCTAGGTACGTGAACCTTTCAAATGCTCATTGCCATACTCCGATGAGTGCCATCCTTTTAGGGGGTATGTTGTGTGACGGTTCGAGTTTGTGTCGAGCCGTCATGTGAAAAGAGTCAACGCCCAGGAAGAATCGGAAAATTTGGTCGTCGCCATGTTGCTTCATCCACCTATCATGCAACCATCTAGTGACCTGCGCGCCTCGATTCGGCGATGACAGTGGTCATCTCCTCAACCTTTCTCTTTGCACGGCCAAAGGTACCGAGCTGGCAATTGTCAGTGTATGATCAGAAAATCGTGACTGTACTCCGAGACAAGCAAGAGATTGCGGTATATGGGTGAGCAAGACATACCCTCTTCTTCGCCAGACGACGGGCACGCTTGTCCTTGGAGTTTCGGAGCAGTTCAATGACACGCTTCTCGTAGGGAGCCAGACTGTGGGGAAAGTGTCAGTTCAGATCTGGTATTGAGTGAGAGAGGCTTGGTGGAAGCTCTCTAGAGAAAGTTTTCCAAACGTACCCGGCAACCTCGCGAGCAATTTCGCGGACGAAAGCAGTGCGCTTCGACAGGAAACCCTTCCTCCGGGAGATCCTGGGGGCAGGAGTTCTTGGGGTGACCTCTGTTGACCGAATTAGCGTCCATCTTCATTTTTTCCTCTGCGCGGCGAGTCGCGAGCACCATGGCTGCGAACGATAGGGACGTACTGTGGCCGGCGTTCAAGCCGACGATGAGGCCAGACTTCTGTTTGACTTCCTTCGGCATCGTGACGGTGGTGATGTTGTCGATGGTCGATGGATTTCGAAGTGCGATGTAATTTGTGGCTCGGCTGTGGGCGTTGGTGCGGCTGCCAAGAGGCTAGGAGTAAGCAGGCACGTGCGCGCCTGGAAAATCTATCAAAACAACAACACCAGAACAGCCTGATTGAAGTTAAGTTGAACGCGGGAAACGGAATGGCAAACGTCAATCCAGTATCTTCAAAAATCTCCCCGTATGATGTTCATGGGTTTCGGACTGTTTGCTCGATTGGAAATCACATAGTCGTCGGGCATATCTGCTTCATTACACATCCTCACTGAATTATGACAATGCACTGCAGCCAGAGAACAGAACTAACCCTGAAGTGTAGTCTATTGTAGTCTATATCTTGGTGTCTGGCTTTCTCCTCGCAGCTGTGTTCCTTGATGCGTCCATGATGAGGGTAACATGGTGACTGAGCGCTATTAAATCTCCTTGAGCATCGTGCACGTGCACCTCAAGATCCATTCTTCCGTTCTGTATCTTCTTCGCCTCTACTCTGATCTGCAACCACTTCACTCCTCCAGGCGGTAGCGACTTCTTGACGTCCAGATTCAATAGCAGTGTGGGACTCCAGAACGGGCCTTTGTCCTTCTGCCTGAAATTTTCGGCTAATTGCGGGAACATGTCTGCGACAAATCCAATCGAAGCATTGGTGAAGTTGCTGCCATCTGACCAGCACAGCCACTCGTCTGCTATAGCCAATGTGGGCTGCCCTTGTCGAGGGAAGTGGAAATTGACTTTGGTCGATGCCTTTCTGAACTTTGCAAAAGGCATATCAGGCTGACGCTCCCAGAGTGGATCTGAGTCTTGCGCCAGCTTTGCAAGATCAACAGGCGGAACAGGTGGCGACATCTGATATTGCGAGTCAAAAGTGAGGCCGACCTCGTTGTCCATATTTGAATTTGTTGCATATGCGATCACTTCTAGTCGATCATCCTGTTCCATACTGACATGCACAGTGGATGTTTGTCGACCTATCTTGACATCATCTATCTTGAAGGTAGCTGGACCAACCTGCGTCCTACGCAGGAACTCAACGTGCAAGGCTATGGTATGTGGCTGGTTCTGTTTCGCCAAAGCAGTGTCGAAATGCGCCTTGACGGCTTCTAGTATACATCCTGTGACGTAGCCACCATTAGGTACTTATAAGCAGTCAGTACATTCCTCTGGTCAAAGCTCTCGCGAGCATCAGTAACCTACCACTTCCTATGCACCAATCATCAGAGAGGATGCAGGAGTATGCATTGAACGAAATCTTCTCCACTGCGGTTGCTTCGGCCCAACACGACATGCTGCACACTTGAATCTGGGATGTTGATTGCAAAACAGCATCACAGAAGTAACGAATGTCGAGAGATCAGAAGAAAAGATCGATCGGTGCTATGATGAGAAAGGAAAGAACCTCGGTGACAGCGAAAGTGTGGGGTTTCCAGCCAACCACACTTTGCACTGTCCCCGCTGCTAGCCGGCATGATAGCTAGCCTCGGAACAGACCAGGGTAGCTTGTAAGCGTAGGCTTTACTCTACCTCCAGACTCGCCTGTCTCCCTTCGGTCTTGCAGCTACACCTTCCTAACTGATGAGAAGCACGGAGCCGTTAGTACAAGATCGATTTCACAAGCTCAGTCCTTCATCATGCCTTCCGACTCAAAGTTTCCTAGTTTGCCCATACCAGATGTAGATCTCGTAAGTATGCAACAGTAACCTACCGCGAAACATCATTAATGCTGGGTCCAGTGGACCTTTCTATTCGAAAGAAAGGATAAACCATTCGCAGATGACAAAGGTAAATCGGCTTCTAAACAAGGCATCGTCGATCACGAGCTTACGGCGCATTTCAGTCATCTACTTGGACCCATACACGAATCGATCTTATACTTACAGTCAAGTGAAAGATGCCGCTATCAACTTTGGAAGAGGACTTAAAGATCTATGGGAATGGCAAAAGGGCGATGTCCTCGCACTCTACACGCCAAATTGCATTGATACCCCCGCCATAACATGGGGATGTCATTGGGCCGGAGGCGTCTTGTCTCCTGCAAATCCAAACTATACAGTCGAAGAGCTCGCATTTCAACTCAAAGATTCTGGTGCCCGGGCTATTGTTACTCAGTTGCCATTTATCAAGAATGCTCAAGAGGCCGCAAAGAAGGTCGGTATCCCGGTCGAGAAGGTCATCGTCATGGGGGATCAGAAAGACCCCACCTACAGAGTCAAACACTTCACAAGCCTCATCAGCGCAGCCGGAGTCTTAGGGCATAGAAGAACAAAGGCTTCTAACCCGGCAGAGGATCTGGCATTTTTGGTATATTCTAGCGGGACTACGGGCCATCCCAAGGGTGTCATGCTCACGCATCGAAACATCGTTGCGAACACAATGATGATTAAGGCTGGAGAAGCGGGCCATTTGAAACCCACAGGTGGTCCGAATGGAGAAGGCGACAAACTCCTCGCTTTCTTGCCGTTTTTTCACATCTATGGTATGTCTAAACACGCCCATCTCAATCAATGTAAACCCCAGAGCGAGATTTTCGTCGTCTATTACCTGAAAAGATCCCGAACCCTTATACCAGGCTGACATTATTAGGTCTCACTTGTTTGATCCATCAAAGCATGTTCTCTGGTCTCCAGCTTGTAGTGATGCCGAAATTTGATCTCGAAGACTTTTGTCGATTCGTCCAGGAGCTCAAAATCACGTTCGCCTATGTTGTACCACCGATTGTGCTACTACTGAGCAAGCATCCCTCCGTGGAGAAATATGATCTTAGCTCAATCCGGATGATGAATTCAGGAGCTGCCCCTCTCACCCATGAGCTAGTCGAAGCAGTGTACAAGAGGCTAAAGATCCCCGTGAAACAAGGATATGGGCTTTCAGAGACCAGTCCTACCACGCACACTCAGCCGTGGGAGGACTGGAATAAGACTATTGGATCCGTCGGTCTTCTTCTGCCATATCAAACGGCAAAGTACATGTCCGCAGATGAGAAGGAGATGCCAGTAGGCGAAGTTGGTGAGCTCTGGATCAAAGGTCCCAATGTCTTCAAGGGCTATCTCAACAACCCAGAAGGTACAGCTCATGCTCTCACGGCTGATGGCTACTTCAAGACGGGTGATGTTGGCTACCAAGACAAGAATGGCAATTTCTATATCACAGACCGCGTGAAGGAACTTATCAAATATAAGGGGTTCCAAGTACCACCTGCGGAACTTGAAGGCATACTTGTCTCGCATCCGAGCGTCGAGGATGTGGGTGTGATTGGCGTGTACAGCAAGGATCACGCTAGTGAACTCCCGCGGGCGTACATTGTGCCAAAGGATGGGCTAGGCAAAACAGAGAAGGAAGCGCAAGAGATTATCTCATGGCTAGACAAGAAGGTTGCCAACCACAAGAAACTTCGAGGTGGGGTGAGATTTGTGGATGAGATCCCAAAGAGCGTGTCGGGTAAAATCCTAAGGAGGGTACTTAAGGTGAAGGCACAGGAGGAAGAGGACGGCATTGCTAAAGCGAAGCTATAAAGTTTGTTCACTGTAACTCAACTTCTCAAACCAACCTTTTCCACCTCTTCTTGCTTCAGTGTCATATTTCACCTAGACCAACCTATTCCTTTGCCTATGTTTATCTATATATCATACATGCCTCGATCCTCGCGACCCAAAATTCACTAGGCATTTACAATAATCTTTTTGATTTCTTCTGGTTAGCACACTCATACATGCGACGCAATTAACATACACCAACATACAGAAGACACTATGCCTCCAGGGAGAGAGTGACAGACCAAGAGGTGCTTAATCCGGCACGAGAGGACAAATCTCACGCAGCAGCCAACGCCAGAGCAAATCGAACACCCGTAAGCAGCCATTACTATATCTGACGAACCTGATAGTGTCTCTTTGATATCTGTTAGATCACCTGCCAAGCTGAATATATCTCGAAAAGCTCCGGAAAGACTGATCACTAAGCAGTGATTACCGACGGCCGAATGAGTCCATCTTCGCGCGTGAGCTGCTTATATAGAGACTAATACCATCCCTGATATGCGATAGCCTCGCTGAAATCTTGAAGCTCAAGGCACAACAGGCTTCTGTAATACATTCAAAACCGTATCGTCCATGAAAAGTTCAGCAGACGTTAGCTTTGCATATAAAGAGTTACTCGTGTTGGCCCTTGCCAAATTTATAGAGAATCCGAATATAGGTAAACAAGTTAGTCGAACTCGAAGCATATAAGCACAGGGCCCTAATATCAACCCAGGTGTTTGTACATTGGCACTGGGTCAGGCATGGCTGCTTGTCTCTGTTAAGTACGAGTTTTGCATAATCGACGTTGATAGAGGCTGTAATATACATTAAGCGCGCTAAATCTGTGGTTAAGTCTGAATCTCGTTTGAATTGAGTCTACCGCTAACTGGGCATACTGTTATTTTGAAATTGCATTTGATAGAGTTTGGGCTGACGAAAAGTGGGATGGGCTGGTTGAGGTTAGGCAAACATGCGAATAGCGGTTCCTAGCTATGGCCATCCTTCTGGGTAACCTTGGTGTAGGCCTAAGTATTTATAAGATTGCCACTATGCTCAAAATTTGGCTCTAGTGCCACTATGAGTGAGTCGTGAATGTGTCCTGTCAAGCTTCGAGGTCGCAAAGTCCGAATTGCCAGCCTTGACTCATACGAAGGCCCAAGTCCGCTGTAAGCACTTGCCTTTAACTCAGTTTCATAATCAGGTATCACATAAGAAATCAATAAAAAGCCATTGTCGTCTGAACACCACTCGAGATAAATGCAGTGACACAGCGCGGTTGGTCCTAGCTTATCTGATCAGACGCTCCGCTAAATGCACGCCTGCGGCGCTAGCAAATATCTGCAAACTTCTAGGCTAATCATATAGTTAGCGCTAGATATAAACTTCTAGGCTAATCACAGGCTACTTATATAAAGGGTTAGCGTAGCTTTAGTAGAGTATCTAAGGGAAACTAGGAATTTTTTTAGTATAATATAACTTTAAAATATAATATAGCTATTTTTAGGATAATACTATACCTATTAACTATTAAGTAAAAATCCTTAGAGGTAGAATAGATTATACTAATAGATTTTAATTTTATATTATAACTATAAGTATAGTAATAGAACTATAATATAATAATAAACTATATTATTACGTAAGCCTATTATAAACTATTTTACGTATATAGAGTTAGCTACTATAGGCCCTAACCTCTAACCTCCTCCCTCTCTAACCTCCTCTCTCCCTAACCTCCTCCCTCCCTAACCTCCTCCTTCCCTAACCTCCTTCTTTTTCCCTACTATAGTATATTATATATTTTTTTCTAAACTTCTATAAACTTCTATAAACTTCTATAACCTCCTAGGCTAACTAACTAGCCTACCTACTAGTAAGCCTTACCTCCTCTAAACTTCTATAAACTTCTGCAACCTCCTAGGCTAACTAACTAGCCTACCTACTAGTAAGCCTTGCCTTCTCTAAACTTCTACAAACTTCTATAACCTCCTAGGCTAACTAACTAGCCTACCTACTAGTAAGCCTTACCTCCTCTAAACTTCTATAAACTTCTATAACCTCTTAGGCTAGTTAGCTAACCTATAGTTAGCAAGCCCTACTTTATAGTATACCTATATTATTAAAAAGGTAAAAAGATAGTTATAAGGTTAGGGTATATATTTACTAAGCTTAAATATAGAATAAAGGGAATACTAATTAGCTATATATAACTATAAGTAGAGGAGGGCTATATAAGCTAATTACGTGTATACTATAAATAGATATTTAAGATATACCTATAGTTATTAATATAGTAAGACTAGCGTTATTCTATACGCACTAGTATAGTATTATCTAGGCTTACCTTTAGTATATCCTATCTCTATACACTAAGTAGGTTATTATACCTTAGGAGGGTTAGGTTTAAACCTTATAGTAGTTAATATATAGCTAGGGAGTAGATATCCTACTTATTACTTATACTAGTTATAAGAAAAGTATAATATTCTATATATACTTAGTATTAATAAAGAAGATAACCTTATAGATAATACTATTAAGTAAGCTTAGTAATAAGTAGTTTAAGGCTATATAAATATTACCTAGATTATAGCTATATCTTCTTAATTATTAAATACTATAGTATACTTATATCCTTATAGAGATAGCTAGGGGCAGCTACACCTATATACTCTTAGGCCCTAAGCAGGCAGCAAGCTAGAAATTCTAGGTTATTATAAGGACGCCTTCTTTCTAGGCTAAAGTTAGGTTAGTTACTATTAATAAGTGCTACCTTATATTATAATAGGAACTATTCTAACCTATATTTATATAGCTAGTAGAACTCTATATAATACTTTATAAGGATATTATATAGTTTAGTTACTCTAGCATGCTAAATATCTAGGTAACTAGGAAGGTCCTACTCTATATAGGGTTCTACCTAGTAGGAATAGGGATATATTATATATTAGTTCTATAAATATTAATTAACTAGCTAGATATTAAGCTTATAATATATCCTATTCTAAGTAGTTAACTAAGGAACCTAGATAAGCTCTTCTATCTTCTAGATAGCGCGACTATAGATAGGCAAGCCTTACCCTCTAATATTCTAAAGATAATTGTGTTTATTAATAGTTGCGGTATAATTAAAGAGGTAGTAACCTAGGTATAAAAGATATTAGTATCCCTTACTATAGGTTATACTACTAAATAGTAGTATACTACTAGTAAGGTTAGTACTAGCAAGAGATATATATTTAATATTATTAAAATATATAAAGCTATAAACTTAGATTATAATAAAGATATAATATATAAGGCTTTCTATAAGGCTAATTTAACTATCTATATAATCTTTGCAACTATAGCCCTAGGTATAGGTATTAATATTATAGATATTATCTAAGTTATTATATATAACATACCTATTATATAGAGTATTACTAATATATAGCAGCGTATTAGTTAAGGGGGGCAAGGTTATAGCTATATTAGCGTTGCGTATATTATATTGCTATATTAGTTATTTAGTGTTAGGTTAACTTAACTACCTAAAGAGAAGTTAGATATAGCTAGGCTAAGTAATAGTTGTAAGAAAAACTAGATTTAGCCCTCTCTTTTCTATAGCTATAGCTAGCTATCGCAGGTTGCAACTCTAGGTAACTAGGACGATGCCCTTAACCTATTACAGCTTGCTAAAGGGATAGACTAGCGTAGGGAAGAAGCTATTAATAGTAGGGGCTAACTAGTGTATTAGACTAATACTAAACTTAATCTATATAATAAGGTACTACTAGAATTAATCTAGTTAGCGAATAACCCTTATTACTATTATAGTTTCTTAGAGACACTTAGTAAATACCTAATACTAGCTACTAAATAACCTTCTATTACACTAGAGTATTATTATTTAGGTTATAATATAGCTCTTAAATTAGTCCCTATTCTACTACTAGTATAACTAGAGTAACCTATAAAACTAAGAATTAGAAAGATAAGTTAATTTGTGTATAAGGAGCTAGGGAGGTTTATATAGGAGCACGTAACTAAGTTATATATATAACCTAATATAGTATTTCCTATACTAGTAGGTATATATATGCTAGAGTTAGCTTATATTAAAGTAAGCAATACCTATAATAAGTTTATAGGGGATATTAGTAGTAATCCTACTAAACTATTTAAACTTTTTACTACTAAGTTCTATATTAAGGCTCTAAGCGTATATAGCTATTAGTTTACCTCTACTATAAAAGGTATTATTAACTTTATATATAGCCTTAATAATATATTAGTATCTACTTATATATCTTATTAATCTTAGTGTAAGGTAGCTATATAGAAGTAGAGGGAGGCACTAAGTAGTAGAATATTATTACCTTATCCTCTATCTAATATTATAAACGCTAGTAGTTAAGAGGTAGATAATATCCTTATACTATAGGCTATAGAGGGCATAGATATTACAGAGACTATTATTACACTAATATTAGTATATTTAATAGTAACTAGTAGAAGTAGCTATATATACCTTCTACGTAACGCCCCTATATTACTATATAGACCTTATATACTATAGACCACACTATTACCTTAGGTTAGTTAGTTGCCCTAAACTCTAACTATAGATTAGGGTAGTATAGATAGACTAAGTTAAACCTAGTTAGCTTATTAGACGCCTATAGGTGCAAGCTATAGTAGGGTAATAACTACACTATAGCATTTACAGAGTAGGCAGGAAATATAGCTAATACTAAAGGGTTAGAGAGTATAGGTATTATAAGGCTAGACTATTTATAGTTATAGTAAAGTAATAATAGTTCTCTATTTAGTTAGCTTAAAGGTTTATAGAAGTATAAAGGAGTTTATAGAAGTATTTAGAAGTTTAGTAGTATAAGCTAATTAGCTAAGAAGTGTTTAGAAGTTTAGTAGTATAAGCTAATTAGCTAAGAAGTGTTTAGAAGTTTAGTAGTATAAGCTAATTAGGTAGGTAGGGAGTTAATATAATAGCGACACGCGTTTAGTATTTATATTTACTATAGATACTAGCGTTATTAGTAAAAAATATATATTTTTTAGGGTTAACTTATCTTCTACTTTATAATAATATATTAATAGCAATAATAATAATAATATAGCTATTAACCCCCCTATATATATTAACTACGCCCTCTTTAGGGGATCCTTTATAGTCTCCCTAAATAAGCAAGATATAGTAGACGCTACTTGCGTTATCCCCTAGGGTTACCTATAGTCTAGTTATTAATAATAGTATAGCTTTTATAATACTATTTAAGACTTATATATACTAACTATATATAGGCTACTCCTACCCCCCTAGCCTTACCCCCCTTATCCTACCCCCCCTCTAGCGCCTGCGTCTACGCCTACGTCTATATCTGCGCTATTGCTATTACTACTATAGGTAGTAGTAGAGGTAGTAATAATAATAACAATAATAACAATAATAATAACCCTAGTTATTAAGAGTAAGGAGGAGGATAAGGAGGTTAGTACGCCTATTATCTATACCCCCTCCCCTAATCTATAAGTAGTCTACCTTAGGTTACTAGAGTTTATATACTAATATCTTAACAGGTTAGAGTCTAGGCCTATAGTCCTAGTATAGGCTCCTATTCTAGATTAAGTAGGACTAACTACTCCTCTTATACCTAGGTATAATATATTTAACAACACTCTTACTAACTATATAGCCTATTATAGGCCCCTAAGGAAGGCTACTAGCTACTAGGTACACTAGTGTGCTAGTAACTCTATAAAATAGTACTTAGTTAGTAAGGAGGAGTATAATAGGCGTAACTTAAAAGGGCGCACCTAGGCTAACTATATTAGTTAGATTATAGAGTCTAAGCTAGGTAAGTAGCTCTTTAGTAATAACTAGTGTGCTTCCTATTATAGTAGTAAGAGGGAGTGTTAGATATATATAAAACTTATATATAATCTAGTAAAATATACTAGATCTATATATATAAGGTGTTATACTAAACCTTAGGGTAGTAGTTACTTACTTGCTACGTAGTAGCTAAACTCTATAAAGTTAACACTATATAAGGGCAAGCTAGTGCTACACCCTAAGGGGGGTAGTCTACCTCTAGGGTATTTAACTTTATTCCTAAAGCTACCCCTACCTCTACTACTACTATTAAGTAGTATTGCCTTCTAGGGTATAGTATTGTTTAACTAGAACGCTTCTACTTTATTTATTTCTAATCTTCCCTAGTTAGTTTAATATACCTATATAGGTAAAGAAGCTAGATATTTTTAATAGATAATATTATAAAGTTAAATAGTATATAGAGGGTAAAGGTAAGTGCTATAAACTAATATATTAATATTTTAATCTAGGTTTCTTTATATTATTAGGTTCTTATTAGTTCTTATTAGTCTAACTACTAGATATACCTAGTAGTCCTTATCTAAAAGGAACCCTACTATATTACTACTAAGCTAGCAGACCTTAAGGGGGAACAGCCCTAGCTCTACTAGTTAGTTAGGATCCTTATTATATTACTAGCAAGGTTATAGACCTTAGGGAGGCTCTATAGTACTAGCTAGTTAAACTTAAGTGTCTATATAGGCCTTATAGCGCAAGTACCTAAAGAGTATATTAATATCTAGGTTTACCCTACTACTAGGTAAGTAATTATCTAGTGTTAAATCCTAGTAATAGGTAGAGTATAGGCTCTTATTAAGTAGTGTACTCTTAGTACCTACTAGAGGAGGGCCCTATTAATATTAATAGGCTCTAGCCTTATAAGTCTTAAGGATTATAGGCGTCTCTAGCGTGATAAATACTAACAAATTCCTAGCTCTAACCTAGGGTAGTAGACTTAAGTGCATGTCTATGCGCGACAGCGCGAACTTTAGCGTAGTCTATCTCCTTATTATTAACACTATAAAGTATTAGTAGGTGTATTACTAACCTTCTAACTAGGAGATTAACTAACCTCCTATAAACTTTTATAAACTTCTTAAACTTCTATAATATTCTATAATCTTCTAGACTAACTAGCTACCCTATTACTAGTAAGACTTACCCCCTATAGCCTTACCCCCTACAGCCTTCTATAAACTACTACAAACTTTAAAGCTAGGTAGTTTAATTACTACTACTAGGAAAGCTAATATACCTAATTAATATAGTTAACTTATCTACACTCTCTCCTAACTTCTATAATAAGTATAAGCTATCCCTAGAACCTATAGAGGCGCTCCTAGCTAGTAGGTTCTAGGGATAGCTTATATTTATTGCAGAACTCTAATAGCAGATTGCTTTATTATAGTATTAGTATAAAGAAGATATTACTAAGATTAGGGAAGATTATAATATTAAGATTAATAGCTTATAGTTTAATATATAATATAGCCTCCTATTCTTCTAAAGGCTAAAGAACCTTATATTATACTAGGGCGTGTTACGCTAGGGTAGACTAGTAAAACGCGTTATATATAGCACGGCCTCCTATTCTTTAAGGAGTTAAGACCCTATATAAGTTAGTATATACTATTAAGTACTAGGCTATACTAACCTTCTTCTTCTAGTATATTATAATACTAGCTATAACTAGCCTTATAAGCCTATAAGTTAAGGCTATGCCTACTATAGCTATTATCTATATAATAAAGCAAGGCACCTAGTCTTTAAAGTATAAGCCTCGCAAGCCTATAAGTTAAGCCTATACCTAATATAGCTATTAAATATAGATAGTTAAGTAATAGAAATATAAATAATACTATTATATTTAGAGTTATTAGTTATTATATTATAGGTAGTAGGAGGGTTAAAGGTAACTATGCGGCTATTACCTCTATAGTTTTAGGCTAGCAACTTCTCCTAACTTCTAAGCTAATTATTTTAATTAGGCTTAAGGCTAGTAATCTTCTTAAGACTTCTAAGCTAATTATTCTTATTAGTCTTAAAACTAGTAATCTTCTAGGCTAATAAGATGCTATTAGATATAGTAGGCGCTAACCTAATAAATATCTAGTAGAGTTCTATTACCTATAGCCTTTGTTATCCTCTATATTAACTAATTATAGGCTTATAACTATTATATCTTCTCTACTTCTATAATATAATAGCAAGCTATACTTTATTATACTAGTTATAGTAGTAGGTAATATAGTATTAAATTTCCTCTCTTTGTAACAATAAGGCAGAATTGCCTGCCTATTATTCTATGCCGAGTTAGGCCTAATAAAGGCCTAACTCACTAATGTATATAGAGAACAGCTCGCCTATAGTTAGGATAGGTATATTCTTCTTGTCCTTTTATACAAGACCTATAGGTGTAGGAATCTTATCCTTTTCTATATAGACGCGCACTCCTATATGCCTTTAAGTTATATAGGATACCTTTTAGATACCCTACCTACCTAAGTTATTATATTATAAGAAGAATATTATCCTAGCTAGTAACAGCATTTAAGAATATCGCACTTGTTGTTATTTTAAGCTACTAATTTAGTTCTAGTAGCTATCTAACCCTGCAACTCTATAGTTAGAATAGCTATTAGAACTTCTAACAACTAAAGCCTATAGGCTTAGACTTCTAGACCTATAGGTAGTACTAGATTACCTTTAGAAAAATCGCGTTAGATTGCGTTAAGGTAGAGACCTAGAGACTACTAAAAGCCTAGAGGAATTAGAGGCAAAGCTAATATCCTCCTATAACTAAACCCCCTAAAGAAAAGATTTATTATTCTTATTAACTATAAAATATTAGATAAAGGTAAAGGAAGGGTATCTAGTTTAGCCACGTTTAAAAGCCTATTTACTAATAGAAAGAAATTAGATAAGGAAGACTTAATTAACAACGCCCTCCTTAAAGGACCTGCTTCCTATCTATCTCTTAAGGTACCTTATGCTCCTAGGAAATCTTAAAGTAACACCTCCCTTAAAGATAAATATATATTAACCCTATCTAAAAAGGAGAGGTTAGAGGAATAAGTTAAGCAACTTACTAATTAGTTATATAACACCTCCCTCTATAAGGAGATATAGGGTACTACCTAACCTAGCTAGTCTTTAGCTTTTATATTAAACCTTATAGTATATACTATAAAAGCTAAGAGATAATCTAAAAAGATGCTAAATATCTCTACACTTAGTAATAGTGCTAATCCTACTTTTAGATAATAGCAAGCATCTATTTAGGATAGGCTAGAGATTAACACTAATTACTACCCCTCTTCTAGAGCTTAGATAGCGTTAGTCTAGGGACACTGCTTAGGACTAGCAAGAGAATACTTAGAGCCACGTTACCTATCTAATTCCCTAAGTCTTTAATTCTAAAAAGCTAAGGAAATAATTACCCTCCTTTAAACTTACTTTATTACTAGAAATAAGATAGCTAAGAGTTAGACTGTATTTAACTGCCTATATATAACTAATATAGAGATATTCCCTACTTTTAAGTTATAATTCTAGAGTCTTGCTATTAGAGGAGAAGTACCCTAATTAGAGTAGTATTACTACCTCTAGATAAAGATTACACCTTCTCTAAGGATACTAAATCTTACTTTCTAATAGAATTAGCACAATAATTTTAAGACTATAGTAGATTATCTTACTACTTTTAATATAGAACACTACCTATACCCTACCTTATCTACTCCTACCTAGACTACTCTATTATCTAGAAAAGGACTAACCCCCTTCTAACACTCTAGAAACTAGTCCTATTTAGACGCTAATTAGAAACCCTATAATAGACCTTTAATAGCTAAACCTTATATACCCTACTTATAATAATAAGGCACTACCCCTTAAAATAATTAACCCCTATCTACTACGCTAGCCACTCCTAGCGCTACTATAATAGGAACCCTAGTAAATTGCTATAATTATAAAAAGCCTAGGCACTTCTCTAGTAACTACCCTAAACCCCCTAGGATTTAGGCTATAGATATAGAATAGGTTATTAAGAATTCTAAGGAAGAAGAAGCCGCTAAATTAACTAATTTAGATAGCTATTAGACAGGAAACAATAACGCCTAGAAGGATCCTCCTTCCTAGGCCTAACTTAATATAACCTATTAAACCTTTCCTTAACTAAATTATTTGTTAGTTCCTATTTACTTGCACGTATAACCCTGTGCCTTAATAGATCTAGTATTTACCTAAACGCTTTAGTAGATACTAGGGCCTAAGGCTACTTATTTCTTAATTTAAAAATTGCTTATAATATCTCTTCTACACTTAGGGTACCTATCTAAAAGCTACTATACAAGCTTACTATTAAAGGGTTCTAGAATTAGATTACCTCCTTAGTTGCCTACTATATTTAGCTTTATATAATAGTTAGTGGCTAAAAGGTTTATAACTACCTGTTGCAGGAGGGATATCAACCAGATCACGGAGCATCTTAATCCAATCAATCCCGATTAATACCCCTGTATAACCCACTATCTAATCAACTACCAGCTTACTGCCAAGTGCCTAACAAAAAGCAGGAGCTCTAGTAAGGAAGGTTTACTAATTATTTACCTTCTAGTAAGGGTAGCTAAAGCTCTATATATATAAGTCTGATCGTAGTAGATACAATCTAATAATCTATCTCCTAAATTATTCCTAACCTTAGTAATCTAATTTTCCACAGTTATAAGCCTAGTTTGCGCTTTACCTTATTAAAGATTGTCCTATCTATTTAAGCGTATTATTTAACTTAGATACTAAGCTAGCAAGCTTTACTCTTTATACTATTTCTTAAGCAGAAGCTTACTTATTACTCTTCTACTATAAGCGACTAAATTCTAAAGGGGGATATCCTACTCACTAGATTAACCAACTGACCTACCTAGTACATTTAATTTAGATACCATGCCCTAACTAAAGGGATCTAGGTAGAGGTAGACCCTAAGGCTCTAGATACTAAAAACCACTTTAAGAATAAACTAATTAAGCCTAACATGCTAACAGATATCGCGCTATCTAATATAACAAGCGAGTAGTACAAACTTAAAATAGCTTAGTACTAAGCCTAGTTATTAGATTAGGCATTAAAGTTATTAGTAATCCAGAACCTCTTTATATAGGTTAACAACATAGTAGATTAAGGGATCCTTACCCTAGCCTATATAGAGCTTGTTAATTAAGGAAGAGTAACCCTCTAAGCACTTATCTAAGTGCTCTGCAATAACCTAGCGCTAACTAATTTAAGCGCTGCAACACTAGCAAGATTATAGTATAAAGCTTATCTTACTAAGGCAAAAATAAGTAGCTAAGACGCTAATTACTAGCAGAAGGAGTAGATAATCCTATATGCGCAAGCTAAGGTATATAACGTTCCTAATATTAAAGGATAGCTTATAGTACAGGATTATCTTAAAGCTCTATCTACTAGGATCTTACTAGATTAGGGTTAAACCATGTTTTAAAGGATTATTAAAAAGTTAGTAATAGGAGAGCTAACTTATAACCTCCTGTAGGTTGCTAAGATCTATTTATTACTTCTCTAAGAGAATAATATAAGATTAAGCTCTAAAGGTCCTAGAGTGTTTGCAATAATAGGAGCTCTACCTTCTAATTAACTAAAGAAGGAGTCTTTATGCCTATATAGTAGATCTTACCTATAGAAACCTCCTAAATGCAAAAACGTTATTAAAGCTTAGACTAATACAGGTAACAAGCTTACTACTACTTAACAATTAAAGATTAAGAAAAAGATTAATAGGAATCAAAAATTCAAAGAGTTAAGAAAAGCTCTAATCAAGTCCTATCCTATTAATTAAGATTATAGTAGTAAGGCAAGCGCGATCACCTATCTAGGTAGTATCTAGGCGGCACTAATTAACCCTATGTTAATAGCGGAGAAAATAAACAGGATCTATTTAACTATAGACTTTAAAGCTTACGCTCTATTAAAGAGCACTATCTTTAATAATAGGGGTGCAGTACACCTAGTTAATAATATAAGCTACCTAGAAGAAAGCTTATTTAGATTAGTTAAATATAAGACAGTTAAAGCAGGAACTTAAGCTTTTCTAATCTTAGGCAGAGGGACTAGAGTAATCCCTAATACTCTTAATAGACTAAGAGGTCTAAAAACAGAAGATTTAGTGCTTACTAACGTAGTGTTAGTAGAAGGTTTTTATATAAATATTATATTAGAAGCTTAATTGCTTAAAGTAGGAGTTTAGTTCCTTAGGCTAGATACTACCTTATAGTTTAGATTATTAGGAAAGAGCGTTGTATTAGCTAAGTTACTACGCAAGTTTAACTTAACTTTCCTAGAATACAAGCCCTCTACCCCTTATTAAATAATCTAAAGCATAGTGCCTAAATAACCCTAACAATCCTAGATAACTTACCTAAGACACGATAGTAAGGAGCTTTAGCACTAATAATTAGGCTATTTAGGACCTAAGGCGCTTAAAGCTCTAGTTAAGTTAGTAATAAATATTAGGATTAAAGGAACTCCTAGGAGTAAATGCAAGCACTACGCTATTACACATGCCTAACAGGTTATATTAAGATAACCAAGGGAAAGATTACCACGTCCATACTACTAGGTATTATAGGATCTATTTAACATGCTAACAGGTATAGCTTACAAGCAATAGATCTTGGTATTAAAGTGTAACTACTTAGGAAAGCTTTATACCTATCTACTATAAGCTAAAAACCTTAATAAGATTATACGGGTGTTTAAAAATTTTAAGAGCTTAATACTTAACTAATATAAGCTTAGTATAGTTAAGATTATGCAAGATAACAACGTTATAACTATTATAGACTAGCCTTAAGGGAGAATGCAATAAGCGTTAATAATAGTATTTAGTATCTTAAAGGAGAGGTAAGCCCTTAGCGCCTTTTTATAGGTGTGCAATGTGTTCGCTTAGTAGTGGTGTTAGACTTAGTCTATCTTGTATTAGACCTAGGCTTAGGCATAAGCCTAAGCCCTTTATATACCCCTAACCTTCCCTATAAACTATTATAAAATTGTCTTTCTAGGGGTCTAGGGTTATATCTTTGTACCTTATAATCTATTTTAGGCTTTATTTCTATATATTCTTAGGTTTTATTATTATATCTTTGTATTCCTTCCTAATTTATAATAGGCCTGTATATTAAGTAGTACGCGCGCGTAGCGTCTATACACTTGTTTTAGCACCCTACTATAAAAGTTCTAATATAGCTATCCTACCCTACTATAAATTTCCTAAACTTACTTTATTATATAACAGGTTTTCCCTACTAATTAGCCCTTTCTCTAATCTTTTTCTATTAATCCTGCCTATCTAGTTCCTATTATATCTTTGTCTATAGCTACTAGTGCTAGTAGTAGGGATCTACTATAAGGCAGTTAGACCCTACGCTAGGCCTACTAAGATAAGGTGCGTACTTCTAGTATTCTCCCTATATTTCCTGCACTAACTTTTGCTTAGCACACGCCTTCCTAAATATAGCTGCTTAGCAGCTTTATTATTTCTAGTAACTTAGATAATAAGGAGTATAATAGTAGCTTTATAAAGCTACTTCCCTATAATTAGTGTATTAACTAGCTTTATCTCTTTAGCAAGTGTAACTATTAGGAAGGTAGTAGTAAGTTCCCCTTAATTTTTATTTTCTCTATAGTAAGTTCTAACTATATCTAGGGCGCTTATACAAGTCCTACTATTATAGCTATAAGACCTATACTTAATTAGAAGCTATCCTTACTAATAATCCTAACGTTTGCTAAGCCCTTTGCAACTAGCTTTAGTTTTATTATAGTTACTAGGAGGATTACCTCTATATTATAAAGAAGGGGACCCTTAGCACCTTTATAGAGAAACCTACTAAAGGCACCTATTACTAGTTTATACTATAGTTTTACTAGCTCTACTATTATTTTAAGGATCTTATATTAAGGGCTTAAACTAATAACACTATTACTCTACTTACCTCTACTACCTACTTACGCGCCTATAATTAGTATTAGCTTAGTGCTATTATTCTATCTACTACTAGTACTCTAGTATTTCTACTTTAGTCTACTATTACGCCTTTACGTAGTAGTTATAGTAATAATAATATTATATAGCTTGCTACTACTACTAGTATTACCTTCTAGCGTATTAACTAGTATATAAATAAGACCTAGGCCTAAACTAACCTTTATATTAATAAGCTTAAGAGCGCTGCTAAGCGCACTGCCTGTAGTATTAAGACCCTTATTATTAGTATTAATTTTCCCTTGTTCCCTTTATATCTATTCTAATATTTGCTTCCTTTAGGCCTAGGGTGCTACGTGTTAGCAAGCTATTAAAGCACTACCCTCCTCTTACTACTGCTACTACTACTGCTTATACTTGTTAACTAAGTCTTCCCCTACCTATAACACGCGTAAGTATTACTACTATTACTAAGAGATATAGAGGCGTTAGAATAATATAAATAATAGTTTAGGGGGGGCTAGGGAGAGGTTAGTTATAGATAGTAATAGTATAGATACTACTACCTAATTATTAGCTATATTATAAAACTTTAGTAGTAGGGCACTTACTTAGAGTGTTATTAGGATAAATAAAAAGATATCTCTAATACCTTTCTACTTCTTAATTATAATAAAGGTCTAAGTTATTATTCTAGTTTCCTTTTACCCTTGCCTCCTAGCTTTTATACGTATTAGGCTATTATTATACGTAGCATCCCTATACTATTCCTTAAACCTATCTAGAGCCTTAGTATCCTATACTACCTCTAGTAGGTGCTATATTAGATTAATATACCCCTTCTATTTTACTAGGACTTAACGCTTTCCTTTTCTTCTTGTATTCTTTGCACAAAGGATCTCTTCTACTTCCTATTTATCTAGTGTTGTATCTTTATTTTCTAGAGTAACTATTAGACCTAGTTATAAGTCCTAAAGCCTCTAGCTTAGTAGCGGGTTATTAGTAGCTCTCTCTAGTAGATCCACATGCATAGTCTTATATAAGTTCCCTAGTAAATCTAATACTACTATAAGTAGAGTAGGGACTTCTATTACTTTATACTTTACCTATAGCTAGTTAAACTTTTTACTTAGTTAGTTTATTTTTATATTGCGTATTATAAACTAAACTATATTACCTTTTAGGAACTTTTTAGCTAGGCGTTAGGACTAGTTTATTACTTCCTATTATTATTGCTATTAGAATATAATAGCAGCTTACACTAGCTCTACACCCCTCTATAGGTATAATAAGAACGCTATAGCCTCTCTATAAGGATTTATAGGCTTTACTAGTAGTAATATTATCTTTTATAGTGTGTCTATAGTATATCTATTTAAAAGTAGATTTAGGCTAATACTAGTTATACTAGAGTCCCTATTATTAAGTGCAAGTTAGTAGGCTAGCAGGTAGTTAGGCTAGTTAGTCTGCTTAAAGCATACTATTATACGTAGCACTACCTGCACCTCTTGGTTTGCCTGCTCTATCCTGCCGTCTATCTAGGGGTAATATACAGTAGATAGTAACTAGTTTATCTTTATTATCTAGTATAATGTTATCTAGAAGGATCCTAACTAGTTAGAGCCTTAGTTAGTAATAATAGAGGATAGGAAGCCCTAGAACTGCTACTAGTTATCCTAGAAGATCCTTGCATAATAATTAGCTACTATAGAGACTGTTACTTTAAGCTAAATATATTTAGATAATCTATTAGTAATAACTAATAGGAACTAAGGTTTACTATTATCTTTTATAGGTAGGTTAACTATAAAATCTATAGATATTTAGGACTAGTATTATAATATAACTAGTATAGGTTATAATAGACCCTATTAGCGCTTCTAGGAGATATAAGCACTATAATAATAGTAGTTCTAAATATACTACGTAATGTCTCCTAATATTCTATCCTAATAATAGTTGCGGCGTAGTATTTAAAATATTGTGTTCTTTCCTAAATATCCTACTAAACCTAATTTATATACTTGCTATATAATAGTAGTTATAAGGGGTTCCTATATTAGTAACTAAATAACACCCCTCTAAAGCAAAGTGCTATATACGCTAATTGCACAGTCCCTAATCTATTACTTTATATTAGTAGAAACTAGGAAAGACCTAGCGCCTTTCTAAACCGCATTAAGACGCACTTAGTATATCTTATCTTCTAATACTACTTTGTCCTATAGTATCTATATATGTAGGTTAGCAAAAAGGCTAGCGCCCTTTAGTAACTTAGACGCCTCCTCTACTTCTAACACTATAACCTAAATTAATTTAGGGCGTATTACTAACTATAGTATTGCTTTAGAGGAGTTTAAGTCTTATAGTTACCTACTTAAGGTATTAGGTTATCCTGCAAGATAGCTAGGTCTATACTATAGGATATACTAATATTTTAAAAGTTCCTCTACCTAGTAGCACTATCGCTTGCTTAAGCTTTAAAGGCTAGTAAAGTACTCTAGGTTTTTATAGTCTATAAATATTATAAATAGTTTATAAACGCTCTATAACTCTACTAACTAGCTTTTAAGACACTTAATAATAGCTAGTAATTCCTTATTATATATAGTGTAGTTTTATCTCTCTAGTATTAGTGCTATAGAGTAGTAAGTAACTAAGCGCTAGATACCCCTAACTTTTTATAATAAGTAACCCCTAAGAGTGTATCCTAAATAGTCTACTTCTAATAATATTTCTTTAGCTAGGTCCTATTACGTTAGTACTAGTCTAGATATAAATACCTTTTTTAGTATATTAAATATACTCTATTCTTCCTCTCCCTATTAGAATAGGGTGTCCTTCCTAGTTAGTTAGTTTAAAGGCGCTACTACTTTAGAAAACTTTGTAATAAAATTATAGTAGAAGTTAGTAAAACCTAGAAAACTCCTTACCTCTCTTATATTCCTAGGGGGTTCCTATTCCTGTACTACCCTAAGCTTTTTAGGGTTAGGTCTAAGTAATTTGCCCGCCTTAATAATATAGCCTAGGTAGCGTACCTCCTTAATACTAAACGCACACTTCTCTAAGTCTAGGTATAGTCCTACTTCTTTTAATAGCGTAAGTACACGCTTTACTTTTTCTATATAGTTAAACTAGTCTCTTTCTAAATAGATTAGGATATTATTAAGGTAGGCTATTATATATAATCTAAGTAACTCTATAAGCGCAGTATTAATATATTATTAGAAAGTAGATAGCGTACTACTAAGACTAAATAGATATACTAACTATTTATATAACCTAAACTAGGTATAGAAAGCTATTAAGGACTTATAACCTTCTACTATTCTAACTTTATAAAAGGTAGCGCAAATATCTACTTTTGTAAACTAATTTACGCTAGATAGTATACGTAAAGTTTCCTTAATAAGTAGTAGTAGGTATTAGTCTAATGTTGTTATACTATTAAGCATCTAGTAATCTACACAAAGGCGCTAACCGCCTAATAGCTTCTTTACTAGCAACACTAGAGCTCTAGCTATAGAAGAGCTTGCTTAGATCTAGCCCTTATCTATTAATCTAGTAAGTTATATTCTTAGTTCTAGTAATTAATTATAAGATATAGGGTATAGGGGACCCTATAGGGGGTTAGGCTAGGTTCTATCTAGGAGAGTTATTAACTAAATATAGTAATCTATACTACCTTAATAAGGTAGTAAACTACTTACTAACTCTTTATTAAATAGGTCCCTAAACTCTTATAGTTCTAGTAGTAACTTTATCTTTCTAGTTTTATACTTAGGCTTATAGGGAACTATACTATTAGTAATATAGATAGTGTGTATATTAATAGGACTTCCCTTATTAACACTTCCTAGATATTTTATTAGGCGCAAGTTATATATTACCTATAAAATATCTAGGATATTTATTATAAAAATTTGTACCTATATATCTTCCTATTAGGGTCCTTAATTTAGTAACCCTGCTATAACTAAACCTAAGATAATAGAGATATAGGTAGGATGTAGATGTCTCCTGCTTTCTTATACTACTATATTTCCTGCCTTCCTAATTATTAATTTACCTTGTAGAATGTCCATAATAACGCCCTCTCTGCAAAGCTATAGTCTGCCTAGTATTAGTTAATAGGAAAGGCTAGGTACTATATAAGCTAAAAGCTAAGACTGCTAACTATCTAAATTATAGTCTAATGCTACTAACTATGAAATTCTTGTACCCTTAGCAATTCCCTAGGTATATTACAAGGGTTGCGGGGGAATGTTAATAAAGTTCCTACTAATCTATCTTACTAACTTTTCCTTAACTACACTAAAACACTAGCACCCTAAATTAACTATTGCTTGCATATTCTCTACTCTACCTAAAAGGAGGGGAATAAAGAAAGGAGGATTATTTAACCTAGCCTTAATATCTAGGGGACACTTAATAGCCTCTACTATTAATAATTCCTCTATTATAGTATCCTCCTTATACCCCTAACTTAGCCTAAAGTTAGGGGCAGCTAGTTTCCTAAATTAGAGCCGCTTGCTAATACTATAACTATCTTAACACCTACTAGTTGCAGTAATAGGGTATTAGAGCATGCACGCATAAAATAACCACCCTATCTACACTAGGTGTAGACCTTTGCTAGTTTCTGTGTATTAAATAGGTCCTGTAGGATCTAGTTAGGACGTAATATTAGCAGTTTAGTAGGTGCACTTAATAAGGCTGCTACTTCTACTATATTTATATTACTGTCCTAATCTAAGTTAGACTTCTACTAGGGTTCCTTAGACTTACTAGCCTAAAGAAAACCTAGTTCTAGAGAGGCTATTTTAATATCTACTATAATTATCTTATATTCCTTTATAGCTATATTATAGTTTATCCTAGAGACTCCCTTATTAAGGGAAACTAAGCGTATATAACTATTAAGAGATTACTAAAGTTATAAAAGCTTCTATTTATTATCTTAGTATAAACCTCCTAACTATATAAGGAGCTATATAAAATTTACAAAGAACTCTATAAAAGGCTAATTTTAGCCCTAATATAAGTGTTCTAATATAACTTAGGCGTACTCCTACCTATAATAGTTACTATAATAGAATACTAGGTAGTTAAGAAACCTACTTATATCCTAACGCTTATATATACTATCCTTAAAGTATAGTGCTATAGCGCGCTAGACTATAGGCAATAACTAGGACTAAATATATATAAACCTTGCCTCCTTATCCCTAATAAAGACCTTATCTACACGCAGTTTAAACTCTATAGTTATTTGCTAGGAGGAGAAGTTTGCCTTAGTGCTATTATATAGTAAGCTAACTAGGAAGGGTTTATAACGTAAGGCAGGAGAGGGCAGAGGCAGCATGTTATTAAACCTGGCGGGCTTAGAGGAGGGTTAGGATAGAATCTAATTGCGTATTTCTTTATTCTATTAATATAGTATAGCTATTATAGTAGAGTCTTAAGCCTATTATTCTATTAATCTATAGACCTATTATATTAGCCTTTCTACTATATTAGGTTACACCTAGTTATTCTAAATATCTAGCGCGTCTATCTCTTATTACTATTATAGTATATTTAGAAGAAGATACTAAAATATTATAGACTAGCCTTAAGGGAGAATGTAATAAGCGTTAATAATAGTATTTAGTATCTTAAAGGAGAGGTAAGCCTTTAGCGCCTTTTTATAGGTGTGTAATGTGTTCGCTTAGTAGTAGTGTTAGACTTGGTCCGTCTTATATTAGACCTAGGCTTAGGCATAAGCCTAAGCCCTTCACAACAACGCTCCCTTAGCGCGGTAAATCTCGCTTTTAGATCTAGATAGCTAATAATAGTATTAAGATTAAGAGCTTACCTGTATATACCTATAAACCTAATAGAGGAGTAGAAAGAGTAGGGTAGGAGATTATAACAAAATTAATTAAAATAAGGATTAGTGCTAACCTACTAACAAAGCTCTGGCCTAAAATTGTTAAAGCAGCGACTTAGCTCTATAATATAAGCCTGTCCTATACTTATAATATAATATCACCTAACAAAGTGCTAGATTGTTAGTTTACTAGATACTTTAGGTAGTGGCAACTAGAGCAGATAAGGGAGGTAACTACTAATCTCTGCCCTAATTAGAGCGGAATATACGCCTATAGCTGTTAAGCTTACCCCCTTAACTAAGATTAAGTAGCTAGGCGTTATAAGAGGGTTTTTAAGGTAAACCCTTAGGGTTATATTAGATATCTAGTAGGATATAGAGCATCTAATATATATAGGATATAGATCCCCTTGCTTAATTAGATTATTATAACGTAGAACGTTACCTTTAATAAGGATCTTTTCTATAAAGAGAAAGATCTAGAGTAGCTTTAATAGTTAGAGGCTTAAAAGATAGTTAACGTTATTAGCAAAGATAAGATCTGTAATGCAGGAGAAGTATATAAAGAGCTTAATATCTTTAATTAGCTTTGTATTGTAGTAGAGCAACATAAGGAGTCTAGTAAGCAAGGAGGACTAAACCTAGCGTAGGAGCTAGGGGGTAGAGTAGAGCTAGAGGAGGTAGATAATTAGGCTAGCTAGCCTAGTAATTCACAACCCCCTAAGCAGACACCTCTAGCGTAGGTACTAAGCACGGCTAGCTTAGTATAAAGGATCTATATAAAGTCCCCTAAGTTAATAGGGCTCTAAACTCCTAAACTAACACTAGAACTAAACTTTAGTACAGGAGACAAAGGATCTATATAGGTTATAGATTAGGGTCTTACTACCTAAGATAGTAGTAATCTAACTTACTTTAACGCCATAATAGGTAGCTCCTAGGAAAGACCTAGAGGGGAGAGTACTATTAGTAGGTTACCCTATAAGAGCACAGAGATAGGTAAGGGCACCCTATCTAGCTCTTATAGGGGTGGTAAGCAGAGCTCCTACCTACCTACTTTAGGACTAGATTCTATATCTCCTACAGATCCCTTACAAGCAGCACCTAGAGCTCCTAGAAGAAGTAGAAAACCATAAGTTAAAGGACTGCTACTAACGTGTGTTAGTAAGCAAGCTTAGGGATAGGACCCTAATAAACTACTAGGAGGCTCTATAAGTGCGGGGATATACATAGTAATAGATCTATTAGATATAGATCTAATTAGAAATCCCTTATATAATCTTTTAGTATATCCTAAACTAAATACTATAATCCACGCTATAATTATAGTAGTAATAGGGAGCAAACCCCCTAAAAACCCTAAAAGAAATACGTACTAGGACGCTCTACAAAAAGAGCTAAAATAATAGAAGGATCTCTATAACTACTAAATAGGACAGTAATTTAGAGACGTAGTATATAAAGAAATTAATACTCTACTAAAAGCTAGTACCTAGGAGGAGATTAATAGGCTAACTAAAGGAGAGCGTCTACTCCTACTTAAATAGGTGTTTATATATAAGCTTAATTAGGATAGTTACCTAATTAAGTGCAAAGCAAGGATAGTAGTAAGAGGAGATCTATAGCTTACTAACTTAATTTATTTAACCTACGCAGCTACCCTAGTAGCTTAAACCTTTAGGACTATAATAGCTATTAGAGCTAAGTTTAACCTTAAGATATATTAATATAACGTTGTTAGAGCTTTCCTTAACACCTTAAGGGATTAACACCCTATAGTTATCTATAAGCTACCTAAAGGATATTAAATACCTAGGAAGTGCGTTAAGCTTAAACAAGCTCTATATAGATTAAAAGACTCACTATTATTATAGTATAATAAGCTCTTAACTACACTCTAAGAAAATAAGCTTATTACTTCTAAAGAGGAGCTATACCTATTCTTTAATAGAGATTGTAGTATCTTGTTAATATTCTATATAGACAATATCCTATTGCTCTATTACTAAAACTATGCAAGCTAAGCTTACAAAGTTATCCAAGCTCTAAAGCAAAGATATACTATAGAAGAGAAGGGACCTGTAAGCTAGTTTCTAGGGGTAAGAGTAATCTAGGATAGAAAGAGATAGATAATAACACTTATTTATAACAAATACATTAATAAGATTGCAAAGAAATTTAATCTAGTAGAGATAGGAAAATTCCCTGCTATACTACTATTAAGTAAAGATATTAAAAAGTGCACTAGAGAAGCTACTAAAAAGGAGATTAAGGACTATCAGGAGCGCGTTAGATTAATCCTTTACACCTTAATTATAGTGCGCCCTAATATTGCCTATGTAGCCTCCTAGCTCTCCTATTACCTTACTAACCTATCTAAATAACACTTTAATGCGGTTAATTAAGTGATTGTCTATCTATACTAAACTTAATACTAATTAATCTAATATAGGAATAGGGATCCTAATAAGCTTATAATATGTAGTAATGCGTTATTTGCTAATAATATTAATACTTAGCAATTATTATATAGATACCTAATCACGCTCTTTAGAGGACCTATTATTTAGAAGGCAGCTTAATAAGCAACTATTACTACTTTAACTACTAAGGTAGAGCTCCTTGCGCTTAAGCAAGTAAGTAAAGAAGTAATAGTGTTAAAACACTTTTTAACTAAAATACACCTTACTTTAGATACTACCTAGACAATTAATTATAATAATTAATAAACTATTAGGTTAGTAGTAGGCAATAATAAAAGGATTACTACTAAGCTACACTATGTGGATATTTAAAACATGTGGCTTAGATAAGAGTATAAAAAGGGATCTTTCTATATTACCTACCTACCTACTAGTAATATACTAGCTAATAGGCTTACTAAAAACCTAACTATATAATAATTTATAAGGTTTAGGGAGCACCTAAAGTTATATAATAGTAGAGTATAGATTATATAATATTAATTAAAGTAAGGTAGTATATAAGATCTATTAATATATAATATAAGAATAACTAACTATAGCCTACCTCTTTATTATTAACTAGGTAGCTTCCCTAAGGAGCTCTATTACGCGCGCAAAGCGTGCCTTAGAGTCTATAGGGAGCTACCTAGGTTGCCCTATCCTAGGATCTATAGGGGGAACCTTAAAGGAGCTAGAGTCCTTATCTTCTAATAAGGAGCTCTAGGCGCCCTTAGCTATAGTAGCAGCCTTGCGCGCAAGCTTAGTAGTAGTAGTAGTAGCTTTTACTAGCTCCTGCTGTTTAGCCTCGCTCTCCTTAAGGAGCACTAAGACCCTCTACTTCTTATCCTTAAGAAGGTCTTAGCTCTTACCTGCCTACTTTCTTACTAGGAAGGATAGCGTAGAATGTTAGGCAAGCTTAGGGCTATTAGTTTATTAGTATAGATCTTACTAAGTATTATAAAGGAAAAATTCTTATATAGATTATATATATAGGGATATAGCTATACCTAAAGGAGTACTACTAGTACTAAGTCCCCCTACTAGAAGAGTTATAGCACTTGCTATTAGACTTATTAAAGAGCGCTAAGCGTAGATAATTTAGATAAGTTTTAGTATAACAAATACTAGGCTCTCTATAATAGGAGGATCTTAGGGTCTCCTTAGGAGCTAGAGAGGGAGTAGGAGTAGGAGTAGGGATAGGGGGCAGGGTCTAGGGAGGAGCAGGAGCTAGAGTTAGAGCTAGAGTAGTAGGAGCTAGAGCAGGAGCGCCCTTCCTTAGCTTTACAATCTTAGCTATAGTAGTAGTAGCTACGCGCTTAGCTACTACACACTTTATAATAGCCTTACGCTTAGTAGTAGCACGCTCTTCTTTAGTAGTAGTAGCTTTAGTAACTATAGCTTTAGCTACGTAGGAGGTAATAAGGGTAGCGCAGGTAGAGCAAGCGTAAGTAGTAGGTTTTAACTTTAACTAAGATATAAGTTAGTAGAGATATAGGTATAGTTTAATCTTTAGGGTTATATAATCTTATAACTTAAGCTATAGTAAAGATTATAGTTAGGTAAATAGAGTTATAGAGCTCTATCTAGATAATATCTACGCGCGTAAGCGTAGGCTAAATAAGGAAGGCGCGCTAGTTAGTATCTAAAGGGTAAGCTAATTTAACCCTTTAGATATATAACGCTCTAATTAGCTACACTACCTACTAACTATAAGCGTAACTATAATAACAAAGATCCACCTATACCTAGGGGGTGTGTTGCAGGAGGGATATTAACTAGATTACGGAGCATCTTAATCTAATTAATCCTAATTAATACCCCTATATAACCTACTATCTAATTAACTGCTAGCTTACTGCCAAGTGCCTAACAAAAAGCAGGAGCTCTAGTAAGGAAGGTTTACTAATTATTTACCTTCTAGTAAGGGTAGCTAAAGCTCTATATATATAAGTCTAATTGTAGTAGATATAATCTAATAATCCATCTCCTAAATCATTCCTAACCTTAGTAATCCAATTTTCCACACTACCCCTTTATAATAGTAGACTTAGGTTCTTAGGATTATATTATTAGACAACACTAGCTAAAATAGTTCTAAATCCTAATTAATATAGATAAATCTTAACTAATCTAGCTAGATAAATATCCTCTAACCTACAACCCCGCACCTCCTATTCTAGTACAACTCTACTAGCAAGTGCTGTCTACTCTAGTTACCTATAATATCTTGCAAAGAGACGCCCTTTAGGATTAAGAGGAGAACTAGAACTAAAATAGTCCTAGTTTAATTAATAGGATACGTGGTATACTTAAAATTCTAGCTACTTATAGGGCTGCTACTAAACCTATTACGCTACCTACCCTAGTCTAATTACTAACTGTTACCCTACCTGCAAAATTCTAAATTACTACTATTTCTACTAATACTTTCTATTTTAATATAAAAAAATCTTCTAATAAATTCTTTACTACTAGCCTGTATAAGATTAAGCGTAGGATCTAAACCCTATCTAAATAGGATACTCTTAACTATAGCTTATTAGATTAGAAGCTCCTATCTAACTATAACTCCTATTAGGAGGTCTTTAATAAGGCTAAGGCTAACAAACTTCTAATCTACTAGCCTTATAACTATAAGATAGTCCTAGAGGAACCCCTTCTAAACTACTAGAGTCCCCTCTATTATTAAAATACTAAGGAACTCTAGACTACTAAGGAATATATACAAGAGCACCTATAGAAAGGTTTTATTAAGACTAGTTAGAGCCTATTTGCCTCTCCTATCCTGTGTGTTAAGAAGCTAAATAGAGGCCTTAGGATCTGTGTGGATTACTATAAGCTTAATAGCTTAACGCAAAAGGACGCGTATCTAATACCCTATATAGATAATCTATTATCCTAGCTAGCTAAAGTAAAAATCTTTACTAAGCTAGATATTTATGCTACCTTTAATAAGATCTAAATAGACCCTAACTTAGAGGAGTATACTACTTTCTATACTAGGTATAGTGCCTATAAATGCAAAGTCCTACTATTTAGGCTATATAATAGACCTATAACCTATTAGCGCTATATAAATAATATACTAATAGATTATTTAGATAACTTCTATATTGCCTATCTAGATAATATCCTTATCTACTCTAAAAACCTTACTACTTATAAGGACTATATTTAAAAAGTCCTTAAGCGTCTTTATTCTACTAGATTATAGGCTAATATTAAGAAAAGCAAATTCTATATAACCTGTACCTGTTACCTTAGATATATCCTTACTAATAAAGGCTTAGAGGTAGATCCTAACAAAGTTAAAGTACTCTAAAACTAGTCCGCTCCTAAGATAATAACTAGAGTAAAGTCCTTCCTAGGATTTACTAGATTCTACTAGCAATTTGTGGAAAACTTCTCTAAGATAGCTAAGCCCTTAACCACTCTCTAGAGCCCTGCTACCCTATTTGTATAGACTTTGGAATACTAATAAGCCTTTAACTAGCTTAGGAATGCCCTGCTAGTAATCCTAAGCTTAGCGTACTTCTATCCTAAGTACCCTCTAAAACTAGAGACAGACGCCTCTAATAGAGTTATTATAGCTATCCTCTTATAGGAGCATCCTAATAGGAAATAGTACCCTATATCCTTCTTTAGTTAGACCCTTACTAGTTCTAAACTTAACTAGGAAATCTATAATAAAGAATTATTTATAATAATCTGCGCCTTTAAGAAATAGTGTACTAACCTAATAAGTACTTAGTACCTTATTAGAGTATACACAGACTATAGAGCACTAGAGTACTTTATATCTACTAAAGTCCTTAGTGCTAGGCAAGCTAGATAGCTAGAGGTTATAAGTCCCTTTAACTTCTAAATTAAGTATACTCCTAGATCTTACAACGCCTAAGTAGATATCCTAAGTAGAAGGGAATAGGATATAATTAACCTTAAGGCTACTTAAAGGGATAATTATTTATAAGTAATAATTGCCCTAGATAGGTTATACCCCTAAATTAACTCTAACGTAGCGCAAGACTACCTAGCTAAGCGTTCTTTATTAATCCTTGCTTTAATTATAGTAGTTTAGAACCCTATAACTCTTAGATCCCTAGAACTTATTAAAACTCTTCTCTAAGAAAATAGGTCCTTATTCCTAATAGAAAGATTAGAGTTGCCTAAGCACTATTAGATAGAAAATAGACTCCTTCTCTACTAGGATTAACTTTGCGTGCCTACTAGATTAGACCTATTGTGAAGGACTTAGGCTTATGCCCAAGCCTAGGTCTAACACAAGACGGACTAAGTCTAACACCACTACTAAGCAAACACACTAGACACCTATAAAAAGGCGTGGAGGGCTTATCTCTCCTTTAAGATACTAAATACTATTATTAACGCTTATTATATTCTTCCCTTAAGGCTAGTCTATAATATTTTAGTATCTTCTTCTAAATATACTATAATAGCGATAAGAGATGGACGCGCTAGATATTTAGAATAACTAGGTGTAACCTAATATAGTAGAAAGGCTAATACAATAGGTCTATAGATTAATAGAATAATAGGCTTAAGACTCTGCTATAATAGCTATACTACGTTAATAGAATAAGGAAATACGCAATTAGATTCTATCCTAACCCTCCTCTAAGCCTGCTAGGTTTAATAATATACTGCCTCTGCCCTCTCCCGCCTTACGCTACAAACCTTTCCTAGTTAGTTTACTATATAATAGCACTAAGGCAAACTTCTCCTCCTAGTAAATAACTATAGAGTTTAAACTGCGTGCAGACAAGGTCTTTATTAGGGATAAGGAGGCAAGGTTTATATATATTTAGTCCTAGTTATCGCCTATAGTCTAGCGCGCTATAGCACTATACTTTAAGGATAGTGCACGCAAGCGTTAGGATATAAGCAGGTTTCTTAACTACCTAGCATTCTATTATAGCAACTATTATAGGCAGGAGCGCGCCTAAGTTACGTTAGAACACTTATATTAGGGCTAAAATTAGCCTTTTATAGAGTTCTTTATAAATTTTATACAGCTCTTTATATAGTTAGGAGGTTTATACTAGGATAATAAATAAAAGCTTTTATAACTTTAGTAATCTCTTAATAGTTATATACGCTTAGTTTCCCTTAATAAGGGAGTCTCTAGGATAAACTATAATATAGCTATAAAGGAATATAAGATAATTATAGTAGATATTAAAATAGCCTCTCTAGAACTAGGCTTCCTTTAGGCTAGTAAGTCTAAGGAACCCTAGTAGAAGTCTAACTTAGATTAGGACGGCGACACAAATATAGTAGAAGTGGTAGCCTTGTTAAGTGTACCTACTAAACTGCTAACATCACGTTCTAACTAGATCCTACAGGACCTGTTTAATATATTAAAACTAGTAAGGGTCTACACCTAGTGTAGATAGGGCAGTTATTTTATACGTGCATGCCCTAATACCCTATTACTATAACTAGTGGGTGTTAAGACAGTTGCAGTATTAGCAAGCGGCACTAATTTAGGAAACTAGCTACCCCTAACCTTAGGCTAAGTTAGGGGTATAAGGAGGACACTATAATAAAGGAATTATTAATAGTAGAGGCTATTAAGTGTCCCCTAGATATTAAGGCTAGGTTAAATAATCCTCCCTTCTTTATTCCCCTCCTCCTAGGTGGAGTAGAGAATATATAAGCGATAGTTAATTTAGGGTGCTAGTGTTTTAGTATAGTTAAGGAAAAGTTAGCAAGATAGATTAGTAGGAACTTTATTAACATTCCCCCGCAACCCTTATAATATACCTAGGGAATTGCTAAGGGTACAAGAATTTTATAGTTAGTAGCATTAGACTATAATTTAGATAGTTAGCGGTCTTAGCTTTTAGCTTATGTGGTACCTAGCCTTTCCTATTAACTAATACTAGGCAGACTATAGCTTTGCAGAGAGGGCGTTGTTATAGACATTCTACAAGGTAAATTAATAATTAGGAAGGCAGGAAATATAGTAGTATAAGAAAGCGGGAGACATCTATATCCTACCTATATCTCTATTATCTTAGGTTTAGTTATAGTAGGGTTACTAAATTAAGAACCCTAATAAGAAGATATATAGGTACAAATTTTTATAATAAATATACTAGATATATTATAAGTAATATATAACTTATACCTAATAAAATATCTAGGAAGTGTTAATAAAGGAAGTCCTATTAATATACACACCTCCTATATTTCTAGTAACACAGTTCCCTATAAACCTAAGCATAAAACTAGAAAGATAAAGTTACTACTAGAACTATAAGAGTTTAAGGACCTGTTTAACAAAGAGTTAGCAAGTAGTTTGCCACCTTATTAGGGTAGTATAGATTACTATATTTAGTTAATAACTCTCCTAGATAGAACCTAGCCTAACCCCCTATAGGGTCCCCTGTACCCTATATCGCGTGATTAATTACTAGAACTAAGAATATAACTTACTAGATTAATAGACAAGGGCTAGATCTAAGCAAGCTCTTCTATAGCTAGAGCTCTAGTATTGCTAGTAAAGAAGCTATTAGGTAGTTAGCGTCTATGTATAGACTACTAGATGCTTAACAGCATAATAACCTTAGACTAATACCTACTACTACTTATTAAGGAAACTTTACGTATACTATCTAGTATAAATTAGTTTATAAAAGTAGATATTTACACTACCTTTTATAAAGTTAGAATAGTAGAAGGTTATAAGTCCTTAACTACTTTCTGCACCTAGTTTAGGTTATATAAATAGTTAGTATATCTGTTTAGTCTTAGTAGTGCGCTATCTACTTTCTAATAATATATTAATACTACGCTTATAGAGTTACTAGGATTATATATAATAGCCTACCTTAATAATATCTTAATTTATTTAGGAGGAGACTAGTTTAACTATATAGAAAAAGTAAAGCGTGTACTTACGCTATTAAAAGAAGCAGGACTATACCTAGACTTAGAGAAATGTGCTTTTAGTGTTAAGGAGGTACGCTACCTAGGCTATATTATTAAGGCAGGCAAATTACTTAGACCTAACCCTAAAAAGCTTAGGGTAGTATAGGAATAGGAATCCCCTAGGAATATAAAAGAGGTAAGGAGTTTTCTAGGTTTTACTAACTTCTACTATAATTTTATCGCGAAGTTTTCTAAAGTAGTAGCACCTTTAAACTAACTAACTAGGAAGAACACCCTATTCTAATAGGGAGAGGAGGAATAAAGTGCATTTAATACGCTAAAAAAGGCGTTTATATTAGGACTAGTATTAATATAATAGGACCTAGCTAGAGAAATATTATTAGAAGTAGACTATTTAGGATATACTCTTAGGGGTTGCTTATTACAAAAAGTTAGGGGCGTTTAGCGCCTAGTTACTTACTACTCTATAGCACTAATACTAGAGAGATAAAACTACACTATATATAATAAGGAATTACTTGCTATTATAGAGTGTCTTAAAAGTTAGTTAGTAGAGTTATAGAGCGTTTATAAGCTGTTTATAATATTTACAGACTATAAAAACTTAGAGTACTTTACTAGCCTTTAAAGCTTAAGCAAGTAATAGTGCTGCTAGGTAGAGGAACTTTTAAAATATTAGTACATCCTATAGTATAGGCCTAGCTATCTTATAGGATAACCTAATACCTTAAGTAGATAACTATAAGATTTAAACTTCTCTAAAGTAATACTATAGTTAGTAATACGCCCTAAATTAATTTAGGTTATAGTGTTAGAAGTGGAGGAGGCGTCTAAGTTACTAAAGGGCGCTAGCCTCTTTGCTAACCTGCACATGCAGATACTATAGGACAAAGCAGTACTAGAAGATAAGATATACTAAGTACGTCTTAATATAGTTTAGAAAGGCGCTAGGTCTTTCCTAGTTTTAGCTAACACAAAGTAATAGATTAGGGACTATATAATTAGCGCATACGGTACTTTACTCTAGAGAGGTGTTATTTAGTTACTAATATAGGAACCCCTTATAACTACTATTATATAGTAAGCATATAAATTAGGTTTAGTAGGATATCTAGGAAAGAATACAATATTTTAAATACTGCGCCGCAACTATTATTAGGATAGAATATTAGGAGATATTACGTAGTATATTTAAAACTACTATTATTATAGTGCTTATATCTCCTAGAAGCGCTAATAGGGTCTGTTACAACCTATACTAGTCGCGTTACAATACTAGTCCTAAATATCTATAGATTTTATAGTTAACCTACCTGCAAAAGATAATAGCAAACCCTAGTCCCTATTAGTTATTACTAATAGATTATCTAAATATATTTAGCTTAAAGCAATAGTCTCTATAGTAGCTAATTATTGTGCAAGGATCTTCTAGGATAACTAGTAGCAGTTCTAGGGCTTCCTATCCTCTATTATTACTAACTAAGGTTTAGACTAGTTAGGATCCTTTTAGATAATATTATACTAGATAATAAAGATAAACTAGTTACTGTCTACTATATACCACCCTTAGACAGACAGCAGGACAGAGCAGGCAAACTAAGAAGTGCAGGTGGTGCTACGCATAATAGTATGCTTTAAGCAGACTAACTAGCCTAACTACCTGCTAGCCTGCTAACTTGCACTTAATAATAGGGACTCTAGTATAACTAGTATTAGCCTAAATCTACTTTTAAATAGGTATACTATAGACACGCTATAAAAGTTAATATTACTACTAGTAAAGCCTAAGAATCCTTATAGGGAGGCTGTAGCATTCTTGTTACACCTGTAAAGGGGTGTAGAGCTAGCGCAAGCTACTATTATATTCTAATAGCAATAATAACAGGAAGCAATAAACTAGTCCTAATACCTAGCTAAAAAGTTCCTAAAAGGTAATATAGTTTAGTTTATAATATATAATATAAAGATAAACTAACTAAGTAAAAAGTTTAACTAGCTATAGGTAAAGTATAAAGTAATAGAAGTTTCTACTCTACTTATAGTAGTATTAGACTTACTAGGGAGCTTATATAAGACTATGCATATAGATCTGCTAGAGAGAGCTGCTAATAACCCGCTACTAAGCTAGAAGCTTTAGGACTTATAACTAGGTCTAACAGTTACTCTAGAAAATAAAGATATAATACTAGATAAATAGGAAGTAGAAGAGATCCTTTGTATAAAGAATATAAGAGGAAAAGGGAAGCGTTAAGTCCTAGTAAAATAGAAGGGGTATGTTAATTTAATATAGCACCCGCTAGAGGTAGTATAGGATACTAAGGCTCTAGATAGGTTTAAGAAATAGTATAGGGATGCCGCGTATAATAATAGCCTAATACGTATAAAAACTAGGAAGTAAGGGTAAAAGGAAACTAGAATAATAACTTAGACCTTTATTATAATTAAGAAGTAGAAAGGTATAGGAGAAATCTTTTAATTATCCTTATAATACTCTAAGCAAGTGCCCTGCTACTAAAGTTTTATAATATAGCTAATAATTAGGTAGTAGTATCTATACTATTACTATCTATAACTAACCCCCCTCTAGCCCCCCCTAAACTATTATTTATATTATTCTAACGCCTCTATATCTCTTAGCAATAGTAGTAGCGCTTGCGCGCGTTACAGGTAGGGGACAACTTAGTTAACAAGTATAAGTAGTAGTAGTAGCAGCGTTAGGAGGAGGGTAGTGCTTTAATAGCTTGCTAGCGCGTAGCACCCTAGGCCTAAAGAAAACAAATATTAGAATAGATACAAAGGGAACAAGGGAAAAACAATACTAATAATAAGAGTCTTAATACCTTAGGCAGTGCGCTTAGTAGCGCTCTTAAGCTAGTTAATATAAAGGTTAGTTTAGGCCTAGGTATTATTTATACGCTAGTTAATACGCTAGAAGGTAATACTAGTAGTAGTAGCAAGCTATATAATATTGTTATTGCTATAACTACTATATAAAGGCGTAATAGTAGACTAAAGAGGAAATACTAGAGTACTAGTAGTAGATAGAATAATAGCACTAAGCTAATACTAATTATAGGCGCGCGAGTAAGTAGTAGGGGCAAGCAGAGTAACAGTGTTATTAGTTTAAGCCCTTAATATAAGATCCTTAAAATAATAGTAGAGCTAGTAGAACTATAGTATAAACTAGTAATAGGTACCTTTAGTAGGTTTCCCTATAAAAGTGCTAAGGGTCCCCTTCTTTGCAATATAAAGGTAATCCTCCTAGTAACTATAATAAAACTAAAGCTAGTTATAGAGGGCTTAGTAAACGTTAGGATTATTAGTAAGGATAGCTTCTAACTAAGTATAAGTCTTGTGGCTATAATAGTAGGACTTACACAAGCGCCCTAGATATAGTTAGAACTTGCTATAAAGAAAATAAAAATTAAGGGGAACTTACTACTACCCTCCTAATAGTTACACTTGCTAAAGAGATAAAGCTAGTTAATACACTAATTATAGGGAAGCGGCTTTACAAAGCTACTATTATATTCCTTATTATCTAAGTTACTAGAAATAATAAAGCTACTAAGTAACTAGGTTTAGGGAGATATGTGCTAAATAAAAAGTTAGTACAGGAAATATAGGGAGAATATTAGAAGTACGCACCTTATCTTAGTAGGCCTAGCGCAGGGTCTAACTACCTTATAGTAGATCCCTACTACTAGTACTAGTAGCTATAGACAAAGATATAATAGGGACTAGATAGGTAGGATTAATAGAAAAAGATTAGAGAAGGGGCTAATTAGTAGGGAAAATCTGTTATATAACAAAGTAAGTTTAGGAAATTTATAGTAGGGTAGGATAGCTATATTAGAACTTTTATAGTAGGGTGCTAAAATAAGCGTATAGACACCACACGCGCGTACCACTTAATATACAGGCCTGTTATAAATTAGGAAGGAACATAAAGATATAATAATAAAACTAAAAAATATAGTAATAAAGCCTAATATAGATTGTGAAGGACAAAGATATAACCCTAGACCCCTAAAAAGACGATTTCACGATAGTTTATAGGGGAAGGTTAGGGGTATATAAAGGACTTAGGCTTATGCCTAAGCCTAGGTCTAACACAAGACAGACCAAGTCTAACACTACTACTAAGCGAACACACTAGATACCTATAAAAAGGCGTAGAGGGCTTATCTCTCCTTTAAGATACTAAATACTATTATTAACGCTTATTACATTCTTCCCTTAAGGCCAGTCCATAACACCTATGTACTAGACTAATTTGTAAGGCTTATAATTAAGTATCTACTACCTACCTATTAGCTACTAAAACCTATTAGATTCTAGCCTAATATTACTACTAGAAAGGTATAGAGACTACCTATAAACGCTACGTTTAGAACTATATCCTATGCAGGAGAGGGCACCTAAGATAGCACTAACTCCCTAGCATGCTCTACCCTCTTCCTATCCCTAGTCTACTAATGCAACACCTATATATTAATTTTAAGGATTTTCCCTAGGATTAACGTGGTTATAATTAGATTATAGTTATTATTAATTACCTATTAAAGCAAGCTATTACTATCCCTTGCTACAAAACTATAAACGCCTAAGGTATAGCTACCTTATTTATTTAGTAGGTGTACTAATTTAGATATACTCTAGATACTATTATTTCTAATTAAGGCCCTTAGTTTGTATCTAGTTTCTAGTCTAAGTTCTATTAGATTATAGGCACTAAAGTTAAGCTCTTTACTACCTACTATAAATAAACTAATAGATAAACTAAAATTATAAATAAGTATATTAATTAGAGACTAAGGCCTTTTATATCCTATTACTAAGATAACTAGAGTAACCTACTACCTATAATAGACTGTGCCTAAAGTACTCTTCTATATTTATCTATTAGCATAGCTCTATATTAGCTCCTCTTTAGTTCCTTACTAAAGTAAAATTAGTATTAGAAACTAGAAAAGACCCTATCTACTATACTAGAGAAACTAAACTATAAGGACGCCTTATCCCTTGCTACTTAGATACACAACACCTAGAAGATTACTAAAGAAAATATAGAAAGAGCTTAAGACTAAATACGCTCTACTACTAATTGCTATTACTATCTAGTTAACTAGAAGGTTAGTAACTATGTTTATCTATCTACTACTAATCTTTCTATTTCACAACCTAGCTAAAAACTATCTAAATAATAGGAAGGTCCCTTTAAGGTATTAGAATAAGTAGGAAATATATATTGCCTCTAATTACTACCTAGTTCTAAGATCTATAACGTTTTCTCTCCTAATATACTATATAAAGATCCCTAAGACCTATTACCTAGATAAGAGGCTCTAAAACCCCCTAGTACACCTATATAAGGTGTAGAGGAATAGGAGGTAGAAGAAATCCTAGCTAGTAAATTATATTAATCTAAGCTAAAATATAAGGTTAAGTAGGTTAGATATAATCCTAATCCTATTTAGTATCCTGCCTCTAACTTTATAGGTGCTCCCTATAAATTATAGGTATTCTACTAATAGTATCTAAATTAGCTAGGTCCCCTACGCAGCTTACTAAAATAGATTTAAGCCTAGGAAAAGGGTAAGGAGGATCTAATATTACTTTATAATAATTATACCTAATATTAGAACTAATTTATATCCTATTTAGCTACGTATTATCTATTAACTACTATCTATTACTATTATTCTTGTTGCTATTTATTATTATATCCTATTTAGAACTAACCTAGAACCTTTAAGGTTCCTAGGATACTACCCCTAGGAAACCTTTTTATTCTATATCTATCTCTCTATTAGAACCTAGTTTAGACTCTATATTAGCTAAGATAGCGCCTAGACTATCTTTCTTAGCTAGCTTCTAGATAACTAGTGTAGCAGGCTTAGGAGTAGGTATAGGAGCAGGGACAGGAGCTAGGACTAATTTAGACTCCTTCTTGTAGAACGCCTTTATCTTAGCCTATACTAGGAAGGTTGCCTCCTAATTTAGTGCTAATTCCTCCTTAAGTTTATTAATAGCCCTTATTAAGCCCCTAACTACTAAGACTATCTTATAGATACTATTCTAAAGCTAATATAAATTAGATATAGCAGTATAATAGGTAGCTATAAGGATTTTAGTAGCTTCTATACCCTTAGTCTAAGTATTAGTAATAGTAACGCACTTAGCTAGGTTTTAGGTAGTTTCTTAAATAGTAGCCTTAAACTGCTTAATATCCTTCTAATAAGTAACCACAGCCTCTTTATCCTTATCCCCTTTAGCAGGGTTTCCTATTAGGCTATAGTACTCTTCTAGGGCACCCCTAAGGGTAGAGTACTCTTAGCTAATAAAAGAAGGAATCTACTAGAATTAGTAAAGGAACCCTATTAGACTTAGATACTTACTAGATTATAATACTTATTCTAGGAGATATAGTACTAGCACTTCTTAGAATTCTTTAACTTAAAATTAAAATTATTAAACCTGCCCCTAGCTAGAGCCCTAACTGCCCTTATATAGAGAGCGTGATAAGCAATAGAGAGAACTCCTAGTAGTACTAGTACTAGTATAGCTAAAGGTTCTAATTTAGATTAGTAACTATTTAATTATATAGATTAAATACTTACTAGATTTTAGATAGATTAGGTTAAATATTTAAAAAATTAGGGATATAGGAATAAGAAAGTTAGTAGGTAGAGGGCTAGTTATATATAGGCTAGGGATAGGGGTCTATACCCTAGGAAGAAGAAGTAAAGGTAAAGGTAGAGGTAAAGGTGGAATTATTTTGCAAAAAAAGCTCTTCTTTAATAAGGGATCTAAACCTAATCCTAAGGATAGGGACTATCCTTTCTCTACAGGAGGGGGTAGTATAATAATAAGGTAGAATTGCCTACCTATTATTCTATGCTAAGTTAGGCCTAATAAAGGCCTAACTTACTAATATATATAGAGAACAGCTCGCCTATAGTTAGGATAGGCATATTCTTCTTATCCTTTTATACAAGACCTATAGGTGTAGGAATCTTATCCTTTTCTATACAGACGCGCACTCCTATATGCCTTTAAGTCGTATAGGATACCTTTTAGATACCCTACCTACCTAAGTCGTTACACTCTTATTTTATTTATATATTTATTAACTAAACTCCTAACCCCCTATAGATAGTTAACTCGCTAGAGACCTATCTACTATACTATATAGTTATAACACCTTACTATATATAATCCTCCCTAAATACCTAGCCTTATCTCCTATATAGGTATATAGTTAACTAGGGAAGGGTTAAAACTAGTAGGTAAAGGGCCTTTCTATATATTACGCTCTACTATCTAGACTATATATAGTTAATAATATCTATAAAGGTAACTATAAGAGGGGGTTATACTTAGTAGAGGGGGGATTAGGAGTAGAGTCTAAGTAGTACTAGTGCGCCTTAATAGTAGGCACGTATCTAGCTAGAGCGTATCTAGCCTATAGGTAACCTTACTATATTAACTAGTAGCTATGCCTTGCTATAGTAAGGGAGAAGCTAGTAGGGCGTATAGTAGCGCCTAGAACGCGCTCTAGCTAATTGTGTTAAGGGTGTAGGGGGAGGGCTATAATAGAGGCAGGGGAAGAGGGTAATAATAATATAGGAGTAGATAGCTATAATTATAGTTATAGTTATAGGTATAGTTATAGTTTAATTAGCTATTAGGTCTATATATATAAAGTTGCTATACTATTATCTAATAAAGGTAAGTAGGTAGTAAATATAACACCTTAGGAGAGTACTTATAGTGCCCTAACTAATATCCTACTTATATAGGTAGTAATACTTAATAGTTATATATACCCCTTCCTATTTATAACTCCTTCTCCTCCTTCTCCTACTACTACTATAACTATAACTATAATAGTAGTAGTAGTAATAATAATATAACGCCTCTGCCCCCCCCCTCTAATAACTTCTAGGTATAGTGCCTTGCCTGCTACCTACTAATACTCTACCCCCCTACCTTCTACCCCTATAACGCCCCGCCTACCTACACGCCTAAGAGGGGCAAGGCGATATTACTATAGTAGGCACGTTGCCTTACCTAAGGGGAGTTACGCTCTAGGCGCTACTACCTAATCTAATAGGTAGTTACTACCTTAAGTACATATTATTAAAGACCTCCCCCTTCTAAGTATATATATCTATTACTATATCTATAAACTATACTAATAGGTTATAGTAAAAAATAGAAAGGCACCTAGAGCACTAGGTAGTAGCTAGAAGCTATAGAAGGTAGATATACTAGATAGTTACTTTTAATAAAATTAAGTTTAGTCCCTTTTATATTAGTACTAGGTTAAGTCTAAAGACTTAATCTCCTTATATTATAAGGTAATATCTAGTCTATCTAATTATATATACTACTTAAAAATAAACTTACTAATATCTATAAATATACCTAGATCTAATACAAGTATAGGGCCTATAGTAGTATTAGTATATAAAGGTATAATAATATATTACGCGTTAAACTGTATAATCTTCTATTCTAGTATTTTATAGCCCTTCTAGTAGATATCTAGTAAATTAAAGGGTGTATCCTAGATAGGGTTAGATTACTATACTACTTAACTATCTATAAGTAGTAACTATATAAGATAAAATATATTATCTACTATATTATTAGAGGTATGCTTGCTAGTTATATTTTTACTAAACATCCTTTCTATCTACCTCTAGAGGTTACCTATATACGCGCTATATAATATAGTCTACTAGAATATATATTTAATATTATGCGTAGAGTTTTTCTTATTATAGAGGTCTAGCTTATAACTACTATTAATATACTCTAGTATAAGATTAATTAGCTTAAACTTACCTAGTAACCTAGTTATATTTACTAAACTAGAAGCTAAGATTAAGTGTTAGAGGATATTATTATTAATAGGGGATAGGTTCTAATAATAATATAGTATCTTTTTTACGTAATTCTATTAGCTAGCGCTATAGAATATAATAGCAAGGGGGTCTATAAGGCGCTAGAGCATACTAATATTACCTACTCTTATAGTATAGCGTAGAGTAAGGAATAACTCTACCTCTTATAGGAGGTAATATATAGAATAGAAGTCCTTATTAGGATAGGGACTCTTCTACGCCTTATATAATAGAATAGACTAGTAGATATCCTTAACTATTTATATAAACTACTCTAGGGTTAATAGAGAGATAACTATATCTACTTCTTTAAAGCTACTAGACCTAGAGCTATCTACTATTAAGACTCCTATCTAGACTATATAATAGTAAAAGAGAGATATAATCTATACCTAGTATCCTTAGGTAATAATAGGGTCTATTAAGTAGAACTTTGTATTATCCTAAGTACTTATTATATAGCCCTATTATATTATATTAATTATAAGGCAGTAATCTAACTTTAACTAGCCCTTCTTTAGTGCCTAATATATATAGATAATAGTGTTTAAAAGGTTTATCTATATATAAAACTATACTAATACAGGCTATACTTATTATTGCTAATTATAGGTATAATAAGCCTGCTAGCTTTTATATATAACTATATAGATATAGTTAATAGTAAGTTAGTTACTATATAGGAGGAATATCTACTTAAGGAAGATATTATTAGGTAAAGGGTTATTATAGATCTTATAGCCTAACTAATCTAGAAATATATTATTATAAATAGCAAAGGTCCCTTCTATTAAGCTCTTATTATATTTAATTCCTATAAACTAGACTATCTTAGTCTTATAAGGTAGTAGTATATTAATAGTAGGAAATATTAGCTCTAGGTCTAGATCTTGCTTAAATATACTATATACAGCGCTTAGATAGAGATATTACAAGGCGTCTATAATTAAGAACTATAATATCTATACGCCTATATTATTACCCCTAGATACTACTAGGCTTAGAATAATATTAGTAAGAGATAGCAGGAGGGTTAGGTTATGTATACCTTAATATAGACTACTAACTAGAAGTTCTAGATATATAATATATATAGCGTTAGTAAATAACTAGAATACTACTTAATTTCTAATATCTTTATAGCGCTTATAATTAGTAAAGTTAATATTATTATAAATAATAACTACCTATAGATCTAATATACTAGCGCGTAATTTAAACTATACTATATATTAGTATATACTATAGGTATATATTTATAGTTATAAAGAAGAGGAGGTAAGGCTTGCTAGTAGGTAGGCTTATTAGTTAGCCTAGGAGGTTATAGAAGTTTAGAGGACGTAAGGCTTACTAGCAGGTAGGCTAGTTAGTTAGCCTAGGAGGTTATAGAAGTTTATAGAAGTTTAGAGGAGGTAAGGCTTAGTAGGCTTAGCTAGCCTAGGAAGTTTATAAAAGTTTATAGAAGTTTATAGAAGTTATAGAAGTTTATAAAAGTTTATAGGAGGTTATAGAAGACTAGTAGAGGCTAGCCCTACTAGTAGCTAGGGAATTATATAAGTTAAGAACCTAGCGTTATATATACTATAGTAAAGTTAGCTAGCCTTAAGGCTTAGGTATTAATATACCTATATAAATATATAAGTCTAAGGCTAGATAATATCTCTATAACTTATTAAGGAACTCTAGAGGCTTAAAAATATAAACCTAAATACGTAATAAATATATTAGAGCTCTCCTAAGTAAATAAATAGTATAGAATTATAGTAACTAAGAAGAGGCGCTTTATATATATAAGAGTTATATTACTAGCCTAGTATAAGGTTAAAAAGGTATATTAGTTTTATAGACACCTATAGAGTATATAGTATAAAATAGGAGTGTTTATCTCTATAAGATAAGTTATACTACTAAAGTTAAAATCCTCTACTAGGGTCCTAGTTATATATACTCTAAAGGGTAGTAACTAGATTAACGCGCTTAATTCTTGCTAATACTATATAATAATAGGCTACTCTTTAAATATATCCTTATTATAAAGCTCTAAAAAGATATCCTCTATAATCCTATATTACTTCTTAATAGTATTATATTATTAACTAGTAGATATAACTAAGTATTTATTATCCCTAATACTAGTAAATATAGATATAAATATCTTAAATAACTACCCTATTTCTCTAAATAATAGGAGGACCTTATTTATCTTTATATCTTTACTTATATAGTAAGTGTAGGAAGAGAATATAGGCTATCTATTAGAGGTAGATCTTTACTATATATAATTAAAGGAGGTGCGTTTAATAGGGGTGCTATAATAGCTCTAGTATAGTATACTAAATTAAGAGTATCCTTATAGTAGCGTAAAGTTAATAAGTAACTAACTAGGCGTCTTACTATCTAGCCTAGGTCTAATAGGGGTAATAGGTATATTAAATATTATTAATTATATAGTATTAGTAATATAATAATATACTATTTCTAGACACGCTAAGTAATAGTATATAGTTATAGAGATAGTAAGGGGTAATAAAAGTTATACTATAGAAGATAGGCTATTAGATAGTACTAGTAAGGTAGGAAAATAATATAGTTAAAGATATAATATATAGTATTAAAGGTAGAATCCTAGCTACTAATAAGTTAAAATCACGTATTACTAAACTAAGCCCTAGTTTCCCTTAGACACTCTAGCTAAAATAGCTATTCTACTATCCTATTAGCCTAGAAGTTTTTAGAAGATAATTAAATATATTCCTGCCCTCCTATTAGTTTAGAAGTTTGTATAAGTTTACTAGTGGCGCGCTTGCGTGCCACTAGGCCTAAATAGGATAGGCGGAACGCCAAATTTCAGTCAGAGCATCTGATTCATGAGATAAGTCCTAGCGGCGTTCCAAAGTTGCCTGCAGCTGGCCTCGGCGGTGAGCGGAGGCACAAAGAAAGATGTCCATGCGCGTCAAGCCCCCATGCCTCACTATCTTTGCCAGAACTACACCCAATATTTACAACCATCTCCAGCGGTACTCTTAGTTCTGCGTTCCAATTTCAATATATAGACCTACATACGGCTTTATACACTCTCAGCCGCCTTTTCACGCTCAACTTCATTCTCATTGTTCGTGCGCAGGAAGGAACTTGCATCCACATCACTTCAACAACCTACCAGACGCCCATCTACAATGAACGCGCCAGACCGGTACGTTACTGTCTTTTCTTCTTCTCTTATTTCTGTCAGATATCCTGTTGTAGCCGGCAAGCGCACGCCACGATGTCTACCTAGGGCTTTGGAGATGATGCGATTCAAGTCTAAAAACCTCACCTTCACTCTCACGGTGAACAACACCACCCGGTACGAGCACGCGTGCCGGCGCGCCCAACATTATATGATGGGATGCGGCCGCATCCCTTCGGGCAATGTACACACGACGCAAACGCACATAATAACTATAAACAATCGACGTCATCTCCAAAGCCCGCGCAATACAACAGGATGTCTTCTGGTGACACTGAAGCGCCCACTCAGCACTCTCGCCGGGGCGGGTTATACAGACCCAACCGAGGCCATACTGATTCCGCGCATCATACTAACGACCATGTCCCCGCCAGTTTTGAGCTGTTTCTGCTAGACGACGGCCAAGCAAAGGTCGAGACCAAAGAGGAGACTCGTAAGTTGCGCCTACAAGATGCCCCTCTTGCCCCACGTCTCTACTAATCCGCGTGCTGGCAACAGGCGTCCCTCACACGGCCATCTTCACGTTCAACAAGGAGGACCACACGCTGGGCAACCTCCTCTCACAACGCCTCCTCAAGTATGACCAGGTCATGTTCGCTGCCTACAAGGTCCCGCACCCGCTATTCGCCATGTTCGAGCTCCGTGTTCAGACCGATGGCTCGATTACTCCCAAGGATGCCGTGGTTCGCTGCTGCCGGGACGTGGTACAGGACTTGCAGAAGCTCAACGACAGCTTCCAGCAGGAGTGGTTGGGCAAGCGCATTGTCAGCGAGGGCGAGGCGGAGCGCCAGCAGCGCGAGAACAACAACTACTAGACTGCGTGTGCAGGTGTAGTTTCTGGGAGCGGGATCGACTTGAAAGAAAATGCTTTCGCGGAGTCGTTCATGGCCAATCATTTGCAAGGCGTTTCACGGGTGATCAACATGGACTTTACGATCTGGCGTTATGGATTGCGTGGAGGAGCATGTTTTTTGTCTTGAAGACTTGCGCAAGTGGGAAACCTTTTGAGGCTCCCTGTACGGCACACTCACATGGCTCAATATACCCCAACATTCGGCTTTTAGCCGGATTCACATTGATTTCTCCCCCCCCATGCTCATACGAGGTGATGTGATGTTTCCTAGCAATGACCAGTCCTGACAACATCAGGGCGTGAATCGAGAGACGAAGAAAACAAGTAGTTTTAATCAAACATGATCAACGAAGGACTGAGATCAGAGTTGCATTAGATAGAGGATTGATGATTATTCCGTTCTCAAAAAAAGACACGTCTAATCACTGTCATCATACTTGTTCCCCAATCCTACGTCGCCCAACAAAATATCATCTGGTGCTGGACCCCTGTGGTTTCTCACCCACTCACACTCGACCCTGAAGAAAATCCACACCCATCTCCTCAGTACTTCCAAAACCTCCATTGTGAATATGCCGCCTTCGAGATCATTGAAATGATCCAAATGCACACTCAGCTTCAAGCTCCATGTACACCTCAACAAGGCATCCAAGATAATGGAGGCATAGTAAAACTCGTTTGCGTGGAACCAGCGATGTCTTCTCAAGCCCCACGGATACTCGGGATTATTGCGCTCTCGTGAGCTTGAGAAGAGGGTAAGGTCCCAATCTTTGGCAACGTCCCAGTAGAAAGAGTATCCCGAGTTGATGAGCACAGCGACGAGCCACATACGGAAGAGTGTTTTTTCCGAAAGGCCCAAGGAGGAGGGGTCAGGGGAGCGTTGGAGGGCGGAGAGGATGATGACGGGGAATGCGGTACTGTATTTCAGCGCGTTGGCGAGGTGTTGACCGCCCCAGCCTGTGGAGCGGTCGATGCTGCCTGTGCGTTTGTTTGCGGCTTGGACGCGGTAGTATTCGGTGATGCATTGGCGGAGACGGATGAGCGAGGGAACGCTAATGATGAAGGGAACCCAGAATGCGCCGCCGCAGCTTCGATTTGGCGGGCCGGTTGAACTTTGCGAGGAGGAGAAGAACATGCAGAGGGAGATGAAGAGGTCGCCGAGGACTTTTGCGTAGCTTGTCAGGGCGTCGGCGAGGAGTATGTCACCAAACTTTCCATCTTGAGCCTCTGCAATACCGCCGACGGAGATGCGCTTCAAGGTTGTGAGGGTGCGAGAGCGGCCGGCGCGCGAGACGAAGGGAAGGGGTACGATGAAGCTAACAACGAGGACGAGAAGATAGAGGTTTGGGAGGATCTCCCATGCCGCAATGTCTTTGGGGCTGCCATGGGTGAGGGACCAGAAGAAGAGGAGGGAGAGCGCGAGGGGTATGGAGAGGAATGTTGCGATGCGGTAGCAGGAGAGGTGGTGTGGAGGGTGGTGTGGTGAAGTGCGCCCGGGATATCGAATTAGGCTCGGGACATCGATCTTGATCAGGGAGAGGTAGTGAAGGTTGAGGCCCCAAGCCCAGATGCCTGGGGTGAGCGAGTTAGTTTGGGCTTTAGACGGGTGTGTGCACCACACTGGGGGAGATGGGAAAGAGAGAGAGAGAGCAGACGTACCCAAGACGATGATGAGTGCCACGCGGTAGGGCAGCGGCAGTACTCGGCTGAAGCCATCAATATCCAGCTGCACATGCAAGTCACCGCTGCTCATCATTGGCAGTCAATCATGAAGGCCTGCAAACGAGCGTCGGACAACTGGGAACTGGGGCACTGGACAAACTGGACACGTTCAGGGTGAGAGAAGTTCAGCTCCTCCTCTTCACCAGAACCAGAACCAGAACCAGAACCACCAGAACAGGACAGCTCGAGGCTCGAATTGGCGCAAGGGGGTTTGTTACCAACAGCGTGAGACCAAAAGATAGCGTGTCCACTTCGCTCTCTTCCTCTCCTCTCTCTCTCCCCCCCCTGGTCTCTGACAAGCCAAGCCTGGAGATTTGGGGAAACGACTGAGCCACAGCCACGGCCACAGCCATGGAAGGTCATCATCTGCTTATGTCAGCTTTCAAACTGTGGCTGATGGCTTCCTTCCAGCCCAGCCACACGCTTAGCCCATTTGGGCCGGATGCATCCAGACCTTGGAGCAGGCAGTTGACCGTTCTTCTGGGAGAGGGGAGCTTTGCCTAAAGAGCGGTACCCATGACGCGATCATCACGATCATTGCCACGACAAAGTGACGCTCCTCCGCCGTATTGTCATTGGATCTGGGTTGCTATTAGCAATCGGCCTGAAATCCAGCATTCCCGACTTCACACGGTTGACCGTCGCTGTCCTCTCCCCCATAGAGGATCTTTACTCCACATTCCAGTACACAAGTCCACGACCATCTTTGTCTCGCTAGACTCCACCATCTATCTACGAAGCCAATTGACCCTCGACAATTCATCACCTCCCACACACACATACACACTCTCTCTCTCCGTATTGTCGCGACACACCATAGCTCTATATTCACTGGCAACTCGCCCCGTCACACCACCACACCGCAGCCATGTCTCCTCTCTCGGTTCCCAAGATCTTCATGGCCGGCGGCGCCGTAGGCTTCGGCTACTACCTCTACATGCGCCAATACTGGTTCCCAAACCCGTACAAGACTCAGGGCGTGCAAAACATCGAGGATCGCTTCTCCGCAGCAGGCGGTTCCCCAACACACACACCAGCTGGCGGCAGCAAGCTGGGTACGAGTACTGTTCTTGCCCGTTGCACGCAAATGCAGGGAGCCAGTCAGTGCTAACAGGACACACAGGAAGCACAACGGACAATACGAGTAGGTACGAGAGCACCAACAAGGGAGGCCCTGAATCGGAGCATTTCAAGGCCAATATTTCGGATCAGCAAAGTGAGGTGTGTGATGCCCCGACGAGTCCGACTGGAGAGTGCGGATAGAGAGACAGGGCCCAATGCTTATACTGACGCGTTCTACAGCCTGTTTGGCCGCAGAAATTCTACGAGCAGCAGTACAATAACCCAAAGGGCAAATAAACGCATCACCTACCACTAACCATCACCCCCCACCGACCCGACTCAGTTATCGCATCAAGCAAGATCCACACACCTCGGACTGGGGAGGTGCGTGTCAAAGCAACTGCACATTGTATCACTCGATACTTGAAAAGAGACAGAAGTCTCGAGGTCGAAATTATGTAATTGGCCTATTTACAATGTAAAAGATAAAATATCAAATAAAGGCCGCCTTTAGCTAGGTCCTGTCTAAACGCAAGACGATCGAATCAAATCAAGCAATCAACATGACCTGGCCATGTTCCCCTTGATTTTTGCATCAACAGAGCTGCGATTGACATCCATCCCTGAATAATGTTTCACATGCCAAGTCAAATGACATGGGGCATGCTGACTGAAATCAACATCATCAGCCTCTCCTCGACAGGACTGACGACCAGTCTATTGGGTCCACTGGCTTCTCTATCATCATTCAGCATGTCACCGACCTACATCGCATGCAGCAGAAAATACACACACACACACACACACATATATATATATATATATATATGAATTCACAAACACATACATACACATAGACATGGACAAACATCGTTGCTCTCGCTTTGCTAAAGAATAAAAAGCGCATAGGATGAATGCTTGTTTGCAGGCCTACCTCCCATCCCCCACCACCAGCATGACCTGAATAGCTGTAACACGAGCGCCTATAAACGCCAACCCGTTCTCTCCCCGCTTATCCTTTGACTGCATCGACCAGCAAGATTTCAATCCTAGTATCAATAGCAAGGGAAGATCTATTGGATGCTCCACACCGACTAGCTACACCCTCGCTCAGTTTTTTTTGAAATCGCTAAGAAGAAAAAAAAGAGGGAAAACATTAAACTATATACATCCCACACGCAAAACGCGACTAGGACGGTCCTCTCAAAGGTACCATGCCCCCATGTCGTGCTGGTCGGGTTTGGATCAAGAACGGTTGATTTGAGCCTGTTGCATGCCTGGGCTTGGTTGCATTTGTGGGTTCTGCGGCGTTGCGCTCCGGCTCGGTGGACGTGGGTTTACGCCTGGACTGCCAGCCTGTTGCCGTTGCTGTTGGCTCATTAGACGTTGTTGTTGGACGAGCTGTTGCTGATAGTTCTGTACCGGGTTGGGCTGGGGGTTGCTATTCATGCCACCATGTTGTGGTTGTGATGGCTGTTGTTGTGCCATATAACTGTGATTTCCGTTTTGCACAGAGGGATTGATGCCAGAGGATCCAGCTGCCGCATTCATTGCCTGGGTCCGTTGCTTGACTACGAACCGGTGCACATAATCGCTGGCCACCTTGTGAATTTGTTCGGGGGTCCAATCCGGATGTTGTGCTTTGAGTTGAGTTTGATACTGTACATACTGGGGCATGTGCGCATTGGACAAGGATCGGGCAGACGTCTGCTGCATGCTGGCGTTACCAGTCATTCGCGGTGATCCAGCATTGTTGGCCATGCCATTCATGGGTGTATTCACGCTTCCGTTCATATTGCCGTTGAAGCCCGGGGAGGGTACATGCGCCATCATATTTGCGTTTGGCATACTGTTGATGCCCATGCCCTGTGCAAGATTGGAGGCCATGTTGATCTGCTGTTGTTGCAGTTGGAATTGTTGTTGCTGCTGATTGGCGTTCTGCAAGTGGCCTCTTTGCATGGCCATGCGCATTTGTGGATCTGGAGGTCCCATACGCTGTGCATTCTGCATGTTGCCCTGCATCTGTGCTTGTGGTACACCTGGCGTACCCATACCCATGCCGCCCATATTGCCGTTAGCAAAGTTGGCTTGCATGCCCTGTTGAGACTGATGCGGTCGAGATACCATTCCACCGCCATTCTGACCTTGTTGAGCAGACATATTGGCCATTTGCGCAGACATGTTGGCGTTGCCTGCAGGTGTCCCGTTGCGCTGCATCTGGTTCATGCCATTGGCCATGCCAGGTTGCACCTGCATCTGGGCTTGACGTTGTGCTGCCATTTGTTGCTAAACATGGTCAGCAGTGAAAGTAGAAATGTTGAGCTGTACTTACTCTAACCATCATCTCCTGTTGCATTTGCCGCTGCTTCATCTTCTCTTCACGTTCCCACTTAAGTCGGCTGAATTCTTGTGGAGTGTGGACATTGCTCTTTGGCGCCGCTGGTTCATGAGCTTTCCTGAGTGCAGCAGCCTTCTGAGATTCCGCTTGCTTGTGTGCAGCAGATTCACGCTTCCTAGCGAGCTTGCGCATTCCATCGATGATAGCGAGATGTCTATTCTCCCTTCTCCTCTCAACACGTATCGGCGTTGTGGTAGGGCGTCTCCGTGGTTGTCCTGGGGTCTGACCCTGCTGCTGCTGCTGTTGTTGTTGTTGCTGAGCCTGAAACTGTGCATATACAGTTTTATTGGCAGCCTCCAAGCGACTCTGGTACGTGCGAAAGTACTGCGTCTTAGACATTTCAGCAGGCAGACCTTCGAGCTGAACCCATCGCTCAAAACATTCCCATGGCGTCCTTCTACCAGACCCAGACACGAATTGCGATGGTAGGGAGAGTTGCTGGGAGACAAGAGACCAATTAAAAGTGTACTCTTTGACAAGAGCTCGGAGCTTCTGGTCCTCTTCCCATAGCCATTGCGAGGGGGTCCTGTTCTCGAAGAAAGCGACAGAAGGCATGTTGAATTCGGTGGGGGGTCTGAACTGATGAGCAGCTTGCAACCGATCACGAACATGTTTGTTCTCGGCGTTGAAGAGTGCAACATCCGTCATCTCCGGAGGCAAATCGTTTCGACAGAATAGTCTCCGACCTGGAGTCGATGGCATGGAATGTTCTGCGGAAGTGCCAGATCTGCTAGGTGGAGAGGATGGTTCGTCCTCGGAGTCGTAATCGAATCGACTTCGCTTCTTTGGTGGGCCTCGAATTTGGGAAACAAGCTTACCCGTGACAAATTTGGACACGGGCAGGATAGGAGGCTCTGAGATTGAAAAGGGATTCGTATCACTAGATCCTTCAAGCATGGGCTCGTAAAACGGTAGTTCTCTAAACATGGTATCGCTAGCGGGTGTTCGTTTGATCTTCATGACAACATCGTTGAATCCCAGAGAGAAAAGAGCAGCGGGTGGGGTTGCATTTTGAGGAGTTAAGAGTTCGTCGTCGTCTGCGTAGGACTCGGTCTCTAGCTCGTTTGAACCGGCATGGACAAGATCCGGCGTAGGCGCATCGTGCATATCTTCGTCTTCATTGCCGGTGCGTCTTGCTGATTGTGGGATGTAGGCGTTCATCTTGAGTGACGTCCGTTGTGTGGGTGTACTGTTGACGTATTCTGCGCACCATTCTGCGAATGACGCCGCAAGACTCTTCTTCCATTTCCTCTCTTCTCTGAAATCCGTCTGCATCCACTTCATCTCCAAGAGTAATTGATCCTGATGTGTAAATGGACGTTCAGGCTCGACCGCTTTCTGGAGCTGTCGCAGAGACCATCGATTCGCATTTTGCAGTTGATAAACTCTCTTCAGAATCTTATAGTCTTGTTGTTCACGGATCATAGCAAGCGTACCAGCGGTAGAAACAGTCTTGCGTGCCGAGCTTACCAATTCCTGCAAAGGCACAGATCGTGGTGGATGATGGGCTTGATATTTGAAGAGACCTTCAAGATAGTCGCGGCTCGAGTCTTCTGAGGCGCCTTGCAGTGATGCATAGTCCTCGTTATAAGACTGTAGAGCTTTGGACGATCGAGTCGGCGTTTTCTTTGCGAATACGACAGTGGATACTTCGCGTGACTTGCGTTCACCCGTTCTTGGTCGTCGTGGGCTGATGGACGCTGAAGCATTGCTGGAGCGAGGGGTCAGCATAGATCTAGGCCCCGACCTTTCTCCCATGATCTCAGAAACAGACTTCTGACGCATGGCACCTGAAGAAACACGCGTAGTCATTCGTTCAGGTCTGGGTGGAGGCTGGGGCGAGGCAGCCATATGTGCCGGCGTAGGTGCATCATTCATCTCAATATCAGCATCGGCAGGCGGTGTTGGGTGGTCGAGGGCTGCAGCATCGCCATCAGATCCTGCCATGTCGGTATGGTGGTCACCCATATTAGACGGTTCAGGTGCAGTGGTCGTAGGTGTCAGCAAAGAGTCGGCTGCCGGATCGTGCACCTTCTTATAACCAGCCAGCTCCTCCTGCGCAGCCGTCGCTGTTCTCGCTACTTCGTTGGCATCCTTTGTGAAAGATTGCGTCGCCGTAGAATTCGCGCCGCCAAGATGAATCTTTCCATCTCTTGCCAAGCGTATTGCTTGCTCATCTTCAATCTGCTTTTCAATTTCTGGAGTTGGAGAATCGTTCTCGCGCCCGCGTGCTTGGTCACGGGCCTCCTTCATTTGCTTCTGCAGGGCACGTTCGTGATCTTCCTTGACTTGTTGCGCGGCGGGATCCAAAATATCATCTGCCCCTAGTCGTCCAAGGCCATGGTCGTTGTAAGACTCCGAGTCAGGGCTAGTGTCTGGAGAGTGGTGAGCCGCATGTGGTGTTGCTTGCGAGTAGGGGCCGACGGTTGACGATGGCGACGACACATCAACGGCTCCACTGACATGTGTCTGGGCAGCATGTTCGTCCTCTTTCCTTTCTTTGTCCGCCACTTTCTCCAGCCTGCGTTCCGTATCTTGCAGCTTTGCTTCTTGGACATGCTGGGGTGGCAGGTGTACAACCTGAGGTGGCTTCTGTTTCCTGTCGGTAGGAAGCACAGGCAGCGATGTAGAGTCGACATCTTCGGGCGTCGTCAACACTGTGGCACCTGGCTGAACGGAGTCGAGACTTCGGCTCTCTACCTCTTGGACGGCGGGTGCCTGAGTAGGTTGGCCAGACTTGGTCGTGTTCGCAATTTCCTCATCGGCAGCCGAGGCACTGTGCAAGGAGGCCCTGCCTCGATGACCGACTGGCGTTCCAACCGGCGGAGGTGGTGCTCGTTCTGGAGGCAGTGGTTGGTCTGCGACCGCTGGCGACGACGATGCAGCGCGCAGCTGGTCCTCGAGGCTGGGTGTGCCAACAACTGGCGATGGCGTCGATGCAGGGAACTTGGAAACTGGAGCCTTGGAGGGCAGTTGAAAGGGGAATGTAGCGGGTAGAGGTGGTCGTTGGTCGTCCTCGAACGTGATATATGGCAACGTTGTTTCTTTGAAGCGCTGCCCTCTGCAAACACGATCATATGTCAGTGGAATGAAGCGAAGACAACAACGGGATGTTGCATGTGCTGCAGCCTGTGTTTTTATTTTTGCTTTTCTTTTGTGTCGACTTGTTTTTTTAAAAGATAAATTAAACTAGGGATCAGGTGTCTTACCTTTCAATGTCACACTGGTCGAGAAAGCGGCCCTCGTCGTCGTCGATGTCGTTGTGCGCGAAGTCGTCTACACGCGGCTGGTGGCCTGCGTGGAGGGTGGCGGCGCAGCAGGCAGTGATCTTGTAGAGGGAGCGCAACTTGCGTTTCCGCGAGCCCAAGCATGCTCTAGGGAAGGATATCAGCACAACAACAAATCGAAAAGTACATGCGAGCGACTCAAAAGTGTCGCATTGACACGGAGAATCCAAAAATCGGCACAGTCACGTTGTAAAGGCAGTGTTGGGGGAGATGGCACTTACTCAAGTTCATGTCTCTTCTCTGCGAGGATGGCATCACGCGGACCGTGGACGGACATATGAAGACCGACGAGCGGAGGCCGACATCCGTTATCCACGAGTGTCGCCGTGTTGATGAATTATCGGGTGCTGGAGCGTTGATGGTTGATGATAACTTTGGTTTGGAACGCTCGCAACTGATGAGGGCTTCCGCGCAAGAGCGTCGTGAGGGATGGAACCAAGCGGGCTTCCACGCTCGTCACCCCTGCCGATAAGCTCTGTCCTATCCGCACTCGGCTAGCCGTGCCGCAGGAATAAAAGTTTCTGGATCTCTACAACCTTCTTCGTCGAGACGGCGAAAGCAAACCGCACTTCGCTTGCTTGCCAATATAACAATCATAATGGCCAAAAGAAAGCGGGGTGCCGCTGAAGCAGCCGGCCAGCCAAGGGCGCCCAAGAGCAGGAAAGAAGAGCTTGCCATTCACCCGGCCAAGGCAACTGCGCCGCCCAACGCCAGCCCATCTACAGTCGCGAGCGAGGGCAGAGCACGTGTAGTCGACCAAGTCGCGAAATCTGGAGACGCGCAATTCGAGACGACCACCATCCAAGTCGTCACTGGATCTTATGAGAGAGTGCTTCACGGCTTTGCAGCTGCCATCCCCCAGACCATCGTCACGGGGTCCAGCAGCGCCTCTACGCCCGAAGCCGAGCAAGCAAAGGTCGACTTTACTGACACATTCCTCTTCAACGCACATGCCTCTTCCATCAGATGTCTGGCCATCTCCCCAACCTCAGACGAGACGTCCAAGGTCACCCTTGCGACAGGCAGTACAGACGAGCGCATCAACCTCTACTCCATTTCCACCGTCCCCCCCCGAATGGCCTCGAAGAACAAACTCAAGCTACCCTCCCTCCATGGCGGATCCATTACTGAGAACCCCAAGAACAAGGAACTCGGCTCATTACTACACCACGCATCAAACATTACAGCACTCTATTTCCCCACACGCAGTAAGCTGCTTAGCTCAGCAGAGGACAGCACAATCGCCATCACACGGACCCGCGACTGGACAGCACTTTCCACCATCAAAGCACCAATACCCAAACCACAGGGACGTCCAAGCGGAGATACTGCCGGGCCCGGCGAGGTACCCGCCGGTATCAACGATTTTGCAGTCCACCCAAGCATGAAGCTCATGGTCAGCGTAGGAAAGGGGGAAAAGTGTATGAGGCTCTGGAATCTGGTCACTGGCAAGAAAGCCGGCGTACTTAATTTTGGCCGCGACATTCTCACCGCCGTCGGCGAGGGCCGTTTCGGTACAGGCGAAGGCAGGAGGGTGATCTGGGGTCAAGAGGGCGAGGAATTCGCCGTAGGCTTTGAGCGCGGCGTTGTCGTGTTCAACATTGATTCCAAACCCAAGGGCAAGATTTTGCCCCTGCCCCGGACCAAAATCCACCAGATGCACTACTTGCCATCAAAATCGCGCCCAGCCACGCTACTAGTTTCAACCGAAGACGGCAGGATACTTCTCTACGACACCAACACGACATCAGCCCAGGACGGCACAGAAGCAGACAAAAGCAAAGACGACATTCCATCCAGTAGACTAGTTGCTCAAATGGCAGGCCCGGCAGCAGGCATAAGTGGCCGTGTCAAAGATTTTGAAATCATTCCTACGTCAACAACAACTACCTACCTCATCGTTACCGGCAGTAGCGACGGAACAGTGCGCTTCTGGGCCTTGCACGAAGAGGACCTCAATGACGATACTGATGCAGCCAAGTCAAAGGAGGGTTTTGAGGCTCGACAGGTCGGTCGGTTACTCGGTTCGTATTCGACGGGTACGCGTATCACTTGCTTGAAGGCGTTTGCGATGACTGGTAAGCAGGATGACGGGGAAGAGGAAGAGGTTGTTATGAAGGAAGTGGTGGATAGCAGCGAGGACGATGGCGAAGAGACGGGATCTGAAAGCATCCATTGATGAAATGTGGCGTAGCAGCCAACCCATTTTGTTCTCAAAAAATAAATACCCGTTGCCGGTTGTTACATATCGCGCGCGACCGCAGTCACACCTGGCTGGTTTGCAACCAAATAATCATCCCATTAGGACCAGAACATTTCCCAAGACAGTTTAGTTGGTGCTTGTTCAATCTCATCAGGGTAGTCACATACATTGTACTACGCCTACATCCACTCTAAATCGGCCCTACAAATTCATGGTAACCGTCATACTATTACTATGCACCAGCAATACCGGCGGTAAGCCCTGACACAGGACTTCCAAATCACTCACATACTTTACGCTTTCCGCATCGCTCTCACATGTTCCCTCGATCGGGCTAGGCAGTGTCGTGAACACCACTGCCGTGTCGTCAGACTGCTGACGCAGTAGTTCATTGAGGATCAGATGTTGCGCGCGACAAGGGAGGTCATTAAAAGAGAGGGGAATGGCTCGCTGGGCGGGAAAGCCGGTGGCTGGGTTCGAGGCCGGAATTGTGGCGGAGGTTCGGGGACTACTGCTGTCTGTAGTGGGGTTTGAAGATGGGGAGACAGTCGTGAAAGGATCTGGTTTTCTTGCTGTCGTTTCTGGGGATGGTGTGTCGACGAACATGATAGAGGGTCCAGATGCTTCTTCTGATGCTACAGCTGCTCGAGGCGTGGGGTTGGAGGTAAACTTTGGTAAGGAACTGTGTTGCATCGACGGTGGCTTGACCGAGGACCCTGCACGAGGAGCAGTGGATAGCTGGGATGTGGAGCTCCCAACACTGCGAGATTTCTTGGATGAATGTGTCAGAATCGCTGTTTCAGAAGCAGTCGCACCAAGTTGCGGCCGTAGTGGTGCTGCCGTGCGGGGGTTTCTCTGGCCGTCTCTGAACGAGCTACCTTTCGGGGGATTTTTCCAAATCGCCTTTCTCAGGTCTAAAGTCCTAGGATATAACTGCGTTCCCGTTGTTGTCTTTGACCTTTGTAGCGACATCTGTGAGCCACCGTTGACACTACCATCGTCACTCGATGCATCGAGATCGTATTCGTCGAAGTTGTTGCCGCTAACCGCTGCTTCACTTTCAGAGGCCATGGCTTCGTCATCAGCACCATCATTTGCATTCCCACCATGCTCTCCGATTGAAGAGCTAGTCGTATCGCTATCGCTGTCGGTGAGAAGATCGACAGTCATTCGCTGGCTGGGCACCGCTTTTGTAGAACCAGCATCCTGCAAATCGCCCATAGGTGCTCGCTTCTTCGCTTTTCGAAGCATCTCCTGCAGCGCTGCAAAGCGCCTGGGTTTTGATTCTCGTCTACCGTGTTGAAAAGATGCTATTGGCCAGTTGGTGACGGCTTCAAGGATGTCTACAGTGCGATCAATTTCTTGGCTATCGCTCATATCATTCGGTCTTCGGAGGCGCTTGATGTCTTGCCACCAACGCTCGTCCTCTAACGAACAATCAACGTCCCGGGCAATCTGATCATACTCGTCTTCGTCCCGGCCATTGATGATGACCTCGTACATGCTCAAATCTCCGCTTGCGAGCCAGAAAACAAGGACCTGGTATAGTCAGTGTCAATCCTTACTCAAAGTCTCACTCGTTCGGACCAACGTACTTCGGCTTCAATGCGAAGATTCCGTAACAATGTAGTGACGCGCTCTCGTTCTTCCTCAACATCCGTCTCATACTCCACAAACACGCACACCCTGAGCTTATATGCTCGCTTCCACGATGGCACTGTATGTAGAATACAACCAAGTTGAAGAATGAGTGTATATGTATCGAAATTAGTTGTCAATACGTTCTTTCGGCTAGGCTCGTCACCAGCAGTGGCAACCTCAGCCGACATCTGAATGGGCCAAAGATCAATGTATGTCTTGCTTGGCTCGTCGACCTCAATCTCTGCCAGTCCTACCATTTGGAATGCTCTTTCTCTCACTGTCGGTTTCGCAGGCGGCACTTCAAGGTCCTTAAATCCTCTACCTATAGCCACATTTGCTTGCAGACGCAATACGAGATCTTCGATGATAGTAACGTAACTCCGGATTCCGATTGCATCTTCGGGTCGCATTGCATCCGTAGGCAGCAGTCGATGCGCGTCACTTGTGACTCGTTTTCTCGTGCGTACTTTTGTTGCTTTGTGAGTGGCGGACGAGTCCGTAGCTTTACTGGACTGTCGAGCTGGTTGGGGAGATGGCATGTCATTGGTAGGCCGCGTTTGCCGTAGTTCCGGGAGATTGTACAGTCCCATTACCACAATGTTTGGCCTCATCCCGCCCAGTCCAGCACCAAGAACCAAGTTGCGTGCACCCCACTCCACTGTGGGAGAGATGGCGATATTGACAAATGCTTTGATTTTCGAGAAGTCAATGTATTTGGCCCAGGATTGCTGTTGCCTCCTTGCTTCTGGCACAGCAGATGCAAAGTCCTCAGTGACAATGACATGGCCAAGAACAAAGAGACCTCCTTTCTTCAGAGAATTGCAAAACTGTTGCCAGTTAAAAATCGGCCACCGTTGCATGGAACGAAGATTGGCTTACCTGAATTAGCTTGTATTGTCGTCTTGGATCATTGACGAGAAGCAGTATCTGCGGTCTCCAGAACTTGACATGTTCCTGACGCAAGCGCAAGAGATATTTTCGAGTTTGGTGATAAATGAGCCCTTGACTGACGTCTCCCCATGGCTTCGGCGGAGTCGTGTAATGGATCAGCAGGAAGATCATCAGGAGTAAGGCGATGCAGGCAGATGCATAAAATCCATCGACAAAAAACATCGTAACACCACATGCGACTGTTCCAAGTGCCGCCGTCTGCCAGTTGAACCATTGGAAAGATGGTCGGAAGTTTGGAGCAGACCCAATTTTGAGTAGAAAACACGCTAGATTCGTAACTAAGAAGGTCATGAGATACTGTCGAGGTTAGCAGATCAAGGGTTTGTGGCACACTTTATGAGATGTAGTACGGGGAATGGGGATGGGGCTACCCACTGTCATCGTAATGAAGGATGCAATCTGGTTGATATCGGCAAACATGGTGATTTGAGCGATGATGTACGTGATGAAGATGGCGTAGATGGGCTCATCCGACTTCTCTGTCCCTTGCCCAAACAGCGAGAGTCCAGGGATCAAACAATCTCGAGCCAATGCCTGTAACAGTTTGGCCGAGCCAATAACACCCATGAGGACGGAGAAGAGGGATGTTGCGACTTCACCAGAAAGTATTATCGCCGGCGAAAGATTGGTCAACTGGATGACGTTCGTGTTCCTGTAGAAGGTGTCGCGTGTTATGCTCGCAGCCATGGCAAAAATGACCATAGTGTACAGAACGAAGGTCAAGGCAATACCATATAGAGTTCCCTTTGGAATGGCCTTGCTCGGATGCTTCAAGTCACCCGACATACTGGCGCCTGCGAGAATACCTCCTGTTGCTGGGAACAAGACGCCGAATAGGTGTTGAAAACTTTCTTTGTGCTTCCCTGCACTTCCAGCAGCGCCTCTGGTGAAGTGTGGAAACAAGTTCTGGCGGAAGGTATCCGCATTAAATCCAGTGAAGGCAATTTTCTCCTTGACATTGACAAACGGTTGCTGAACTGCGGCAGAGAGTGGGATGCTCATTATGGCAACCAGCAGGACAATTAGCAGGCCATTACTACAGCGAGCGAATAGTCCACTTCCGGCCAAGCAGATGAAGGTGCACGCGGCCAAGACCAACGTTGCCCACAAGAATTGCCACCAGAAGCTTTGAGGCAACCACTCGGCCATGTCGCCGCCATGGACACCAAAGTTTTCAATCAGGCAATTGACCAGACCGACGGCGTTGAGCGAAGTGCTGAAGACCGATCCAAGGTAGTAGACTATGCCAATCGACCCACCGAATTCCGGGCCCAAACTCCTTGAGATGAGGTAATAGGCACCCCCTCCGCGAACAGTGCCATTGGTGGCAATGGCTGAAATGCTCGAGGTGGTGAGCAGATTGATCATGTAGGCAGCAAGCAGCATGCCTGTGTCGATTAGTATAGGTAGTGTCTTCTGACTGAAGCGCACGGGTACCGCTTACCCATCATTCCGAGCAGGCCTGCTTGACCCAAAAGGAAGCCAAAGCGCAGGAACATTAGAATGCTCAACACATTCAGTGTTACGGGCACAAAGACACCAGCCAGTGTGCCCAGCTTCCGGGTACCTCCCACGGGTCTGGGAACTGCCCCTGGCCTGGGCTTGGACAGGTCACTCGCAGCATTTGGTTTGTCCTTTTGAGCAGCGGATGTATACATGGACTGCCATGGATGCAGCAGTATGGAGAGCCAGCCGGTCAGGGCGCTTCGTCGGTGGTCGAATGTGTGAGCTCCATGGGGGCCAGGAGCAGGCGTACGTCGATGGTGGTCTGGAAGAAGCGGGGTCTCTTCATCCTCTGTGGGTGACTGCCTGGCGAAGGAACGTCGATGTAATCGCTGGGTATCCTCTCTTGGTGTGCGAGTTGGCAAAGTCGGATCGTGTGCTTGAGGGTAGAGGCGTGGTTGGCTGCTGGATCTGGCTGGCATCGGTCATGTTATGGGAGAGGGGATCCTAGTTTACTGGCACGAGGTATGAATTCTGGTCAACGGGTAGGTACGTACCTCCTAACGCGCCTATACTGTGTTTGGCTATTTGCGGCTTTCCGAGAGACGCAGGGCGCCAGATGCGTCAAGCGCGGAAGGAGGCGGACAGTGTTTGGATGTAGTTGACAGTAAAAAAGAGGTGAGGGACGCCGGGGTGACATCAACAGCACATGCATCGTGCATGGGTGCTACTGTACATAGTTACTAGTCCTATGCACCTTGAAGCCTATGTACCTACCTAGTAGTACCGTACCTAACAGACCAACCGGCACCGATGGTAGCAGCAGTAAGTAGGGGTATAGGTGGTGGTGTGTGTGGTCTGTTACGGTGCTCTACCTACCTACTACCAGTATACGTGTTTCAGGCATGTATGCTTGCTTCCCTTTTGAATGTGGCGTTGGGTGGATTATGTTATGATGCATCCATAGAGTACTTGTCCATGCCTTGGCGGCACCCACAGTCCCTACTGTACCGGTAGGTAGTAACAGTAAGAACATATGGTAGTATTTTCGCGGCAGGGGTCCCAGCTTGCAGGTGACAAGACACAGACAATTCTCAACCCCCCACGGGACCCCCCACGCGGCAGCAAATGCAGGTGACCTCAGTGGCTGCTCTTTCCTGCTGCCGCCCAAATGGGCACAGTCCCCCCCCCGAAACGGCGCCTTCCTGTGGACCTGCGCTCGCTGTCAACGTTCGTGTTCTAGAGTTAGTACTAGGTATGGGGACAATGCTAGGTAGGGTAACCCAGCTGTACTCTACATACATACATACATCAAACTACCTACCTGCCTACCTGCCTACCTGCCTACCTACCCACCTACTAGAGAGCACTTACCGCTACCTACCTAGCCTACTCCTGTGCCAACTGCCCTCCCGACTCTCCCTTCTGCACACTACCGGTACCCTACCACACTTCCTCCAAGCTGCTGTCTCGTCGGGAAGCACCTCGGCATGCACACCGAAAAGTCGACCTGATTTTGCATCCTTCATTCATAGTGCTTTCTCTATTCGTAGTGTTTTCTCTATTCATATTACTCCTTCCCTCCATCCCTCCAGCCAGCCAGCCAGCCAGCCAGCCAGCCAGCCTCCGTTTTTATCGTAGCTGCTCAGGAAGCCGCCCCAAAAAACAGAGTCGCTTTGCCGACATTACACGCCTATAGCCGGACCAGTTCTGTCCAGGGCCTTTCTTGCCTTGCAAGCTGGTTAGCGTGGCTTACGGATCAACCAGCCAGGAAGCTTCACACCAGCTGTAACGAGACATGGGAAAACAGACAGACATGTCCAACTCCAAGGCCGTCTCCTCATCGTCGCGCGATTCCGGCCGCACCTCGCCAGCAGAAGCTCAGCCAGTGCCTCGCGCAAACTCCATTGCCCGCCTGGGCTCGCCCGTACCCTCGTTCCCAACGGGCTCTGTCCCCGTGCGACAAATACCCACGCCAGCCCAGCTCGAAGACTCGCCCGCAGCCCAGACACCGCTCCCCGGCCGTCCCGACCAGCAGTCGTCTCTTCCTGGACCCTCCGAGTCTGCTCTCTCCTCTGCCCTCAAAGAGTCCTTCGGCAACAGCCCACCGCGTTTTGGCACTCCGCCCCTACAACCGCTCTCCCCAGCCCAGCAAGCCCCTTCGGCTCGTGGGCCGCCGAGCAATTACGGATCTTTCGATGGCCGAGGCCGTTCGCCTGTGCCGTACGAGGACCCTGAGATTGTCCGCCGTCACCTCGTCGGCCAGTATGCATCGCCCAGCCGATCGAACCGCGGCCGTATCGGCGACGAGGATGCACAGTCTCAGAGCGCAAAGGGCGCAGAAGAGGACGAGGAAGAGTTCTCGAGCCTGCAGCTCCAAGGCGGTGACATTACGAGACAGATATACCGATGGAGTGAGCAGCAGCAGGCTGAGGAGCAGGGCCGCATGCAGCGCAGCAAGAGTTTTCACGGTCCACGGAAACGTCCCGAGGACGAAGTGCTGGACATCGACTCCATCAGGCAGCCGGGAGGCTTCAGGCGGAATTACCTACGCAGAGCGGCTGGTAGTCCCTCGCCTGCACCTGGGCCGTCCGGCTATGGCACCGTTGGCCAGCCTCGTCCTCCGCCCCAGGTCTTCACAAGCAACTTTCTCGAGTTCCTGACCCTGTACGGTCACTTTGCTGGTGAATCACTGGAGGAGGATGACGAAGTCCTGGGACCCGATGAGTACTTTTCCTCGGATGCCCTAGACTCCGGAGTTCACTCGGAAGACGAGGATCGCGAGTATGGCGAGTCGAGTGCTTTGCTCACGCCAGGCAAGCGTAGGAAGCGCAAGCCAAAGAAGACTGGTACGGGTAGCCCCACGGGCGCTGCCATGTTGCTTCTCAAGTCCTTTGTTGGCACTGGCGTCCTCTTTCTCCCTCGCGCCTTTCTTAACGGCGGTATGCTCTTCTCGAACCTTGTCCTCCTGGGCGTCGCGGGCCTATCCTACACTTGCTTCGTCTTGCTGGTCTCCACTCGACTCGTCGTTGAGCATTCGTTTGGCGACATGGGTTTCCATCTCTATGGAGACTGGATGCGCAACCTCATCAATTTCTCACTCGTCATCTCCCAGATTGGTTTTTCGTCGGCCTATATCGTCTTCGTTTCGGAGAATTTGCAGGCCTTTGTGCTGGCAGTGTCCAACTGCAGAACCTTCATTGACATCAAGTATCTGATCATGATGCAGATGGTCATCTTCTTGCCTCTCTCGCTCTATCGCAACATCAACAACATCCAGAAACTCGCACTAGTGGCAGATCTCTTCATCCTGATGGGACTAGTCTATCTGTACTATTATGATTTGTTCACCATTGTCAACCAAGGCGGTGTTTCCGACATTGTCAACTTCAATGCCAAGGACTGGACCCTGTTCATTGGTACCGCAATCTTCACCTTTGAGGGCATTGGTCTCGTCATCCCGATCCAAACGGGCATGAAGGACCCGAAGAAGTTTCCCAAGGTTCTTGGAGGGGTCATGATCATCATCACCGTCATCTTCCTGAGCGCTGGAGCGTTGTCGTACGCAGCATTCGGTTCCAAGACCAAGACCGTCGTGCTCCTCAACATGCCGCAGGACAACAAGTTTGTGAATGGTGTTCAGTTCATCTACTCGCTTGCCATTTTACTCTCAACACCGTTGCAAATCTATCCTGCCATTGAGATTACAAGCCAGCAACTCTTCAGTCGCACAGGCAAGTACAACCCGTACGTCAAATGGAAGAAGAACTTTTTCCGCTTCTTCATGGTCTTGGTGTGTGCATGTCTTGCTTGGGCGGGCGCGGGCGACCTGGACAAGTTTGTGAGTCTTGTTGGCAGTTTTGCGTGTATCCCGCTGGTCTTTATTTATCCCGTAAGTACACCCACCCTTCTTCTCTACATGGCTACAGGAACTGACCGTGCCCTAGCCTTTACTGCACTACCGAGCTTGCGCGCGGACAACGTATGCGCGCGCACTAGATGTTGCTTTATGCATTGTTGGCGCAGTGGGCATGATTTACACCACATCTCTCACTATTCAGAGTTGGGTTCACGGTGGTGCCCCCAAGGCTCCCGGCTATTGCGATGGTAGATAGACGCCCGAACCTACCTATCCATATTGATTTGCTCATATCTTCATCGCTAAGAATAGTATCGCAAAGGGCAGCAGACAGCGTGGAGTTGGAGAGACATAAAAATAGTTGGGCAATGGTTTAGAATTACATGATCTGTACATACGGCTTCTCGGATCGCCAATCCTGACTTTTGCGGGTCCGTAAATAATCAATGTACTTATGATATTGCTGTCATGGGCAGGTGAAGATGGGAGAGCCGCGGATACTTTTACGCGCTTACTGGATGGCAAATGATATCATTCATCTCGTATATATACATATATATATATGTGTGTGTGTGCAGACGATGACAGATTCAGGACGGGTAGCCAGACAGCATCATTCTACCACCCACGACATGCACATAGATAGCCTTGAGCTATGTACATGCAGGGCGCGAAGAGGCCGCATTGGTACTGGTGACAAGTCTGATGGCGAGGCTGAAGCTGCGGCTGATGAGAATGGCGCTGCATTAGCGGCATGTCTCGTATTCACAACCAGCTTCAAAGTTCAGGCGGTCAAGATAGTGTAGCTAGGTATGCAAGTAAAACGATGGACTAGGTAGCCGTCATACGATATGATGAATGCAGATTCGCCTCCCGTCGTGGTGCAGGATCAACAGAGGAGAGCGGTAGAGGACCAAGATGTCTTGGTACCCTCCTACCTAGGTGCCCATGTTGTCTTGTCATCTTGTATCGGCCGCCAGAAAGGTCTTAGATGGCATGGTTGAGCTTGTGTTCAAGTGTCCAATGCGAAGCTATACCTAAAAGAGCATGTCGTTACTGACGCAACGTGTCGAGCATTTGCTTGTACAGTACATACACAGTAGTCCCACCTAGCAGAATGGCAAAGTCTTGTGGGCAAGCAATCCATGCCCTCAACTTTTTCCTAGTATCGACTTTCTAGATCCTAGACAAAAGCCTGTTACCGGCACTCGAAGACTCTTTCACCACACCATGGAAGGTGGCAACGGGTTGCCAACTACCTCTGTACCTACCTACCTAGGTACACGAATCGCTAGCTGCCGAGGAGTACATAGATACCTTGGCAGCATCCATGGTCAAGACTCAACAGAGACTTCACGGCTGGGATTTATGGTTATAGATAGGAAGACGGTCGAGAAAATAGCCCTAATGCTGCTATTTTCAGCTGCTGCGCCTTCTGGTCCCTGAAACGAGAGTATAGCGGGCGATCAGAGCAGGTGCAACGGGCGCCCGCCATTGGTGGACGACGGAGGCGGGGAATCCACATGTCCGATCGTAGCCCTGTCGGCAGGAAAAAAGAAATGACGAAATAGGGGAACGAGAGAGCGAGGTTGCAGAGAGTCAGAGACTGGGAGTGAGCCTGTTACCCGACAATGCAACTGTATCTACATAGTACATACTCTAGGTAGAGTGGTAGTGGTACTCTAGTGGTAGTGGTAGGGTAGGGTAGGGTAGGTACGGCCACTGTGGTGCGTGCGAATCTTTTGTTGGCGGGGGGGTGGAGACGGAAAGTAGAGATTCAAGGACGGTTGAGGCGAACGCCACAGGCCGCTGCGTATGGCTGCTTTGGCGAGCGACTGCAGCTAACAGAGGGGGAAGAGTGGAGAGGGCAACACTGGGGTGCTTGGCCTGAAAGATATAAAGTCAAACAACCAACACCGCCTTTTGCTCTTCTCACACCATCTATCCTTCACAGCGACCCATACCCTTGACTTGATTGCCAATTTCCTCTCCCACCCCACAAATACCACCCCACCTGACAATCGTTTCTCTGCACGCCTACTATAGTCCATTCGTTACTTCGCCATGTGGTGAGTTTGCCTTCCCCTCCCCGTCCCCCCCCCACCCCGCCCTCGAGGGGTACGCATGGTGTTGCACAAAGAAAGCAAGAACTGACAAACAATGCGTGCAGCGGTATCTTCGGTTACATCAACTACCTGGTGGAGAAGGACAGGAAGTACATTCTCGACACATTGATCAATGGTAGGCTTTCCTGACCCCCTCCGTCTTTCCTTCCGAGCTGTCGGCAATGCTCTGGTGGGGCCCTGGCAGCTAGTAGTAGTAATAGTGGCTAACAGCTGGCTCCCACAGGTCTGCAACGCCTAGAGTACCGTGGTTACGACTCGGCCGGTCTCGCCATCGACGGAGACAAGAAGAACGAGGTCTTTGCCGTCAAGGAGGTCGGCAAGGTCGCTTCGCTCAAGAAGCTGGTCGAGGAGCAGAACTTTGACCTGACCAAGGTCTTCGACTCACACGCCGGTATTGCACACACTCGGTGGGCCACTCACGGCCCACCATCGCGTGTCAACTGCCATCCCCACAGGTACGTCATTAGCATACCCGTGCCAGCTGCCATCATGAGCATTTGCTGACTCGGTACCGCCAGGTCTGACCCCAACTGGGAGTTCTCAGTGGTCCACAATGGAATCATCACAAACTACAAGGAGCTCAAGGTCCTCCTTGAGGGCAAGGGCTTCAAGTTCGAGACCGAGACTGACACAGAGGCTATCGCCAAGCTCACAAAATACATCTACAACGAGCACCCCGACCTCAGCTTCCCGAGCCTGGTCAAGGCTGTGATCAAGGAGCTCCAGGGCGCCTTTGGTCTTCTCCTCAAGTCGGTCCACTTCCCCCACGAAGTGGTGGCTGCCCGTAAGGGTTCTCCGCTCGTCATTGGTGTGCGAACACAGAAGAAGATGAAAGTCGACTTTGTCGACGTCGAGTACAACGATGAGGGTGGTGCGCTTCCCGCCGAGAGCGCTTCTCACAACGTCGCCCTGAAGAAGGGCAACACCCTTCTCGCTCCTCCAGACAAATCGCTCCTCCACCGCTCGCAATCACGAGCCTTCCTTTCCGACGACGGTGTCCCGATGCCCACCGAGTTCTTCCTGTCTTCGGACCCCTCCTCTATCGTCGAGCACACCAAGAAGGTTCTGTACCTTGAGGACGACGATATTGCACACATCCATGAGGGTTCATTGAACATCCATCGCCTACACAAGGATGACGGATCGTCCAACGTGCGTACGATCCAGACCTTGGAGATCCAGCTCCAGGAAATCATGAAGGGCCGCTTCGACCACTTCATGCAGAAGGAGATTTTTGAGCAGCCCGAGTCCGTCGTTAACGCTATGCGTGGACGTCTCGACGCCGTGAACAAGACCGTCACCCTTGGTGGCCTACGCCAATACCTCTCCACCATTAGGCGATGCCGAAGAATCATCTTCATTGCCTGTGGTACTTCTTACCACTCTTGCATGGCCGTTCGTGGTATCTTTGAAGAGCTCACGGAGATCCCAATTGCGGTTGAGTTGGCCTCTGACTTCTTGGATCGCCAAGCCCCTGTCTTCCGTGATGACACTTGCGTCTTCGTTTCGCAATCTGGTGAGACTGCCGACTCGCTCATGGCTCTCCGCTACTGCTTGGAGCGTGGTGCCTTGACTGTTGGTATCGTCAACAATGTCGGTTCCTCCATTTCTCTTCTCACCCACTGCGGTGTTCACATCAATGCTGGCCCCGAGATCGGTGTTGCCTCCACCAAGGCGTACACTTCCCAGTTCGTATGCATGGTCATGTTCGCACTCTCTCTTAGTGAGGACCGTGCATCCAAGCAGCAGAGGCGCGCCGAGATCATGGACGGTCTCACGAAGATCTCCGACCAGTTCAAGGAGGTGCTCAAGCTCGACCAGCCCATCAAGAAGCTCTGCGAGCGCTTCAAGAACCAGAAGAGCTTGCTACTACTCGGTCGCGGCTCCCAGCACGCCACCGCCCTCGAGGGTGCTCTCAAGATCAAGGAAATCTCCTACCTCCACTGCGAAGCGGTCATGTCTGGTGAGCTCAAGCACGGTGTCTTGGCTCTTGTTGATGAGAACCTTCCCATCGTCATGATCCTCACCCGTGATGAGATTTTTGCCAAGTCGCTCAACGCCTACCAGCAAGTCATTGCCCGTAGTGGACGACCAATTATCATCTGCAATGAGAACGACCCTGAGTTTCCTAACGACAAGACCGACAAGATTGAGGTGCCCAGGAACGTGGACTGCTTGCAGGGCTTGATTAACGTCATCCCTCTCCAGCTTATGGCATACTGGATGGCTGTTGCTGAGGGCCTGAACGTGGACATGCCCCGTAACCTTGCCAAATCGGTTACTGTCGAGTAGACGATGTGTGTACGATTGAGAATATACCTCTGCGAAAGAGTTTTTGGACATTGCTTGGTGTTATTGATGATTATAAAGCAAAGCTTTGGAATGTAGCTCGTGAACGGACATGTATGGATTTACGGCAATGTAGGAACGGGCAGATGTTAGCACCTTTTGTATGCAGGCCTGCCATGGCGAGGTCTGGAATGAAAAAAAAAAACAATTACTTCCAACAAATTTTACTGTCAACCCGATTGCACAATTCATTGATATGGCGATCAACGGGCTGTTTCACGAAGCTGGGGCGATGGCACTATTCGACGGGAGGGAGGACCCCTGTCCGCCGCTTGCGGGGCAGCTTACATAGAGGAGCAAGGCGCTGTTCCTGCATTCTTCGGCTGCCCAAGCCATGATAGGTACCCCCACCGCCCACTGGACCATTAAACCACCGAGATAATAGGCAATCACAACGACAGTGCCCACAAAGAGCCTCGATATGACTACTCTCAAAGGCCCCGGCGCAGCCAAGACGTACGATGGTGAGATTCAACCCCACCATGCACTCCCCACCCCGCTTGAAGGCCAAGGCACAGGCTCATGATTCGCAGGCTCTGGACTGCGAATTGGTATCATCCACGCGCGGTGGAATACCAAAATCATTGATGCGCTCCTCGACGGCACGAAGAAGGCGCTCGCACAAGCGGGAGTGAAGGAGGAAAATATTGTCATACAGACCGTACCAGGAAGCTATGAACTGCCGTACGCAGTGAAGCAGTACGTGTCTCCGCCCACACACCCGCCTTTCTAGCAGGAAAACGTGGGGAGAGAGACATACTAACGAGGCAACTCTCAGACTCTACTCTGCCTCCCAGGTGCAATCCTCGTCCACTGGCATCGTCGGTGCAGCCGCCGACCTCCTAGGTTCCACGTCGGACCTCACCTCGCTCTCGGCATCGATGCCGTCCACGGCGTCCAAAACCTCGACATCCCCCTTTGATGCCATAATCGCAATCGGCGTGCTCATCAAGGGAGAGACGATGCATTTTGAATACATCTCCGACGCTGTCAGCCATGGGCTCATGCGGTTGCAGTTGGATAACAACGTGCCTGTCATCTTTGGGTTGTTGACGCTGTTGAGTGACGAGCAGGGGTTGATGAGGGCGGGGATTGGAGGAAAGGGAGGCAATGAGGGGCATAACCATGGGACAGACTGGGGCAATGCGGCGGTCGAATTGGGGGTTAAGCGGCGGGGATGGGTCGAGGGAAAGTTTGTTGACTAGATGGGATGCCAGGAGGAAGGATGCAGTGAACAAGGCATGAGATTCGGCATGGTTGGTTACAAGCAAGATTCTCCGAGGTTTCTCAAACAAAGACCAGTGACGAGTGCTGCAGTTTGCCTACTCTAGACAATGATAAAGGCGGAACCGTCTTTCCCCTCGAGGCATTGAGTCATACAAGTGATCCGTTCTGGCACGGTGATGTCGTCCAACAAGCACGTGCTTGTGTGAGGCGCAATGACATAATTACTACATACCCTATGCAGCGTTGAGAAGAAGAGGACATGTACTCTAGACAGCCATGCGTTTGCTGCAGTATGATTTCTGGCCCATGTGTCAATGTGAACGATAGTGCTGGTCTGGACCATAACAGTAGAGATGCGAAGTCGACGGCGATGGCGACGACGCTTGCTGTACTATAGAGGGCGTAGGTTCCAAGTGCAAGGTTCCGACTGGCTTGCGCATGAGCGATTGCCTTGCTCGAACACGCCAGAACAAAACATCACTGTGGGCAAGTGAGGCAGCAGATTGCGCGATACATGGGCATATATCAGAGGCGTTATAGTTAGGCTGGTGGCAGTTTTTTTTCTTTTTTTTTCTTCTTTCCTTTCGGGAGGGGGCCTGTGAGAGAGGGCTGAAGTGCAAGTGCTGGCGTCTCCTATTTCTTTTCCTTTGAGCCAAAGCTAGCAGCCGTCCGAGCGCAACCATCCCGACCTCATCTGCGAACCTCACATTCCTCGACGGCGGCCGTCTTCCCCCTCTCCCCCTCCCCTTCCCCCATACAAGCCCTGACTGCGCGTGCAGACCGCCGCCAGCTCCTCGCCCATCTCAACCCGATCTTCTTCCCCTAGCCCGCACGCTCTCTGGCCGCCGCTGCTGGGCCTGACACGTCTTCACCGCGTCTGCGCGCGTTGGCTGCATCCTGGTGTGCATCCTGCATCTGTCTGCAGCAACCATAGCAGTCTGCGACGCGCTGCCCCCCTCGCCTCCTCCCCTTCCTTCTTGTTGCTTTCGCTCCCTCATCTACCGTTCTGCACAGCAATGGCGCAGTCAAAGGTCCGCTAAGGCAACGCATCCATTTGCGGTGTGCGGAAGCGCCTCTACGGTGGGAGCCATCAGACGGCCGCTCTGGCATCGAGTCCATGTCCAAGAACAGACGCGGCGAAAGAAACGCCCGGACACTTCGACGGGCAGCTTCGCAGCGCGCGACTTTGCCCTTTCCTTCATATACTGCCACCGCCACCACCACCACCACCACTACTACTACTAATACTACTACTACCACCCCGTCAACTGCTATAGCGCCGTTCGCGGGCCGGGACGCGCGCAGGCCGAGGGCGAGAATTAACGTACCGTCACCCACACACACCAACGATGCGCAGCAGCCACGCGAGCTGCTAAGCGACGTTGACTCGGCCTGCTCGACTCCAACACACGCCTCGTCGACTTTCTCAGCGCCCTCTGCCATGTCGCGTGCTGGCCACCCCACTGCCCTCAGCGCCCTCACCCCATTGACCAGCTCAGACTCATCTCCTCCCGGCAAGCTGCCTAGCCCGCGGTCTGCCAAACCCTCGTATGAGACGATGTACGCAGCCTCTGCTTCTGCTCGCCCGCCACCAGCGAGTGCGTCGACCGTCGGCCCGAGCACCATCACGCCCGTACACACACCGCCTGAGACACGCATATCCGTCTTCCCTGCAGACGGTGTTTTGGGTCAGCGACTGACCTACGATCCCCTCCTCGACCCGAAGCTCGATAAGAAGGCAAAGCAGAGCAGGACAGCCAAATACAATCTCATACTGGATAAGGTACGTGAAGGTTGTACATGAAACTACAGATGTGGTCGTCCTGTGACGCTAAGGCTAACTTGACTTGTGTTGCAGGGCGACCCATCTCCACCTCCAGACCCTCGGCTGGCTATTGCTGGCTACACCACCGGCAATCACGTTGTGAAGACGGTGGGCCCGGCGGCTCCCAAGTCGAAACTCCGCATAGCACCTTATGTCGCAAAGCCCTACTCGTTTGATCCCCGCATCTCATGTGGACCGGGCCCGGCGACACAAGTCGTGGCAACCGGGTTCGACCCATTGACGCCAGATGCGCAATTGCGTGGCTTCTTCTCCACGTACGGCGAGGTGGAATCCCTCCGCAATCAAGTTCATCCCGACAACGGTAGTCCCCTTGGAATCTGTCTTGTGAAGTACCGCGACACTGCGCCTGCGAGGGGTGTGACAGGGATCAAAGCATCCACCTCCGCGAAGCGCGCTGAGCGAGAAGGGACGAATCAGCGCATTGGCCAACACGTAATCAAGGTTCATTCGGATCGCGAGGGACGAAGATGCGCTAAATTACTGCAATTGGCAGTGCAACAGACACGCAAAGAGGAGGAGAAGCTACGAGCCAAGCTTGCTGCAAAAACGGCACACTCAACAGCCCCAACAAACCCTGGAAACTTCGATCTACCAGCAAATGTACCCAAAGGCCCATCTGGCAGAGGTGCGCGACCGCCGATACCGATAGCCCGAGAACCACTTACTCGCAAGGCGGCACTGTCGTACCTCATCGAGAAAGAGCCAATCAAGCCCACACTCAAGCGGAAGCCATATCTCTTCATTGCGCATGCCTATGTGCCCGTGCTTAGCACGACTATCGACCATCTCAAGAAGCGGCTGAGAGCTTTTCGCTGGTCAGCCGTACGATGTGACCCAACCGGATACTATGTGTTGTTCGAGGAGTCTAAACGAGGTGAAGATGAGACGGTGCGGTGCTATCGCGAGTGTCACATGCAGGCTCTGTTTACCTATGTCATGAACATGGAGTGCAACCAATACGGCGATCCAGACTACGAACGAAGCCCCAGTCCGGAGCGCGTGGTAGCGGATAACAAGCGAAAAGCCATAGAAGATCGGATAGCTCGAGAAGAGGCGGAAGATCTAGAATTGGAGAAGAAGCAGCGGGCAGATTCGCTGGATCCTGTAATGGCAGCTTTGGAAACAATGAGGCAGGAGCTCCAGGAGAAGCTCCTCAGCGACATCAAAACTCGTCTGGCTGCGCCCACAATCTTAGAGTTGTTGGATCCTGACTTACACAAGGAAAAGCGCCAAAGACTCAACATCCCGGGCCCACCAAGGAAGGAAGACGATGTACGACCACCAGCGCTCTTGGCACCTGGTTTGGAGGCATTCAGTGCCTCGACACCTAGGTCCCGCAATGCTGGCTTTACTGGTCGAGGCCGAAGGGCACTCGGCGCATTTGACGGAAACCGACAACGCGGCAAGAAGGCTCCTCGGATTGTCAATGCTTTCGCAGACGAAAGAAGAAAGGCGTCTGCTCCTAAACCCAAGATTGCGCGCGGTCTGCATCGCCAAATGATCGAAATGTTCGAGCCGGACGAGTCGGACGATGAGAGACGCAGCGAGTTGACACGCGCAACGGAGGAACAGGAAAGCCGTCCAATCAGCCGCGCTCCCTCAACAGACGTCGAGGACGAGGAGGAACAATCGTCCAGGGCTCACCGTGCAAAGAGGCGGCGTATTGAAACCGGTTGGGGCGAAGACAGCGATGATGAGATGGATGACTCGCATGCGAGAAGCCTGCTTGCTCATTGCATCCACAAGGATCCTGAGAACATGGCTGAGAAAGAGCTGGAACAGGTGCTTGCTATCCTGCCACGTTCATCCCCAATCTGGAAGAAGGCCGACAAAGCATTGAAGGGCTTCAGGAGACTTAGAAAGATTGAACAAGAAGCGGACGCAATCTTTGGCGTGGAAGCAAGCGCGGGTGACAAACTTGAACCCGCAGTAGTCATCACACAGGATGACGAAGCGCTCAGATCGATTGAGACAACCGAGATCCCTGAGACATTCAAGTCCCTCAAGAAGAAACAGGCCGCTGCGAAACCGAAGAAGAAGACGAAGAAGCAGCTTGAAGAGGAGGCAAAGGCCGCAAAAGCCGAGATCACAGAGCCTGCGAGACCAACAGACGACGATCCTACTGAGACCAAGGAAGAAGAGCCAATCATCGAAGAAGTAGTAAGTGAGGAGACGCCAGAAGAGGACGACCGGACTTCTGTCAACTGGGGAGTATCTTCCGACATTCCTCGCAAGACGGTTGAGGACGATCTAAGCGTGGTGATGGACATCGACGGATGGCAGCATATGATCAAAGACGAAGAGGACCTCAAATACCTCAAGTCAGCGTTGGCATCCACACCGGCAGCGAAGATTGGAGATGCTCAGATCTGGGCATGGAAGCAGAAGTCAATCAAGCATCTCAACCGCCCCAGCGGCGAGGAAGGCGTTTCGCGCTCAGAGACCAAAATCAAGGGATACTATGTTCCCAACTCGACAGGTTGTGCCAGAACCGAAGGTGTCAAAAAGATTCGCGAATCAGAGAAGTCGAAATACTTGCCGCATCGTATTCGCGTCCAAGAGGAGCGAGAGGAGCGCCAACGCCGAGCGAAACAAGAAGAGCGAAGTGTCATCTCGGTCGAGGGCTTCAAGTTTTCCACGGGTTCCAACAAGGCCTCTACCGCCAATTCGCGCGCTAATCGCGCCAACAACCGTCGCATGGTCAACGACATCAACATCTCGAAGAACATGTCTGGTGCCGATGGTGATGCTCTACGCTTCAATCAACTTAAGAAGCGAAAGAAGCTCGTCAAGTTTGACCGATCTGCCATTCACAACTGGGGCCTCTACGCAGAGGAGAATATTGCAGCCAACGACATGATCATCGAATATGTGGGTGAAAAGGTCCGGCAGCGAGTCGCCGATCTACGGGAAGCCAAGTATGACCAGCAAGGCGTTGGATCGAGTTACCTCTTTCGTATTGATGAAGATACTGTCATTGATGCAACGAAAATGGGTGGCATCGCTCGGTTCATCAACCACAGCTGCACGCCCAACTGCACGGCTAAGATCATTCGCGTGGACACGTCGAAGCGTATCGTCATTTATGCTCTTCGGGACATCAGTCAAGGTATGACGCACTTTTCTCTTCCGGGTGACTCGAGTGAAGTTTTGCTAACGGTAACGCAGATGAGGAGCTTACGTACGACTACAAATTCGAGCGCGAGATGGACGCCACAGATCGTATTCCTTGTCTCTGCGGATCCATTGGCTGCAAAGGCTTCCTCAACTAAGCCTTTCTTTTCATCTTCCTTACCCTTCACCCTCTATTCGTCTCTCTTAACATTATTTTACATCGTTCTGCCGCCCTGCTTTTTCCTCTCATCCCCACAATCTCCTAGCTTGGGGGCCCTTTCTTCGTGTTGGGTGGCTTGCATGAGGATTTGGCGTTTTGAGCAGTTGATTGCTTCATGCTTGAAGACCCGGTCTCACAACAACAACAACAATGATCACGTTGAGATGGATTTCGCTGGAACAAAGACGCGGAGGGCAAAGAAGAGCACGGCGGCTGTCTTATTATTTGTGCTTGTTTGCTTTGTTAGCCTCTGGTATGGGAATGAGCGACCATGCGGAAGAGGCGCATCTTTTTGGCAGCCCTCCATCATCTGTACTATTTTATCGGTCGGTCTAGAAAAGAGTGAGGGACATGAGCGGTGGGCTAAGGTCAAGCTTTACCCATGCTCAGCTGGCTGGAGGACACGACATGTGTGGGCATCAAAAAGTCCTTGCTTTGGGATAGCAGGGTCAACTAGGGCACGCTTGCTTCGTGTACCTACCATAGGAATATGTAGAACAAGAGTGGTGGGAAAGAGCGCATGATGAGCCGGGCTCCTTTGTTACTTTGCAGTGAGGTGTGATGATGAATTGTAGCTGCTTGCCGTGTAAATCCAAGAAAAATCGTCCGTCACAAAGGGATGCAGGCGACAGCCGCAAGTAGGCAGTGCAATGCTTGCTATTGTTCGGTCGCGAGGATTCAAAAGGCACGGTGTTCGCCAAGCAGCAAGGCGCGCCCCCCCCGTCATAGGTACTTTAGCTACTTCCCCCGGGCCCCCACCATGAACTTGATTGACTTCATTGGCAACTGGCTCGCGGCGCTGTTTCGCTCACCATTGCTCCTGCTACGCGTACTACTCCCACATCCTTTTGCACGTGCTCGGCCAAGTAGAGCTCGAGAGGCTGACAATATGCCCATCTCGTACCATGACGATGAGACTTGGGCGGACATTGAGCCGCTGCCCCAGGATGATGGTGGCCTTCACCCGCTGGCTGCCATTGCATATACGGATGAGTACAGCGAGGCCATGGGCTACTTGCGCGCCGTCATGGCGAGGAATGAGTTTAGCGAGCGGGTGCTTGGGCTTACGGAGCACATCATCAGCATGAACCCCGCCCATTACACTGTCTGGTACGTCGTCTTTGTGTTCCTGTTCGTGTGTCTGTGGAAGGTGCCTCGGGAAAGAGAAAGAGGGCGTGCCCACGGTGACACATGGAAAACCAACACCAACACCAACACCAACACCATGGCTTACCTTCTGCAGGCTGTATCGCGCCAAGACTGTTTCTGCAATTGGTAGATCGCTGCAGGATGAGATTGCGTGGCTCAATCCGACTGCGCTGAAGCACCTCAAAAACTACCAGATATGGCATCATAGACACACCATCATCGATGCCCTTGGCTCGCCAGAAGGCGAAGCCGAATTCATCGACAAAATGCTGGAGCAGGACTCAAAGAACTATCACGTGTGGAGCTACAGGCAATGGCTAGTCAAGCGCTTCGATTTGTTCGATAAGCCAGAGGAACTCGAGTGGACGCACGGCATGATCGAAGATGATGTGCGCAACAACTCGGCTTGGAACCACCGCTACTACCTGGTAGTCGAAGGCCGCAAGGGGAAACCAAGCGAGGACATTGTCCAGCGGGAGATTGAGTATGTCACTCATCATTGGCCATCATGCCTATGCAAGACGCTGACCATTGTACGACAGATACACCAAATCAGCTATTCGCAAGGCTCCGCAGAACCAGAGCCCATGGAACTACGTCTTGGGCATCGTTCGCGCAGCTGGAATGCCCAAGTCGACCCTCAAAGACTTTGCCTTGGAATTCGCTGATGTGCAGAGGCCCGAAGAGGTGTACTCAAGTCACGCCCTGGATCTCCTGGCCGATATCTATGCGGAGGAGGAAAACAGCAAGGAAGAGGCCAGAAAGGCGCTGGATCTTTTGGCGACAAAGTATGATCCCATCCGCGCCAGTTACTGGAATTTCAGAAAAGGCTTGCTAGACCATCCAAAGGTTGCTGCAGATGTCATTGCCTAAGAAGATGGCTCGAGTTTCTGTGGGGGGATCATTGGTTGGTGTCTGTACCAAGGCGTTTTGATGACACCTACGGATCGGATCCGCATGTGCTCTGCTGCGAACATCTTTGCGCGGAGCCGCGAGATGAGGGAATGATATGGAAACGAAGCCAAATTTGCGGAATACATGTTTGACCTGGGGAGTCCAGAGAAGCTGGAACATTTGCTCCACCTGATGCGAGTTTCCCGCCCCGACGGGGATCGTTCACCGCCGTCCCCGCATTCCGAAGTTTTCTTCCCTGGACCTGACCCCCAAGTCTGACGCGTCCACGCCGTTGTTCCAAACTATCCTCGAAAGCGACTGAGTCAATCAAGGACCTGCATCCCAACCAGCGCTTGCAACCGATTCATCTTCTTTTCGATAGGCGTGGTTGTGCCCAGAAGGTGCTCAAAAAGGCGGTAGAACATGGCAAAATGCGAGCTAAGCTGTCGCCGCCCAGAATTTCCACTTTGGGCAATGTCAACCCTGGGGACACGGTCCCTTGGTGTGCCCTCATGCTTGTGTCATCTTGCCGTTGTAGCACATTCGCCCAGCTCTTATCGAGAAGTTATAGGGTAATTCGTTCTGTTTATAGGGTAATCCGTCCAGTCCATAGGGTAATTGGCGCAGACTATGGGGTAATCGATACTAGGTTACTGGTAGTCGGTACGACTGGATTGTTATCGCTACCCCACCGACTCCCCCAGGTGAAATCTCGATTAACAGGTGCATGCCCAGCGATAAGACTCTTGTATATAGGATAAAAGCCTGTGTTCTCCTGGCCTTCTAGAGTCTGGCACCAGACAGGTTGACGATCAATATCAATCATTTCTCGAAACCACTCTCGACTCGAGAATCAAGCCATTCCCAACCGCCTGAGATAGCAACATATCTCTTTCTCTCTCTTCCTCTTATCATTGTTCTCTCAAATTTCCTTCGTGAAAGTTCAATCCTCCACTACATCAGCCATGGCTATCACATACGAGACTGAGGCGCCTCAGCAAACCCCATGGGTGCAGACTCCGTTGCGGGAGTCGTACGCGCTCTCTGAAGCTGCGGGATGGTACGGTCACACTTCCCAAATACCCTTATCTATCCTTTTCTCCCCTCCCCTCTCTGTACGATCCACATGAAGATGAGGGAGTTCTAAATCGTAGAAGCAGAGTCTTTCTCAAGCTGGAGAACCTCCAGCCTTCTGGATCATTCAAGTCAAGGTATGTTCTGGAGAACTTCCGTCTACAGTGCACCGAGATCTGACCCTATGATAATAGAGGCATCGGCAACTATATCCTCCGTCGCCTTGAAGAACTACCCCAAGGCTCTCGCCCTCACATCTTTGCTTCCAGTGGAGGCAATGCCGGACTCGCAGCCGTCTACTCTGCCCGTACTCTTGGCCTAGACTGCACTGTCGTGGTCCCGACCGCAACAGCGCCACTGATGGTGTCCAAACTCCGAGCCGCAGGAGCATACGAAGTGATCCAGCATGGCGCAGCATGGAAGGACGCAGACACCTATCTCCGAGAGCACGTTATGCCCTGCGTAAGTTTTCCCCCCTGCAACACCATGAAACTTCTTAACGTCTTCGACAATCGATACAAATACTATCTTACTAACGCATACCCCAGGCCCAAACAGAAACTATCTATTGTCCACCCTTTGACCATCCGGACATCTGGCAAGGCAACTCGACCGTCATGCACGAAATCGCCGCTCAACTCCCGGGCTCCGTCCCAGACGTGCTCATCTGCTCCGTTGGTGGCGGCGGCCTCATGAACGGCATCTGCCAAGCCATGGACGAACTCTCCATGTACACCCCCACGATACTCGCCCTGGAAACCGCAGGCGCAGACTCGCTCGCTGCGTCCCTCAAGGCGCGGCAACCAATCACCCTTGGCAAGATTACATCACAGGCTACCAGTCTCGGCTGCGCAAGGGTAACAGACGCAACGTTCAAGTATGCACAGCGGAATAATGTGAAAAGTATCGTGCTGCCAGATGGCGAGGCGGCCATGGGCTGTTGGCGGCTTGCAGATGATGAGAGGATCATGGTGGAGCTTGCATGTGGAATCAACGTTGCCCTTTGCTACGATGGGCGGTTGGAAAAGGCGCTCGGCAGGCCGGTGCGACCGGATGACAAGGTTGTGATTGTGCTGTGTGGAGGCAGCAATGTTTCGAGCAAGATGCTGTGTGACTGGAGGAACGAGTATGCTTATATCGAGGAGGAAACGGAGCAAAGCAGGCGTACTGACTCGGCGTTGGGCAGTGAGACTGTGAGTGAGACGAGCAGTGTCAAGGGTGTCGAGGTTGATGGTGTGCCAAGTGGGTATAGTAAGCCGATGGTTATTGAGGGCATCGAGGTGGCTTGCGCAGATTGCTCATAGGCTGAGCTTTCTTGCGAGGATGGTGTGGCATTGGGTTGACGTGTGACTCTCTTTGGCGTTTTGGGTTCAGCGTTGCATAACATGATCTGCCTGGAATCTTGACGAATAGCATGATGGAAATGATATACTTTCATTCTGGCCAATGGCCAAGAACCGTTAAGAGTGACTTAAACTCGTGCCCTGAGCATTGTGTGATATACTGCGTTGCAAGACTTGCACTCACTTGGGCGTTTCTTACCCTAAGTGAACCAGATTAGCGTTCTGGCACTGAAGCTGTCAAAGTACCCCACGTGTATCTCAATGTCAATTGCCAATTGCCAATTGCCAATGAGCCACGGCTAGGGTCTCAACAATCCACGCTTTCCCCAAGATCTCAGTCGAGACTGTGAATATCTGCATGGAGACAAACTCGGAGCACATACTCCCAAAGATGAGACAATCGCTTTCAATGTGAACCTCAATCTTTCTCTTTGGTGCGCAGTCTATGCTACATCGTCTTCGAATACGGCCACGGCCGAGTGATTTACAATCGATCCTTTTCCTCCGCCTTTCGCTGCTCGATGATCTTGTTCAGCTTCTCCTGTTTCTCTTGGCGTAGCGACGTATAAACCTATCCTATATCAGCTTCTATGCTCAAACGGTCACATAGGCCCTTCCAAAACCTACAAAGAACCACAAGACAAGTTCAAAGAAGCCCCATGTGAAGATGATGCTGTTACTCAGACCGGCACCAGAACGCATGGCGTACTCATGCGTCCTTGGCGCAAACATACCGCCCTCCTTGGACACGTATGCATATCCGGTGAGAGCAAACAGAAACACGAGGCGTACGGGTGTCTGTGTGCCCCAGAATTGGTCGAAGACCTCGTCTGAGAGGGAGAGGGCGGTCAGGTCGGTGAGGCCAATGAAGGCGAAGAGCACGGCGAGGAAAGCGGTGGCTGCGGTGGGCGTGTTGAAGTCGCGGGGATTGGGCTAAGCATATGTTAGTGATGGATGCATGTGTGTATATGTGTGGATAGGAGGTTGGCGGACGAGTTGCATAGCCTGTCCTAGGACCAGGACGACTCCTTGCTTTGCAATAATGGCGGGATTCTTCAAGAGCAGCGCGGCAAGCGTGACGTGGAATAACGACAAGCTGCGAATCATTGTAACTGCTGATAGAATCGCCATGTTTGCGGTGGGATTCTGGAAATCCGATTCTCTAAGAGGAGTACTTGGTTGACGAGAACGACCCTTGGTGTTGGCGTGTTGGTTCGGAGCTCGAGTTGGCTTATCTCCGCGTTGCCTGCCAACGCCCGTGCCAAGGCGATGCTTGAATAATGCAATCTATCTCATTGTCACTCCTTCATCATTATGAAAGACACACCTTTTGCAAAGCAGTTCTAACTGTCTCTCCCCAGCAAAATTCTCCGCCATGCCCGGCTTCATCCGTTCTCTCAGGTCCTCCCCATGGAGCTTTTCCGTATCAATAGTGGGCGCGCCATTATACTTCGAAAGTGGAATCCACACAGAACACGCTTCGACATCGTGACTTACCGGTACTCCGGCCTTGTAAAGGCCAAAGCCCTCAACCCCGCCACATACAAGTGTTAGTGAACCGTTGTTCCGAGGTATAAGCCCATGTTAACCCTGAATATCAGCTCCCAATGGTGCCTCGATGCGGCCAAACTCCCCCGCGATGGGACATATACGGGGATCATTCAGAGATAATGATTTGCTGATCTACTCAGTTCCTGCAGGTTAGTTCCTCATATCATGGACTCTACCCCTTCAAACCGAACTTTTGATAGGAACCCTATTACCCCCTGATCTTCTCCTGGTACACGAATACCGTGACTATTACTCTCTCCAATCAGCCAAGGACATGTCTCTTCAGGGTCAGTTTTCATTGTTGGGTTGATGTGAGATTAAGATACCAAGTGACAACAGACCTGAACTATAAGATCACCACTTTCCTAGAGACTCATGGACAGTTCTGGACCAAAGAAGCATGGCTCAAAATTTACAAATCCGCTGCTTCCGCAAGTAGAACCTAACAGGTTAAGGCGCCTTCTAACTCTACGGGAGGTGACGCACCCACTTGATAGGTATATGAAGATAGCCATTATGAGGGATATTCGCTTACCAGCAAGCTCTCATAGGTATGGGGTAGGCTCTAGCTATATGTACTGTCTAGGTTTCGATGTCGATGATTCGGCGAACGTTACACGCCCTTTTTCCACTTTGACCGATCGATGCATCAACTCCACGCAAACTCCCTTCTTGGCTGCATATCCTTTTGTTGCACGAATATTCCCGGGAATTGTTATAGGCCCATCATATCTACCTTTGATTAGCCTTCATGTACAGTGACTGAAGACCTGCCCTTCTGGGACCCAAGGTATACAGCATCGTTGCAATTATCTGCAAATCCAGGAAGCGAGACGGTGATCATAAAACTTACCAGGTTCCCCTCTCATCAGTCATGTCACCGTGTAGGTTGCTCATCAATGTATACCGATCAATATGTTGGATAAGGTATATAATGTGCTGACTCTCGACATTCTGATATTAGCTGCACTGATACCAGCGTCGGTAACATTGTAGATTCACCAAGTACATACCTCAGAAGAAACAGCGCGCCTGCAACAATGAAGACACTCTTATTTTTCACGATGAATAACCTCTTAGATATGGTTTACATATCGCTCGCATGTCTATTTCTCGCACTTCTCTCTCGCATGTTCTACATGCAAATGTTGCACCCTCTTTCGAAGTTTCCAGGCCCTTGGTATGCCACATCGTTCTCGATTGTGGGTGCCATAATATCAATCAAGAAACGAGAGCATTTGTGGCTCACGCATCTGGTAGAGAAGTATGGAGGTATGTCCCTAGGAAGCAGCGTGATCACAACCTTGTGCTAACATGTATTAGCTGACCAACCGATTCGTGTGTCACCTAACACACTGCTCTTTCCTCGACCATCGGCGCTCAAGGATATCTATCGCGACCCCCAATGTACGTTTCTTCATCCAGGAATCGAAGGGTCTTGCAAACCCCTCTATGAACGATCTCAATTTTTTTTTAGTTCTGCAGAGTTACATGCAGTTTAATTAGGCCCATACTGACGATTATCTTCTCTGTAGTGAATGAGAAGTCAGCGTTTTACGGCACTGGGGCCCTTGGTCCTCCCCATTTGTTCTCGACGCTTGGAAGCGATCAGCATCGCGCATTGCGCAAAGCATTATCTAACGCGCCATGGTCTATTGGACAACTGAGAAAAGTGTGGGAGCCCCAATTTGATGAGATGGTCTCATTCTTCATCTCGAAAATGAGCGAGCATGCAACGGCAGAGCGCACAATCTGCCTATCCGATAAAATGGCCGAGTTTGCGGCCGACATCTTGAGTATGATCTCATTCTCGGAGCCCTTTGGTTGTGTGAAAAACCAGCGTGATGAGAAAGGTATCATGTGCGTATGAAAAACGTGTCTGCTAGATCCGAGAAATTTGCTGACCGTATGATCTAGGGTAAATTGGCGCAAGGGATTGGTATTCTTCGGCTTTGCCTCGCGCTGTCGGTTCTTCAGGGAATACATACTAGACCTGCCTGTCCTAGGAAAATGGCTTCTGCCAGAGAATTCCAGGGATAGCGGTATGGGATGGCTGATATGCGAAGCAGACCGTCAGTTGACTCGTCGAGAAAAGAACATTGCCGAGAAGCCTTTCGAAGGAAGGCCGGATTTTATGCAGCAGTATGATCGGCCTGTACTCTTCTTGGTACTCCTACTGATTGTCTCTAGCTGTGTTGAAGCCCGTTACTCGGACGGTTCATCGTTGACGCCTATTCAAAAACGGGCACACGTGACACTTTTGGTTCAAGCTGGCGTGGACACAACCGCCACCGCACTGACCAGTATCTTTCAATTATTGCTCTTGAACCCTTCAGCTCTTGCACGCGTGCGTGCTGAGATCGAGAAAGCAGATGCCGCTGGCCTGTTATCTACTCCGGTCTTGTATGAGGAAACTCGTCAGCATCTTCCGTTCCTCGTTGGAGCCATCAAGGAAGGACTTCGACTTCAGCCATCAGCTCCACAGCTTTTACCACGTATAGTGCCCAAGAATGGGAAAATGATCGATGGACACTTTATTCCAAGCGGAGCAGATGTTACAAGCAATGCGTACATTATCCAACGAGACAGGGCGTTCTACGGCGAAGACGCCGACGAGTTCAAACCTGAGCGGTGGATGGTCAGCGAGAAAAGAACGTTCGAATTGGAAGCCGCCCAGTTCACCTTCGGCACAGGTCCCAGACAGTGCATGGGCAAGGAAATAGCAATGCTCGAGGTATACAAAGTCTTGCCAGAGGTTTGTATATCCCAGTACTTCCACTTGAGCGCTGTTTCAAACTGACGAACTGAAAGACTATCCGTCGCTTCGACATCGAGCTTGTAAAACCTGGGGTTTATACTCTGGTCGGTGGAGTGGCATGGAACGAGGGCCTTCTTGTCAAGCTGACTGCAAGGAATCCTGAGGTTTGAGCTAGTTGCTCACCTACCGTATCAGGAGAAACTGTTATGCTGATATGTGATCATGATTACGATATCGTTGCCGGAACACCTGAGCTGGCTGTACCGTATAGGCTGAAGTGACGTCAAATTATGCCGCTGATCCGTTGGCCGAGGCATTTCATTCTAGAATGCGATAGCTCTGAATCGATCTTCAATCTGTCAGAAATATCATGCTCATTCCTACTACTAATCAGGTATTATCGTCTTGGGCGTGAATCGTGCTGCACATACAGTGCTTTTGATCTCCGACAAAATTAATTGAAGACAGCGTCTGTAGCCATGGTCGTCAAGCCAACACCCTCGATTTCGCCATTGTAGCTAAGGAAAATCTTACATAGGCACCTATATTATCATCAGAAACGATAACACCGAGTAAAACTTGAGCGAGGGCTCGGAAATTTGGCTCAGTCATCCCAGAAAATGCGACGCAGTGGGATGTTACTGAACCAGATCGTAGCCAGCTGTATTAGGGAAATACAGACCAGATGAGCCACTTTGCGACACAAAATAACAGGCAGATGCGTTGTCACACGCTGGTTTGATACAGCCAGTTGCCAAATTGGGGTAATAGATGCAAGGACAATTTCTTAGTGGGCTTTGTCTAAGCGTAAATGCGCAGTTACCTAGATTAACAATGATGGAGCAATGATAGATGTCATGGAGAACCACATCAAGTAAGTCAAGAATGGGTACATATAAGGACAAATGCACGCATGTCTGTTCACGGTTTCATAGTTATGAACATATTTGTTGAACCCTTGTCGACTACACAATCAAAATGATTGAAGCAAAACTGTCCTTCAACTGTACACGTGCCCACTCACTTCCATTCAAATAGGACATCATCGTACAGAGTTGAGTCTGGTAAGATGACTTCCTGGAGAGCGGAGAGGGTCTTGGTGATGCCGCAGATGATCATGGATTTGAGGTGTGTCTGCCTGGGAGGGGGGTCCGATATAGAGCTTGGATTACGGATGGTTCTAGTGCAGAGTGCAGTAGTGAACTCAATTAGTCTGTGAGTCGTACACCTGTATATATCTCATTCTTAACTTGGGCACATGAAGCTGATTTATTTCGATGGAAACCTAGATATTAGCAAAGAAGTCCAGCTTCTCTTCAGATCTACGAAAGGCTCTCCATAACACAAGAGGCGAGAAGCAGGGATCGTATGGTATTCGAACAATCTACACATTGTATAGTGGCAGAAAAAAGGCAATCTTTAAGAGGGCTTGAAAGCCGCGGAAGAGCGCATCCCATACATATAGATATGCAAGTTCCTGCCTAGCAGAACTATATCAGCGCCCATACGAGATAAAATGACTGGCTACGCTATTTAGCCATCCATTCATTTTCTTTGTCATCGGCAAAGGCGTCACAGTACTGATAATCGGCCAGCCATTCAAAAGCTTCCCGCTTATCTGCATGTGTTGAGTAGAATTCCGTCAAGATGTCGATGAAATCTAGCTGAAACATAAGCAGAGATCACAAACAGCTTATCAAGAGCAAATACCTTCAGTAGAGGTAGGCAGAGAAGGCTGCAGGGAGAATTGAGCGAATTGTTCTCGTAGCAGTACAAGAGATGTAGGCAGTACAGTTCCTAGATATTATGTTAACATTTATCGCATCGAAAAGATCGTGCATACCCTTTTGTATTATGAAAATAAAAGGAAGTTCGACGGTCAGGCTATTCTCCCTATCATCCAAGTAATTATCATATGCTGTCCGCATGAACTCTTGCATGAGGAATGTGTTTGGCATAAGCGTTGCCATATTGACAGCTACGTCTAGTAATTAGTAGGCTATAAAATGTCAATTCTATACCCACATACGCATATAATTCGTCCTATCATCGGCGTTTTTGTTGTCATCGGTTGATTGTTCAAGATCGCTGCAGATGCCTGGCTTATTCTGTCGCTCAGATTGGGATTGCTTGAACGCTACGCCAGCGTTAAGGCGCAGTAAAGTAACTGGGAAGCTGGAATGAGTAGAAATGGCCGAATAGCCACATCGATGGGTATTTCTAACCGCAAGAAAGAGCCTTGCATTGGCGTTCAAGACAGGCCGAGACAACCTACTGAACATTGTAGATGGTGTGATCGAGGATAACAATGCGGGCTCGTACTGAGACGAATATTCTGAATTACTGGTGCTATTTACTTCCAAAGTTATCTCAACAGCCTCAGACGCAATACCGGTAGGCGGCTCCACCACTATCCCTCCACCGATCAAGTTCCAGGTGGGGGTAAACGTTCCTGCCCTTAGAAGAGGCTTAAGATTCTAAATAGGCTTTGAATATAACATTAAAAAGATGCTAAAGCTAACCGGGTTTTTTACTACTAAGACCATATTTTAATTCAAGAAATAGAACACCGGTAGTTCAGCAAATTAGGTACAGACACCTAATTCATTTCTTAACGCAGTGATTACGCCTTGACACGAAGCATTTATATTCTTTGCTGACGCTATAAAGTGTGTAGGCAGCGTCCGCCTAGACGCGTTTGATGTCATACACCTATCCAAACGCAAACATGGTCACAATGTGCCTGTGGATTTGAGGAATGAGGATCCTACTCAAGCCGCTGCTGTAAGTGGACTGATTGTCTGATACTGTAAGTCTCTGAGATGGTGTGAATCATCATATCTGCCGACTGCCACGCCACTGTCGCCTTAATAGGGTGTCCCATTAACAATTAATGCCGCACTTCAACAGCCTGGTCGAGAGGTGATCTCCACGGCGCTCTCCGCGGCCGTCTAACCAAGCAGCGTCTGAGTAGGTTGGGACCTGTTCATGAGTTGAGCGTAAGAGACCATTTTGCACATTTCTCCACACCTAAGATAGCCTGGATAAGTTCTACTGGCGTGCTTGCAACTGAGAGTTGCATGGCGCATTGCGGGACGTCCATTGTTGTTGGTTGCGGTTCAGTGATTGTTCCCTGTCACACCAATCTACTCAGCCCAAAAGTTCAGGCAATCAGAACTGTTCAACGCCATGAATTCATCGAATATTGGTGTGGCGTGAACGTTTGAAATCATATAATCGTACCTACTTTTGGATACGTTGCAAGATCAGTTCACACTACTCTACTTTCAAGTACTATTTTAGGTCATGATTTGAAAGTACCTGTTGCGGCTAAATAGATACCAAGTATCTATACTACTGGATACAGCTCTCCCCAATGAGCCATGTTACATTCCTTCTAACATCTTTGGGAGAATGATATCGGTTGCGTTCCAAAGCATGGCAGCGTTATGTACGGACCATGAAGCTCCAGTGTACCAAGTGGATCGTTTACCCTGCAGCGCATTGGTTCGGCGAACAATGTCAGCACGGAGTTGCTCTGGAGAGTGGTGTCGGTACATCATGCCATGATCGTGTAAGGCTTTGAAGTCGACTTGACCGACGTTGCCATCAGGCACTGTGCCGGCAATCATGAGATTTTGCAAGGCTGTCTGAACAACATTCTTCGCATCCTCCATGTCGTGCTCCATTTTTGTGGTGATGATGGTACGGTATACTGGACCCGTTGAAGAGTTTCCAAGGAATTCGAAAGCCTGCAAGCTCGGCGCTCTGGGATGGACTAGGTGGTTTGATGGTGCAGCTGCCGCAGGAGAGTTGGTGATGGAAAACCCTTCCAATGATGGATGTGATACAAGCCCAGCCCATTGACGATTGCCGGTAACAGAGTGGAGGAGGGCGTCCTCGTTGTCATCCAAATCATAGACTTCTCGATCAATAAGGTTCGTGCCGATGGTGATGAGAAGTCGCTTGGCGTTGACTGTGACCATGCCTCCATCGCCTTGCACCTGGAGCTGCACGCCATTGTCTGTTCTTCTACTTGACACGACTTGGCTCTTGTACATGACGTCGTTGCCTAATAATTGCGAGACCTTGTCGAAGATCTCTGAGTTGTCTTCTGAAACGGGGACCATTACACCACGTAGCACTGAAGGGTCAAACACCTTCCACATATCGATCATCAGAGCGTTGTCAGTAACGATGCCCACATTGTTCCAGATGGTTGTGGTTACAGGCTCGACATTATATTTGCGAGCAAAATCATCCCAGAGTAGAAGTAAGTCGTTGGGGATGCTGTCGCCTGATGGGAAGTTCTGGGTTGTAGGTAGCATCATGCTCTCGTACTTGTACCACTCAGGCCCAAGCCTTGCAATAGCAGCGGCTGTTTCTTCCGGGGTGGGCTCGGAGTAATTAGTACGTTTGCCAGTGTTAAAATCAGCAAACACAGTTCGCCCTTCCGCTCTGTCGGGCAACTTTAGGGAGATGTTGAATCGAGCGAAGAATTCCCGTGGGGCAGTCATGTTCATGAATACCCCAAGTCCATAGTTGAATGGTGCTTTAGTGACTGGATCGTGCCATGTAGAGGTATGGCCACCCTAAATGATTATAAGTGATTCCGTTACCAAAAGAAAGAGGATATCGTGAAATAAAGCTTACCAGGCGATCTGACTTCTCAATCAACACAATTTTCTTGCCGAGATCTTCACGGGTCCGCACTGCAGCAAAAGCTCCAGATGCTCCACCGCCAATGACGGCAACGTCGGTGTCAATAACAGCGGGGTTAGCAGCCAACGCTGCTACAGAGAACAGGAGGAGGGATTTGAGAGACATCGCAGTTGTGCTCCTAGGTAGGAAGGCTGTCGATGAGGGTCGATACCTATCGGCTGCTTTATTAATATACTAAGTATCTTGAACACGAGGCTGTGACTATAATCTACAGAGGACCAAAAAAATCGGACCTTGTTGTCCAAGCAGTGACAATATTTGTCAAAAATGGAAGTAATGCACGCTATATAGATGACCGATCATTGGCGTATAGTAGTAGGCAAGGTGTAGTACATGGACTAAAAATATCGGACATTTTTATACAATTGGTCGCTGCCCACTGATCACATCGCCAAAAGAGGTAAGCGCGACGCAGCGTCACGTAGGTAAATTAAATTGGGTCTTCAGGCCCATGGACTTGACTAATCGTGGATCTTGCATCAATAAGCATGGCACGAGTATCCTGTTCAAGCCTGCTGCTGGTTTCAGAGAACGGCTTGAAGTCGGATACGCTGGATGCTGCAAAGTTTCTCAAAGTCGACCGAATCAGAATTGTCCTACATAACGCCAAATGCCTATGCGCGTATACTCCACAATATCCACAATATCAATCCGAAGAGTATTCTTAACTTCACGACACTGTCCCACAACGAACTACTGTTGCCTCTTCTGCGCATTGGGACCCATGTCCTTGCTGAAAGCAAAGTATGAAACCTCCAGGCTGGTCAAGGCTCGAATCCCGACTACGAGGATGAGGAAGAGTGGGACGATGGCAACGAATCCCATGAAGATTCCTGGCGTGAAGAACTGATACTGTTCAAAAAGGCCGCCCTCGGCCGTCCTCGGTTGCTTCTCGTGTGCAGAAAGGTCGCGCTTCAGCTCCATCTGCACAAAGTCGGGAAAAGTGCTTTCGTAGGTGTAGTGTTCTAGCTGCACCTTGGCTTGCGATTCGGTCTGCGGAGTGGTGATGTAGATGACGGTAAAGTCCCGCTCCTTTGCCCTCTCCAATACGTAGTCGCCAAGAACGGCGTCTGGCAGTGTTAGCGGCCCGCATAGGCGTATCTACAGCATGGATACGCACCATCGTTGATGAGCTTCTCTTTTCGATGCGCCTGGTTGGGAGATTTGGCTAGCTCTTGCGAGAGATGGCTCTCTATCCACGCATCTGTGGATGCATCCTTGGGCGCGCAATGCGACTGGAGATGTCTCCTAATAGCTGCCACATCGATCTGGCCGATTACCTCTGGCGTGACAAAAGTGGTCTTGACGTCTGGATGCGCGCCGCTTGTGAGCCTGCTCAGTTGTGGGGCGTTGCGGGAGTCTGCAAAGTCATCAGAGGAGACAGCGTGCTGTTCGAGGATCATGTAGGAGCGAGTCGGGCACTCCTTCAGGGCTTCGAGGATCTGCGCAGTGATACTTGACGAATCCGCAATGGCGCCATGAGTACTGGGCATGTGCAGGCTGCTTTTCATTAGCTGACGAGCCGAAGAAGACGGCACAAAACGCGTACTCACTCGGCGGAGGAGAGGAGGAAGAAGGGCGATGTGTTACGGAAGGCAAGCGTGGAGGGCATCTGGAGCGCTGCCAGGGCGAAGGCGCCGAGCAGTGTCTTGGCCATGTGTACGGTAACCGGCTGTGTTGACGTTTGCGAGGTTCACGATGGGATGAAGGGTACTGGCTAGAGCTTGTATGGATTTGGTAGAATGGGTAGAGTGGGTAGAGTTGGGTAGAGAAGGGTCGAGCTTGGGGGCGACGGACGATGCTGGTGGACATTGGTGGATGCCGCTACTAGGTAGGATACCTTGGGAACTCTCAAAGGTACCATTATGTAAGCAAGCATCTCGCACGCCCGCGGCAAGGCGATGACGCGCTGCCACCCCCCGTTGGAATTTCCAGCCAGTGTCGGAGAGAGAGATTCAAGCACGACGGCGCAAGATAGTCAAGTCCCCAGACTACCCCCTTCGGAACATCCTTTTCCTCCCTGGACTCCCTGGACTCCCTGGACTCCCTGGTCTTATCCTCTTCTTCTTCTTCTTCTTCTTCTGCAGCTCACTGCGCTACCCGCTCTCTGTCCGCTCGCCTGCCCTTCAAAATGAAGGCAATCTGACTCATTTCATCACTTACCCCAAACCTGCCTCTTTCTTTCGCTAGTCCGTGTTGCTTGCGCAGGCAAAATAGGCAGGCTACATTAGTGAGATGTAACGTATTTATCTGGTCGCCACTCCCATGTCCATTTTTGACACGCCGCCACACGCCAGAGTAGTCGACCTACAAACTTTTTATTTCTTTCACCTTCATTAGGGCATATATTATACAAGCCTGTTCACGCTTCTATTTCAACTTCAGGCCCTGAGCCTTTTTGCGCCACTACGACTCTTTGTACTACTTTCCACCGTCACCAGCAAATCCTACACCATGGCCACCACTACAGTCCCGCCACCACCACTACCAACACCACTACCACCTCCTCCCGCCTCAGAAGGCCCGTCACAGGATTCGCAGCGGCGAAGACGGCCACGGCATCGTCACAGAACCACGACGGAGCAACAAGAGGGTGGCCCTGCTGGACAGCCTGCACAGAGAGGGGACCGCAGTAGTAGAGGGCGGGGGAGAGGGGGCCATAGTGAAGCTGCGAGGCCTTCAGCTCCCAATGCACCTGCCGCCCTCGCGCTGGTACCGCAGTCTGTGCAAGAGGCTGCACACCGAAACGGTGGCCGGGCAGATCGCGGTCGTGGACGTGGCAGAGGTGGTGTGGGGAGATTCGCACAGCGCGTAGCTGCCGGTGGTCGTCAGTTTGGGGGTCAATTGACTGTCGAGGGCGATGCTGCTTCCCACGTCGGCCCACAGCCAGGCCAGCCAGGCCTCAAACCAGATGCAGCCCCCTTTCAGCCCGGCCAACCCATTGCCCCGCGCAAATCGCGACCGCCACGAGAGAAGCGACCGCAGGCACCAAAGTCCACCGCCGCCGACATCGCGACCAGAACGCACGAGGACATTGACAATGGGCACTACGAGTGTGCTATTTGTACAGAAGACGTCAAGCGACATTCAAAAGGCGTCTGGTCGTGCAGAACGTGCTGGACAGTGTTTCACTTGGGCTGCATAAAGAAGTGGTCGACCAACGAGGGTTCTGCCGCCGCTCGGCAACAGGTTGCAGATGGTGAGCTACCCCCTCCTAGGCAATGGCGATGCCCAGGCTGCAATCTGCCAAAGGACGTACTGCCCAAGAACTTTCACTGCTGGTGTGAGAAGGAGTTGGACCCTAGATCATTACCTGGCCTTCCCCCGTTTTCTTGTGGTCAAACGTGCGCTAGACCTCGGGTTCTACCCAAGAAATGTCCTCATCCATGTGGCTCTACGTGCCACGCTGGCCCTTGCCCTCCCTGCAGCCTGATGGGTCCGACCCAGCACTGCTTCTGTGGCAAAAATTCCATTACTCGTCGTTGCGTTGATACCGACTACGAGCATGGCTGGAGTTGTGGAGAGATCTGTGGACTAGTCATGTCTTGCGGGGAGCACAGATGCCTCGAGCCATGTCACGATGGCCCTTGTGGATCTTGTGAGGTTCGAGTTCCAGCGCGCTGCTACTGTGGCCAAGTTCAGAAAGATATACCGTGCCATGATCGAGCAGAAGAAAAGCGTAGTCGTCAATCTTGCCATAATGATGATGGTACCGAGGTCGTCGAGGAGTGGACGGGCACATTTCAATGCCCGAATCCGTGTGGCCGAATGTATGATTGTGGAAAGCATGTTTGCAAAACTCCTTGTCACCAACAAGATGCCAACGCTCCCCATTGCCCGCGATCACCGGATCTCGTGTCCCGCTGCCCTTGTGGCAAGACGAAATTGAAGGACATGTCTCAGCCAGCACGAACAGCTTGCAACGACCCGATACCGAATTGCGACAAACCCTGCGCTCAGCTACTCCCGTGTGGTCACCAGTGTGAACAACTTTGTCATCAGGGAGAGTGTCGGCCTTGTCTCAACAGGATTACAATATCGTGTCGATGTCAGCGTACTGCCTCCAATACCATATGTCATCAAGGGTACATTGAGCCCCCACAATGTACGCGAGTTTGTCGCGTTTCGCTGAATTGTGGGCGCCATATGTGTGGGGAACGCTGCTGTGCTGGCGAGAAGAAGGCCGGCGAGAGGCAGTCGAATCGCCGAAAAGCAAGACCGCTGGATTCGGCACCTCGCCGGCCTGGTGACGACTTTGAAGCTGTATGTATATGGATGCGGTCATTCAATTATGTGCTAACATCCTTAGGAACACATTTGCACTCGCAGTTGTGACCGACAACTGAAATGTGGGAACCCAGAGCACCGTTGCCAAGAACTATGCCACAAAGGGCCTTGTGGGACTTGTCGCGATGCCATCTTCGATGAGCTCAGTTGTCATTGTGGTCGCACTGTTCTTCAACCGCCACTGCCTTGCGGTACGAATCCTCCACCATGTCGGTTCAAGTGTGAGCGACCCAAAGACTGTGGACACCCACAGCTTGATCATAGCTGTCATGGCGACGACCAGGACTGTCCGAAATGCGCTTATTTGACCACAAAGACTTGCTTGTGTGGGAAGAGCGTTCTGAAGAACCAGCCTTGTTGGCTCAACGAGGCTCACTGTGGCCAAGTGTGTGGGCGCACCCTGAAATGCGGTACACACAAATGCCAAAAGCAGTGTCATCGACCCGGACAGTGCGATGAGGCATGCACCCAGTCTTGTGGCAAAGAGCTCAGTGCATGCGGACACCCTTGCATGGCACCTTGTCACTTCCCTCGAGCTTGCAAAGAAGAGCAGCCCTGTTCTCAGAAGATTTTCGTCACCTGTGAATGCCAGAGGATCAAGCAGGAAGCCAAGTGCGGTGCATCGAAACATGGTGACGGTAACCTGAAGCGAGTCCTCAAGTGCGATGAGGAGTGTGCACGCCTTGAACGGAATCGGAAGCTGGCTCTTGCCCTCAATGTGGATCCGGAGCACCAAAATGACCATATCCCGTACTCAGAAGCTACGCTGAACATGTATCAACAAAATTCTACTTGGGCAGCTGCGCAGGAGAAACAGCTCAGACTTTTCGCCGCAGATCCAGAGCGGAATCGCCTTCGTTTCAAGCCAATGCCGAGGAATCAACGAGCATTTGTTCACTCGCTCGCGGAAGACTTTGGGTTTGATTCAGAGAGTATGGATCCCGAGCCTCATCGGCATGTCGCAATCTTCAAAACACCTCGCTTCGTAATGGCACCTATGAGGACCTTGGCAGATTGTGCGAGGACTCGTCAAATGCGACAGCGTGTTGCACCAGTACCCGTGGCCACTTCAGCCGCTACATTACGACCCAAGCCGAGCAACACGAGTGGTGATCCTTACAACGCCTTCATCATTCTGAATCCGCGCTTCGCTCTCACCATCGAAGAAATCAATGTTGTGCTCAAGACCGTGCTTGCGACGACATCGTTCAGACTCGATTTAGAAGTGAATTTCCTTCCCAGCGAAGCGGTAGCCCTGAAACCCCCACTAGCGGCACGTCTCAGTATTCCTGATCTCGAGATGCAGACTATGCTCGAGTCGATCAAAGAACCGCTATCGCAAGAGTTCATCTCACAGAAGATAGGAGGAAATTTGCAGCTTGCACGGCTTGACTCTTCGCTCAACGTTTTACGAAAGGAATCCGATATCGGCCCTGGTAGTGGCTGGAGTCAAGTTGCAGCCTCAAAAGGTGTTCCGCTTCGCCAATTACCCAGCAGCATACCATTTGGCAATAAGGGAGGATTTGCAGTTTTAAGTCTTAGCAGCACAAAGAAAAAGAAAAAGAAGTCTCCTGAGGTTGTTGAGGATTGGGAGGCAGCAGAGGAAGAGGCCGAAAAGGAGGAGAAGGAGAAGGTCGGCGGGCTCAACAGTGGCATCGTTAGCGAGGATGAGGGATCGGCATCATGTCCTCGTAGCGCGGCCGGCAAGAGAGATGTAGATCAGGAAGAAGAGGAAATTCAGAGGGAGAAAGAGCCGCTTGCCAAACAGCCTACTCTTGGACGCTGGGCAGATCTGGAGGATGACTGAGCTGGAATAAGGATACTGGGTCGTCATCTCAAAGACTTAACAGCTTGCTTTCCGCACGATGTAGAGTTCCAAAGATTCTAATATGACCTAATACCGCATATGAATTCTCCTCATGGCTTGTGTTCCCTTATGTATCCGGGCCGTCGAATACTGGGATCCACCTCACACCACAATCTGCAAGCCCAGAACTTGGCAGAGGCAGCATGTCAACTGACCATAGGAAAAATGGGTCCGTCCATAGACTAACGCAAAGTCGTAATCCGTAGATTAACCAGACCCTACTATACAGGGGTCTATAGCCTAGTACACTTATTTTGTATATATAATATTAATTATATAGAAATATATTTATAATATATTTATAATATATTATATTCTTTAATATCTATCTTATAGATAACTTATTCTTCCTCTATAATTTAGCACTTAATAAGCTAGAGGTGCTTAATCTTAAACTAGACTTTACCCTTAGTAATCTAGTTAAGACTATTATAATTAAAGAAGATACTATAGAGGAGGATATTTAGTCTCTAACACCTATTCTAAGGGTTTATTCTATTTATAAATATTATGGAAATTTAGATTACTAAGGTTAGGAATAATTTAGGAGATAGATTATTAGATTATATCTACTACGATCAGACTTATATATATAGAGCTTTAGCTACCCTTACTAGAAGGTAAATAATTAGTAAACCTTCCTTACTAGAGCTCCTACTTTTTATTAGGCACTTAGTAGTAAGCTAGTAGTTAATTAGATAGTAGGTTATATAGGGGTATTAACTAGGATTAATTAGGATTAATTAGGATTAAGATACTCTATAATCTAGTTAATATCCCTCCTATAACACACCCCCTAGGTATAGGTAGATCTTTTATTATTATAGTTACGCTTATAGTTAGTAGGTAGTATAGCTAATTAGAGCGTTATATATCTAAAGGGTTAAATTAGCTTACCCTTTAAATACTAACTAGCGCGCCTTCTTTATTTAGCCTATACTTACGTATATAGATATTATCTAGATAGAGCTTTATAACTCTATCTACCTAATTATAATCTTTTATTATAGCTTAAGTTATAAGATTATATAACCTTAAAGATCTAAACTATACTTATATCCCTACTAACCTATATCTTAGTTAAAGTTAAAACCTACTACTTATACTTACTCTACCTATACTACCCTTATTACCTCCTGCGTAGCTAAAGCTATAGTTACTAAAGCTACTACTACTAAAGAAAAGTACGCTACTACTAAGCGTAAGGCTATTATAGAGTGTGTAGTAGCTAAGTATATAGCTATTACTACTATAGCTAAGATTATAAAGCTAAGGTAAGGCGCTTCTACTTTAGCTCCTACTACTTTAGCTCTAACTCTAGCTCCTACTCCCCCCTAGACCCTACCTAAGGCCCCTGCTCCTACGCCTACTCCCTCTCTAGCTCCTAAGAAGACCCTAAGATCCTCCTGCTATAGAGAGCCTAGTATTTATTATACTAAAACTTATCTAAATTATCTATACTTAGCGCTCTTTAATAAGTCTAATAGTAAGTACTATAACTCTTCTAGTAGGGGGACTTAGTACTAGTAGTACTCCTTTAGGTATAGCTATATCCTAATATATATAATCTATATAAGAATTTTTCCTTTATAATGCTTTTAGTAAGATCTTATACTAATAAACTAATTAATAGCCTTAAGCTTACCTAACGCTCTATACTATCCTTCCTAGTAAGGAAGTAGGTAGGTAAGAGCTAAGACCTTCTTAAGGATAAGAAGCAAAGGGTCTTAGTGCTCCTTAAAGAGAGTAAGGCTAAATAGCAGGAGCTAGTAAAAGCTACTACTACTACTACTAAGCTTACGCGTAAGGCTACTTCTATAGCTAAGGGTGCCTAGAGCTCCTTATTAGAAGATAAGGACTCTAGCTCCTCTAAGGTTCCCTCTATAGATCCTAGGGTAGGGTAACCTAGGTAGCTCCCTATAGACTCTAAGGCACGCTTTACGCGCGTAATAGAGCTCCTTAGGGAAGCTACCTAGTTAATAATAGAGAGGTAGGCTATAGTTAGTTATTTTTATATTATATATTAATAGATCTTATATACTACCTTACTTTAATTAATACTATATAATATATACTCTACTATTATATAACTTTAGGTGCTCCCTAAACCTTATAAATTATTATACTATTAGGTTTTTAGTAAGCCTATTAGCTAGTATATTACTAGTAGGTAGGTAGGTAATATAGAAAGATCCCTTTATATACTCTTGCCTAAGCTACATGTTTTAAATATCTACATAGCGTAGCTTAGTAGTAATCCTTTTATTATTGCCTACTACTAACCTAATAGTTTATTAATTATTATAATTAATTATCTAGGTAGTATCTAAAGTAAGGTGTATTTTAGTTAAAAAATATTTTAACGCTATTGCTTCTTTACTTACTTGCTTAAGCGCAAGGAGCTCTGCCTTAGTAGTTAAAGTAGTAATAGTTAATTATTAAGCTGCCTTCTAAATAATAGGTCCTCTAAAGAGCGTAATTAGGTATCTATATAATAATTACTAAGTATTAATATTATTAGCAAATAACATATTACTATATATTATAAGCTTATTAGGATCCCTATTCCTATATTAGATTAATTAGTATTAAGTTTAGTATAGATAGACAATTACTTAATTAACTATATTAAAGTGTTATTTAGATAGGTTAGTAAGGTATTAGAAGAGCTAGGAGGCTATATAGGTAATATTAGGGCGCACTATAATTAAGGTGTAAAGGATTAATCTAACGCGCTCCTAATAGTCCTTAATCTCCTTTTTAGTGGCTTCTCTAGTGCTCTTTTTAATATCTTTACTTAATAGTAGTATAGTAGGGAATTTTCCTATCTCTACTAGATTAAATTTCTTTATAATCTTGTTAATATATTTATTATAAATAAGCGTTATTATCTATCTCTTTCTATCCTAGATTACTCTTACCCCTAGAAACTAGCTTATAGGTCCCTTCTCTTCTATAGTATATCTTTGCTTTAGAGCTTAGATAACTTTATAAGCTTAGCTTGCGTAGTTTTAGTAATAGAGTAATAGGATATTGTCTATATAGAATATTAACAAGATACTACAATCTCTATTAAAGAATAGGTATAGCTCCTCTTTAGAAGTAATAAGCTTATTTTCTTAGAGTGTAGTTAAGAGCTTATTATACTATAATAATAGTAAGTCTTTTAATCTATATAGAGCTTATTTAAGCTTAACGCACTTCCTAGGTATTTAATATCCTTTAGGTAGCTTATAGATAACTATAGGGTGTTAATCCCTTAAGGCGTTAAGGAAAGCTCTAACAACGTTATATTAATATATCTTAAGGTTAAACTTAGCTCTAATAGCTATTATAGTCCTAAAGGTTTAAGCTACTAGGGTAGCTACGTAGGTTAAATAAATTAAGTTAGTAAGCTATAGATCTCCTCTTACTACTATCCTTGCTTTACACTTAATTAGGTAACTATCCTAATTAAGCTTGTATGTAAACACCTATTTAAGTAGGAGTAGACGCTCCCCTTTAGTTAGCCTATTAATCTCCTTCTAGGTACTAGCTTTTAGTAGAGTATTAATTTCTTTATATACTACGTATCTAAATTGCTATCCTATTTAGTAGTTATAGAGATCCTTCTATTATTTTAGCTCTTTTTATAGAGCGTCCTAGTGCGTATTCCTTTTAGGGTTTTTAGGAGATTTACTCCCTATTACTACTATAATTATAGTGTAGATTATAGCGTTTAGTTTAGGATATACTAAAAGATTATATAAGGGATTTCTAATTAGATCTATATCTAATAGATCTATTACTATATATATCCCTACACTTATAGATCCTCCTAGTAGTTTATTAGGGTCCTGTCCCTAAGCTTGCTTACTAACACGCGTTAGTAGTAGTCCTTTAACTTGTAGTTTTCTACTTCTTCTAGGAGCTCTAGGTGCCGCTTATAAGGGATCTATAGGAGATATAGAATCTAGTCCTAAAGCAGGTAGGTAGGAGCTCTACTTACTACCCCTATAAGAGCTAGATAGGGTGCCCTTACCTATCTCTGTGCTCTTATAGAGTAACCTACTAATAGTACTCTCCCCTCTAGGTCTTTCCTAGGAGCTACCTATTATAGCGTTAAAGTAAGTTAGATTACTACTATCTTAGGTAGTATAACCCTAATCTATAACCTATATAGATCCTTTATCTTCTATACTAAAGTTTAGTTCTAGTGTTAGTTTAGGAGTTTAGAGCCCTATTAGCTTAGGGGACTTTATATAGATCCTTTATACTAAGCTAGCTATACTTAGTACCTACGCTAGAGGTGTCTGCTTAGGGGGTTGTGAATTACTAGGCTAGCTAGCCTAATTATCTACCTCCTCTAGCTCTACCCTACCCCCTAGCTCCTGCGCTAGGTTTAGTCCTCCTTACTTACTAGACTCCTTATATTGCTCTGCTACAATATAAAGCTAATTAAAGATATTAAGCTCTTTATATACTTCTCCTATATTATAGATCTTATCTTTACTAATAATATTAACTATCTTTTAAGCCTCTAACTATTAAAGCTACTCTAGATCTTTCTTTTTATAGAAAAGATCCTTATTAAAGGTAATATTCTGCGTTATAATAATCTAATTAAGTAAGGGGATCTATATCCTATATATATTAGATACTCTATATCCTACTAGATATCTAATATAACCCTAAGGGTTCACCTTAAAAACCCTCTTATAACGCCTAGCTGCTTAATCTTAGTTAAGGGGGTAAGCTTAATAGCTATAGGCGTATATTCTACTCTAATTAGGGCAGAGATTAGTAGTTGCCTCCCTTATCTGCTCTAGTTGCTACTACCTAAAGTATCTAGTAAACTAATAATCTAGTACTTTATTAGGTAATATTATATTATAAGTATAGGACAGGCTTATATTATAGAGCTAAGTTGCTGCTTTAATAATTTTAGGCTAGAGCTTTGTTAGTAGGTTAGCACTAATCCTTATTTTAATTAATTTTGTTATAATCTCCTGCCCTACTCTTTCTACTCCTCTATTAGGTTTATAGGTATATATAGGTAAGCTCTTAATTTTAATACTATTATTAGCTACCTAGATCTAAAATTAAGATTTGCTACACTAAAGGAGCGTTGTAACGTTATTGTCTTGTATAATCTTAACTATACTAAGCTTATATTAGTTAAGTATTAAGCTCTTAAAATTTTTAAACACCTGTATAATCTTATTAAGGTTTTTAGCTTATAGTAGATAGGTATAAAGCTTTCCTAAGTAGTTGCACTTTAATACTAAGATCTATTGCTTGTGTGCTATACCTGTTAGCATGTTAAATAGATCCTATAATACCTAGTAGTATAGATGTAGTAATCTTTCCCTTAGTTATCTTAATATAACCTATTAGGAATATATAATAGCGTAGTGCTTATATTTGCTCCTAGGAGTTCCTTTAATCCTAATATTTATTGCTAACTTAACTAGAGCTTTAAGCGCCTTAGGTCCTAAATAGCCTAATTATTAGTGCTAAAGCTCCTTACTGTTGTGTCTTAGGTAAGTTATCTAGGATTGTTAGGGTTATTTAGGCACTATGCTTTAGATTATTAGATAAGGAGTAGAGGGCTTATATTCTAGGAAAGTTAAGTTAAACTTGCGTAGTAACTTGGCTAATACAACGCTCTTTTCTAATAATCTAAACTATAAGGTAGTATCTAGCCTAAGGAACTAAACTCCTACTTTAAGCAATTAAGCTTCTAATATAATATTTATATAAAAACCTTCTACTAACACTATGTTAGTAAGCACTAAATCTTCTATTTTTAGACCTCTTAGTCTATTAAGAGTATTAGGGATTACTCTTGTCCCTCTACCTAAGATTAGAAAAGCTTAAGTTCCTGCTTTAACTGTCTTATATTTAACTAATCTAAACAAGCTTTCTTCTAGGTAGCTTATATTATTAACTAGGTGCACTACACCCCTATTATTAAAGATAGTGCTCTTTAATAGAGCGTAAGCTTTAAAGTCTATAGTTAAATAGATCCTGTTTGTTTCCTCCGCTATTAACATAGGGTTAATTAGTGCCGCCTAGATACTACCTAGATAGGTGATTATGCTTACCTTACTACTATAATCTTGATTAATAGGATAGGACTTAATTAGAGCTTTTCTTAACTCTTTAAATTTTAGATTCCTATTAATCTTTTTCTTAATCTCTAATTATTAAGTAGTAGTAAGCTTGTTACCTATATTAGTCTAAGCTTTAATAATATTTTTGTATTTAGGAGGTTTCTATAGGTAAGATCTACTATATAGGTATAAAGACTCCTTCTTTAGTTAATTAGAAGGTAGAGCTCCTATTATTGCAAACACTCTAGGACCCTTAGAGCTTAATCTTATATTATTCTCTTAGAGTAGTAATAAATAGATCTTAGTAACCTATAGGAGGTTATAAGTTAGCTCTCCTATTACTAACTTTTTAATAATTCTTTAAAATATAGTTTAACCCTAATCTAGTAAGATCCTAGTAGATAGAGCTTTAAGATAATCCTATACTATAAGCTATCCTTTAATATTAGGAATATTGTATACCTTAGCTTGCGTATATAGGATTATCTACTCCTTCTACTAGTAATTAGTATCTTAGCTACTTATCTTTACCTTAGCAAGATAAGCTTTGTACTGCGATCTTGCTAGTGTTGCAGCGCTTAAGTCTGTTAGCGCTAGGTTATTATAGAGCACTTAGATTAGTGCTTAGAGGGTTACTCTTCCTTAATTAACAAGCTCTATATAGGCTAGGGTAAGGATCCCTTAATCTACTATATTATTAACCTATATAAAGAGGTTCTAGATTGCTAATAACTTTAATACCTAATCTAATAAGTAGGCTTAGTACTAAGCTATTTAGAGCTTGTACTGCTTACTTATTATATTAGATAGCGCGATATCTGTTAGCATGTTAGGCTTAATAGGTTTATTCTTAAAGTGGTTTTTAGTATCTAGAGCCTTAGGGTCTACCTCTACCTAGATCCCTTTAGTTAGGGCATAGTATCTAAATTAAATATACTAGGTAGGCTAGTTAGTTAATCTAGTAAGTAGGATATCCCCCTTTAGGATTTAGTTGCTTATAGTAGAAGAGTAATAAGTAAGCTTTTGCTTAAGAAATAGTATAATAAAAGAGTGAAGCTTTTGCTAGCTTAGTGTCTAAGTTAAACAATACGCTTAAATAGATAGGACGATCTTTAATAAGGTAAAGCGCGAACTAGGCTTATAACTATAGAAATTTAGATTACTAAGGTTAGGAATAATTTAGGAGATAGATTATTAGATTATATCTACTACGATTAGACTTATATATATAGAGCTTTAGCTACCCTTACTAGAAGGTAAATAATTAGTAAACCTTCCTTACTAGAGCTCCTGCTTTTTGTTAGGCACTTAGTAGTAAGCTGGCAGTTGATTAGATAGTGGGTTATACAGGGGTATTGACCAGGATTGATCGGGATTGATCGGGATCAAGATGCTCCGTGATCTAGTTGATATCCCTCCTGCAACAAATATATTAAGAATATATTTATAACACGTTAATATAGGATTATATCTATTTATCTAGGGGAAATAGTAAGGGTAACACCCTTAAGGCTAAGACTATTATATAGCTCTCTACTATTCTATAGTATCCTATAAGCCTAGAGAAAGGCTATACGTACTATATACGCCTTGCTTAACTTGTATTTAGAGAACTAATATCTAAGAAGGCTATACTAAAGTAGGCACTTAATATAAGATACTATAAATATATTCTTAACGCGTTCTAAATATATTATAGTTCTAATATTCTAAGTTAGCTATTTCCTCTAACTAACTAATATTTAGTCCTTACCTAAATATATATAGGTGTAGATAGAAATATAAGTGTATAGGAATAAAGCACTATAAATATCTTTAAGATAACCTACACTTATATATATATAACAAAATTACGCTAAAAGAGTATATAGATTTATAGGAAATCTAGAGTATATTACTATAAGAAACTTTAAGTATAGGGAAGAAGAAAGTAACTAGGTATAATAGCTTCTTAACACATTTATAATATATTATAACAAAGTATCTAGGCTATATATTACTCTTAGATATAGGTCTAATAAGAGGGGTCTCTATAGGCCTATAACGCCTACGTGCAAGCTATATATAGGATAATAATAGAACTAGGTATATATTCTTATTAAATGTGTTCTAAACGTGTTACTAATAAGTTATAGCTGCTAGCTAGGTAACGCAAGTGGTTTATTAGATACAAAGCATACTACTTAAGTCTATATACTAAACGCTACTATATATACTAGGTTATAGATAATATTAATTTAGAATACCTCTAATAGCTCTTTTTATATAGCTTACTATAATTATTATCTACTATGTGTAATATAATTAGTCTATAGATAAGTAATATAAAAATATATAGTAAGTGCTTTTAGAATATATTATAAATATATTAGTAATAGGTTTAGGTGTAGATTACCTATATAGGTAGGGAAAGATATAGAGGTATAATAAGTGTATAGTAGAATACTATATTATTATCCTAGATAACCTTTAGTAACTCCTATATTTCCTCCTTATTACTATAGGAACTTATTTATATGCCCCTCTACCTCTATTTATCCTAATATAAGTAGCTCTTAAGGCCTATATTAATATTCTATATCTATAGCTTACCCTATAAACCTTACACTATAAGTAGCTAGATAAACATGTTAGTAACACGTTACTAATATATTTAGCTAATTTCCTTAAGTCTACCTAGCTTCTTTTATATTTAAAGAGTAAGGGCTATATATTAATAGTAGGCTTTAATAAGGCTTTTATAAATAAGGATAGAATAGCCTAGCTTATTACACGTTAGAAGCTTGCTTACTTTCTATTTAGTAGGGATATTAAGGGTGTAATATTTCAGTAGAAATTAAACTATTAGGAACTAACTATAGTAGGTTAATATATTGCAAACACGTTCTAAATATATTCTTATACCCTAGTAGGTATATATCTAGTATATTACTTCCTCTCCTATTAGAACTATTATTATATGCTTCTTTAATAAGCAGGCAAAGATCTTGCTAAAATAGAAAATATTTTAGATAGATATGTCCTTTAAGAGGCTTATAGGTAGATAGAGTAAGGTGCTCTTTACTATCTTCTTATAGGATTATAGAAAGAGTAATACTTATATTAATATATTAAGAACACGTTACTAATATATTCTAGTTATTACCCTTAGTTAAATTATTATAGACTCTAAGAAGTTAAAGATATATAAGATTATATTTACCTACTTCTTTTCTCTTATAGCTAAGTATAGTAGCTAGCCTATAAGGTGGTTCTATCTCTATATAGAAGGATTTTATAGTGTAACTATTAATATAGATAGCAAGCAAATAGCTAGTTAGTAGCTTTAGAAACGTGTTAGTAATGTGTTCCTAACGTGTTACAGGCTTTAGGCGCTATCTTAGCCTTATAGATCCCTAATATTATATATAGTAGTAGTAGTTAATAAACTACTAGCGCTTCTATTAAGTTTATTTTATAAGAAGTATATACTACACTTACCTATTATCCCCTTATATAATAGACTTACTATAGGGGTAGCTATAGTTACTACTTAATATAGAGACCTAAACTAAGTACTATAAACTCTATAATCTAATTAAAAGTAGGGCTAAGCTAGAATATATTCTTAACGTGTTACTAATATATTAAAAGGTAAAGAAAGACTTAAAGCTATTAAGAACTAGGTAAAGTATAAGAGGCATATAATTATTATAGCTAGGCTTATTTAGAGTTATAGTAATCTTCCTAAGGCTATATAGGACTTACTAGAAACTATATTAAATACTACTAAATAGGCTAGATTAAAGGGTTATTATACTAGCACAAAACTACCCTTAATATAGGGGGTAAGGATATAAGTATATTAAATATATTATAGATACGTTACTAATATATTATATAAAGGGCAATTAAGATAGATAAGTAAGATATAGATAAGTATATAATAAGAGATAGGTATAGTAGCTAACACGTAGATTATAATACGCTCTTAATAAGCTAGAGGTATAATAATAATATAGGCTAAGAGCTAAGTAAGACTATATAGAACGTATTTTAAACATATTACTAATATATTCTTAAAGTAGAAAAATAAGGTAATAGACTAAGAGATTTCTAATAAGGATAAAGAATTCCTTACTATATCTAATTTATCTAGACACGTTAAGATACTAAGAAAGAGGAGGTTAACTCTAAGTCTATATTATACCTAGTTACTTACTAGACTTCCTAGTCCTATAAGAACGTATATAGGGTTATCCCCCTTATAAGGGGAGATATAGATATAAAATTTAAATAAACGTGTTATTAACGCGTTGCTAACACATTTATATAGAGACTCTAGTTTACTACCCCTCCTATTAAGCCCTCTACTAATACCCTCTAGTCCCCTACTTTATCTACCTAGTAGACTAATACAAGAATAAGAAGAGTTTAAAAGGAAGTAAGAGTAGGTAGAGTTTAACTTAAAGAGGAGAGAATAGGAACTTAAGTAGAAAGAGGCACTTCTATACCTATAATAGCAAGAAGTAGTAGTTAAAGAGGTAGAGAGAGAGCTTATAGTGCGTAAACGTGTTTAGAAAGTATTATAGATATATTCTATATAAAGTAAAAATTTTTTATATGCTATACTATTTATAGCCTACTATAGTTTTAAGCTATAATACCCTACTATCTCTATCCTTTCTTCTTATCTTTATATACTAGGCTTAGTATAGGGATTAAGACACTACTACTAGATATATATAAAGAATAACGTGTTTATAATATATTACTAATATATTACTTATAGCCTACCTATTATAAATACGCTTTACTACTATATCTTCCTTATATATTAGCTAATTTTAAAGAAGAAGATAATAGTACTATAATTATCTACTAAGAGGAGCTCTTTTATTAAGCAAGGTATAGTAGTAGGGAATTCTATAGTGTAAGTGTGCCCTAAATATATTCTTAACGTGTTTCTAACGTGTTACTAAAGAAAGTTTAGTAATAGGGGTAACCTTATCCTTTATATTTAAAATATCTATTAATTTTAGCCTACTCCTACCTAGACTAGTAGATCCTTAGTAAAGTGTAAGTAGGATAGCCTAAATTTCTTCTATACTATAATAAGAATTTATTACCTTACTTTATCTAGTAAACTAGAGTAGGTAATATAGCTATTATTAGAGATATTTTTATAAGAATATATTACTAATATATTACTAATATATTTAGTTTCTAACACTTAGTTGCTAGCTACTTCCCTACCTCTAGTGTAAGGGCTAGATTTACTACCTACCTTAGCTAGCCTACCCCTTTGCTCTCCTAGGCTTCCTAGTATAGAGGAAATTATTCCCTCTATACTAGAAAGTCTAGAGCCTATTTAGAACATATCTAGAACACGTTCTACCTCTACTAGCCCTAGCTATTAACTAACCTCTAGTAATAGTGTTAGCAAAGAGCAAGATATCTCTTAGTTATTATCTCCCCTCTTATATCTACCTTAGTCTCCTCCTTTACCTAGTTTACCTATAGTAGTAGAGGTATTAAGCTAGGTAGTGCTAGCTAAACGCGTTTAGAATAGGTTATAAACGCGTCCTCTTAGTAAACTCCTTAAAATCTAAAAGGTTACTATACCTGCTCCTTAATACAAGGCTAGCAAGCATAAAGGAGAGGTTAATAATAAGGAGTATAATTATTACCTAAAGAGTAAGGGTATAGAAACACTATACCTATAGTGTAGTAATAATAACCTAAAAGGTAGATAAGTAAAAATATACTCTTAACGTGTTACTAACGTATTATAGTATATTCCTTTTATATAAGGTGTGCTAATAGGTAATATTTTATATAAAAAATCTAGTTTTACTTATAGTTATTAATATTTTAAAAACTACTTTAATATATAAATAATTAATATTATTTATACTTTTTTTATAAAATATATTTACTATAGTTAACTATAGTATATTATAGTAAAGTATACTTAGTATATAAATAAGTATATATTATTATTAGTTTTAAAAGCCTTTTAAGTTTTCTTATATATAAGTATCTATAGCTATTCTTATAAGTTTAAGTATTCTTTAGTTACTACTTTTTTATATTCTTTTACTATAATATATTAACTTAGTAAAATATATAAAATACTTATAAATATATAACTTTTATTTATATATAACTAAGTATTAAATTAGTAAAGTATTTATTATATATAAAGTAAAGTATACTTAATTAACTAATATATTTATAATATTAAAATATTTAATAAGTTTATAAACTTTTTGCTATAACTAAATAAAAAAATATTATAAATATATTAGAAATATATTATTAATAGGTTAACTATAGCTTATATTATAACTATAACCTAGGCTTTTTATAAAGCCTACTAGTTTATATTATTATAGTGCTACCTACCTTTAATTATATTACTAAACCTATTAATATTATAATTAAACTAGCACTCTAATAATACGTTAGTAACGCGTTTATAATATATATCTAGTAGACACTTACCTTAAATAGCTTAGCTATAGTAGTAGTAGTAGATAGTATAGGGGATAACGTGGCTAGAGGTATAAGAAAACTATAATATTCTAATAATATTAAGCTATAGATTAAGGTTAGAATATATTTTAAACACGTCTAAAATATATTCTACTTATATCTCTATTAGGTAGGTAGAAGGGGTAGATAGCAGGTAGACTAGTATTAATAGCCTAGGTTAGGCAGCGCTGCTACTTATTATAATTATAAAGGTTCTCCTCTTTATACTTATACTCCTCCTAGATATCCTAGTACTATACTAAAATATATTAGTAACACGTTCTAAATATACTCTATACTATACTTACTAATAATACTAATAATAATATTATAGTTAATATTCCTAGCAGGATTCTTATAGGGGGAGATATTATTATAGCTATAGTTCTTAATATAGGTATAGAGGGTACCTCTAGTACCTAGATATACCTATAGTATATATTAGAATGCGTTTTTAATATAATATTAATATATTCTTATACTATAAATACTAGTACTTATAGGGAACTAATAAAAGATCTTACTAATATTAATAATAAGGTTATTATTATAGTTATATTTAAAGGGCTAGAGGTTATAAGGGGTGCTACGCTAGCTAATATACTAGTAGTAAGCTAGCTAGAATATATTAGTAACGCGTTTAAAATATATTTAGGGAATACTTATATTAGAGGAAAGGGTCTTAAAAACTATAGTAGTAGATAATAAGGTTAAGAATATAAAAACGCGTTAGAAACGCGTTCCTAACGTGTTCTTACTTAGCTGTGTTCTCGCTTAGCCTTGCTTAGTAGGGCTAAGATCTAGCTTGGCCCTCCTAACCTGCGTTAGTCTATAGACGGACCCATTTTTCCTATGGCCAGTTAACCTGCTTCCTCGAACTTGGCAATGCTGTGCAACAGCTCAGCATGCACATAAAGTTTCAAAGTAAGGTAGGAAGGTGATGACTACAGATATATGAAGTGAAAACTCATCTTGACTCAGTGATGTGTTTTGTCTTATTCTTCCCTTGATCGCAGCTTGCTCTTACCTACGTGTACCGTACCGTACCTACCCGTAACTTTAGGCAAACGTAAACCGCACCATCAACGCAGCTCATCAACACCACGGGATCTCGGCACCTAACCCCCGCCAACCCTATATCCTCACAATGACAGCTCCAAGACTCAAAACCACAATCGCAATTCTCGGCTGCGGTGATGTCGGCGCGACTCTAGCCTACACTCTCGTGCTCCAACCCATCTGCAGTGAGGTCATCCTCGTCGATCTCAAGAAAGACCTGCTAGAAGCCCAGGTCCGCGATCTGAACGATGCGACATACCGTGGAGATTCGGGTGTCAAGGTGCGCGCTGGATCGCACAGAGAGGCGGGGCAGGCGGATATCGTGGTGATCACTGCTGGGGCAAAACAGAAGACTGGTAAGTTCCACTCGGGCTCAATCCATCATGACATCTGTTGACGAAGGTGAAAAAGGTGAATCACGTCTCTCTCTGCTGTCACGGAATCTGCATATTCTCGAATCAATTTTCTCATCAATGGCCCCCATTTCACAAGACACCATTCTGCTCCTTGTTGCCAACCCGGTGGACATTCTAACCTATTTCGCACGCAAACTCTCTGGTTTGCCAGAATCCCAGGTCCTAGGTACAGGTACCAGTCTGGATTCTGCACGCTTGAGAGGTGTCCTTGCGCAGAAGGCCGAGGTTGCACCAAATAGTGTTGATGCGTTTGTGTTGGGGGAGCATGGAGACAGCCAGTTTGTACGTGATCCCAAACCGCGTTGAGCTGTTTAACCGAAGACATGGCACACGTGTAAGTGAGATTGTCTAACTGAGTAAACGACAGATCGCGTGGTCAAGCGCGTCCATTGGCACAACACCCCTCGCCCTCGCCCTCTCCGACCAGTTAACCCCAGGCTTTAAAGAGTATATCTCCGCCCATACGCGCGGTGCAGCAGGTGCCATTATCGCCGCCAAAGGCTGCACCTCTTACGGTATCGGTAACATTGCCGCTAGTATTTGCAAGTATATTCTCTTCGACTCGCGGAGTGTACGGCCATTGTCATTTTACCAGCCGGAGCTTGGATGCTGTCTGTCAATGCCAGCGGTGGTCGGAAGGAAGGGTATTATCAAGGCCATGCCGATCCAGCTGGATGAGGCGGAGAGGAGGGAGTTGGAGAAATGTGCTGAGGGTTTGAGGGGAATTATCGCGGGGGCGGAGAAGGAGTTGAGCGCAGATAGACAGTTGGAGAAGGCGTTGGCTAGTGACAAGGGAGTATAGGAAGGAGATGAGGTAGACACGCTGCGAGTATGGGTCAATATTAAATTGACAAGGTCAGGGTATCAGGACATTCTGTATCCTTTGATTTCATCTAGATGATTGATATAGCTAATGCGCTTACACTCCCGCAGACGTGCACGGCGTTACCACTTAGGCTGTAAATCATCCTCTAAAGGCAGCATATATTTCTGCAGCTCCTTTGATACCTCATCCGCTTCTTTCCATACCCTTAACAGATTACCACCGGCAATCCGCGCTGCGTCTTCATCGCTTATCCCCTGGCGCAGTAGCTCAGCAATGAGCTCGGGAAATTTGGACACATCCTCCAACCCCGTAGGCGTAGCTTCAATACCATCATAGTCTGAACCGATTCCAACATGATCATACCCAATCAAGTCCCCAATATGCCGAATATGCCTCACGACCTGCATCAAAGTGTTATTCGCTGGTACGAATTCCGGAAAGCCGTCTGGCGTCTTGCCGGGAACGCAGGAGATGAACTCGGGATTGAAGTTTACCATGACCACTGAATTACGCTGCTTGACCATCTGAAGGACATCATCCGGAACATTCCTAGGGTGCGGACAGATTGCGTATGCGGAGCTGTGGCTGAAAATCGGGGGTGCAATGCTACCTGTCCAATTCCCCGCGCTGCCATCAGGCTTGCCGACGAGGACATCTCGCATGGTATCATGACTGACGTGTGCAAGATCAACGAGCATGCCCATGCGATTCATCTCTTTGATCAAATTCCGGCCTTCAGGGCTCAGACCGTGCCACAATGGTGTTGCGACGTGAGCGCTGAAGTCGGATCCTGTTTCCACGGCGGCATCGGCGTACTTGTTGTGACAATTCCAAGTCAGTGTTGCGTAACGGATGCCTAGCTGGTGGTAGAGACGTAGTGTGGAGACTGAGTTGCCGATTTGATGGAGACCTTCAATGGCGGCTGGGGCAATGAAGGAGCCGGATTTGAACGCGGCTTCTGCGGCTGCACTATCCTTGGGAGGCGTGAAGTACTTTGGATAGGATTGGCCTAGGCGATGGAAGAGATCAAGTTGGCCAAGTGTAGATTTGACGACTGAGTCCGTTAGTAAAAATTACATGTATGCCTCGCCTCGGAGAGAACCAGCTTACTGTCGTGATATCTTTCGTCGCTGAAGTTGGTGCCATCGCCCAGCGGACATGGCCAAAAGGCACTCCAGAAAGCACCGCCCTGGAGTCCCTTTTCCAGACGGGGTATATCAACATGCTGGGCAAGTCCGCCTTGTTCAAACTTATCGGCGAATTCTTTTTTATATATGTGGTTTTGGAAACTTCCCGTGATGAATATCATTAGGTCATTATGCCCGTCTATTAATTGTCAGCTAAAGCCCGATTCGTATCGGGGGAAAGAGAATCTACCAATGAGTGGGGTGTGCTTCAATATCTTCGTTGCGCGCTCCTCAATCGTCAACCCATTTCCGCATTCGTGCTCAGATGATGAGTCGGCTAACCAGACATACATAACACGATGCAATGTCAGCAGTAAAACGATGGCTATTGTGATTCTGTAAAGGACATTTTGCTGCCGAGAAGGCACACTGGCCGCTACAGTCCTTTTCTCCTCATCGCCGCGCGTCTCGTAGATCAATGCTTTCCCTTGCTCTTCATCGAAGTTCACACTCCCATAGTCTTTTTCGCAGTGGCTTTGCACATAGCTCATCTCATCATGTAAATGCTCGTACTTCTTCATAATCAACATCGGTTTTTGACAACAATGAAAGAGTGACATATGGCAGACCGCGTAGGTGATTTATCTTACTGATTCAGCGCTCTGCCTAGCGTCGCACTAAAAGCTAGCGTGAAACTAAAAACTTTTAAGCTACTAAGATAAGGCTTATATAATATCTATACAAAGTATTAGTGGAGATTTCAAAGAAAAATATGATATATTTTAATAGTATTTCAAATTGTTAATTTTACAGCTTTTTTATATTATTAGCTTTAAAATTGCGAAATGATTTAAAATATTCCTCTACCTCTACCGGTACGGTACTGGTATTAGTTCTCAATCGGCCAATTTCAGCCAGGGCGTCTGATTCATGAGGTAAAGTCAGCGTGTGGTCCCGGCCATTTCCAGTAAACAGGTAGCAAAAGATGAAAATTGCCAGTGTTGCGGTCCAAGTGGGAGATGATGGCTTCGTTAGTAGTAGTGGTACTGTTCAGGTGTGTCACTGGTCACAGGTGAGCATCGTCTCGTACCGATAACATACGTATGAGCTTGTGGATCGTGGCTCGTACCTCTAGTCTAGCAGCGTTCGCAAAGCTTAATTACGATCTGCAAGCGATCTAAAACGAGAGTTGAGAGCGTCTGCGACAAGTGTGGCGATATTTAATATCTCTGCTAGTCGTTGGATGTGCCCAGGAGAATCCATCTCGTCGACCATTCTTGGCGCAGACAAAGTTCGCCGTACGCGATTTACAAGTTCTTTTCGTAGACAAATGGAAGCGCGTAGGGTTGCAATCTGAACAGCATTACAGTCGGCCTTACATGGCGTGTTGTCAAATCGTCCCTTCCCGGTCTGGGCTGGTACGCGTGGTGGCAGTTAGGGCACTGCATATTGTTCGCGCCTCCTCATCAATTCTATTTGCACAGCACCATCTCCGTCACCTTGTTATTGACAATACATTTGGTCCCACAATCTTTAACATTTTTACTTGCGCGAGGGCTTTCCACACATACACTGATGGCCCCAATAACGTCGAAGGCTTTTCCTTCCGAGACGACGACGCCACGAGACTACGAGGAAGCGACCGACTAGGAGTCCTGTCAAATCTGGGTCATCAAGTCAGTTTCACCGTGTTGGGGTGGGGGCTATTTGTGAAGCTCTATCTAACAATGACAGTTGCAACGATCGTAAATCCCGTCTCGTCACGAAGCTCATGGAAGAACGACTCTACTCTCCCTACGCTGAACCCTCGTTCGAAATAACGCCGGCGAACGCCTCTCTTGTGTACATTTCCCACTTCACCAAGGACAACATCAACTTCGCCTACTGCATCAGAGGAAGTCACATGACAAAGTTTCTCATTGGTACCTTTGGCATGCAAGCATACGACGGTCCCGCCCTGATAACACCCGTTGTCTTGTTTTCACAGGAAAATCTGCTCAAGGGAGTTACCCTATTAGGGTATCAGTCAAACTCGCAATTGAGAGTGAACAAGAACAACACTCAAACGGAAAAGGTCCGGTGGAGATATTTGTATGAGACAGCAAGGATACAATGGGCCAAGTTGAAGTTTGATATGACGAGATGGATAGACCTGAAAGATGAGATTCAAGAAGCTCTCAAGTCAAAACAGCTCCTTGGGCTCGCCCCAGAGAGTGACGAGGAAATGCATGAGGACGCAAACGAAAACGATGCTGATTCTGACGGTGAGCCGGGGGTCTCATCGGTCACATCGCGCCAGATTCAAAAAAGCCCAGAAACAGCCGATAGGGGCATGACCAGGCCCGGAGGATTAGAAGAAGCGGGACGCGATGATGAGAGTATTCCGGACAGAACTTTAGGTGACGTGGAAACAGACAGTTCAGAGTCTGCGGGGCTTGATATTAATATTCTCTCGCTGCTTCACTCTATTATTGAAAGCGGTGGGAAACCTGACGACCTTTATGCTTACCTTGCCAAGCGCGACACCCATGGAAACATTGTAGGGGATCAGGAGCTGAGAGACAAGGTAGTGGCTCTTGTCGATACAATTTCCCTTATTATCGATTATAACCAGCAAGTTCGGGACAACGAAGCCATGGGAAGAGAGACCTCAGATATTGCTAAAGAAGAGTTGATGAACTTTTATCGTATACGAGATGAGTTGGTAGAGGATATCCACGAGATCAGGATGCTACCAGAGGATACGAAAGATGATTTCTCCGGCTCCTCCTCCGACAAGATGCGACCTCCTTGGGTACTAAGCGAAGACGAGAAGGTCACAATGGGAGTCATGGTCGCCATGGCTATAGAGCAACCCCCAAGGATTGCTTTACGTCTACTGCAGGATAACCACTGGGATGTCGACGAAGCCATAGAGTCTTGGTTCGACGTGCCAGAAGACCAGATGTATTATCTGGAAGACGGCGAGATTATTGGTGGTCACAATAGTTTGAATGCACCGAGAATGAGGGAGACACACTTAGCCTCGGTAGCAAGCTCAAGCGGTCTCAAAAATCTGAAAGAATCTACACCAGAAGATCTCGCGGCCGACAGGGCCCGCTTGGAGAGACTCATCGCGCAGGAGAACGGGACGCCAAATGCTCAGCAACCCAGACAACAACAACGACTCGAACAGCAAGACACAAATCCGTGTGGTATTCCCAACATGGTCAAGAAATCACCAACTCTCAAGCTCTGGCAGAAGCCCCAAGATCCTACCCCGGACACATCCTCACCCCCAATCCAGCCCGCAAACAGCTTGGGAGCAATGCACAAAGAAATGATCGACGCCTTTGCTAGTACTTCCACCTTTTCAGATTGCATTCCCACCCCACCAGAATCGACCAAACGCCCGGTGTCGCAGGACTTCCATAATCTGGCTGCAGATGCCCTGGCGTCCATGGGTAAGAAACGGATGTTGGAAGTGTCTTGTGCAAAGCAGTGGCAGCAGGAAGGGGAAGAAGATGAAGATGAAGAAGGAGATGAAGAAGAAGATGAAGAAGAAGAAATCATAGACCCAGAAAAAGGACTAGCGTTGCTAGAGCAGGCAGTGAACATTAATGAATCAAATTTGGGCAAGCGGCTGTCTGCCATGGCCAAGGCAGGATTGAACCAAGCCGAGGCGATGCGTAGGGACAGTGCGATGGATGCGGGTACGATGGATGCGGGTGAGAGTGCTATTCAGACTGGTACAGGAAGGGATAGGAACGTGTCTGCCGAGGCTAGAAAGAGGATTGAGCAGAGGCAAGATGAAGAAGAAGAAGGAAAAAGAAAAGACGAAGAATAAAACGTAGAATAGCCAACAAGGTAAAATCAACACCATCATGTAGTCTCTAGTCAATCGGCTATCCAATATCAACATTGGTCCTATTATTGAAAAAAAAACCGCATATACAAGGGCATCATCATGCATGGGTATTTGCCAGAGCGGCTACAGAAGAAACATCTAAAACCAGGCGTACACTACGACCACGACTTCTCATTAGATGCCCAGGTCTCTTTGCCCGTGCACCCGTCTCCCGTAGCCAGCCCGGAAAAAAAAATTCAAAATCCGAATGGTTGCTCACGAGACAATGGACCCCGTCCCGCCTACTCGGAATCCAGAAACTCGACCATGATGCTGACACCCTTGAGGCCAGCCTGTTCAATAGTCGAATCAAGATGCTCAATCAGATTCTTGCCCGTAAAAGTCAAGTCAAAGACGGCACCCTGCTTGCCTTCCCAGGGGACATCTGATTTGATCCATTCGTATATGCGGCGCACGGGATCCGAGAGATGGAAGCGGCGGACAATGGGACGACCAGACGGACCACGGAACTGGATGCGAGTTGTGATTTTTGGGTCTGTAATGGTTGGCTCCGTGTGTGGTGCATGTGACGAGATTTGGGCAAAGGCTGGATTCGAGGATTCGTCGTCTGGTCCAGTTTCTGGCTCTGCATCTTGCGTCGAGCCTTGGGCTTTGGCTTTGCCCTTGATGTTGTCGAATGACTTTGTGAGAGCATCGGGATCGTCGTGCTTGGGGCCTGCCTGTGTGCCACTGTCCATGCTGTTCTGTAGGGCCCATTCCATCATCTCCTCCTCTGTCATGCGGTCCACGTCAATCTTCTTGGACTCGGCTTTCCGCTTGGCCACTGGATTCTTCGCGTTGACATTCAAACTGTACCGGTCGAGGAATTCGTGGAGCTGGGCATGGAACTCGACAGGCTCGGGTATGGGCGGACCTGACCAGACCTTGACCTGCTCTCCGGTCCTGGGGTCGACAATGGCGATGTGTGGATAGGCATCGGAGCTCTCGCGGGCGTGGAAGTAGTAGTTGACGTACTGTTGGCCCCGGGGATCGTCCTTGGCGTACTGCATGAAGAGAAAGTTTTCGCGGACCGTGGCCTTGATGTCCTCATTCTTCCAGATGTCGCGATTGAGGCGCTGGCAGTCGAAAATGGCGGGATCCTGGATGTTCACCAGGAGCCATTTTTGCTCGTCCTTGCCCATGTCCCGCGCCTTGTCCCACGCACCCTGGTACATGAGCTCAAAGGGCGGGCGGAAGAGCTCTGCTAGCATGCTCATCTTAGAGGACTGCTCCGAGGCTCCCCCCGTCGCCGTCGCCAGCTCGCGACGCCGTGCACTCGAATCGGCCGAGTTATCCCAGACATTGGTTTGGGTGGTGCGCTGGTTGAAGATGCCGGCGCGGCCGGCACGGCGACGGGCGAGCTGTTCCTGGACCATGGCATCGACCTGGTCGTCGTCGGTGTCTGCTGGGCCCCAGTGTGCGTCTGGCCCCACCAACGTCTCGGTTGTTCGCTGCATGGGAGCACGCACTTGATCTGGATCCGCAGCCGCAGGACCTCCTCCGCCGTACATCTCCTCTTGTAGCCGTCGCGCCATGGCCTCGTCGTCTTCTGTGCTGGGCGCGCCCCGTGCTGGCGGGGTGGCCGAGTGTGCGGCGGGGTTGAAGTCGGCCATGTCTTCGTCGTCTGAGTCGACATGGATAGGATTTTGTGCCGTCGACGACGAGGCAGCGTGCGAGCCAACTGCTGGGCCAGATGCTGGTGTTGTTGCTGTGGGGGCGGGGCCGAAGTCGAGATTGGGGCTGTCAAAGAACAATTGAATGGCCTGCTCGAGATTGCCGTCGGTAAGGCGCAAGTACTGGGCGGCCTTGTCGGCGTCGCACGAGGTAATGCTGACAAAGTCGGCGACGTTGGCGTCGTCCATGATAGCGGACAGGCGGGGGTGTGGTGGCGGTGTCGATGGGGAGGGCTATCGTCTACGGTTTTTGGAGAGAGAGGGAGGAGGGTGAGGAAAGGCGTGCTGCAGCAGGGTCGACGGGCACACTGACACACTGACACGCTGGGAGACAGGCAGACAGACAGGCAGACGAAGGCAGACGCACACTCTCACAGTGTCTGTGTAAGAGATGGGTTTGCAATGCGCAGGTGGGTTGGTTGTTTGCCGGGTGCAGAGTGGGTGGCGGGCTGCACGTCACGTCGTCGTACGTGGGGGGTGGGTTTGTGTGTGTTCTGTTGAGAGTTGGAAGAGAAAGGTTAGTATAGAAGAGTAGTGGTAGGTATAGGCAGGTAGGTAGGCAGGTAGGTACTAGGTAGATGGGGAAGATGGGGAGGTAGAGAGGGTTGGTAGACGGCAGAGTAGAGGCAGGGTAGGCAAGGTAGGTAGGTAGTCGGAGCCGTGGTGGGGCAGGGGAGAGATGGGCCAAAAATGATAAAACCATCCTACCAGCTACGGTACCGTACGACTACTAACCAACTGCTGTGCATGCTGGGTACCGCCATGTCTACCATGGGAACTCGCAGCGACCAGCAGCAATGTGTGATGACATACATTGACCTGTGGACATGTGGCCCAGGTGCGTGGCGGGGTGGCGGTGAAAGCAAGTGGGCATGTTTCATCAGACTTCTGATTGGCATGATACTATGATAGCTCCTACTAGAGTAGAGTAGAGTAGAGTAGAGCAGAGTAGAGTAGAGCAGAGTAGAGTAGAGTAGAGCAGAGTAGAGCAGAGTAGAGTAGAGTAGAGTAGAGTAGAGTAGAGTAGAGTAGAGCAGAGCAGAGTAGATTACTAGGTATAGTCATAGTGGTATCTGCTTGCTGCTTTGTCCGAGGCACATGGCAGCAGAGTCGAGATACACACGCACACACTGCTGGAGACAGACTGCTGGAGACACACACGCACACACCCATACACCCATACACATCTCAGACAAAGTGACAGCTGGAGGCGCAAACTTGCGTCATGACCTTGGCTTCGGCTTAGCTGAGAGACTGAGGGAGTGCTCGCTTGAAATGATCGGTCGGAAGTCCTATTCCTTCGCCAGCCACAGACAGAACAGGATGGATGGACTGCAACTAACTAACTCGCGACTCTACCCGGTAAGCATCCCTGTCTGTCTGTCGCCTCACCATCACCATCACCACTACGACAACCACGACAACCACCACCACCATCATCCCTCTCCTCTGCCTGCTGCCCGATCAATGTTGACACGCACAATGCACACCTACTAGGCAATCAAGCACTTTCCCCACTCCCCTCCACACTACAAACCCCGCTGGGCCAACAATTCATCCCGCCGTCGAATTTTATCGTCAGCTCGCACCTGGGCCGCGTGTCGTGCTACTGCCTGGTCCCAGATAGCTAGCTAGCTACCTATCCCCTATAGTCTTCCCACACCCTATCACGTGCGTCACGGCTACCTATGTAGACCACTTCCAGTCCGTCCACCTACCTAGACAGTAGACAGTACCCTGCATTTGCCTTGCAGCCTGCAAACTCCCCCCCGTTCCCCATTCCCCGTCGCTGGTCACTGTTACTATCACTGTCACTACCACTACCACTGTCCCAGTCACAATCACAATCACAATCACAATCACAGTCACAGTCACAGTCACAGTTCCACCACCCCACCATGGCCTCGGAACAAACACCAGAAGCCAAAGAGCTGGCCCTGGTGGCCAAGGTTGAAATGCGCATTGCCCTAGCCAGCACAGAGAAGAAGCTCGAAGAGTTGCTCAACACCTATCTGGCTCCACTCCTCCTCAAACTTGGCTCCGACAGTGTAGCCGTAAGAAACAAGGTAAGATTGCCTGGTGCCCGCGTCATGCACCCGTCTCCTATCTCCTTGCCTTCTCTGACCGTTGCTGATGGCGACGTTTCATAGGTCATCTCCATTTGCCATCATGTCAATACCCGCATCAAATCACAGTATGCGTTTGGAACACCCCCCCCCATGCTTCGGCCATCCTGTCGAGATACTGATACCATCTCTAGAGACATCAAGCTCCCAGTCCGCCCTCTGCTCAAGCAATACAAGGAACATGGCCATGTTGCCCTCATACGACACTTTGATATCCTCTACATTCAACAAGGCATTTCTCGACTTGCAGTATCAGAAAGACTCGAAATCCTTCCCATATTGCTCAAAGGTATTGCCAATGACTATCAAAAGTCTGCACAGCACGCCTCCCAGCTGTTCCATTTGATACTGCGCCTCCTGGTCCACTTCAAGCTCCCTTTACGTGCAAGTAAAGACGATGATGAGCTCAGGTCTACTTTGGCACTCTCCGACGAGGATGGGGCCTTTTTGTCCAAGTGGTTTGGCAAGCTCCTTCTTTTCAATCCTGTGCGCCAAAGTGGCCCCGAGACCGCTGTCTCACCCTCATGTCCTGGCCTGTCTGCCGAGGAGTACAAGTTCTTGACACAGCAAGGACGACCAGATGCATGGGACCCAAGCTCTGATGCGGGACTGAACTTGACAGAGACCAAGGCCTTGGTAACACGGTTCGTAGCCAGCGGTCTTTTCAACGATGACGAGAAATTCTTCCCCGCCTTGTTCGCCTCTGCTGACACCAACTCTCGCATCTCTGAAGCTGGTGAGGATACTTTCAAGCGGGTTCTACTATCCAAAGATCTCGAGGACCCAGACATGGTTGAAGCTCTTTTCGACCTTTACTTCGGATCACAGGATGGATCGTTGCCGGTGAAAACACCTTTGCGTATCAGGATCCTGAACGTTTTGGCTAGATCTGTAAAGGCGACAGAATATCCACTTCAGATAGCGATGATAGTCGAACAAGGCTTACTGTCTGTTGATCAAAGCACGGCGAGCAAGTCGGCGGGACGTGAAGCTACTAAATTCCGATCCGCCATCTTCTCCTTGGTCAACTTCGTCGCTCGACGTGGGTCCGTCACAGACCTCTCGAGAATCGCAGAAAGCCTGGTCGCTAATCTACGAGGCTTTGTACAAGATCAAGGATGGCCTGTTCCGGATCGTGATCAGGATATGGAACTGCGTGGCTACGCCTACGAAACGATTGGCCTTTTGGCAAAAGCTGCGCCCGAGAAGATCCTCATAGAACCATCGCTGGACTTGCTGGAATGGCTGTTCCGGTCGCTGAGGGAAGACTCCGCAGGCAAAGATGTGGCCGTCAGCATCGAAGAGGCTCTCTCGTCGGTACTAGGTGCTTTCACAAAGCCGTTTGAACCTTCAGTAAAGCACCCATTCAGGAAGATTTTACTGCGGTATGCTTTGCTCGATAGGCCTAATATGCCCGCTTCCGATCGATTTACAAGAAGCACGCGCTACGTCGCTACTCGCTTTGCAAACCGTTGCCTACCCTATGATGACGTGCTGGCACGCTGGATAGACATTCTCGCCATCAGCGGAGGTGCTTCCGAAAGACATGAAATAGTCGAGGAAGGCCGTCGCGGCTTGGATCCGTTCTGGTTCAGAATGTCGAACACGCCGCCAGGTGAACGTGAGAGAAATGAACTAAAGTTCCCCGACTTCAACAAGTTGGTCAACTTCATCATAGTTCAAGAGGGTGAAGCCGAAGACGAAGACCCAATGGATATTGATCAACCAATTGATGTCCTTCATCAAACACGAAGGTTCCATGATCAGTATCCCGGCACGCTTCCGATTGTTATCACCTTCTGTTCTAATGTTGCCATGCAGACGGCGTTAGCCGACAAAGGATTGAGCAACGAGATCCCAGAGGATTGGGGAAGAAAACTGGATACACAAATGACCACAGAGTTACGCGCACGACAAGCGTTTCGTTCTTTTGCCACACAACCATCCCATTTCAATTCCCTAGCTATGCTGTTACGAGCTAGCTTTGACAGACTTACACGAGATCATGTCAGCGACGTTGGAGATATTGGGACTACATTTGTGAGGCTGCTATCTCTATTATCGCCAAAACATTGGATTCTTGCAAAGCTCGTTCGTGACATTCGCGCCCTGGAGCCTTCGGTTTGGTCGAATAACCCTAGTCGGCGGCTCGCAGCTGCCCACGCCTATGGCCTATTGGCATCGCACGACACAATCGATGCCGAAGCATTAGAAAAGTCTCAAGTTACGTTCTTTGAGAAGCTGGATACTTGGAAGACTGCTGTGGGTGGTGATATCAACCAGATTAGTGGTATCATTCTCGCACTTGCATATTACTTTAGCAGGGCATTTTGGAGGGCCAGAGCGGCCTCGGACGCTATCACTGACGATCATCCTGTACATCGACTGCTTGGAGCTCTCATAGATATCATGAAAGAGTCTCGAGACGCTACGTTGAGAGAAGCAGCTTTTGCGAGTGTAGATCAACTCAGCCTATTCCATGTCATCACACCATCGATGATCTCGAAATATGCAAAGTTTGAAGACGTCGCACAACAAATATACGAGCATGCAAGGACAGGTGCCACAACTGCAATAGTGGCTCTGGGTCGCCTTTCCATGATCACCGAAGAGACGGATTCTGAGGCTGAGATGGACTCCGAGTATGCGGTCATAGGCGAGAAGTTGTATGAACTTCACGAAGTTCGCCAGCCAGAAGTCCAGTTCTCCGTCGGGGAAGCTCTGAGTTGCTTTGCGATCGGCTGGGAGTCAAAGGCCCTCGTAGCAGAGCTCGACATGCTACACCCAGATCAGCTGCAAGAACCTTGGGATGTAGAACTGAAGACGCCTTCCGGTCCGACACGCGAAAAGACATTCAAAGCCGTATTGGAGAGGACGCTCAAAGGATGCGTGCAAACCAAGCCCTCACTCAAGAAGGCTTCGGTCATTTGGCTATTGTGCTTGCTGCAATATTGCGGCCACAAATCCGAGATGCAGGGCCTTCTTGGACAATGTCAGATTGCTTTCAAGAACTGCTTGTCTGATCGCGATGAGATTGTCCAGGAGGCTGCTTCGAGAGGACTCGGGCTAGTTTACGAGAAAGGTGATCGCCAACTCAAGGACGACCTTGTTCGAGACTTGGTAGGTTCATTCTCTGACAACAAATCGAAAATGTCGGGCACTGTGTCCGAGGACACACAACTCTTTGAGCCTGGAGCACTACCTACAGGTGACGGTTCCATCACGACCTACAAGGATATTCTTAGTCTGGCAGCTGAAGTTGGCGATTCGAGTCTCGTATATCGCTTCATGTCAATGGCATCCAACAACTCTATCTGGTCGAGCCGAGCTGCTTTCGGTCGCTTCGGACTAAGCAACATCTTTTCGGATTCCAGTGTAGATGGCTACCTAGCCCAGAACCCAAAACTGTATCCTAAGCTCTATCGTTATAGGTAAGCATCTATTCACGCGAATGACACTACGAGTATGCGTCAATTAACCAAATCGATAGGTTCGATCCGAATACTAATGTACAGCGCTCCATGAACGACATCTGGAACGCGCTAGTCAAGGATTCTTCAGCAACAATTGACAAACATTTTGATGCGATCATGGATGATCTACTCGTCAGTATCTTGACCAAAGAATGGCGTGTTCGTCAGGCGGCTTGCGCAGCGATTGCGGACCTAATCCAGGGTCGTAGCATTGACAAGGTGAGTCAATTCATAGCTCGGCTGATACGATCATCCAGGATGCTTGACTAATTGTGTGCCAGTACGAAAAGTACCTAACAGATATCTGGGACAAAACCTTCAAGGTATTGGATGACATCAAAGAAACCGTGCGTGTCGCCGCTGCAGCGCTTGCTCGTGTCTTGACTACTACCTTGACTCGCTCACTCGAAGCCGGAGATGGATCTATGAAATCAGCTACAGCGCAGCTCACACGCGTGCTTCCATTCCTATTCTCCACATCTGGGTTGGAATCTTCCGCTGAAGACGTGCGCCTCTTCTCGGTGCACACACTTCTTCAAATTGTGAAGAAGAGCAACGGAAAGACGCTGAATCCACACGTGCCCGAATTGGTAGAGCGTCTGCTAGGCCTGCTCAGCTCACTGGAGCCGGAAGCTGTCAACTATATCCACATGAACGCCAGCAAATACAATCTGACGGAGCAAAAGATCGATGATATGCGTCTTCAGAGTGTGCGATCGTCCCCACTAACAGAGTCACTGGAACGCTGTCTCGACCTAGCAGACGCAGACACAATGAAGGCCCTAGTTCCGCGCATCGAGGCCGCAATGAAGAGTGCAGTCGGCCTACCGTCAAAAGTAGGCTGTTCGCGAATCCTCGTCACGCTCGCAACACGGCACAGGTTCCTATTCAAACCGTACGCCGACGGCTTCTTGAAACTCGTACAAAAGCACATCCACGACCGCAACGAAACAGTATCCAGTTCCTACGCCGCGGCCGCCGGCTACCTCGCCCGCCTAGCTTCGGACAAGCAGATCCTAGCCACCATCGACTTTGTACGCAAACTCTACTTTGACTCTGAAGAAAACAGCGACAGAAATCGGGTGCTGGCAGGAGACATGATGCGTGCCTTGTCCCTCCACGCCACCGATCGCTTCACCGCTTTTGCCGCAGACTTGCTGCCCTTTGTCTTCCTCACCAAACACGACGGCGACGAGCAGACGCGCAACCTCTTCACCGCGACGTGGGACGACCACGTCGCCGGACCCCGTACCGTATCCCTCTATCTCACCGAGATCCTCGCCCTCGTCGACACCCACCTCGAAAGCAGACAATGGGCCATCAAGCACACGGCCGCAAAGTCAGTCGCAGACCTCATCTTGCAAATCACAAACGCAGTCGGCAGTCAGACAATGGAACCCAGCACCGCCAAACTCATCTGGCCCGTTCTAGACAAAGCCCTGAGCGGCAAGAGTTGGGAGGGCAAGCAAGTCGTGCTCGAGGCGTTTGTGCGGTTTGTCGAGAGGAGTGAGGGGTGGTGGGGGGAAGAGGAGGGGGTGGCGAGGCAGCTTGAGAGGGTTGGGGCGAGGGAGGGCAAGAGGCACGAGGGCAGGAATGAAAGGCTTGTTGCGCGCGTTTTGGAGAGGCTGGGCGCGCGTTTGGCGGCCTAGATTCGGTCTTGCTGTTGTGGTCGGTTGAATCCGCCATGCTTTGTCTGTACTGTAATGTCTCCTCCGGCTGAGATGCTCGGGCATAGAGTAGCTGGCTGTCTAGCAGTCTATCCATCCAGCCATCTATCCTATCCTAACCTATCCTACCCTATCCTACCCTACCCTACCCTACCCTACCCTTCCCATCTTATCCTGCCCATCCAACCACACCTCATCTTCTTATAAACTACCTATCCCACCCTACCCTACCCATACCCATCCTACCCATGCCTACCCTACCCACAACATCCCGCCAGCCAAGCCGTCATCTCGGCAGCTACTCTGACATGTGCAAGTACCACAGTACACGTTGAAATGCGGTATCATCTGGGTAACGGTAGAGGCCCATGAGATGCGGTAGATGTTGTGCTACTCGTAGCTTGAGCACTAGTAGTCAAGGAGGCATGGCCTCAGGCACAGTATTGCATGCACTTCTTGGCATTTGCACATCAAAAACAAACAAAAAACACTTTCAAGACATGGGTAGAAGACAGACGTCTGATTTCTCCTTTGGCGGGCTATTTACTGGTCGTGCTCACCGTCCAACAAGCCCCAACCTACTTCGACTCCAGCATCTCAATCTCATACTCCCTCGCATCCAAAAACATGTCAATGATGCAACTAGCAGACCAAGACTGCGTCGGACAAGAATCCGCGCAAAACTCTCCATCCTTTTGCGTCAGCTCCGTCAGGCCAGCCCACGGGCTTTCACGAATCGCCTTCATGCAGCCTGCAAGACGGCGTGTGACTTGCTGGTAACTTTCAATCCGCTCATCCGCCGTCTTGCGTCGCTTCAAGTCGAACTTGAGAAGGGCGCGGAGAAAGAAGCCCGTTGGCCAGAGCCACTCGGGGCCCTGGTGATAATTTCTGCCCTTGGCGGTGTGGAAGTCGGTAGAGTCTTCACTATTGATGTAGTAGCCGCGGTAGTTGAGATCAGACGGATCAAGCGTCTTCATCCCTTGCGGACCAAGCAAAATCCTATCGGCCATCTGTAGAGCATACAAAGCATGCTCAGCATCAAACAAATCCGGAGCCACGGTCATGGCGACAGGAAAGTTTGGTCGCAGCTGGTAGTCCTCATACTCTTTGCCCGATCGGTAGAGATCCTTGTAGATGCCGCGACGGTTGACAATGGCCGAGTTGACGTCGTAGTCGCCGTCCTCCTCGGGCGTACGCGGCACATAGAACGTCCGTTCAAAGTTGGCCTTGATGAGATCCGCCCACGCCTTGTAAGTCACCGTCTTTTGCCCGCCTTGCAGAGTCACGCCTTCATACTTGAATTTGCCCTGCGCAAACAATTCTGCGCACCAGCGAACAGTGCTGTACAGCATGCCAATAATCTCAACAGGGGCGCCATCTCGAGGTGTTCCAGGCACACCCTTACTGCCAGCCTTCTCACTCTCACCCATCTTGTCCATCCAGGTGCCGCAATTGAACTGATTCCCACCGAAGATCAGACCAGTCTCCCAGTCAGTCCAGATCTTGATATCGAAGCCCTCAGGCTTCATCTGACTGTCAATGTTGGGACCAGCATCGTGTTCCCGGAATTCTATGCCAGAAGCATGACGTTGAAGAGCTTCCTGGATTACATCCTCAATCGTCGAAGATTGCGAATACGCCTTCTTATCGTTATGTGGAAACCAGGTATCATCATAAGGGAAAAAGCGTCGCTTGACCTTTTCATGCAGCAGGTCCATCCCACTCGGCACAATCTTGGTGTAATCCTGGATGTTCTGAAGGAACCACCAGACCGAGTCTCTTGAATTGTACCGAGGATTCTTACCACCACCCAGAAGATTTGGAATCATGCCGTGTTTCAAAACGCTTGCAAAGGCGAAGATGTGTTCTTTGGCATCGGCATATCGTCCGGTCCCCATGTAGAGACCGCGAGCCGAAATGGTGATGTCGCGACCCCAGCACCGCGCCCAGTCGTAGGCAAAATGCGGGAGACCGGCAGCCATACTTGGAACGCTCTTGTCTGGCCAAAGTGAGGCGCTGTTCATGTAGCCTGTGACTTGCACGCTGACAAGCGCCAGACTCTTGAGAAACTGCTGCCCATTTCGTACATTCTCACCCATGAGCTCGATGGCTCGGTCAACCGCGGCATTGTAGGCAGTCTGTATAACAAGGGCAAAGTATCGGGGCAGGAGGAAATTGGGCACCTTTCGGATCGCGTCGCACCTCGTCTTGAGCCACTCAGCTGGGCCCTTTATCCTGCTGTACTTGCGCTTCTCAGAGATGCGTTCAAGACGACCCACACAATAGTCAAGTGCCCATTGTCCTTCGCGGAGGTGGTTACAGAGCGGGTGACCAAGGTTGTTGTCGTTTACGATGTCTCCAAGGACGCTCCACCAGCCTTGCAGACCAGCGTACACAAGATTCCCATGATCTGGAATGTTGTAGGTGCCATCTTTTCCATCGGATGCATCCTTCTCTTCCGCTTCGCATCGGTAAAGGATGAAGTTGAGATCGGTAAGATTGACATCACTGAACGCGGCCCGCGCTCCCCTTGTGATGTATTCGTCGAGGCCATCTGCATGCTCTGCACTTGGTACCCAAGTTTCAAAAAGGGCAATACTGCCAGGTGGGAACTTGTCAGGGATTCTGATGGTAGTTTCATCGCCGGACGATACTACATTGACTCCTTGAATATTGTGCGTCTGGCTGGGGAGTCCTCGTAGCGTCGTCTTGTCGCCAATAATGCGAGCTCGTGTCTCTGGACTGTTATCGACCTCCAGATTCCAGCTGCCAATGAGTTTCGCCTTGGTGCCAGGCAACTTGGTTTCGCCAAAACCTCCATTGCCATTACCATAGCCGGGAAAGGCGGTATGAGCAATCAAAAAGTACCCCTTCCGGGTGTGAGGATTGACACGATGGACAGTGATGTACTCCTGGTCGTGGTGAATGTACGTCTCGTCGTATTCTTCTTTGCCCATCTTCACGTGGATCTCGTTGATAATTTTGCGGATGCCACCGATGCCACCCTCACCAGCTTGCGCCTTGACAGGCCCGCCCGTTGAGTTGATGGAGGAATACAGACGCTTCTCATGGACAAGCTCGATCAGTTCGGGGTAAACTTCATCGAATCCAAAGACACTGCCCGTCGCACAAGAGCACATGGCGACGAGCGCAGCGCTCGGGAGTGTATCGCGGGCGTCTCTTTTTTGAGCCGGCGTTTCGTTGTCGTGTGTGCAGTCCATGAAGAGTGCATGTACTGGGCTCCGTTTGATCCTCTTGATAAGCTGCTTGGGGCGGGACTGCGTGGGCCCACCGTTGGAGGTAGTGTTGGTTTGGTCGGCGTTGAGCACCTCGTCCGTCTCGAAACTACCGATTGGGACGCCACCGTGACGGTGAACAAGTCTGCTGAGCTCCTGTGTGCTCCACGCCTGCATACCTTCCCGTATCAGCGCGGAGATACCAAGGCGCATGACAAACTTGAAGTCCATCTCCTCGGAACCAGAGAACAGCTCTGCGCAGACGAAGATATTCGGATTGACCAGTCGCGCTTGGTCGAGCATATACTCGGCAAGATGAATGGGCGTGGAATGGCAATTGTCAATACGGAAACCTTGAAAGTATTTGGCCATGAGCCGAGTGTACTTTGCCATGTGCTCCCAGAGGAAGGGGTTGTCCAGGGGACCACTGCCGTAACGAAGCTTGACACAGTCGCCCCAGACAATGACCTCTCTCCGCAGATACGCTCGCGACTTGGGGCCTGCATTATCGCGCATGGCATCGGCCGCCCATACCCATCCGTTGTTTACAAGCGCAAGGGCTTCCGGATTGTGCTTCTTGGTGATCTCGTTGAGAGGTAGTCGTGTAAAGTAAGGCTCAATGAGTGGATTTGCATCGTTGACCTCCCCAAGCTTGGGACCATGAGCATCTATCCGCACATACTTGATGCGGTTGAAGAGCTGTTCCATGATTTCTGCCTGGTCCCCATCGTATTCGCGGTAAAAGGGAAGATTGACTTCATTCAGGATAGCCGTGAAGGCGTCATGGGCTGCGCGCCCATCAGGAGTACTGCCGGTGCGGCTATCGTAGCGACCAAACAAGGCACAGAGGAGGCCTGCACCGACAGCAGGGTCGATCCTGCGACGAAAGCGTTCACCCATCCTGTCCCCACCGCGCAAGGCATGCTCGACCAGCCAGTCGGCCTTTTGCTTCAGGGACCATGTTTTGACGGCGTCCAGCCCGCGGAGGCCTGCGGCACTAAAGCTGCCCTCGGTGAACTTGGCTTGGCCTGCAACCCATGCATCCACAACGGCATTGGCGTCTCGCTCCACATTTACGACATAGAATTCCCAGAGTTTGCACTTGCTAAGCACATGGGCTTTGACACCGTCCATGACCTTGAGAAGGTCACCCTCATTTTCGAAGGTTGTGGGCAGGCCGTGCATGGAGAGGTCCTTGCTGAACTGGAGTAATTCCGTGTCTAGGACGAGCGCAGCGCGTAGCCAGGGAGCGGTGTCTACATTGTAGCCGGCTTCAGGATGCTCCTCGAGCCACTTGCTGTTGTTGGCTGTGTGGTTCCAGACGACATCGGTCATGGCCAGCATGTCGTACTCGGTCTGCATCTTGTCAACCATGCCAGCCACGTCCTTTTCGCCATTGGGAAAGACGGCGTCGTCGAAGGCCAACTGGTCGTATATACTGTAGGGAGAGTTGGAGGAACCGCGAATCATGAGTGGGGTAAAGTGCACCATGTTGTAACCGCGCTGGCTGATGCCGCGTAGGTGGTTGTCCCAGTCGGTTGGGTAGTTGCCCATGAACTTGGAGAGGGTCGAGAAGACAATGACGGCCTCGGTAGGAAGCTGCTGGCCGCGAAGAGTGAGGCGCGGACAGACATCGATGTAGTATGTGGACGTCCGCGTTGGCTCGGGCGAGGCAACGTCGGTGAAGGACCATTGTGGCAATGGTGTGTAGGTGGTGTAGAAGGAGTATGCGTTGGCCTCGTGGATGGGCACATCAATCTCAGTAATGCCGTTGAAGTCTGGCTGCAGTCTGCGCACAAGTCAGCATATTGTTGTGCTCGATCCAAGGATGGGGCCCATTGGGAAGGGGTCCGAGACTTACTTGTACTCGCGGTACTTGCTGCGCTCGAACTGGTCACCCTTGGCGGGTATGTTCACCCAGAGACTTCCGTAGCGACATATCGAGCTGGTGCCCTGAATCTGGAAGCGAACCACGTACGCCGGGTTCGTGGGCGGTGGCAGGTAGATGTAGGTGCCTGGCACGTCAGGTGCGCCAGCGTCTGTCAAAGGCAGCAGATAGACGGCCTGTGAGGCAGGCGTTTGCGGTAACGTCGTAGCCATGATGTGGCTGTCCAAGGTATGTACAGTCGAGCAGCGAGGGTAGGCAGCGAGAGAGGTGGGAGATTTGCGATGTACTAGCAAGGGCCCCCCAATTGGCACCAATCGAACAGGCAAAAGCTGGCGCGAAGTGGTCGATCAATCAGAATTTGTGATTTTCTTTGTGGCCAGAAGAATAGTAAGCGGTACAGGGTATGTGGTAGGTAGGTGGGTAGGTGTAATAGGATACAAGTTGGTAATGAAGTGGTGGTGGATGCTCAAGCTGAGGTGTGGGAAGAGGAGGAATTGTATGTAAGGTAAGAAGTTGGCAGGTGGAGCAAGCACCTGATGGACGCTTTATAAACAAAGACAGCGACCACTTCTGGGCAGGAGGTCGAGGGTCGACGATGCCTACCGCGAAGAGGCTGGAGGTTAGCTAGTCGTAGCTGTGAGTAGAGAGAAGCTATGGTGGGCTGTCCAAGGCAGGAAAGGTACTAACACGAAGCTTGACCTTGGAAGCCGCAGTCCTGAAGCCCTGAGCCTGCAGCCCGCAGCCGCTGACACAATGTTGAGCCGTCGAATGGGTTAGAGACAGACTAAGCACATGTGCGTAGGTGGACTAGGTATACCAACCTCTATCTTTGACCTACGGCACTCAACAAGAATCAAACCGACAACAAAACAAACACGACAACACGACAACACAACATGGGCAGAATTGGGAAGCCGGTCCAATCCAGTCGCGATGCACGGGAGCCGCAAGTGCGACAACCCAAGCCGCCCCTCCCTCCCCTCGTCGCTTTTTCCCGTCTCATCACGTCATTGCCCCGAGCCCCAAAGACCGGGGGTCGGATGGTTTGCTGCCCAGGTGCTGTCCAATCGTGTCCGGGCTAGGCATTCTTCCAACCCCACCACCCATCCTATCAACCCTCCACACATGCTCTCTACACATCAAAGGACAGCCCTCACCTGCTCCTCGAAACACTCACAGGGGACCCAACTCAACCTGCCTATACCATCACCCACTCAAAGCCAACCTAGAAAACGCGTGACTAGATGTAGAATCAGCATGTGCAAGGAATATTTCAATTGCCTTTTACAGCTCCTACCGTACCGGTACTAGGAACCCCAAGAAAAAAAAAAGAACAAGTCTCCACCATCGCCAGATGACTTGATCCTGCCCTCTCTATCGTACACAAACACAAAACACAAAAGGCGCTTGACCCCTTTCTCTCCCGTGATACTAAACGACTTATCGATCAAAATTAAACCAAGAAAAAAAAAACAATCACGAGGCCAAGGAGATTGCTGAATGGGTATCGCAGCCTCGTGACTGCCTTTCAAGAGAATCAAACATGCACTGCTTCTTGTCATGCAACCAGCCATCCCACGAGGTTTCTGCCCAGGCCTTCTCATGCTGTTGCCAACGAAAAGAAGAAGAGGAGGAAGAAGCAGATGGAGAAGCAAAAAACCAACTTCGGCCTTCTCCTGCCTGCACAATCAAAACTTGATATTGAAAGGCGAGCTAGGAGGATCGCGTAGGTCTAGCCGAAACTGTGTCGATTCGGACAGCCCACGGCCATGTTGCGCTTGCGTAGGCGTAGCCCCATCATCCACATCTGCCGGTAACTCGGTTGTCACGGGTGGCAGCCCACGCTGGGGACCCTCTCGAAACCCATGCCCATCTCGACTGTCCGAGCTCGGTGCATAGCGTTCTGGAGAAGAGTCTCCGTATCCACCTCGTGTTCGAAGAGCAGAAGCCAGGCTCGTCTCAGACATGGCTCCCGAAACGTTTGGCGGGGTAGCACGACCGTTCGTGTCCATGGACCGAGTGCGCATCGATGACTTGATGTGATCGGTCGAGTTGCTACGAGTGGATGTCGGCTTCACAGGCTGTCCAGCATGGGAAGATTGCTGGGAGCTCTTGTTCTTGCTTGTCTGAGCAGGACCATTCACGGTAGAGGGACGCTGTTGCTGTTGTTGCTGTTTCTGCGGTGGTCTTTGTTGGTGTTGGTGTTGCTGCTGCTGCTCCTCTTGTTCTTGCTCTTCCTGTAGTTGCTGCTTCTCCATTTCAATGCTACTCAGAAAGTTGAGCTCGTCGGTGAGGAAGTCCTTCTCAGTCCAGCATCCCTGCCAGCAATTGCGCCAGTCAAGAATCAAGAACTGAAAGCAGAATGCGTCAATCTTGATGGCAGGCTGAAAGCAAATGCACAAATTGTTGTAGTTCATCTTGTTGAACTCTGAGCACGAGTGCAACAGACTGATGTGGCATGTGATTGCAAACAGCAGGTAGTAGTTGAATGGGGGCAGCTTCGAGAGCTCATCCTTGAGCATTTGCGGTGTGCTCTTTGCCCCCGCACACTCTTGTTGAATCGCGGCCTGGATAGACTTCGGGAAAATCTCGTCCGGTAATTGACGAAGCCAGTTCTTGAACAGGGAGCCAATCACGTTGGGATCGTTGAGGTTCGGATCGCTGATGAGATCAATGTCCCGGTCTAGAGGAGGGATCTCAGTCATGTTCAAGCACTACTTCTTCTTTGCACATACCCTCATCGAACTTTCGTTCATAGTAACGAACCTGCTGCGCCGAACCTGGCACCCGATACAGCCCCTCTTCTTCACAGCCTCTCATATTCAGGTAGCTGGTTACATCATTAGCAGCTTTCAGGTCTGAATAAAAATGGACACCTACTCTATGCAACGCCAAGGAAGGGCAGGCATCCAGAATTCAGTCTTATCACGTGACTGTTCCAAACGTGTCGAGATCCGAGTCAATCTCGTCTGCTCAATCAGAGGTTTATGTATGATTTTGCATACATAGGGTTCGTTTGAAATCGGTGTCTGACTCTCATGGTTGCTGGAGCTGCGGCCTAGTTTTCCAAATACACCCTTCCGTGCAGAGTCCATCTTTTCTCCCATCTTGCGTGCGCCCGAGCCCAAGCTAGAGATCAACCCGGGGCTCTTGTCGTTATATGAACTCGAAGCAAGGGACAACTGCTCGGCTCTGTCTTTTCTTGATCCGTGATCATCCTCTCGTTGCACATGTTTGGTTCCGTCCTGTCGATCCGCAGAATGAGTGCGCAGCTTGCCAATGCCCATGTTCTGCCGCCATGATTGGCCCTTCTCCATAGGCGCAGTCCTAGGCTGCGTTCCGTCACCGCTGTTTGCCCAAGAACTGGCAATCTCGGGCGAGAGTTGTGCTGGCGGAGGCTTGTTTAGCTTCGTCCGGGTGTTGGATGCCTCTTCTCCTTTGATCGACTTGGACCTTGACAATAGCCCTGTCTTCTTCGTCTTGGCCGCGTTGTGTTTGGAACGATCCCCGTGTTCTTCAGAAGGGTCGCTGGACAGGCCTGAGCCAGTTCGCTGATCTAGACGGACAATCTCGGAGCGGTTGTCTGATACACTTAGCAAAAACCCCTCTTCTGGACACGTTAGGCCACTTACCATCGGAGTTGGGAGTCCGCACAGGACGCCCAAGGTCTGGTGTTGAAGAGCCACTCCGTCCATTAGAATAAAGGCCAGGGGATTGTTGTTGCTGTTGATGTTGTTGCTGTTGCTGTTGCTGTTGCTGTTGCTGCTGTTCAGTAGGCTGGCGGTTCGCATTCTCTTGGCCGTTCAGTCGGGACGAAGACCTCGAGGCTGCAAAATTAGAGAAGATGCTCTTGGAGTCTTTGCGGGGCTTTGGCGATGCTGGAGACTGCGGCATTCTGTGGAAAGCAGCATGTGGCATCGCGAAGTCGGACTCTTCGGGTATGTTGGGAGACCTGGGGCTCTTGGGACTCATTGGCGCATTGTGGTTGTCCTTGGCTGCCTTGCCCCTCATGGCCAGCGATAGCGTCGACGACTTGGGCATTTTCCTCAGCGTCTTCTGCGACGGGTTTTTACACAACTAGAGATTGCTTAGCAAAGCTCTATTGCTAGCGACGCGGGCGGGTGATACGCCTGTTGCAGCGTGTGCAAGGCAGCACCCGTATTACCTCGGTCGGTGTTTCCAGGAGCCACTTGTCGATGTGCGGGCAGGTGAATGTTTGTCCAAGCAAGCGGTACGACGCGGGAGTTTGCGGTGTCAATGGAAGCGACGGGCTAGGCGCATGGGTCGTAGCTGCTGGGAGGCGGCGATCGAGGGTGTTTGCGCAAGCCGTATGCTGGTGTCTGCTCATGGCTGTCAGTGAGTGCAGAGAGGGAGGGAGGGAGTGTGAGGCCAGTACGCCCAGTACTGAAAGGCGGTGCGCTGGGTGGTACGAACCGCGAGGGCCCTGGCAGAGTGGCGGTTGTCCACTGGCCAGTGCTATCTGTTGATGTGCAGGTGGCAGCGTCTGCAGCACAGTTTCGAGTGTGCAGGTCAAAGACTCGACGGCGTGGTAGGCAAAGGGTGGCGGTTTGCGGCTCGCATGCAGGCGATTGAGGAGTTTGGAGAGGGCCTTGGTCGTGGAGAGGGCAGCTGTGCTGGCTGTGCGCCGCCAGACACGTCGTTGCGGCAGGTGCACGAGGGCCGAGGGGTGCAGTCAGGACTCAGTAGCACTCAGGAACGAGACGGTCTCGGGCGGGGGTCTGTGACGGGGTCAGCCGTGGGCTGCGGAGCGTGAAAGGGGCCGGCGCTATCCAAGGCGAGGGTTGTACAACAGCAGCTTCGGAGGATGCAGACTACGCCCTCGACGCGGAGACTGAAAGAGCAGCCGCCACGGGCTAGGCAGTGGTACCGCTGGGCGCGGGGACAAAGAGGGAACTTACCATGTACAGAGCGCATGTACTGCGGTACCCACACTCTTGCGCGCGGACAAGGGGGGGTGGTTCGGCTTGATTGGAAGTGGACACGAGGGGGATCAAGGCGAATGGGGGTCGTGGTGGTGGTAGTTATGGTAGTGGTGTTAGTGGTGGTGGTGTGAGATGGCTAGTGTAGGCACTGTGTGCACTCTACTGTGCAGTGTGCACACGTTCGGTACCAAGAGAGTGTGTATGTGGTTTGCGTGGTGGCAGGGCAGGCCAAGGCCAATGCAGCGCGGGATTTGAGAGGACGAATGGGAGCTATTTTGGGTGTGAGCCCAGCGGACGGGCGTGCGTTCCTGGCTGTAGCGCTTGTTAGGTAGTTGGCTTGTCTGGTTGGTGCAATGGCTGTAAGAGCAACAACAAGGTCAAACAAGACCAGAGTTTGCAGTGAGTGACAAGCAAGCAAGGAAGCCCTTGCAAAGGAAGAGCGACTGCAGAACAAGAACAAGAAAAAGAGTGCGGCGTGCTGCTGGTCGTGTTGCAGGTGGTGTTGCTACTGTTGCTGCTGTTTGCGCGATGGTGTTGCCAAAAAGAGAGACAGATAGCTAGAGAGAGAGAGAGAGAGTGTGTGTGTGTGTGTGTGTGTGTGTGTGAGTGGGTGAGTGAGAGAGAGAGAAACAGACAGAGAAGGTGGCCAGGGCGCGTGGAGAGGCTTTGGGTTCCAAGTCAGGCAGAAAGGGCAGGCAGGGCAGAGAGACTGGCTGGCTCTTGTATCACTCACCTCACTACATAGTACTGCTATGTACTGTCCATAATCCTACGTACAAGATGTACATACATAGCATAGTATGAAAAGGTAGTCCATGATCTATCCATACATGGTACGGTATAGCACGGTATAGTACGGTATACACAATAGGTATAAGGGCAGCGAGCGCAACACCGTCACCGTCCAGGCAGTGTGGCGCAGCACCCCAGAGATGCAGGCACCAGCAAGCAGCCTGTACTTATTGGTATGTACTACGATGTACACAGTAGTATGTGCATATAACTATACATACATACATACATACATGACCAAACAACATTTCCCCACTTGGAATCACGCCTCCAACCCGCTGTGCCTGTGCCTGTGCCTGTGTTGGTGCTGGTGCTGGTGCTGGTTCCAATGTCGCGGACGCGCTTCAGGTGTTGCGAGGCGCCATGTCCGCCAAGACACGTTTCAACCCCCTCGCCCCGTCCTTGCAACCTTGGATCCCGCCTGGTTCAGCGCCAGACACCAAGTGACCACTGGCCAAACACCAAGTGACCACTGGCCAAACACCAAGTGACCACTGGCCAAACACCCCAAAGACTCCCAAGGGACGCATGCATGGATGGTTGATTCAATGAATGAATGAACGAGATATACATGGATGCATGCCACCGCACCACTAACACAGTAACACAGCCGGCGCTCCCCCACATCCCCCATCCAAACCACCCATACCACCCAAATCCAAAACAACATCCATCCATCTGCTGCTGTTACCTACATGTCGCTGCTATCTGGCGGTCGCACCGCCATTGCCAACATGCCCGACGAGATGCAGCTCTACGTTGACAAGCACGTCAGCTATATACAGAGTCTCGACTCGGTGCGTTGCCTGATGCCTACCTTGTTCTACCGGCGGTCCCCGTACTGACCCGCCCCAGCGCAAAGACGAGCTCGAGTACTGGCTCACTGAACATCTGCGTCTCAACGGCCTCTACTGGGGCTTGACTGCATTGCATCTTCTCGGCCGTCCAGATGCGCTGCCCCGCAGTGACATTCTCGACTTCGTCTTCTCGTGTCTGCATGACACGGGTGGCTTTGGTGCTGCTCCAGGCCACGATGCGCACATGCTGTACACTGTCAGCGCCGTCCAGATACTTGCCACCCTCGACGCATGGCGAGAGCTGGAAGATCGCGTACCAGGTGGCCGTCAAAAGATTGGAAAGTGTATGTCTTCTGCCCAACAGCGGACACTTTGACTAGACTCATCAGACGCAGTCATTGCAGACTTGCAAGATCCACTTTCTGGCACATTTGCTGGCGACGAATGGGGCGAGCACGATACCCGCTTCTTGTATGGAGCCTTGAATGCCCTTTCGTTGATGGGTCTGCTGCACTTGGTAAATCTTGGCCAGGCCGTTCACTACGTCCACTCCTGTGCCAATCTCGACGGCGGTTATGGCACCAGCCCTGGTGCAGAATCACATTCAGGCCAGGTCTTCACCTGCGTGGGGGCATTGGCAATCGCCGGCAGACTGGACCTGGTGAATCAGGAGAAGCTCGGCGCCTGGCTCAGTGAACGACAGCTCAAGAATGGGGGCTTGAACGGTCGACCAGAGAAGAAGGAAGACGTGTGCTACAGCTGGTGGGTGATGAGTAGCATGGCCATGCTCAACAAGCTGCATTGGATTGACGGCCAGAAATTGGCCCGATTCATTTTACAATGTCAGGTAAGCCAAAAGGTACCGGCCCAGCCACACGTGGCTGGAGTTTTATTTATGTTGACTGACACTGACACGTGACAGGATCCGGATCAAGGGGGACTCGCAGATCGTCCTGGCGACATGGTGGATGTATTTCATACCTTGTTTGGCATCGCCGGGCTGAGTCTCTTGAATTATCCTGGTCTCGAAGAGGTTGATCCTGTATAGTAAGTTGTTGGGCCATGACAAGATCTCGTTTTGCCTCTCTAGCTAACCGACACACAAAGCTGCATGCCACGCGCTGTCACACGAAGATGTCTTGGTAAGTGAATTCAAATCTCAACAGCGATGAGCCCTGCCATTCCCACTGTTTCATGGTTCTTTTTTTGCTGCTATTGGGCTTGCTTCTGGATGTGACTTGTTTTAAATCTGCCAGGCCTGTCTGTCCTCGATGTCCAACGCTTCAATTCACAGCTCGCTTCTGCAGTCTCGTAGACGTGTCCCTTGTGCTTGTATGGGCTGTGACGTCCAGTTGAAAACATCCACCCCGCTGTCTAATACCTCCCGTTCCTGTTTCGTGGGACGGTGAGATACAAAGCTGGGGAATAGCGACGGTGGCTTCCTCTTTTGTCAGGCTGGGCCTCTTCCCCCCTTCCACGTGCTTCGCCTGCTAGACTTCCACCTACAACAAGCTAATGCCTTCTCTGCAATCCAATACTTCCTTCCTCGCATCGTATAGTCATCAGTCTCTATCTCTCCTCTGCCCTTCCTCGTCATCTTTGTTCGAGCAATGGCCCTGAACCTATGGAAGTGACCGGCAGTCATCCCTGGGTAGCTGAAGTTTCGTCTGAAAGCTTCCTATGCCCACCTCTCCGCCTTCTTCGCGTTCAGTCTGCTCCTTTCGCACCGTTTCAACTTCACCTTTGCACTGCAGGGACAGTGCTCTCGCCCTGTGATCGTTCTCTACACTCACGTTCCTTATCAACACAGTGCTGCAATGGCGGCCAGCAACATCCCGCTTCATTGCAACATCTGTCCCAAGAAGCCAAACTTCAGCGATGTTTCACATTTACTTACCCATATTGCCAGTAAGGGCCATTTATCCAACTACTACAAGGTCAAGGTCCGCTCGACTCACGAAGAAGCATCTCGCCGACTGATTGACACTTATGACCGCTGGTATGGTGAGTGGGGTGTCGAGGAACTCATGTCAGAGCGTATGAATCAAAAGGACAAACGCCGCACCAGGGCCCGACCCACTGGTACGTCTTCACCTGTTTTGGCATGGGCCGCTCGTCACTGATCTCTCCCGTGCAGCAGTACGACCGGCACCGGCGCTCAGAATCGAAGCTCCAATACCGCGACCTTCCCACCGGCGGTCCGCTCTGGGCAATTTTCTTGATCCCCGTCTTTCTGAGCAGCAACCACAACAGACAATCAAGCAAGAGGACTCTGTCAGTCCTTCATCCTCTCTCCAGCCCACTGGACCAGCTCTTCGGCACCGCAGCAGTTACCTGCCCCATCTGCAGCATCACTGGGAAACAGACTCGCGCGCCAGCTCACGCAGTTACACGAACCCAGATTACGACACGTCCAGTGAGTACTCTGATCCAAGTGAGCAGCGGCACCGGTACCGGTATACAGCGACAACCTCGTGTGCCATTGCAGACGATCCAGCTGAAGCAGCAGATCCAATGGCGGTCAGCGAGTCTACCAAGCTCAAGGGAGTCTACTGGCCCGGCATGGACATCTTTGACTCTGCAACGCCTGAAATGCGACGCAAGAGAAACCAGAAAAAGGACAGCTCTGTCGTGGAACAGCTCGAGCTCAACTCACAAGAGGTTGAAGCCACTGAGCTCATCTTCACGCCACAGGGCTCGTTCAAAAGACAACGGAGAATATCCAGCTCGGATTCGGATGATGAGGAAGACGTCGAGATCAAGGCTGAGAGCCCACGGCCTAGGCGCGGACGGCTTGCCCTGGTAAACTTGGACGTCAATGCACCTCATGGCCACAGACAACTCATGCGCCCGATGATGCAATTCTCGAACCGCGCCCAGTATGAGGAAGACCGTAGCTATCCAAGTTATGACAATGGGCATGACAAGTGTACAACGAAGCGGAAGCGATTTGATGTGTTTCAAGACGACGAAATCCACTTCTCGCAGCCCGCAAGCATGAATTACCTTACCTCTGGATTCAGCCGGCAGCCTTCCCCGCCACCTGCGCCGAACTTTGCTCCATACAAACCCCACAATGATCCCTTCCAGTATGAGAACAAGGAGAATATCCTGCCATTGCTGCATCAGGCTAGCCAGAGCAACCTTCAGATGCATCAACACCCTGGCTACCACTACCAGGCCTATACATATGGATTGGGACCAGAGCACATGTTCCACTACAATCCCCATCTTTACCACGGCCCCAACGCATACCAGCAACACGAGGAGGAAGATGACGACGACCAGCGCACCATTACTGCGCCTCCATCACCGTCAACAAGCTAAGCGTGCTGACACAGCCATGTCATCTTTTGCGCAAAATTTCCTACTACCGGCTATGTGATAGTTGTGACATCTTGCAGTCTGGCATGTCACTTGAATCGTCCCTTTAGGCCTTTCAACTTCTATCAATCGATCCATTCCCGCAGTCAGATTACATGGGTGTGAGACCCACTTGGTTGTCTTGGCGATGTGTTCGAGATGTGTAACTTATTATGCTTACAATCAATGGCATCAGATACGATTTGGCATGGGCGAAGAGACACGCTGAAGTATCGCTGGAAAGATTCAGATGTATGTCTTTATCTCTATGGCGGTCTTCTGCTTTAGCTTCTTCGCAATCATGAGACGATGGAGATTCATTACGTGGTCCTGTGTAGTGTTGCTGCCAGTCAAATATGAACTGCATTACAGGAGCTGTGATAGTAATATACATGTGTACAATTGCAAGTAGATATGTGCAAGTCCTTTTGCGATCGGGCCTCCTATCTATGTGAACTCCCAAATGGTTGTAGTCGAATCGTTCAAAATTTCGCACAAGTGATGCGACCTGCCGGAAGCTAAATCTTCCTACTATTGATTCCATCTGGGTAAGGCTGATTTTCCCAGGGTATAGATCACTCCCACTTACCATCCGTTGCCATTTTGTGCGCCCGCTTGACCTTTTCGAGTTCTTCCACTGTCTCAAAGCCATTGACATATGCATATGCTGCCCGCAATGCCCCACCGGCCACCCACATGGTAGCACCACTGATAGCGAATAATCCTACCCGCTGTAAAGTGGTCAAGATACCGAAGATAGGGTAAGGGTAGAAGCCGTTGTGGGAGTAACACAATTCTATCCAATACCAGTACGCAAACGCAATCGATGTCGAAGTAGCCAGCATGATCAAGGGTGCCTGAGGATTCATCGGCATGCTGGGCCAAGGTGGAGAAAGCAGCAAGCTGTCCAAGGTCAAGACGATGGCTGGAACAAGATGGAAGCCCAGGTCGTATAAGAATGGTGGAAATGGTAGATCTGGCGGTACGACTAGGTTGTCGTCGATGGCACGAAGGCCCCAGTACAGGATGCTAATTACGATTTCGATTGGCGCGGCGACAAGGGCCAGGTAGTTCTTCAGAGTGAAGAACGAGGATGAGTTGGTCATGTCGGCGATGAAGCCGCATGCAAAACATGCCGTGGAGATGCTAAGGCCGAGAATGGTGAGGAACTGAAAATGCCAGCCATACGATTCGTTCTGCAATTTGTCAACCGACGCAACCTCATGGGAGGCCATGTTGGCTAAGACGTACAAACATGTTGGGATTATCAACCAAACTATGTTGCATTGTCAGCCGAAAGGTTCGGCATCATGCCGTTCTCCGTGCCAGAAACTCACAACTTGAAGCAATGGTAAAAGCTGATGAGTCCAGCTGCCTAGAATAGCATTCTCAGCGACCGCCCGACATATGGCTGTAGTATCGCTGCAACTCACATGCAATGCGCCTGAGAATCCTTTCGACGGGGACTCTAATCGCTGCAGCGGATGCCGCCGGCTCAGCTTTCGCTGGGCTTGGATTGTATCCATAACGAGTCGATGACAAAGAGCAAGAGGCAGGTTGATAAGCAAGGTAATCAATATCGAGGGAACTATGCTACAAGCTTCATACACAAGACGCTACGCGCTATATAAGAAGGTTCCGAGGCGTCCCTGAACATGATGTCGTTCTGGTTTGGACAGCTTGGCACTTGACTTCCCGGATCCACATGCCAACATCGGACAGCTGTCCGCTTACTATAATCCCATCATCAGACATGTTCCCCTCCCGCCCTCCAACACCACACATCAATCTCGCGACAGGCCTCATCTTACATGGACACCGACGGACACGCTTAAGTGCGGGTCATCGGACTCGCCCATCTTAACGCTGCAGGCTATTCTTCGGCTGATTTACCCGTATACATGACAGAAGATTGCACAAATCAGAATGCGAGCGCTGGCAAAACTTCGGCACGCTTAATGGTAGTCTTGATACGATGGCCAATAGTCTCCAAAGGTGCTGTATGAGCACTCCACACCTACCGCCGGGATGCCCGTGACGAACCTTGAGCTCTGTCTTGAAACCCGGAGAAACGGCGAGGATAGCCGTGAATGAAGAAGATGAGGTGGGGCAGAGAGTCGGTCTATAAGGCATTGGGTGCTCCAGAATATAGAGATGGAGACAATTGTTGGAGTTCATCCTCGTTGTGCATTGACGCACTTCTTCATTACTACTCAAGAACAGCGAGTTAAATAGCGTGCAGCCCACTCGTCGCTGCGCTTGAAACTCGCAATAGATACACTTCAGGATGAGTGTAAGGGTCGAGAAGATCCTCGAGTCCCTGACTTTGGAGGAAAAGATTACTCTTCTCGCTGGCAAAGACTTCTGGGAAACGGTCCCTATTCCAGAGAAGGGTGTTCCTGCAATCAAGGTATTTTACGATCCAACAACAAGCTTGACCAAGACAGCTAACAGTGTGGAGACGAGCGATGGGCCGAATGGTGCCCGTGGTGAGGTGTTTACGGGAGGTCCTACAGCAGCCTGCTTTCCGGCTGCGGTCTGCTCAGCTGCAACATGGGACCCAAAACTCTCCAAGAAGATAGGACGAGCTTTGGCAGAAGAGACCAAGACCAAGGGCGCACGCGTACTGTACGTATATATAATTTCCCATGGACGAGTTTGACACACTTATCAGCATGTAGTCTTGCCCCCACCATGTGTAACCACCGACACCCGCTTGGAGGCCGAAATTTCGAGAGTTTCTCCGAGGACCCATTGTTAGCCGGTAAGATGGCTGCAAACGTTGTGAAGGGGTTGCAAGACCATGGAATTGCCGCCACTATCAAGCACTTTGTTGCAAATGAGCAGGAAACTGATCGTCTGAGGGTTGACACCATTGTCAGCGAGCGGGCATTGCGGGAGATTTATATGAAACCCTTTGAGATCACCATTAAAGAGGCCAACCCCCTAGCTGTCATGACTTCTTACAACAAAGTCAACGGCATCCACGCCGATTCAAATGAGTTTCTCCTGAAGAAAGTGTTGAGAGGAGAGTGGGGATGGGAGGGGCTTGTCATGTCCGACTGGGGCGGCACCAACTCGACCGTTGATGCTCTCAACGCGGGACTGGATCTGGAAATGCCCGGACCAACGCGACTGCGTTCAGTCGATGCTGTGGTCGAGGCGGTACGGAACGGCGAGGTCACTGAACATACGATTAGCCAACGTGCCAGGAATATCTTGAAACTTATTGAACAAGTTGGCGCTTTTGAAAACCCAGAAATACCGCCAGAAACGTCCGTTGTTGACCCTAGACATGGCCAACTCATTCGCGACGTTGCCGGCCAGGGCATAACGCTGCTGAAAAACAAGGACGGCATCCTACCCCTAAGAAAAGAAGATATGAAAGGGAAGCTCATCGGCTTGTTTGGCTTGGCTAAGGAGGCTTTGATTCATGGCGGTGGAAGTGCATCTCTCAACGCACATTATCGCATCTCGCCAGAGGAGGGTTTACGATCGGCCTATGGCAACGACGTCAAATTTGAATTCGCAAAGGGAGCTCATACATATCGTCTTTTACCACCGCTAGCCCATGACTGTAAGGATCTACAGGGAGGTGACGGCTGGACCATGCAACTCTTCCGGATGGGCCATGCCGATCGGGCTATCAAAACGGTGCACGCGTTTAAAGATTCATCATTTAGCCCTCTACTCTATAATGAAGCCAAGGACAAGGAGGTCAGGTTGCAGGCGACCTTTGTCCCCAGCCAGTCAGGCTCCCACTATCTCGGGTGCTCAGGCATCGGGCCCACAACCGTCACCATCAACGATAAAGTAGTCTACGAACAAAAAGGAAACTCCCCAGACCCCATGGGTTTCCTCCTGGGCGGAAATAACGAGGAAGAGTTCACCGTGGACTTTGAACGCGGACACTCGTACGAGATACGAATCCATTCGAAACCACCAATCGGCGGGGAAAGCTGGGGCATATTGGCTGGCCTTCCCGGCTTCAGAATGGGCTTGATGACTCAAGAGGATCACGATGTAGATATGCTCACCGAGGCCAAGAATCTCGCACAGAAATGCGACGTTGCCATTGTCTTCACAGGCCACACGCCCGCATGGGAGACCGAGGGCCAAGATCAGGTTAGCTTTCACCTGCCGCGCGCCGGCTCCCAAGACACGCTCGTCGAAACAGTAGCATCGGCCAACAGCAACACAATCGTCGTCAATTCGACCGGTGTCGCCGTGGCCCTCCCATGGCTTCCCAAGGTTTCCGCCTTCATTCAAGCCTGGTTTCCCGGCCAGGAAGCCGGCAACGCTATTGCCGACATCCTCTCCGGCGCTGTCAATCCATCCGGTAGACTCCCCATTTCCTGGCCCAAGCGCATCCAGGATACGCCCGCGTATGCGAATTTCCCGGGCCACAGGCACAACGGCCAGCTCACGGTGCGGTACGAAGAGGATGTTTTTGTGGGCTATCGCCATTACGATCGCATTGCTGGGGATCGGCTGGAATTCCCGTTTGGGTTTGGTCTTTCATACACTGCGTTCCGGCTGGGGAATGGGCGGGTATGTCAGATTGATTCCGAGGCGTTTACGGCGAGGGTTGATGTCGAGAACGTGGGTCGGGTGGCTGGGAGTCTGGTGGTGCAATTGTATGTTGGTCGCAAGGTGTACTCGGAAGAGCATCCGGTCAAGACGCTGGTTGCGTTTCAAAAGGTCTTTGTCGGCCAAGGTGAATCACAGACGGTGGAGTTGTCGTTTGGCATGCTGGACTTTGCCTATTTTCATGAGGCGTCGCAGTCGTGGAGGGTGGACAAGGGTGAATACGTCTTCTCGTTTGGACAGTCAGTCGTGGATATTGGATGTGTGGATACGTTGCATCTCAGAGGGCTATAAGTGGTCCCAACCCCAATATACGCCTAGTCCAGAACAAAGGGTTGTACCAGTAAAGAAGAAGTATATCTGTAATTGCCTACAAGGAAACATGGCCGCGTACATTGGACCAAGTGACAGCTTTTGCATGACCGTGCAGTGATTGAGACAGCCATACCACAACACACACTCACACACACACTCTCCCTCCCTCAACGGTACCGAACACAAAACGTAGGCGGAAACAAAAACGTAATAATGCCCGTCAAAGCAGGAATAGCCCCCAACGCGCCTCTCCAAAACGCCGGCCAAGCAGCCGACTCATCATTCGCTTGCAAGCTCGCCAGTGCCTCGAAATAACCGCAAACCAGGCTGCCAAACGCCCAAGCCGACAGGCCCATGAAGACGAGAAAGTAGAAGCCAGGAGGCAGGTGGTAGAGGTTATTGGCGAGGCCGCGCCACCAGGTGCGTACGGCGTGGTCTATAATTTCGTCGATGCGGACGTTGGCGTAGCTGAGGGAGAGGGGTTGGAGTTTGGAGAGACGGGATGACCATTTTTTGGTGGAGCTGGGTAGGGTGTGGGGGAGGGATTTGAGGGGTTCTTGTTCGAGGGTGGAGGTGGAGGTTTTGGTGTCAGGGGTGAAATGGGTTTGAGGTTCGGGCTGTCTGGATTCCCATTGCTGCTTGTTGTACTAGGATTCGGTTCAGTTAGCGTGAAGAGTGATTGCGATGTCGGGTATTTTACCTTCCAGGTAAGACCACTGTCACCGAGGTCGAAATCATCCTGGAGCTTTTCGAGGATGCTCCGGATAGCAAGGGCCTTTTCAGGCGGCACAGTGAGCGTAAATATGTGAGGATTTAGATGCTGCGTGGAGCCTCTTGACCCGACATGATTCTGATGATTCTGCGCCATCCGATCCGAGAGACGAGAGTGAAGTGAATCCGTCGGGCTAGATGATGTGATCTTCTCCGAAGGGTGGAATGATGTCGCGCCGTGATGAGAGGGGAGCGTAGGCGCGTTGTGTGAATGAGTCCGTACCGGGGAACGTGCTGAATTATCTATTTGACTAGTAGTAATCGGAGAGCGTGTCGTAGAAGGTCCAGTTGACTTGAGCGCGTGTGTGAGCTCGGCTGGGATGGACTCCCCAAGATCTATCTCAGTGGCGCTTGCATCTCGTGGTGTGGAACCCAAGTCAGCGAGACCCAGCCTGTGTGATTTGGATGTATGGGGCGAGTTGCTATGGTCCAATGGCAGGGCCGTGGGATCTGTGTCGCTGGCCATTATCCATGGGACTTGCGAGTCTCAGGGTGACACGTTGGGTTAGAGGGAATTGGCGGGAGGAGTTGTTAGCGGTGTGGAGGAAATCGTTACGAGATGTTCAGAGCGCGTAGATTGAGAAGCAGCTTCTTGATGAGTCAGGCCACGCTTATCTACGACGGAGAGGTCAATTAGCGTGAAGGTAGTTGCATTGCAATGCCCAAGACGCCCCTTCCAGTCATAAGCCGTGGGTCCGGTATATTTAGAGGTGTCAGGGGAGAAAGAGCTAAAGACTTTGGTTTTAACAGTAAATTGATTGATATAATGCTGAAGTCCTACACAGCAGGCTCTTCGTAGGCTGAAGTAAAAAGCCAAGATATTCCTATTGATGATTCAGTTGGCAACATAGACGTACGGAGCAACATCTTTATATCCCAGATCATCGTCCAAGACCATCCAATATTATTCCCAACAGCAAGCAACACAAACACAACAAAGACATCCCACCCACAACCCCCCCTCCCCATCATCCACAAATCCCCCCACCCCGAGATCTTTCCTCCACCAGCGATCCACAACCAACATCCACCCGTACCCTTGCAGTCACATCGCGTACCCGAGGACTAAAGTTGCACGCGCTTTGTACACCACGATAACCTCGAGCGTCGTCCCAAAGGGGCGGGAAGGGAAATTCCGCGGCGCTGCATGTGTTGGGCATGGTTGGGAGGGTTTTATAAATGGATGGGGTTTTTGGGGGTTTGGGTGGGGCTGGTTGGGTGTGGGATGGGATGGGGTGGGGTGGCGATTGTAGGTTGGTGAAGTGTTTTAGGTTGATGATTGTGCGATTGTAGGTTGGTGAAGTGTTTTGGGTTAATGATTGTGCGATTGTAGGTTGGCGAAGTGTTTTGGGTTGATGATTGTGCGATTTGCAGGGCGCGGTTGGGTTTATACGAGGTTTTGTGGACTTTGCTTTTGCTTTGCTATTGCGGGATGTCGTTAAGATTGTGCCAGACAAATGGGCCCGGAGAATAATAGTAAGAGTTGGATTGGGGGGGGGGGGTCTGGTCAGGTAACAAAGGGTTGCCCTGGCACTATACCTGTATTTCTGCAACATAGGTTGCCGATTGGCTCTGTCCTCTTCAGTCCCCGAGAAATTGTATCTTCAACTCTCTTCATAATATTAGAAAATCATGTGGAAACCGTAAATTGGTGGATTGTGAGAGTTGATAGCAGGCACAATGACATGAGAAAGCCAAGCAAAGAGCGAAAGAAATGACTTCGTGCGTACATGCTCGTTGCTACGGCCTTGTTCTTACCAAGTTTCTGATTCTGTCATTAATCATCTGTCATTCATTATCATTATCAAGGAAAGGTATGCAGGATATCCATCTGCACGGCAGAAGGACAGATTGTTTTCTTGCGCGACGACCTAGTACTTCGCTTGTCCAAATCCATGGGGGGCACTCGAGATAATGCATTCATACACCATGCGCGACAAAAAGCCTAACACAAGCAGAGACACAGGTTCAGATTTTCTAAAATTGTCCCATCGGAGCAGCCATGGCGGGCCCACTGGCGGCAGGCGTTGCAGTCGCCCCGCCCATGCGATGGAACATCTGGAGAAGACGTTCGCCAACACTGGGCTCCAGCTCCGTACCGTCCCTAGCTATCTTCACCTCGCGATTGGCATTCCATGGGTTACGAAGGCCGCGTGTGCGGTAGAATGGTAGGCGGTTGGTGCATATCCATTCAATCTTGAAAGGCTTCCCCCAGCTTTGGGCAACGGTTGCAGCATCGCCATCCAGTGTTGGAGTCTCCTTCTCCAAAGTGTTTTCTTCAACGTCTGGCTCGGAAAGCTCTGCTTCCCAAAAAATGGTGCCGCGCGCCGAGTCATCGATGATCTTGCCTCGTGGTGCCCATTCCGTTGCAGGTGTGGGAATTGATTTGGGCACATCTGTTGTCTCTGAGTTGTTTCCAGACTGCGGAATTGCTTCTACAATTCGGCTACCGTCTTCTAGGATGGGTGATGCCATGCGAGCGTATCCAAAATATTCGCCAGACTTGTTTGCCGAGAAAATCAGGTAGACATTCTTAGTAGACTGCTCAAGGTCAGCAAGACACGTAAAGTCATTATCAGAATTGTGCTTACCCCAAATGCCTTGTTCAAGGTGCCCTCGTTGTGGGACTGTGTGGCCCAGATGCCATTCCTGACACTGAGCTCCAGATCTTGCAAGGTCAAGCTCTTGACAATGAAGTATTTGTTATCCGTGTCTGCAGTGGATCTGCAATCATCATTGCTCTCGTGAGATGGAGACATGGCGCTCGCCTCGTGCAACCCAGACGTCACACTGTCTTGTTTCGGAGTGCTGGGCCGAGAAGTGACATGCTGTGTGCTAGTGAGCATAGAAGAGGGCCCCGTTGGAACGCCAGAGGCAGGTGCGGAGGTACGTCTTAACCTGCATACCAATCGAACACCATTGAATCTGGAATCATGAAACCTGTGCATCGCAGCTGTACAGGACGTTTCGGTGCGGTAATTGACAAAAGCGCAATTACTCTTGGAAATGAGGAAGAGGCTCTCAATGTCCTTGGTAGCTTCTCGAGAGAAATGCTCTTTTAGTGCTACGACGGTTGTGCCTGGGGGAAGATTCCCCACCCAGAGGGCGTGTCCGGACTGCTTTGGCTTGCGAGGTGGTCCACGTGGAATGGTGCTCAGGGCTCCTGTAGGAGCTATGTTTACTGACCCGGGTTAATTGAATCCAGATAGCTATGAAGATCGCCATGGAGATCCACATACCTGCAGCCTGTGTATGTGATGGTCCGTATGACTGGTTCATCGCAGCCTGGCTGCCTTGATAATTGTCGGGGGCGCCTGTACGCATGGCCGAATAGACACCGTCATGGTATGCATGACTCATCATGTCGCCTATTCGGCCACCTCCCGCAGTACTCATGGGCGCAGGTCTTCTGCCATGTAATGCTTGGGCTTGGTTCTGTGTGTTTTGCGAGACGAAGCCTGGATTGAACTGATTGTGTGCACCATATGGAGCTGGGTAGTACAGGTATTGAGATGGGGGTAGGTAGTTCTGGTATGGGTTTTGTACTGGTACGGTTCCACCTAGGCGAGGGCCATTGTTCGCAAATGTTGCATAATTGGAGTGCTGTATACCTTGCGGGGGCATGTAGTTTTGTTGAAACGAACTCGCGGGGAAGCCAGCCCCATAAGGCAAATTCGTAGAAACAGGACCCGGGGCGTGCCCTGATATTTGCAAGTTCTGGCCAAGCTGATATGCGACCGCAGACGGTGATGCGCCAGAGAGAGCGCGTGAAGGAGATTGCAGGTTGTTGTTAAGTGAGGTTTCGTCAGACATGCCGTAGTCTGGTAGAGCGCCGGCCATGGCGCTCATGTTCAAAGGGGAGTTGGATTGCTCCGGAAACTGGTAAGGCGTGCCTAGGTATGAAGTAGATCGATTATCTTGTCGGTGTTGTGTTTGGGGCAAACCGCTCAGCTGTGAGTGGAACGGAGTATCGTTGTCAATCGATTTGAACGGGACTGAGGTGGAAGCGGCCATGTTTCCTTCGTGCAAGGCTCCAGCCGATGCATTTTCCCCGGCCTGTGGCCGTGAAGAAGCGGGTAAATCACCCATCGGTTGCTCGTAAAGGACAGGAAGCGCAACCCACTGCTGAACCCAAAAGAAGGACATGTTAGTCCATGTTCCAAGTGAGGAGAACAGCGCGAGTAAGAGGACAGGGCAGGTATGAAGATGGAGTTTGTTAAACGAATGTGTAAGATGCGTGCGCAGAATACAGGCATGAGCATGGGAAAATACAATATACCTGATACTATATCATGGAATCCCGAGGACGGGTGGCAAGCCGGGTTTCAAGGGAACCGAAAGTATAACTCTTCCAACAGAGATGGGAAACGAAGTATGCCAATGAAGCGAAGAGGCCTGTGAGGCTGTGGGATGCTCGCGTGTTAAAAAAAGAAGCTTAACGTAGGGGGAACCGTTTGGAGGGAAGATGGACGACTCGGATGAAAGAAGTTGGAATAAGAAGAGCTCGCTTAAGGCGGGACGAAAGATGATGGTCTGAACTGGAGGGCCAGTTAGAGAGCAGAAGTCATCTTTTTCAACCCTTATGAGAAGGGCCAGCGTAACGGCAGGGGCCGCAATGAGGGTAAGCGTACGTGCGGCAGACGCTGTGAGACTAGCATCTCTACGAAGAGCTCACTGGCTGGCCAGCGAGAGCCGGGAATGCCGTACAAGGATTGTCTACTTTTTGTTTGCCTCCGACCAGGAGTTGGGCTCGGTTGTGATTGGGCACGGAAGTGCAGCCTGTGGCTGTAAGAATGATTGTAGAACTACAGGGTCTTGAACCGAAAGCCTGGAGGCGAAATGATCACCAGGATCCAGTGCAGACAAAAAGCGATTGGGCGCCTCGAGTCAAGGCCCCCTTGTAGACTTGAGGTGTCGTGGACCATGCCATGGGTATGTAGAAAAATGCCTGGATGGCTGTGGCGACTGATGCTGTTTCTAGACTGTCATGGGCCGAGGGGGCTGGCCCTTGGACTTAGCGGGCCATTGGTTTCTGCCGTGGCTGTCAAGAATGTCAGGTAAGGACAGTAGTATGGTAGAGTACAGGACCTACTCTGCCTACATCGTGCTCTGGTACCTCCGTATGGATGCCTCGTGATGGAGCCTCTCTCATGGAATACCTGAATCACGCACGTTGCAAATTTTCCCTGGGCCAGTAAGCCTTACCTAATCACTCGGGCTAAACTGTAGAGCAAATTGATGAAGTGATTCAAAACTGCTGTTGGCCGGCCCCAACCCAAGGTTCCACCGCCGGCAAGCAGTGACTGAGCCGCTTCGAGAGCGTCCATTCGTCTAAAAGGGGGGGGGGGTACGGCGAGGGCTGCGGGCACCGTTCCAGCCAGCATATTCAGACCCTTCATGTCAAGGACACGTCTACTACTCTAGATATGTAAAGAAATCACCCAAAGAGAGGGAGCTGGTGGCAAGGGTGACAGAAACGGACGGCAACGTGTCCCCATGAGCCGCGTGTTGAGGAGCGGAGAAAGCTACTTTGGACCTGCAGCGGGATTGCGTAGATGACAAGGAGAATAGGGATCAGGGGCGATGGGGGAGGGAGGGCGGAAAGGTTGTCATCAGGGACCGAAGTGTTGGTACACGCCATCGAGCAGTACGCTACACGCCTGCGGGCTTGCAGTGAACTACCAAAGTGCTAACTGTCTCCCTCCAGTGTGCGCTAACGCGAACGAAGCATGGCAAAGTCCTGCGACTGCTGTCTCGGCGCAGTCGGTTGGCGTCTATACAGCCAGCTAGAGGGCTGTACTCTGCATGGCTAGTACTGTACTATTGTAGTCCCCTGCAGGCCACTTCCCCTCTGATCGCACGAGCTTCTCTTCCCAATGGAAAGACGGGTTGCCCAGGCGAAGAGAAGGAAGGGTTGCCACCTGTGCTTCGGTGTTCGCGATGAAGAATGAACAAGGCTGGCCATAGGATCGACAGAGGCGCCGCAGCACAGCCGCAATGTTCCCGTGATCTTCACTCGCAACCACGCGAACCGATGGATTTCTTCCGGCCGCCGTTGGTTCATGCTGGCGGGGGGCCCGGGAAGAGGATGGGAGATTGGGCTGTCATGGAGGGTGCAGGGCGAAGAAGGGTGATTTGAGGGAATAGGCCAAGGTCGCCTGGGACGCGCATGATGGCAGAATGGCTAGAGGGTTCGCTGAAGATGCACACAGATGGGCAAGGGTGGTTGTCGATTGTCAAAGAGGCCACGAATAGCATGCGGACATTCCCATGGCGCCGGTGCGAATTGCCGCAATTCGGTCACTGGCAACATGGGGAAATCCAGCCCCGACGGCAACGTAATCCAAGTTACGCTACCGGCAACACTACACAGTAAGCAGTAAAGCAGCCGCGCTACAAAGTGCCCGACGACATTCCAAATTCTACTCTTGGCCCAACAGTGGTAACTCTAGATGGTGGCAATCATTCTATATCTAGTATACATCTACTATTCCTCACGTTGTCTGATATCTTGTTGACATTTGGCTTGTGCGGTAGTACGGTGCCTGTTGTAAGTAAGAGAATACTACTCTTAGCAGCCGGCTCACTTTGACCCGGAGGGAGGTTGGTTGCTCTTGGTCTTGTTCGGGCTGTGGCTGTGGCTGTGGCTGTGGCTGTGGCTGGGGCTGGGGCTGTGGCTGTGGCTGTGGCTGTGGCTGTGGCTGTGGCTGAGTCGCCCAAGGACAACCAATCGCCAGATCAGACAGACATGCGCAAGGATGGCTGATGAGATTCTGCAAATAACCGGTCCCTACGATACCAGCACTGTGGTCCCAACTACCATGTAGGGAAATTACTCTATGCAGCAAAACAGCAGAGAAACACAATCATACTACTTACTATGCACAGCGTCTTCTTTCCTCCTTCCAATCATCATCCTACACCCCGTTGGCCATGTCAAAACTTACTGCATCATCTCGTCACATGCCTACGATAGACAATGAATGTACTACTGTATATCAGCAAGCTTTTTTCTAGCCATCCTGCCAACTGCTCTGCGCTTGGTTTGATTCTTGATTCATGACAGTCTCCCCATGCCAATTCTAGACAGACTACATTGCGCTACTTCTAGAATGCTCGAAACTCGTCTTTGCATTCAATCCAGTCTGCATCTCTAGCGTAAACACTAGCGGAGCAGCGATTATCGTGACATTATCCACTTGGTCACTATCTGTGCCGTGCTCCGTCGCTACAGGGCAACGTGCTGTCTACCAAAGTAGCACACCAGATCATGAGAGCCTCTCTGCCGCCGGAGCCATCTATCCACCCCGGAAGTCTTTTCCCGACAAATCGACGCGTGCATCCTCTCCGAACCTGCTCACGCACACTGCATGGGCAGTCGAAAATCAGATGATGCGCTCGGGCTGGAACGGCCAGCGTCGTTTCGCAATTCGATGCGCCTGCTCTACTCTGGTAGTGTCTTCTCCCATCTTCATCGTCGTCTTGGTTTGCCGTCTGATACCAAAATTGCTTGGTCCTGTAATCTCAACGTGCGACATATTCGCCCAGGAACTCGTCAATGTACTGAAAGTAGCCAGGCTCCGCAACAGTATCATTGTGGCTTCCGTTGGCTAGCTCTTTCCAAACCTTGGGACTTCGGCATACCTGAAACAGCCTGCTCATATGCGAAGGCCTACAACCGTCAGTCTGCTGGCATGAGGTTCCCACGCGTAGCACATGCGAGGGGAAAGAAGCTTGGATTGTCTGCTTACGGGACAATTTCGTCTTGAAGCCCGCTGAGGAATAAGATGGGTATCTTCTCGATTTGCGGCAACGTGTCTTCGCTGGGCCAGATCTGGTGGCAAAGAGGCGCAAGGAACCGAGCAGGCGGAAAAGCACTATGAAGTGTGTCAGTTGAAACTGGCGAGACGCAGGTATCCAGCGACTGACCTGGGTATCAACTTCTTGATGGACGTGAACGTGTTCTCCAAGATGATGGCAGCAATGTCGCCCTGCTTCTGGTTCTTGGCTGCAAGCCCTATGGAAACAGCGCCCCCTAGGCTCTGGCCGTAGAGGACGATGCGCGTATCGCGCAGTTCATGGCGCTGTCGAATGTAATCAAGGCCGGTCTGGGCGTCTATCATGATGCCCTTTTCATTGGGGTTGCCCGAGGACAGACCATAGCCGCGATACTGCAACATGAGGACATTGCACCGCAGCTCATTCTCGAGTACCTTCGCTATGGGCAGCCTGTAGCCAATGTTCCCTGCATTGCCATGAAACATGAGCACTGTGACGTTTCGCGCATGCTGCTTGTTGGCCCGTATAAGGAAGGCGCTGAGGGATTCGCCGTCGGGTGTGGGGATGAAGAGTTCCTCAAAGTCGGGGATGGCGAATTGCGACGGGCGGGGGACATTGGTGCGTGCATCGGGCGGAAAGTTTCGTGGATAGATGAGTTCACTGCCGCACTTAGTTCTGCATGTCCACTCTAGGGTTGCGAGAAGGTCGGTACTTTTGCTTGAAGTAAAGCAGACCGCTGAGGAGGGCGGCCACACCAGACGAGGCGAGGAGGGGGAGGCGCAGATAGGACATGAAGGTGTCTATGGAGGAGGCCATGATGGTTGTGGATGATGGTGATGATGATGATGATGATCGTGGTAGTGGTGGTCGTGGGAGGGATCAAGGGCTAGACAGAAGCTAGCTCTCTACCGTTATCCCCTAGACAGTAGAGCACACTACTACACATTATAGGAGAAGGGAGAATTATGATACACATGTGTTCAGTAGAAATAAGATGGCAACCGATATATATGCCCACCTACCTACCGGTATCTAGGTACCATGGATGCAAGCGCAGTGCCAAGACTGGCAGCATCTGTCGGAGAGTCGGTTGGAGGGGGAGGAGCTGGTGGTGGTGGTGGTGGTGGAGCTTGGGGCTGCGTAGCTTGTGTTTGCCTGGCTAGACTAACTTACCTCACCCTGCCCCCAATACACTTCTCTGCCTCTCCGCCATTACAAGTCCAAGACACCCAACCGCCCAGCGACTTGTCCGTTCCACCCCGCTTGCGACCTACACCTCAGCGTTCTTCTTTGTCTTCTTCTTCCTCCCCTCCTCTTCGGCTTCTACTACCACTACTACGTGCATGTGCCCGGCGAACTAGTACGCATCTCGTACACTCAGTGCCCGCGACCACAATGATGGCTACTGGCATGCTTGGAGAAGGTAAATACATGTCTATCCCTTTGCCTGCCATTGCCATGACCATTGTTGCTATTACCCCTCCCTCGGTCAAGGCCCGCAGCGAAATAGCTGACTCTGGCGTAGATGGCATCCACATCGACATGAACCATCTCAAGAAGGGCGAAGTCAAGTACGCATAGCCTGTCCTCCTATCTAGATGCCGAAGCATGCTGACCACCTCATTAGCTTAGGGACTTCCATGTACGTTGATGCGCTCGTCGCCTTCCGTCTACTGCCCATCCGCTGACACCGCACAGCATGGCGATCAACTTCAAAGACGGCGTCATATTAGCCGCCGATAGTAGAACCACGACAGGCGCCTACATTGCGAACCGTGTCACCGACAAACTCACACAGGTGCATGACACTATCTGGTGCTGTAGGTCGGGGTCAGCTGCCGACACCCAGGCGGTTGCGGACATTGTTCAATACCACCTGGGCATGTATGGCGCCACCAACGACGAGCCACCGACAACACAAACAGCGGCAGCGATATTCCAGGAGCTCTGCTACTCCAACAAGGACCAACTTTCGTGAGTGTGACGCATGTCGGCGGCCAATTGCTTTTTTACCTGCTAACATGGCTGCAGCGCGGGGTTGATTATCGCTGGATGGGACCACCGACATGGCGGACAAGTGTACTCGATTCCCCTCGGAGGCTCGCTGCACAAGCAAGCCTATGCCATTGGTGGCTCGGGCTCAACCTACATCTACGGATACTGCGACGCAAACTGGAGGGAAAACATGAGCGAGGAGGAAGGCATCAAGTTTGTCAAGGGAGCGCTGGCCGAAGCCATCAAGTGGGATGGTAGCTCTGGCGGTGTCATTCGTATGGTGGTACTCACTGGACAGGGCGCACAGCGTCACTTGTATCTACCCGATCAAAACTACGAGGGACCAGGAAGGCAGTAGACTGAGGCTGGCATGATGTAGTGTCCACTGGTGCCGATGGTGAACTGTCAACCGATGTCAACAGACACGGGGTGAGCCGTCACCAACAGATGCAATCAGAATTGACCCATTGGCCCATTGTCGCTGTGAGGGTTTTGACACTTTTTTTATCCTCTAGGAGGGACGGTCCTATTGCACGCCCACCGGCGGCTTTCACGTGGGTGCCAAGTGAAGTGCAGACAGCTGCTGGGCAGACGCAGTCCATTTGGCAGTGAGCGCTGCAAAGGTGCTCTGATGCCCCCACGCATGTGGATGTCTGCGTGTGTGTGCATGTGTGTGTGTGTGTGTGTGTGTGTAGAGTACACGATGACTGCGTGTCACAACTGATTATCAGGGGCAATGTGGAGAGTTTAGAGAATCGACAGGCCGGATCTGCGCGCACGTAGGTAGGTGCAGTGTTGCGTCACGCAAATGAATGGTAGGCGGGTTATATAAGGCGGTATGACGGAGCTAGCTCTGGAGTGGACAGCTTGTGAACGTTGGTAGTGCTCCCTTCCCCCTCCCCCCCCCCTCGACACCGCCCAAGACTTGCGGTATTGTCACCCCCTCGCCCCTCGCCCCTCGCCCCTCGCCCCCTCCCCCTCTCCCTTTCCCTCTAAACCCCCTCCACCCTCCTGGCGTCCTTGTTACTCTCACTTTTTGACGCGTCGCCGTCCAATTTGCTTTGGGCACGGCAGAAGCTCGCAGGACATGCCATTGATTGCCTGCTTGTTGCGTCTCCACTGCGTCTCCTGAAGGCGTGCGGCCATAGGTCAAGGTAAGAAGAGCTTGTTGGCGGTCTGCACCACAACACCAACACTACCACCACCACTACCACCACCACCACCACCAACACCTTCAACACCCCCTCGGCCTGTCTACTGCGCCAAACTTCGCCCGTTGACACCACTCCACGCAACGCCACTGACTTACTTGAAGCCCTTGCGCTGCATCGCGCCTGCTGAAGTCTCTTATCTCTCTCTCTCTCTCTGTCTCTCTCTTTCGCTTTCCCTTTCCCTCCCTCTTGGACACGCTCGCCCCGGCTCCGCGGCATGGGATCGATATTGGTGAGCGACTTTGGTGGAAACCACTTCAACAAGACCATGTTCGGCGGCGGTGGGAGCGCGCATCCCCCGGCCCACGAGCACCACGCCCCGATCCGTCCGTCTCCATCGTCCAAGACGCATGCGCCGCAGTTTGTCGCGCCCTCTGCTACGACTGATGTTCCCATGGCCGACTCGGGAGCCCCACCATCACCATCGAGCGCAGCACACGCCCAACCGTCCCAGCATCTCCCAATAGAACTGCCCAAGCACACGGCTCCAGCACCCCCCAGTCCACGATTCCGCCCACAGTCGCGGCATTCGACGCTTGCTCCTGACCCTACGCCGACGCCTACCCACACACCTACATCCTTGCCCACAACCCAGGGCGCCGAACCCCAGACGGCTCCTTCGGCAGCCCTGGTCCCCACTCAGCCCTCGCCGGCACCGTCACTACGTTCCCTCGCAGATTCAACCCCGCTATCATCCAGACGCATCAAGGTCAAGAGCCTGTCCCACATCCAGAGCTTCGCCATTGACGATGCTAGCCCCTTCTCGCAGGCGCGCTCCCAGGCCCGGCGGCAGCGCCAAGACCCCACCCATGTGGCGCCCCAGTATGAAATCAGTGAGATGCCGGTGACAGACATCATCGAGATGGTGGCCGGACTACTGACCAAGATCACCACAACCAACGATCGCCAGCATGACCACCTCCATCGCCAAATACCGCCTCCGGAGAGCACCTCTGGCCTGAGCCAGCAGACAACAAGCGTACTAGCCTTTCATGGCAAAAATGTGCCCAGCATTTCCATCCTCAGCTATCTCAGCCGGATTCACAAATACTGTCCGACCACGTACGAGGTTTTCTTGAGTCTGCTTGTCTATTTTGACAGAATGACGGAGAGGGTAAGTGCCAGCCTGCTGTCTGATTTGCAACAAGCTAACCATTAGTCCTTGGAGCATTTGAACCCTGCATTATCTGCCGCGTCAGGCTCCACTACCACCACACTATCCTCATCAGCTGCTGCCCAGACGGCCACTCCCCCATGCTCGGGATCTTTGGGGAAACCGTCGGACGCGCCAGCACAAGCTTCACAGCCACCCTCTCCGCCTTTACAGGAATTGGACTCTGATGCATACAATCTCTCTCAATTTTTTGTTGTCGACAGCTTCAACATACACCGCCTTGTGATTGCCGGTGTTACGTGCGCGAGCAAGTTTTTTTCTGACGTCTTCTATACCAACTCTAGATATGCGAAGGTGCGTCTTCACACGTCTTTTTTTTTCCTTTGGCTAATGGCTCGTAGGTCGGCGGCTTACCGCTAGTCGAGCTGAATCACCTAGAATTGCAATTCCTTCTGTTGAACGACTTCCGTCTTGCGGTACCTTTGGAGGAGATGGAAGCCTATGGGACAATGCTGGTCGAGTTTTACGCTCGAGAAGTGGCGGAACAACATGAGAGGCAGTCAGGCGGCAATTGAGAAGAGTGAGCAGGGTTGGGGAATGGATAGAGATGGAGGGCGGCCTTGTCAGGACGGCAGATGGGCATGACGACGCTCAAGATGAGTACGGATAGGACGAGCAACAGAATAGCCTATTATGAGGTTTGAGCGTTGTGCTGTCTATTTTTCTCCTTTTTTTTTTTTTGCAAATGTGTTTACATTTTGCATGGGCCCATGTGGGACAAGCAAGTCCAATGGCTACTGGGTCCGGGTTTGATTTGATATGTTGACTGGTTGTCGAGTGCTCTCGAGGCCAGAGAGGAGGATTGGTGCCCATTTGTTGCTGAGCAATTGCGGTTTCTTTGGGCCATTCTTTTAGACTGGGCTTTTCTAGCGTTGACTGCCACGTGGGCTTTTTTACGAGCTTGCAACGGGGGTTTCTCTTGTAGCCATTTTGCTTTTTTTTTCTCCTTATTGATATCCACGAGATATTCCTTCCTTTTTTCCTTGCTTCTTTCTTTCTTTCTTTTTGCCCATTTCAGGTAGGCGCGCTTCATAGAAGGCGGAGATGATGGGCTTCGTAGCGATTGACCGAATTTTTTTCTTGTTTGATTTGGGATTGTGCTGTGAATTGGGTTTGAAGTTTGATGTACGTGCACATTTGACTTGTATTTATTTTACTCCATGTAGCCCCTTCTTCTTCCCTGTCTTTCCCATGGTAACATACAGTAGTCTACACAATCGCACTTTTAATCCCAGTGCTACATGTCAATCCTATTCCACAGTAGGAGAGAGAATCAAAATCAAGCTAAACCGCTTCCTCACCCCCCCCCCCCCTCTCTGCCCTGGCTGGGTCTAGATTGTAGACCCCGATCAATAACTGATCGGCCTATAACCCCGGCTAGCCATCCTAGACCTCTTCCTACCTACTCTACTCTACTCTACTCTACTCTACTCTACTCTACCCATCTGTCTTTGTCCGAATCCTTTTCAAGCTGGGTGGTTGCGTTTGGTATCCTTCGAGCGTATAGATTGTGGCTTTGTATGCTGAGAGATGTGTAGATACAACAACCCTGTGACTACGGGATAGTGGTACGGTAGTTGTGCATGTGCCCGTGCCCAGCCTGTCCTCGTCCTCGTCCTCGTCCTTGTAACCACTCATTCTCCCACCCAACCGTTCCCTGTGAAACCGACTGTTGGGGGCTTATTTTAATTTTTTTTTTATTTTTTTTTTTGGAAAAATTAAATAAATTCACTTCAATTCAATTAGGGACTGGGGACTGGGACTGGGACTGGGACTGGTACATGCCGCTGTCCGCCCCACCGCGCTTACCGTACCGTACTGTATTTACTTTACTTTACCCGCACCGCTTGCACACGCATCATGGCAATTTGCACAAGCGGGTATGTTTATCCTCGCGTTGTCCTCGCGTTGTCGTCAATGTGTCGTGCGGGTCATGGGGTCTACTGGTACATGGCGCCCGCAAAGGATGGGTGGAGATGAGTTTGCGGGTTTTATTTTGAACCTTTTTTTTTCCTGCTTGCTGGGTCTGAAAGGGCGGGTGCTTGGGGAGGGGAAGGGGTGCATTGGTTGCTGGTGAGTAGGTAGGTAGGTAGGTAGGGTAGGGTAGATACGGTGTGCGGTTCGCTAGGTGGAGAAGTCGGTCATTTCTTCTGTTAATGTCCATGTTCCTGTTCCTGTTCCTGTTCACATTCACATTCACATCCACCTTGATATCCCCTCCCCTCCCCATCCAATCACAAACCATGCGCCGCCTCCTCCCCCCCTCCATCCCCCTAACCTCCCTCCTCCAATACCTCTTCCTCGCCGCAATCGCCTACCTCCTCGCCGGCGCGCCCTCGCCCTCCTCCCTCTCCACATTCTCCTTCACCGCCGACTCGTCCCAGGCCGCGCACCGCACAGCCGCGCTCCACGCCCAGACGCTTGAGAATCTGGCGCATCCGGAGCCGGGGCTCGAGTGTGCGCAGTATGCGTATAGGGGTGTGTATGTTTTGAGTCGGGAGCCGTTGGTTGTGTATATTGAGGGGTTTGTGGCGAGGGAGGAGGCTGGGGAGATTGTGGGCTTGAGGTGAGTTGGGGGGGATTTGGTGTCCTCTTCTTTTCATTTCTTCTTCTTCTTCTTCTTCTTCTTCTTCTTCTTCTTCTTCTTCTTCTTCTTCTTCTTCTTCTTTTTTGGGTCTTTTGGTCGTTTAGCAAGGGAGGGTTAGTGGGGTTTGGGGAGATGTGTGGAGAGTGGGATTGGGGTGAGGAAGAGGAAGGATGCGATGCGGGCTGGGTTGTTCATGACCGTTGAATTCAAGGGCCTGTGTATCTTTTGGAAGCAGACATCCTGGCCTCTTTTTTTTTTCTTTCGTCCATCATTACATACAATTCTTCATTATCACAAGCCCAACACCTCCATCCAACCACCCCCCAAACCCCCAGATTCCCCTTATACAACGACCCCGTCTACATTCCCCCTGCTAACCCCCCCCCCCTCCCCAGCAACCCCCACTTCACCCCCTCCACAATCTGGAACCAAGGCCACGAAACCCTCGACCCCAAGATCCGGCACTCTGAAAAAGCCCGGCTCCCACGCACCCCCCTAATCCAATGCATCGAGCAACGCGCGCACAGCTTCCAAGGCTGGCGGCCCTACACCTTCATCGAGAAGCTGTGGGCGCAGCGGTACGGCGTGGGCGGGCACTACACCTACCACTACGACTGGAGTACTGCGACGGCCCAGGCGGGCCGTGTGAGTAGTTTTATGGTCTATCTAGAGGCGAATTGTACGGGTGGTGGGACGCATTTTCCGCGCCTGGCGAGGCCCGTGGGGGCGCAGTGGTGTCGGTTTTTGGAGTGTGAGGGGGAGCGGGAGCGGGAGCGGGGTGATGGGCATGCAAGGGAAGGAGGAAGGGAAGGCGGAAAAGGAAAAAGTGAAGAACATCCAACCCAAGGGATAATCTTCAAACCCATTCCAGGAAACGCAATCTACTGGGAAAACATGCGGCCCGACGGCACCGGCTACTGGGAAACCTGGCACGCCGGTTTGCCCGTCAAAACGGGCGTCAAGATTGGCCTCAACATTTGGACTTGGTTCCAGCAGGGCCATGTTCCTTGAGTGAGTCTGGGGGTGGAGATGGGCAGTTACCGGGGGTTTCCTTAGGTGGTGCGGGTGATCTTGTGTGTCTGGTTGAATGATATAATCATCAGCTTAGCCCAAGGTGCCCAGATACCCATGTCACACAGCAGGCAAGTCGTAAATCAACGATTCCAATTCACGGATACATTCCCATAGACATTACAATATCAAAGACTAGCGGGGTGTTGCAAAGACAAACTTTTTTTTTCGGAATCAAATCTCAATCCTCTCCATAACCCATCGACATGATAAACACAACAGTGGTCAAAGTAATGCTGCTCGCATAGCTTCATGTAAAGATACACGAACTACTAGGTCATGGCATCTCGAGACCTTGTGCTCTGTTGTACAACAATTCATTTTGTAAAACATCTAGCCATGACATCTCGTCAGAAAACAAGTCTTCATCGACAACGCCGCACATCAACAGCACGTACTGTGATATCCATTTCCATATGAATATCCCCGTCCTATCAAGACAACAGAAGCTCATAAACATGGGATTTTCCCGCCAGCAATGGCAAGTCCAAAAAGCTTCAAAAAGAAGATTTCAAGCATTTGGCGAAGACCAAGGCGCCGCAGTCCATGTAGACCCCCAACGCCCGTCCAGGTAATGCTGATGGAAGAATAATGCATGAAAAGATCTCAAGGCAAGAAAAAAAATTATCGTCAAAGCAGCATCGGGTGTAGCCTCAGAGTAGTTGGTTTCGTGAGACTCTGTTACAAGAGGTGTGACCGCTCAGTTCAATCATCGTTGTCGTACTCGGCCTGATTGCCCCGCTCTTTAACGCCATCCTTGCGAATGGGTATCTTGATGCCTTGCGAAGCAAAACACTTGCTGAGCGGTGTGCTCTCAATGACACCTGGGAATTTCTTGGCCGAGTAGACAGTGAAGGGCTCTGAGAAAGTGGAGGCAAGGATCGGACACTTGCCGTTGCTGACGACGGCGGCATTCGGGCTCTGGCCACTTCCAATATCGCACATGCTCAACTTGAGTCTGCAGGAGTTAGGTTGGTCCTCAAAGAATCGCCCATCAAAGCTTGACATACCTAAAAGTCCCTTCGGTGCGGACACTGAGATCTTGAAGAACAAACCAAAAGCCTGGGTTGCCGTCTGGGTCGTTCAGCCGACACGCATTGACAGCGTTCATGCCAATGAGGTTGCGAGTGTGGTTCTGGGTGATGGAAGGCGCTACGGGCCCAGTGACATGGATGGGATTCCCGTAGCTACCAGGTGCACCGTAGAGCTGATAGTCTGGGGCGACTGGCCCGGTGGTATAATAAGCCTGATGAGTGGTGGCATGGCCGTAGGGGTTCATAGTGCGGGGTGCCACTTGCTGGACGAATCCTGGATACTGCTGCTGCATGTACAGGGTGGCCCGTTCTGGTGGCGGTGGATAGGCGGTAGTGGTGCTACTGCTGATGCTGACAGTGGGCGCAGCGCTGCTGTGGCGGACTAGGTTGACAGCACGCATTCCATCTTCGGACCATAGATCGACCATGAGAACGAAGAAGGTACTGTCGACATCATTGGGCAGGATTTCTTGACCTGTCTTAGTATCGCACACCACCAGGCGGATGCAAGGCGGTGGAGTAATGGGGCGGCGGTCCTGTCATTGGTCAGATCACATGTCTCGGTGCTATTCCAAGGCACTTGGGTCATTGCATGGGCTGTCTTACCTTGTCGCCAAAGCCGCACATGCGGGCTCGAACAGGCTGTTGCTCGACGGACAGTCTGCAGGCATGTCAGCAAAGATGAAGAGGGGTTCAGGATTGAGTGGGGCCAAAGGCGTATGTACCTGTACGATCTGCCGTTCCGCTGGCCAATGTAGATTTCGATCCGCTGAGACGCAGACGCATGCTGCTGTGTGACCTGCTGCTGCTGTTGCATCTGCGGCTGTTGTTGTTGCTGCTGCTGGGGTTGCGGTTGTTGTTGTTGTTGTTGTTGTTGTTGCTGAGGCTGAGGCTGTTGCTGTTGCTGTGGAGGTGGAGGTGGAGGTGGCTGTGGCTGTGGCTGCTGGTGCTGTGGCGATGGTGGTGGTGGTGGGCGCGACTGTTGCGGGTGCATCAGATTGGCTTGCTGAGTGGGAAGATGCTGTGGTTGCATGTGTGGCATCATGCTGGAGTCATGAAGGCGCTGGGTGGGAGGCAGCGGTGGGCCACCCTCAGGTTTGGGGGCTTGCGCGGGGGCAGGTGTAGGTTGATAGTAGGCATTATTTGGCTGGCGTGACTGTGATGAGAGCATCCTGGCGGACTGGTTCGGGGCAGGTGGGTGGGGTGGACCTGGTATGTGAGCTTCTGGGGCTCTTGGGACCACCGACGGGCGATGGCTGCGGGAGAGGGGAGGTTTCGTTACTCCGTTGGTAGTCGACCAACTCGCTCACTCACTGCTCAGTGCGTGGGCGACGAGACCCGTGATTTTTGCACGTCAGAAACCAGTGTGCAACCAGGTACGGTGCAGTTCAAGGTCGGGCAGTGCCGTGCAGTGGGCTCTGGTGCTGTATGGGCCGTGGAGTGTGTTCTGTGTGGAGAGAGAGAGCGCGAGCGAGAGAGAGAGAGCGTGTTTGTGTGCACTGTGCACTGTGCACTGTGCTGTGGGCGTGGGGATGCGCGGCACTGCGGGAGAGGTCTGCCGTGTGTCGAGCAAGCAGATGGGCCCGTAGTCGCGGTGGAGGGGCAGCCGTTGCGACGGCGGTGCGATTGCGGGGAGACGAAGACTAGCTTTTGGGGAGCTACCGGGAGGCCTGGAGCTGGGAAGGGTAGTACCACCAAGGGGGGAGGGTCAGGCGTTGTGAACAGGTGCACGCCCAGACAAGGTCGCACTTATGGTGTGGTACGGTACTGGTCGTATGGTAGAAAGAGTGCGACACGAGTGTGCAGCAGAGACAAAGCGACCCAGTGCGCGATTGATGCGAGAGCCGGCAGTGCAGGCAAAGGTGAAGGTGGAGGTCAACGTAAGAGTAAAAGGAAACGTGAGAGTAGCACAGATAGGGCGGCGTCGTAGAGATAGCGGGGAGCTTCAATAGCTTTCGAGGCGGGAGATCGCTGGGCTAAAACTGGGCTTTGTGCGCCCCGCTAAGCCAGCCCCATACAAGCCATACAAGCCATACCCCATATAATCTATACTGTATCCACCTACCCAGACGGTGCGCACGCAATACGATGGCGCCATCAACATCATGCGGCAAGAAGTGGGCGAGGAAAAGAGATGGGAACTAGAGTGTCATCAAGACCAAGACGCGCAGTAGCAGGTGCAGAAACTGATGCAGTGCCGGTAGAATAAGTGTGGCCAGCCATACTCTACATGCCAAGACTCTTGGACTCCTGGGACGACATTTCTACCGACTTAGAGTCCTGCTTACCTAACTATAGAGTCTGATTACCCATGATTATTGATCTTGTTGTAGGTATACTCTACTATACCGTGGTGACACCAAGGTATACCCTATAGCCATTACATGGGCACACAAGTACATACCAGTCCTACCCCCCCTCCAAGTATCATGGATGCCATCCAGCCTGAGCCACAGCCTCGTACTGTACTGTACATGGAACAGTAACGGTAAGCTGGGAAGTAAGCTCGAAAGCTCCTTCCCCCGCCCCGCTCCCATCTCCTTGTTCGACCCCCACCATCTGCACAAGAGGGGTGTGCCAAGTGCGCAGTGCCAGGATCGCGGCGGGAGCTAGTGCAAGATAGTGCAAGATAGTGCAAGATGGCGCCAGATACCCGCTGCGTTGGTCCATGGCGCGCAGCCCGCCGCTCCACCATCTGCTCTGCAACCAACCTCCCCACCCCCTCCAGGCCCTCCAGCCTCTTCCACTCTCGGCCTGCGTCGGCCCCCGCCCTCTCCTCTTCCCCCTCCCCTCCCTCCTCTGTCCACTGTCAAAGATTGCCAGCTGGCCCACAGTCCATCACGTGGCTTTTGTACCACCACCTAGTTGCCCTCTCCACAGTCTGCACACGGGACACGTTGGCATCAACTACTGTACATAGCCCGCACGCCCTTCTTTCTTCACCCAATCTCGGCCCATGCATTCACATTCTTGGCATCACCACCTCCAACTACCTAATCTACCGCTAACTTTGTACATGGTCGTCAACCTCCCCCCTCAGCCCCATTGGAACAACGTCTGTTTCTTGTTCTTGTTGTTCTTCTTCTTGCCCGCCCCACTAGACTCTTCTACCGTGGGAGTCGTCGCTCCACTGTTTGCGCTTGAGCCCCCGCCCCAGGCATTGTTGATTGGCGTATTGCGCCCGCTGGTATCTCGCCTCAGTCCTGATCCCGTGTAACCTGGGCTGAAAATGGTGCTAGTGGGCTTGGGTGCAGCCGGTAGAGCGGGAAAGGCGTCCGAGGAGCTGCCAACCTTGCTTGCATTGCTTGAGGGCCCGACCCGAGATGGCGCAGCAGTTGCGCGAGTGCTGGCGGCGGCGGCAGAAGACGACGACGACGACGACCACGGCGTGTGACCCGGCTTCGCTCCAATCCGGCCTGATTGCGGTGCTGGTAGCGCGGGGAAGGCGCTACTCGACGACCAGCTCGCCTGACGATTCGCAGAGGAGCGGGATGATTGTGCTGTTGAACTCTTCAACTTCAACACTCTAGATCCCCCGTGGGCCGCAGCACCGCCATTCAGTGCCTGCCCTGTTGCCGAGCCTGGCAGCGAAGGGTAATCCTCGTTGATGGCTTTCCAATCGTTCCATGCTTTCAAGAGTCCCTCACGTTTCGATGCAATCTCAAATATATCCGCCAGTTCCTTGATGAGCTTGCCCATCTCCTTGGAGTTGGTGTCGAATAACGCGAAGAAGCCTTCAATCAGTTGGGTCGCCGAAATCTTTGACGCGCGATACGCCGATACTTGACTTCGGAACTCTTGCAGCTTCGCTTCGTTGTTTCGAAGCATCATTGTCGCTCGCTCGGTAACGGCATTGTGGCGTAAAAGTCGAGCCTGTTCTTGGGGCGTCTGTGGAGTTGAACTTGCCACTGGCTGGCCAATACTAAGCTGACCCAGGCCATGGGTGATGTTGCTTGCATTGGTTGGTGTTGGTCGAGATGCTGTCACAGTGCTGGTTTCGGTGGCGGTTCTTGGAGCTCGCGCAGCAAATGCCTCGCCTGGAGTAGGAGTTGCCGTCAACTGGCCTCCAAAAGTCCGACCTGTTATCGGACGTGAATTCTGTGCCTCAATCTGTCGTTGGTACGCAAGTTCTGCCCTACTCATTGGCTGGGCAGAAGAAGCGGGTATTGGTTCTGCGTTTGGATCGCGTCCTCTGCCACGTCCCCTGCCATTCTCTCGTCTACGATCGTCTCTTCTGTTGTTACCCATCTCTTGCTCGCGCGAAGTTCGAAATTGAAATCCAGACATATCCACCCGGCGGGCGTCGCGCAAGGCATCCTTGGACAAGCCGTTGGGGTGGACTTCGAGCTGATGGGCCTTCAGATCCATTTCTGAATCAAAAACTACGAACTTCTTCTCTAGACATTCCCGATCAGGGCACAGGAAATGATCCTTCCTGAAGTGCATTTCGAGCGAGTCGTAATTGACATAATACTGCTGCTTCCTACTCCCTTCGCGACGATCGCAGATGTGACAACGCTCATGCTTGTCTCTGCAATGTGTATACAACTCATCGTCCCCGTAGAATCGCTGCGAACAGAAGCCGCATTCCGGGTGACCCTTGAAACCACTTTGGTCCACGGCGCCAGGGTCGTCATCACCAGATCTTTGATGCTGTCGAAGCTCGACAGCGGTGAAGAGCTCGTGTTCATGTGTGAAGACTTTCTTATTTCGTGTACAGAGATCACTAGAGATGGTTAGCATGGCCACGTTGCTGACCTACGCACCACGAAACGCCCTCGTGTCGCAATGTAGACAATGGCAACTTACCACATGACTTTATGATGCGCCGTTTTGACGTGGCGATGGAGGTCTGGCCATCCTAAGCAAGCCACATCGCAATCGCCATCAGGACAGTTGTATTGCAACAGCAAGCGTGTGTCGTCGAACACGCCCTCGTTATCGAAATGTATGCCTAGGTTGTCGTCTGACTTGAAGAAATCAGTTGCATCAAACTGCTCGTACAGTTTCTCGTGGTCATCTGTAAGGATAACATGATCTGACTCGGTCCTGCAGTGTGCACATGCCTTGGTCTTGTACAGTGCTCTCATCCGAATGGAGCATATGTGACACGTCCGGTGATTGCAGGGCGCCACTGCAGTGTGTTGTACCGGTGAGGCACAGATGAAGCAAACTTCCGCGTCCTCGTCGTCGCCCGCACCCTCCGCAGCGGATTGCTGATGCAGACCTGGCTTATTATGAGCCACTTGAACTGGCCCGCCCTGATCAGCCAAGGGTGCTTTGCCCTTGTTCTCGACACGTTCGTTACGACCGTCGGCTCCATCCACATTCCCGCGGCCGCGACCACGTCCACGAGGGCGAGAGCTGCCGCGCCCCCGAGCCCTGGAGCTGCTGCTGTGCTGCTCCATGCTTTCCCCAGGCATAGTATTCGAATGCGCGCCCCGGCCCCGGCCTCTTCCAGCCGGTCCACGACGAGCTGAATTCTGTCCGCTCTCTCTAGTCTCCTGCGAGGCACCGATACCGGCAACGAGGTCTGCCGTAGTTGTCATGGTGGGGTGCGGTTGTTGACTTGATGTATTTCGTGTAGCCCAGTGACAAGAAAAATGGCGGGGTTGTGTTGCGGAGCGGCAGACTTTATAAAGTGAACAACTTGGGAATATGTACAGAGAAACGTAGGCGCACTACGGTGTGCTGGCCGGCGTGGCCTTTTTGTCAGAGAAAAGCGAGTTGGCGGTTGGAAAGATGATGCTGTGAAATGACGCCGTTCTGCAAGCGAATGAACGGTATCAGGGGCCGTGCTCAAGGCACGAAACGCACCAATGAGGCTGAAGTCGGCCCCGGCACAAACCGCAACAGTAGCACGAACAGTAACTGTCAACAAGAATTCCTAAGTCAGGCCTAGCCTCTATGATTCAAAATGATTCTTTCACACTTTTTTTGGGCTATAGTCTACCATCATAGCCTCGTTGTCGGTGTTGCCAGTCAACCACTGTACGTCCTATGTCATACCTCACGGAGGCTCTGATCCTCTTCATCATACTCATCTACGTAAAGCATCTTTAGCACGTTCAGCACTTGTTCGCGGTCCCCACCCCCCAACTGTGCATTGAGCCAGGCTTCCATGGTCAATATTTGATCAGAAAACTTGCCAACATCTTCGCGCAGTTGTGTTGTTTCCATGACCTTCTTCTCCATCTCGACAGGGTCCTGCTCGCTGTACGCATTCAGCTCGTGTCGAAGCTTTTCAATATCCTTTTGAAGATCCGTATGCTTGGCCATGAGTGTTGCGCGATCCTCGCCTCACTCCAGTCAGCAAGCAATGTCATGATGGGGAAATATGACTCACCAGGGTCCATAAGCATGTCGGCATTATCGGTACGTGCAGCGCCTGCTTCCTCAATTTTCCATCGTAGTTCAGCAACCACAGCGCTAGCTTTGTTGTTTTCTTCCAGGACCTTCGCTAGCGCAGTGTCTTTTGCCTTTTTCTCGTCGCTTGGAAAGCTCCAATACCAGTTGCCGCTCCCGATTTTCTCGACGCGGATCTTGCTGTCGTCTGAGAGAGCCTGTAGGTAGTCTTTTACATGCATGCCACTGATTGATGACACTTGTGGCAACACCTTCTCGAGATCCTTGATGCTATGTGCCTGTGCAGTCCTATGGAACCAGGCAAGGATCGTGGCAGCCTTCTGTGCATTGGGCTGAATCTTGGGCGCCTGAGAGGATGTCAGTGATTCCACGGGTAGAAAAAGGAGTGGGTGATTGTACCATGGGCTTCGCGATGCACAGATTATCTACCAAACCTGCCGTATGTAAATCTACAGCTAGTCTGAGCCCAGAAGAAAAGAAAACAGAAATATAGAGAAGGCGGGGAAGTATCTGCGGAAGGCACTGGGATCTAGATGTCGGAGGTGCCTTCCTTCAAAGTGAACGCCAAGTCTCCAACTCCATATTCGTAAAGGTAGGTAGTCAGTGGTCACGACCTGGGTTTCGAATTTCGAGCCCATTGGCGACCAGCCGACGACATTGGACGTAAGCCTTTTATAGGGAAGTTGCCCTAAGTAGATTCATCCGTGGTGTAATCTGATTCACTGTCAAGAGAGCTCGAATCTGACTGTACGCTGTTGGTCGAGTCATCGACGGGTGCATCCCGCCTCGTGCTTGCGGCGGGAACATCTCCAAAGGCCCCCTTAACTATAGCATCCTTTTCCATATTCGCAGGCTCGGTAAATGCTAGATCTCCAGTGCTTCCAAGTACCTCCCTAGCTGTCTCTTCTAGTAGAATGCCCAAAGCAATAAGGGCTGTTTCGTCCATGCATTTCCAGGTCGGCTCGTTCCCAAGCTGTGCGTTATGCGAGTACAAACTTGAGACATAAGCATGTATTGCACTCAAAATATCACCGCCAGGAAGCTGTTGTTGCACGGCTGTCGCAACATGGGCATGATAATAGTCGGTCTCCTCGTACCGAACTGGGGCTTTTGCTTGCTTGAAAAGAACTTCATCCGGACGGAGCGGCTGTGTAGAGACCTTCGAGTCTGACGATTTTCCAATGAAGCCATTCTGTGCAATTCGACCTTGTTATTTATTAGCACATGATAATAAGGCTGATTGCGCCAAACAATTTACCAGCTACGGCATCGTACACATTCGCCCTTCTTCGTGACGGAGATCTGAGATCGCGTGTAGAATGACCCCCACGATCACGGGATAGGCTGTTGACACACTTCTTGTGTCTCTCCATTGTGATGAGATACAATATTGCGAAGTTTCTGTCCACGGTTGACAAGACCTTTTGGTCGTCGTGAACCGGCAGTCACATGCAGGCGCTATGTAGCTTGCCTAGCCTACTAGTTGGCGCTCTAACTACGATGATTCGGTATGTAAGCTAATGTTACGTAAGCATTGTGAGCTGGGTGGCCACCCTCTGCAACCTCATCTCTACCTCGTTTGAAAGACCATGATCATAATCAAAGCATGTAGCTGCATATGTACACTCAACATTTGCTGGACCGTGCTTACGGCTTCTACCCACACTATGCTCTCCAACGCGCCGTCGCCTCGCGCCTCATTCATGCACTTCATCCATACGCACTGAACTTCAGCCAACACCTGCCTCCCCCAGGCGACCCTCGTAAACGCATTGCGGCGCATCCTCCTGGAGTCAATGCGCTCACAATTGATAAGTTTGAGGGCCGCTATCTACTTTCGGGTGGTGCAGACTCTTCGATTGCCATGTGGGACCTTGAATCACAGGCCACAATGGGGGAGACGGGCGACACCATGTTGCCGTTGGAGGTAGTACATAAAACCAGTGAAGAGCACAAGCTGGGCATCACGCAGATAGGCTTCTATCCATTCGATTCACTTGCATTCATGACGTCCTCGTACGATCATACCGTCAAGCTCTATTCAAGTGAGACGCTGAAGCCTTCTGCCGTCTTCGATCTCGACGCTGTTGTCTATAACTTTGCACTATCACCTATTGCATCCCACCTACTCGTTGCTTGCGCAACGCAGCACCCAAATGTGCGCCTGATAGATCTCCGCTCAGGCGCAAGCACACACAGTCTTGCTGGTCATTCGGGTGCCATCCTCTCGACTGCGTGGAATCCAGTCCGTGAGCATATCCTCGTGAGCGGTGCTACTGATGGCAGCGTCCGCTTTTGGGATATTCGACGCAGCATTGGAGAACTTGGCACGCTCGATCTAGAGGACTCCGTTGGTTCCCTTGCAAAGTCTTCGACCATCTCTGTTTCTCACATGAGACGTCCGCAAGCCCATAGGGGCCCCGTAAATGGCATCGTATGGACAGAAGACGGTCGCCATCTCATTACATGCGGCCACGATGCTAGAATCCGCGTCTGGAATACGGAGACAGGAGGAAACACACTCGCGAATTTTGGGCCCATGGTCAAGAACTCTGGCCTCGCGCCACGCATTCCTGTTCTACCATCCACGCAAAACCTGCAGCCCAATGCCGATGTCATGTTCTACCCGAATGAATCCGAGATCCTAGCTTATGAACTCTTTGAAGGCAAGCTGCGTCGTCGCCTTCGACGTCCACATCAGTTCTCTAGTCTCCTCTCGGAAACTCCTGAGGCACAAGGCCATCGCAATATCCAGGATAGGATAAACTCGCTCGCTTGGCGAGCCCATCAGATTGAACTTTACTCTGCGCATGCAGACGGAAGTATATCGGCATGGAAACCTCGGACGGAAGAGGATGCAGAAGCGGACGCAGATGAGGAGCAGGAACATGAGGAGGACAAGGAGAGGAAGAAGCGAAAGAGAGGCGTATTGGACGACATCTACCAAGGTCTGATGAAAAAACAAATTACCTTTGGCGGACTTGGACCATAGTGATTTCATGTGCACTAATTGGCAGGAAAATGGCCGCCATAGCATCGCCATGATTACAAGGCGTAAAGAATACATTGCACCCAGGTCTCGTGTTAGGACACATTCATCTATTCATTCATATGGCATGACTGCACGATCGTCTCGCGGCTATCTGTCTATTTGGTGTAGCAAGAGCTTCCTAACACTAGCATGGCCCCTTTCGACATAGGGGCTCTCCACTGTTGCCGCAATGGCCCATCAACATCACCCTGCCCCGAAGAACGGTAGCCTTGCAGGCACAAAATCTTGGTCATTAGCAGATGCAGGCATGTTGCTCTGATCCGGTTCATTGATAGAGGACGGCCGGACGGGAGTGGGCACCATGCTCGAATAGTCTGACTCGTCCACGTAAAAGGAACTGCTCTCAGGCATCGTTTGAGCATCAACAATACTGGGAACCCGATCGACGTCGGCAGGCGTAGCCATGTTACCAGTGGGGGATGGCAGTAATGGATAGACTGTTGAATCTACAGTGGTCATCTGGAATTGCGGATGTGGCGATGATGTTTCTGCTGTTCTAGGCTTGCTGGAAGGCGTTTGTTCACGTGGAGTTTGTTCAGGCGTCAGTCCCCGTCCATGTGCGGGTTGCTGAGCGCTCTGGTGTTTGCCCCGGATGTCTGCGTCCTCGCCCAACTGCACGTCTTCTTGCTGCTGTTCGATTGTTGGCAGTGTATGCGCCTGCTCAATGGCTTGCGGTGTCGACACTTGCGAAACTGAGGGCCGCTTGCTGGTGCTGGAGCTGGCCTCATTCCACTGCCCTGTAGTGCGCCGCTCGAGTGCAATAGTGAACTCGTCGTCCAGGGGCACGGCGTCTTCGAGCTCGTCTTCGCTGGGGAAGATGTCACCGCGCGAGCTGAGGGAGTCAGTCGTATGGCCGGATGTGCGTGTGTCGCTCCGCTGTCTACGATGGCGCTTGGCCTCGTCGGCCCCCTCATCTTCGTCTTCGTCGTCGATGGCCTCCAACAGCGGCTGGTCCTCACCACGCGCACTGCGCATGGCACCAGGATGGTCTGTCAGGTCTGCGGCCGAGGGCTTGTAGCGCAGCCCCTTGGCACGAATGCGCCAGGGCAGGCGGCCAAGGAAGCCAAAGTAGGAGGAGCTTGGGATGATGGTGGGATCCTGGCCAGCCTCGCGCTGAAGGGCAGTGCTCTTGCGACGCGGAGTGCTGTACCGTGGGTCGCGACTGCGGGCGCAATAGCCCATGGCCGGCTGGCGTGTGGGCTGGGTGGTGGTGGTGGTGGTGGTGGCGCCGTAGTTGGGGTAATTGGGGTAACTGCCATAGCTGCCTGCGCTGGCGAGGAAACGGTCGAGGCTGTCGCTGCCCCAGCCCAGCAGTCCGTCGCTCTCCTCATCGTCCCAATCGTCGTAGAAGTCGAAGCTGGACTCGGCACGGCCACGCGAGCGGCCGCGATGCCGGCGCCGGCGGTCGTTGTGTCGGGGCAAACAGGGCGCGGTGCACGTCTGCACACAGTGCGTCATGGAAGCCAGGCAGGGGTTTACATAGCGCTGCGTGAAGCCGTAGAGATTCTCTTGCGCAGACTCGTTTGCGTGCTCAAGATTCTCGCTGAGGTGCTGCAACGTCCGGTTCCAGCGCGGGTCCGACCGACGATACATGACGGTGGTCAACGGGCCGTGCTCGTATCGTGTTGTGTTGTGTTGTGTTGTGTTGTGTCGTCGTCTCCTGTCGTGCCGTTGTCGCATGGGCTCTCTATTGCGGTGCGGGGCGCATGGCGCGAAGTCAAGCTCGAAATCGAGGGCTGCGATAAAGACACTGGCGTGGAGATAGATTGGCCCTGGTCCTTGGTAGGTACAATCGTGGGGAAACGTGTTGGGGTGTGCCCTGGTCATACCGGTACCGTACTTTAGTTGAACGACATTGCTCCAGAGTTCCCCCACGAACCCCCCCCCCCCGCAATATCGCTTTACACTACTATTACGTGCCTCGATCCTATCCACATCGATGCGCTACGTGCGTTTCCTCAAGACGCCTCGGATCGTCTTGGCTGACAAGACGACTTCGAGGCCTCATGATGTCTTGTGTCTGGTCACCATCACCTCCGATTTAGGCGACTCTTTCCTTGCCGCCCATGCACAGCTGTCGGCTGAACTACTGGCTTGTGATTCCTCCGACAACGAGAAACTCATCGTCTGGTCTTCAGTGCAATGGACTCCTGGCATGCGAAGTCTACCCATCAGATTACCCCTGCCCAAGTCTGGTGTATCAACATCACTTCGTCTCAAAGTCAGCACAACCCCCAAAAGCACTTGCGATGAGTTTCAGAGCCTTGTAAGCCATCATTCCAACAGCATCGTTTCTGCATGGAGTGCTCCCTTTACTGTATCGGTAGAAGCCCCCAGGCTGGCCGAGAGACGCTTTCAGTTGGCATCCACTAGTCTCAATGTCTGGGAAGAGACAGGCAACAGCATTGCGCGTCATTTGTGGTAACATGCTTTGAAGCCCCTCACACTCCACCTGTTTACTTCTTGTCTGAACATGACAGGGATGCGGGGATACTGCTCTCATGTCATATGGATCAGCTGCTCAGCGTAGAGAGCGAACTAGGTCAGGTTCTGTTCCCCAACAGAACCCGGTCTGGCCTTCGAGTCTTGGAACTTGGAACGGGATGTGGCATCGCCGGGATATCACTTGCTCAGTGTCTCGAAGACACTGTCATCATCGTCACCGATCTGACCGAAGCTCGCGAGATTGTCACAAGGAACCTGAGCCATGTCAAGACAGCAGCTCGGTCCTCAATCGAGTTCCAAGAGCTTGATTGGGACGAAGCGCTACCTGCGAGTCTAAATCCCACTGCCATGAATTTTGACCTAGTCTTCGCGGCTGACTGCACATATAATGCCGATAGCAGGTATGCCTTGAACCTGAGCTGTTATGCTTCCCACCAGCGCCATCTAATACGAGATAGTCCGGCATTTGTTAACACCATATCACGAATCGTACATGAATCTCCTTCTACCGTAGTTCTAGTTGCCATGAAGATGCGGCACCCAAGCGAAGTAGTCTTCTTTGAGCTGATGGCCGAAGCTGGCTTCAACAGAGTGTCAACTATCTCATATCCTCTCCCGGGAGATACAGAGGCCACAGAAGAGACCGTTGACCTACATGTGTACAAATATGTAGCACCAAAATGAGCAACGGCTAGGCTAAGGGGACATTGGAAATATGCAGTCAAACGCGCCGTGTAGGTAAATCCACATACTGGGGAAAGAGTTTTGCTCCAGCAATACTAAGAACACAACCAGATCAGAGCTGAATAGCTATATCTGAAAGATGTAGCACCATAGCATAATGTCTGTTGTGAGTTCCAATTCATGGAAGTTCGCTCATTCATGGTCTACGGTGCACGTTGTGCACATAGACCATTAAGTCCATTTATTCTAAGATTGCCAACGAGACATGTTATCGTCCTGTCGTTAAAATATCCATGATGATTCAGCACCAACTATTCTTTACATCCACTCCTTCGCATTTACATGTCTTAGATCAGCTCTAAGTCTGTCTTCTAGCTAAGGTCTTGTTAGTTATCCAATTGAGAACACGTATACAATCGGTTTGTAGGCGCTGCCTACACGTATCATTTTACTTAAGACAATCAGTATCCACAAATCATATGCACCTTTTTCGTTGCTCGGCGTTGTGGAGGTAGGTAGACCTGCGTCCTGAAGATGAGGATTGCATATTCAAATGTGGTCTTGCTCTTGGAATAGAGGTAATTCAGGCTTGAGCTGTAATGGTGTCTAGGCAGTCATGTAACCATTCATTTGTTCTGACTCTCTGCTAAAAAGTTTCAGTCAGTACAATGGTCTCCACTGGAAAACGATAGAATGATTGGAAGATCATGCAGTAGCATAAAATGTCACATGAAGTCTGAGAGATTACATAATCAGGGGGGCCAAAAAGGAAGATGACAGTCTGACAGACTACATGACAATAAGCCAGCAAGTGTAGGGTCCTGTAGGTTCAAGAGGGAAAGAATCTCAACTGCGGTCCAATAGTCAGAGGATTCGCAGCGGAGCTGAAATAAGCCACCTCGGCGTACCTACTGATTCAGTGATTAATTGTTGACTGCGTTTACTAGGCCAAAGAATGCATTGTAGAATCCCACCAGGAGAGCCAGATGGCGGCTGTGCTAAAGCCAGCGGGTAGGCTACTGAGCTACAGCGATGCTTCGGGCCGGCGGATCGATGATGGCTTACTAAGTGCTAGTACGCACGGCAACCTAGACCGATGGTTACGTGTTTGAGATTAAAAAAAGCAGCAAGCGGTGACGGACTCTCATGCTTGGTGGTACTGACTAGTTACTATCGGCAGCTTTGCATTCCCAGTCTTCTTAATCTGACTGTTGCACCGTCTCGCACCTGTAGTCCTTTGGTGTTCCCATCACGATCTCCTAAATCCAAGTGACAATGACAGACAGGCCAGCGCCACTCTACAAAAGGTTGGCCGCTCGACTACAAGGTGGCCGCCGTGTACCTAAGAAACGCAATTTTCCAGCCATTTCACAGACGTCGCAAGAGCGCCTTTGTGAGTCGCTAAAGGACGAACCTTTTGACCCGGTACAATGCGACGCCTTGCAAGACCCGGTCCCGCAGGAAAAAGAGAAGACGGTGCTCTATCTGGCCTATGGCTCGAACCTGTGCAAAGAGACATTTCGAGGCGCGCGCGGCATCCGTCCTCTGTCGAAAATCAACGTGCTGGTCCCATCGCTACGATTGACGTTTGACCTTCCTGGCATCCCCTATATAGAGCCTTGCTTTGCCAATACGGCGCAGCGGACCCCCGAAGCACTGAGCGACGATGACGATGACAACACCAAGAACGACGACGACGACGACCAAAAAGGACCTGGTGATAATAGTCCAAACGACAAGGCAGGCAGCAGCGACTACCACAAGAACCGCTGGCACAAAGGCCTGGTGGGCGTCGTCTACGAAGTGACACGCCGCGATTATGCGCATATCATTTCCACCGAAGGCGGAGGCTCGTCCTACAAGGATATTCTGGTCGACTGCTACGTGCTCCCTACATCAGACACAGTACCCACTGTGCCTGACTCTCAATCCTTCAAAGCACACACGCTCTTCGCACCACTGCTCGACGATGACAACAAGCGGTCGACCGACCGCGCCACTCGCCCCGATCCCGACTATGCGCAACCATCGGCCCGCTACCTTAAGCTCATCACTGATGGTGCTGCCGAGTGCCATTTGCCCCAGGAATACCAGGACTATCTGCTCAACTTACGTCCATATACAATCACGACCAAAAGACAGGCGGTGGGCAAGACTCTCTTCCAGGCCATATGGCTACCCTTTGTCATGTTGATCTTCACACTCGCAAAAGCTGTGCAGGACAAGAAGGGGAGAGCGCCGTGGTGGTATGCCAAGCTGACTGCCTGGATCTTCCTCGCCATGTGGATGAGCTACGACTACGCCTTCAAACCTATTTTTGGAGACGGAGAGCGCACAGTCGGTGACGAGGCACTGTGGACAAAGCCAAAGTGTTACGAAGATGAACGGGCAAAGCAGGACTATGCTGAAAATGAGAGCTTGCTTGAACAAAGCGTCGAATCCATGAATTTGCATGCGAAGGCGAGCATAGATTGTTCGAACGGGTTGAAGAATCGTATATAGAAACCAGAATTGTAGCTTGATCGACTCCATCTAGAAAACTCTGCCCACACGCATGATCATGGCTCGCAGAAAAATGGTATGGTCGAGATATGTACAAAATAGTCGTCTTTCGGCATATTTATACTTTCCATATGGCATTTCTTATAGATTTTTTTTATAATCCCTACATCATCGTACTCCATCGTGAAATCTTGAATATTGTTCGTAGTAGTGTCACCAGAATTTCAATACTACCTACATGTTGAATTGAGAGATTTCCTGTAATACAGCAATGTGTAATAGTTATCAGAATGACCGTGCGCTTTGCAGAGTTGGCAATAGTACAGTGGGCAAAATTTAAGAATTCAAGCATGTAAAGGGCACACATCATCATGGAGAAGGATGAAAAAAGAAACAAAGTTGCTTATATGCAATTACGACTTATGAACTTGCAGGTATATGGTGTCATGACGTTACTTGTTGTAGCATTCCTATGAAGTGTAGCAGTCTGTATTCAGTCAGCACCAATCATGGCCAGCTCACAACATTGGCATACACATGGCTTCCGGCAGCAGACTCGCGTAGAGGCCGGGCCAGTATGGCCCAACTTGGTGCTGTGGCGGGTGGGTATCATAAATTCGGCGTCTCGCTCACTGCGCCTTGAGAGTTCAATCCGAGTCCGAATCACTAACATCCATCTCCATCTCTGCATCTTCCTCCTCTCCTTCTTCCTCTTCGTCCCGTGTCCTCTTCTGCCCCTTTGTGGCGTCCGAGGCATTGATGGGCACAGCCTTGGCAGGAGCAGCGCCAAATCCAGCAGATTGTCCCGCACTGTCTTCCGGCTCCTCTCCAGTCTTCTCAGGTTCGGGCAATTTGTAGGTTCCATCGAGCTTCGATATTGCGTCCGACTTGGTCTTTGCATAGGCGATTTGCTGTCGAATCGGTCAGAGTGGTTCTATTAGGGTGATGGGGACGAAGGACAGGCGCACCATTTCTTTGCCAAAGAATGTGAAGCCTTGCAGCGCACGCATGGCCTGCGTAGACGAATCAACATCACGGAAGACGACATGCGCCTGGCCCCGCATCTTCATTGTCTTGAGGGCCACTATGTCGATGACTACGCCATAGGTCGCAAAGAGCATGTAGAGATTGCGTTTCAGGTCTTCCTTGCCCAGTTTGTCAGGCAGATTACGGACATAGAGACTGTAGAGCATTAACCCATGTGCAAGACACAGATGGAACAGCTCTTCGTACATGAGCAAGGAGACATTGGGACGTACGTTCGGTTGGGCACGGCGGGCTTGGACACGGTGGTGGTGGTGCCTGGGGGGCTGCGTGTCGCGGACGCCATGATGTGGGTGAAGGACAGGATCAATGGGTGGGTGGTGAGGCTTGTCCGCAGAATATCGTGAGGCAGCACGGACCTGGTGACGCTGGTGACCCCAGCCCAGATGGCCCTAGTCAAAGACATGTCACGTGCCCCGCGGCAGGTACGCGACACAGCAGACGCCGCCACCACTTTCCCCCCCACCACCACTCCTTCACATGATGGCTTCATCGCCAGTCGTGCTGAGTCCGCGCCCAAATCCACCAGGCTCGCGCAATGGGCCGCCGACGCTCAAGGCACGTGGCCTGGCGCTCCTGGGCGGCAACAGCAGCAACCATGGCGCCTCGAGCAAGGCCATGTCAACGCGCTCGCCGGGCACAACCACCAGTAGCCATGGCGGGCAGGATCTGGCCGAGCAGATGAACGACGAGGTGCGCAGGCAGTTTGTCAGCGGGGCCAAACTGGGAGAAGGTACCTATGCCATTGTCACGGCAGCGCATTACCGCCACGACCCCTCGGCCCTGGTGGCCATCAAGATGATCAAGCTCAACGCCGAGTTCACCGACGGCATCGCTCTCGACGCCATCCGTGAGATCAAGTTTCTCTCAGAGCTGTCTCACCCCAACATTGTCCGCCTGCACGCCGTCTTCTCGAGCAAGGAACAGAACCTCTCTCTCGTCCTCGAATACCTGCCGCGCGGCGATTTGGAACAGCTATGGAAGAATCACGAAATCACCTATGGACCCGCCGACATCAAGGCCTGGGCCAATATGCTATGTCAGGGCATCTGGTTTTGCCACGAGAACCATGTTCTACACCGCGACATCAAGGGGAGCAACGCTCTCATCGCTGCCGACGGGACCGTCAAGCTTGCCGATTTCGGTCTTGCTCGAAGCTTTGGAGATCCCGGCGAGAAGATGACGGCGGTGACAATCACGCGCATGTACCGTCCCCCAGAATTATTCTATGGCTGCCGCCACTATGGCGGCACCGTGGACATGTGGAGTATCGGCGTAGTCATTGCTGAACTGGCCATTCGAAGCTGGTTCCTAGGATCCGACACGGATATCCGCCAACTCGCCGTCATCACCGAGACATTCGGCACTCCCACAGAGGAAACCTGGCCAGGCGTTTCCTCCCTTCCCCTCTACGTACCGCCCGGCAACAACGCCAAGCCCGCCCCCAAACTGGCCTGGTGGAAAATGAAATTCCCCTTGCTCGGCGACGAGGGCATCGACCTCCTGCGCGGCTTGCTCACCATGGATCCTCAAAAGCGACTCACGGCCAGAAAGGCGCTCGAACACAGATACTGGACGAGCATGCCTCGGCCCACCAAAAAGGAAAACTTGCCAAGAGAAGGGGGTGGAGAGAAACGCATGGCTGAGGATCTCAAGAGGAAAGGAGGCGAGACGCCCGCAAATGGCAGGGCGGACAAGGTTGCACGCAAGTTGGATTTTGGATCCCTGCAATGAGAAGGGTGGAAATCACGCTGCCTCTTGGTCGCAGCGGGCAAGAATAAAAAAGCATGGTACGGCGTTTGGCGTTACAGGTTCCATGAGCAGAGTTTTGCCTGGAATCTCGAGGTCGGTTCGGACCATACGACGTTTCTCGCTGGATTGGCGAGCGGGGGCGACGGGCGTTCCCCCCTTCCTGAAGATATACATGATCATCTGAGTGCAAGTTACTGTCCACAAATCAAAATTTCACATATAGCAAGCACATCTCATCTCGTTTCACAATGAGCATGCTCACATGATGCCGTGACGAGAAATCCAAGTCTTGGTTGACGATGGCACTAAACAGTCGCCTGGCAGGTTTTCCGCCTGATAGGCAAGGAGGTACAAAGAGTCCACAGTATTCATGTGCAATCCACACATTAGCCTTTGAATATTGGCTCAAGTTCTGTTGGTTTCGGTCCGCAGCTCAACAAGTTCCACTGCTGTACGCGCAGTCTCCACGATAGACATGAATTTGATATACTGAACTTTACCAAATTGGCCAGCCCATTTCTACATGAACGAGATCCGCAGCGACGGACAAGAGAGCCGGCGAGTGCCATGATCTGCTTAGAGAAAGATGATTTACATAAAGCATCGCGTGTTCAAACACCCTCACTTGACAAGCTTGCAGACAAGATCTCCAGAGTCGACAGAGTCGCCCTCGCGAACTGACAAATGGCTGACCTTTCCGGAATGAGGGGCCGAAATGACCATTTCCTGGGATAGTGTTAGCTAGCAATTCTGTACATAGACATGCAAATGCACCTACCATTTTCATAGCGCTAAGAATGGCAACGGGGTCACCCTTCTTGACCTCGCTTCCATCATGGACGCGAACCTCAACCAAAACACCCGACATGGGCGAACCAACCTGGCTGCTGTCGGTAGGATCGGCCTTGGGTCGTGACACGTTTTCGATGGCTGCGTGCTGATCCTCAACTGTAACTGTACGAGTCTCACCGTTCATCTCATAGAAGACCTCACGCAGACCAGTCTGCTCGGAAAGCGGGCCGATTGCGAGCAACTTGAGAATGAGCACCTTGCCCTTCTCCAGCTCTACATGGAACTCCTCGCCAATCTCAGGACGAGACAAGAAGTAACGTGTCGGTAGCACGGAAAGATCACCATACTTGCTCGTCCATTTCTTGTAGTCGTCGAAGACCTTGGGGTACATGATGTGAGACGCAACATCACACTCGGTAGCGTCACCCCATTTGGCCTTCAGATCCGCCTTGACCTTGGCGATGTCGACGGGCTCGAGGTAGAGACCAGGACGCTTGTCCATCTTCCTTCGGCCACGAAGAGCTTGAGTTCGGAGGGGTTCGGGGAAGCCACCGTGTGGCTGACCCATCAAACCTTCGAAAAATTCCAGGACCGAGGAGGGGAAGTCGAGCTGCTCAGCCTTGCTCAACACGTCATCGTAGGAAAGCTTGTTGGATACCATGAATTGTGCCAAATCTCCAACAACCTTCGAGGTAGGCGTGACCTTGACAATGTCGCCGAGTAAATCGTTTGCTTGCTCATACGCTTTCTTTGTCTGAGCCCACTGTTCGCCAAGTCCTTGCTGCGAAGCTTGGAAAATGAGATTGGTGAGCTGACCACCAGGGATCTCGTGCTCATACACCTCAGGATCGGGACCAGTAAGGCCAGCCTCGAATGGCGAATAGAGCAGGCGAAGCTGAGCCCAGTACGAGTCGAGGCTGCGAATCATGCGTACATCAAGACCAGCGTCGAAGTCGGTACCTTCAAGCGAGGCCAAGATAGCACCTACGCTAGGTTGCGATGTCATTCCAGACATGCTGTCAATAGCAGCATCAACGGCATCGGCACCAGCCTCCGCACAAGCAACCATGGACGCCACGCCAGTTCCGGCGGAGTCGTGGGTGTGAACATGGATGGGCAGATCAGGGTACTTTTCCCGAATAGTGCCAATCAACAGTCGGGCAGCACGAGGCTTAAGAACACCAGCCATGTCCTTGAATGAAAGTATGTGGATCTTCATCTTGACAAGCTTGTCAACGAGCTCGACGTAGTACTGCAAGTTGTACTTGGCATTGGGTCTCTGTGAGGAGGTTCATTAGCAAATGGTCGAGATAAAAGTCCAGAAAACAAGCATGTGAACGTTGGATACAAAGAAAGGGACATGAGCAAAATCCAAAAGGTTCCAATTGGAAGGAAGCGGTGAGTGATGGCGTAAACGCCAGTGGTGGCTCGATAGGAAGCCTGGGGTAGCCCCGAGCATTTGTTCAAGTCATGTTGAGGGAAGAGCAAAACGAGCAGTGTACATACCAACATGTCACCCGAGTAACAGACCGTGCCCTCCACAACACCTCCAGCCTTAAGAACAGCCTTGATACCGACTTCCAGCTGCTCTACATCGTTCAAGGCGTCAAAGACTCGGAAGATGTCAACGCCATTCTTCTTGGCCTGCTCACAGAAGTGGAAGATGGCATTGTCGGGAAGGGAGGAGTACGCAACGCCATTGGCTCCACGAAGCAGCATCTGGAAAGGAATGTTGGGCACAAGCTTCCTCATCTTGCGCAGACGGTCCCATGGATCTTCATAGAGGAAGCGCATAGCAACATCAAAGGTAGCGCCACCCCAGCACTCGAGAGCCCAGGCATTGGAGAATGCATGACTTGTCTCTTTGGCGATGTTTAGCAAGTCAACTGTGCGTACACGTGTCGCAAGCAGAGACTGGTGGGCATCACGCCAAGTAGTGTCCATGATCAAACATCCCTTGTTTGCACGAATTGCCTTGGCAAAGCCTTCAGGACCCTCCTTGAGAAGAATGTTGCGCCATCCTTTTGTGCAGGGTACCGAGGTGTCGACCTTGTTACCATTGACATCGTGGATGGCTGGGATGGGAATGATACCCTTGAACTTGGGCTCGCCAACTTGGCCCTTGATCTGACTGCCGTTGACAGCAAGGTCACCAAGATAGGCAAGTAGTTTCTGGGCACGGTTCTGGGAGCCAATGAGATCGAAAAGAGCCGGGGTATCATCAATGAAGGTAGTCCAGCACTGGCCGTCGACAAAAGTAGGATGTGTAAGAAGCTTGATCAAGAAGGGAATGTTGGTCTTGACGCCACGAATACGGAACTCGACAAGAGCACGCAGCATTTTTCGGCGAACAATTTCGTATGTTGAGCCTCGGCATGAGCATTTGACCTAGAAATTGTAAGTGTCTAATACGGATACAGTTCTAACGAGGGTTGGGCATACCAGCATGGAGTCGTAGTGTGCTAAAGTATGTCAGCGTATTGCTACTCAAAACGTAACGAGGCTCTGATATTCTGCTTGGCATCTTCTCCGCCACTGTGTGATAGGAGCACGGAATATTGATGGCAGAAAAAGTACTCACGTGTGATGACTGCGCCTGCAAATGAGCTACCACCATCGAGCCTGACTTGAAGGAATCGTCAGCACAATTTTAGATCAAGGTGTTAAACAGGAGCCAATTACCTCCGTTGCCACCAGCAGAGCGGTAGACTTCAATCTTGCCAGTGTCAGGAGCAAAGTTTTGGGCAGGATCTTCCGTCGTAATGCGGCACTGGAAGGCAAAACCACGAGTAGAGATGTGGTCTTGGCTAAGGCCAAGTTGTTCAAGGGACGCGCCTGCGGCGATCTGGATCTGAGCGGCGACAATGTCGATACCAGTCACCTCCTCGGTGATGGTGTGCTCGACTTGGATACGAGGGTTGATCTCAATAAAGTAGTACCTATACAACCCATCTTAGTCACAGTCTGGGGCACATGTACGAAAAAGAAAAAGAGCCATACGAACCTGTTCTGTTGATCGACCAAAAATTCCGCCGTGCCTGCATTGCGGTACTTGACCGACTGTGCAAGACGGACGGCATCGGCTAGGATAGCATCACGAGTCTCGACGGGGAGGTCCTTGGCTGGCGCGATTTCGACGACCTTTTGGTGACGGCGCTGGACACTGCAGTCACGCTCGTACAAGTGGACTACATTGCCAAGATTGTCTCCGAGGAGCTGGACTTCAATGTGCTTGGGCTTGTCCAAGAAGCGCTCGACAAAGACCGTTCCGTTGCCAAAGGCCGACTTTGCTTCCGATGTTGCGCGCTCGAACGCGTCCTTGAGGGAGGCCTGCTCACGGACTACACGCATTCCACGGCCACCACCACCGAAAGCGGCCTTGATGATGATGGGGAAACCAAACTCGTCGGTAAACGCCTTGACATCTTCAAACTTCTCCACGGGGCCTGGAGTTCCAGGCACCACGGGAACATTGCACTTGATGGCCAGTTTGCGCGCAGAAACCTTGTCGCCGAGCGCATCAATGGTATCTGGGGAGGGGCCGACGAACTAGCGTAGACGGTCAGCTTCTGTAGTCCTGTTCACCCACCGCGCCCCATGGCCTGACATTGTTGGGGCTGCGGTAAACCCCTGTTTAGTGAGCGATCGAGCTGCCCCGCCCTAGCTCACAGCTTCTCTTTGCACGCTCGCGCAGCCCCTCCACGCTGGCGTTCGCTCGGATTCGAGGGTGTGTTGAAGCAAAAAGGGTGCGACTCACAATGAGGCCTGCCTTCTCTACATTCCGTGCAAATTCGGCATTCTCTGAGAGGAAGCCATACCCTGGATGGATCATGTTGACATTGTGCTCGACGGCAATCTTGATGATCTCGTCGCCCGCAAGATAGGCTCCCACGGGGGTGTACTGCCCGCGGGTGCCAATCTCGTAGGCTTCGTCAGCCTTTTGGCGGTGCATGCTCAGGCGATCCTCATGGCTGTATACGGCAACGGTGTGGAGCGACAGCTCGTGGGCTGTGCGGAAAATGCGGATGGGAATCTCTCCACGGTTGGCCACTATGTGCAGCAGCGGTCAGCACCTTGAATGGGCTTCCTATATGCCCATGGGCAAAAGCAAGGCAAAAAGCAACCTACCCAACAGTTTCTTCAGCTGCATGATGGAGCTGCTAGCTCGCAGCTGGTGGTGGACCGAGTTACGGTGGGGGTGGTGCTCGCCATGCTCCTCATCAAACTCGTTGTCGTCAATGGCCGACGAGGCATTCTGGTCAGATGCAAGCGTCGACATGCTGGCGGGCCGCTGGCTGACCGCTGGCTGAATGTGTACAGGAAGAGGGAATTGCAGGATGGGGAGATAAGAGGCGGGCAGGGAGAAGGAGAAGGAGATGAAGAAGGAAGAGGGGGAAAAGAAAGTTAGGTAGATATGTGATGAGCAGAGAGCTGTGAGTAATGGACGGCGGACGGAAGCTACGTGAATGCACCGACGATCGGCTCTCTCTCCTGCTCTCTCGCTCTCTCGATACAGTCTGTCGTTTCTTAGTCGACAGGCCCAGATGTTGGCAGACTCTAGTCGAGACTTTAGCTGACTGGTTGTTGTGAAAGAGCAGCGATAGGCTTAATCCCAAAACAGCTCTCTAACGTACCGGGGGGCCCAACTAGCAGCTTCCAAGGCGAAGCAGGGCAAGATCGGGCAAGGGCCCGTCGGCGGAAAAGCAAGCACGGGCTGCAAAATATTGTATGCGATTCGAGGCCGAAGTGGACGAACGCTGCGACACAACCGGGGCGGGGGGGGGGGATATCCCTGGGCCGTTGTGAAGCAAATGGGAGGCCATCACAAAGACACAGTTCATCCCATTGAATAAGAATCTCTTCTGCCCTGTGGACATGATGGAAATGGGAACCAACTGTCATCGCCATGCCTCTCTGTCCTGTCGCTCTCTGTCTCTGACTCTGACTCTTCTCTCTCTGACTCCCTTCCCTCTCGACTAGAATTCCCACCCCACCATCACCACATGCAGCACCAAACCCCCACCTCCCCCATCCTCACACTCAAACACCCAACCTCTCCCACCTCCACCAACCTCCAACATCCAACATTTGCTTTTCCGTCTTTGAAACCTGTTTCGCACCATCATCCACACACACCCCCCCCCCACCCAGCGTACCTCAACTCGCCGCGCCGGAACTTTGAACTTTGTCGCGCTTTCCTTCGGTCCACCGCTCCCCCCCCCCCCCTCAAGCCGAGCTAAACAGTACTCACCCTCCCACCACCACGCCGCTCCGCCTCTTCACCACTATCCTGTCTACCTATTTCCCCGTCTTTCTCCTCCTGCCATGGCGTGTACCTGCATGGATTGCGAAAAGCACCCGGCAACCCGACTGTGCCTGCCCTCTCCCATGAATAGGTGTGCTTCTATTTGTCTGTGTCCCCACCCCCCCCGTGACCCGTGAAACGTGAGGACTGGATGCTCTCATCCCCGGATTCCCCCACTACCTAGACAGGCATATACCCAGGTACATGCACAGAGGGCCCCGAGAGTCCCGAACCGCATCGCACCCCCCCCCCCCCCCCTCGTGCTTCCTGTGAATAGCCCCGGATAAGCAAGTGTCCACACATCTATCAACTTGTACTTGCTGACCTGGCCCTCTTGCCCTTCAAATGGCTGAAGAGACTTGGCCCAACTGCGGTCCCGGCTTCGAAGCACTGCCCAGCTGCCCACTGGTGGCACATCATCACCCCGAATCACCGAATAGACATAAAACGCACCGTTTGATGATCAATTACTACAATACACTGGTGGAGAGACGTTTCGTGCATCAACATCCAACCCTGAAAATCCACTACGAACGCCTTCACAGTACCAAGAACTAGGCTGCCCGTTTGTCTGCCTCCACCCTGACATCCATAGCTAGACAGAATTAAACCCTTGGTCAATCCTCCTTCATCCCTAAAGCAAGCGTGAGATCCATCATCGTATCCAGACATGTACTCTAGAAGCCTCGGAAACCACCAGTTGGCTGGGGTGCGATGCCATTGGCCTGCCCATACGGTCCGGGTGACGGGGCCGAGGCTATAGGACCTTGCGTGAGCATCAGGCGAGATCCCAGAATCGGTGTCTCCTCCTCCTTCTTTTGCTGAGTCACTTCGCGAGACTTGCGTTCCTCGTTGTCCTTCTTCAGCTGCTCAATCGCTGCCGTCTGCTGGCAAAGCATGTTGATCATGTATGGCTGGAGCCAGTTAGCGAATACAACGACGGCTGCCAAGCTAGATCAAACTCACCATCGTGAAGTCATGGAGACCGTGACGCCATGATATCTCGAGAACAAGATCTGGGCGAATGAGATCGTAACAGGCATACAGCATACCGACGTAACACTCGCGGCTGCCAATATCCACAAACTGGATCATGATTAGCAGCGTAGATGAAAACTCACAACTCTACTTACATAGCGGAACAAATCCTCAACCACCTCCGACTTGGCAGACATAGCAGACGTCTCAATCGCATCTTTGAACAGTTTGTCCTGCTTGGAGAGGGCAATTGATTTCTCCCATCGCTTGTTCTTGCGGTAGATGTCGGCCGCAATCTGGCGGAAGAATACCAAATCATGCTTTTCCAGACGCTGCGCCAAATCGACGGGATCATAATTATCGTAGCTGTTGACCGAATCCCGGAGCGTCTTATAGTCCTCCTCTTCAATCAAGAGGTCGTTCAGGGCATTGTTAACCTCGCGCTTATTCTGTGACTGAACGCTCAGAAGGAATGGCTTGATGAGGGGAATGTTGTCCGACTTGGCGAACATGCGAACAACCCGATTGACATCGATCCTGGGCGTGAGTGCTTGCAAGAGATCCGTCAAGAGTGTAGGCTGCTCTTCGAGATAGAATCCCAGTGCGCGATAGTAGATTTCCACATTGGTGGCCTTGGTAATTGTGTCCTTGAATGCTTGGTGTTCCCAGGCGTCCGCTGCGCGCTCCATCATGGCAAGTGCAGCGTTATCAAACTCGTCGTAGTGAACGTACAGGAAGACAAGCTCTCTCCATAAGTGGGCTTCCTCGCACGCACGTATGGCCCGAGGTATGTTGGTTCTCGACCAAAAGAGCCGCAAATGCTCCATGACACGCTCTGGGTGATATTTGGCAAGAGCTTCGCCGAGCGCGGTGAAAATACCCATGTGAGCTCTCTCCAGCCCCAGGCCAGCTTCGAGCAGGCTGATGAGCTCATCAAAGTAGCCATTACGCTCGTATTGTTTGATGAGATCAGCAAGTTCTTCGGCATGAACAATGAGGTTCAGTCCACAGATCTGTGCGAGACGGAACTCCTTCTTTGCAACACAAGCTTCATTGACTTGACGCCAAACTTTGACGTTTGAGGCCTTCCTGGCACACTCAACAGCAGCCTGGTATTCCTCCAAATGGACTAGAGTGGTGGCAAGCTTAGCCCAGTTGGAGATGCTGGTGTAGAAGATCTTGGCAGCCTCATGATATCCTTCCTCGTATGCCTTGTCACCAGAAGCCTCGACGTCAGCAACGTTGATACCCTGCAAGAAGTCTTCAAGTTCTGAAAGCTGGTTGGTACGCGCAAAGCAGAATGCTAACGCTGTGTCAATTGGAACTTCGCGCAGGGTCTTGCGGGCCATTCGAAGGAACTTGATCAGATCTTCGTCCTTGCCAGCGTGTGTTGCGATTTCAATGACTTCCAAAAAGTTCGAAGGATCGCCAGCACGGATGTAAGATTCGATGGAGTCCGTCACGCGCAGACCATCCAATTGCGCTTTAGCCACTCTGCTCCAGACAGGAGGGGTGTCGATGCCTTCAGCATACTCTTGCGCCCTGTCAATACTAACAATGTGTTCAATGAGGACGTTGACAGCCTCAACATGCTGTGAATGCTTCTTGTAGATTTCAAATGCCTCCTCGTACATACCGACCTCGATACACTGCTGGGCTATATCCTCCGGAGTGTATTGGTCAAGAGCGGAGATGTAGTGCATCATTCGGCCGCGATCCGACTTAGCAGCAGTAAGCATGAGTAGGTTCTGCAGCGATGGATTATCACTAAAGGCAGTAGGCTCCAGAATAATCTTCTCGAGAAGCTCAATCAACTCCGCCGGCATGTCACTCGTGATGAAAGCCTTGACAGCAACAGAAACCTTGTCAGGATCCGTAGAAGCTTTGGTGATCCAGTCAGTATGCGCGGCATTGGAAAGCAACAATCCACGTGAACCAGGGGTTATACTTACAAGGTACAGCTGTGGATGTCACTTGGTCGACTAGAGAGCGACGATGCATGTTATTAGGGGACAACACAAAGTCCCAGACCTCGCTGTCCGCCCGCTCCAAGAGGTAACGCGCTTGTGCCTTGAACATGGCGTTTTCATTGGTGATGTTGATGAGCTCGAGGTCATTCTGACCTTTGCTGTAAGCCAACAGGGCGAGATTTGGATCACGCTTCTCGCAGTACTTTCCGACAGTAAGGGTATCGTATTGATCGTTCTCGGCGAGGAACTTCTCCGGATTATTGTTACTGTCAATGTAGATCTTGGCAAGCGCGTTGTACACAGCTTGTTGCTGGTTTCCAGTTGCCAGTGTCTGTTCCAGGAAGGGAAGCAGCAGCTTCAAGCGGTTACGAGACTCGACTTCGGAAACAAGTCCGTCAATCGGGATGGATGATGGCGTCACTGACGCCAGAAGCCCCTTGATGATGCTCTCGTCGCAATCTACATCGAGGAGGCCCCCGATGACTGCCGGGGTCCTCGCTGGGTTTACGCGCTGCACGTATACCTCAATGGATTTGAATTGTTGCTTCTTGTAGAGGTGAAGAACAAGATCATGAATGAAGTTGAAGCGATCACAGATGATGATGAGCGGCAACTGTTCAGTCAGGTTGGCTTCTTTGAGGAAGTTCTTCGTCTTCTCTGGGTCCAGATAGTTGCTTTCGCGACAGATGCGCTCAACTTCATTCAATTGGCCCATCGCGGTGGCAGCCTCGATGTACTTGAAGTGGACGTCCTTGTCCTCGCTAACATTGACAATAGATCCAAGGAAGAAGTAGAGTCCTTCCGCCGTCCGGTGTTTCTCCAATAGTTCAATGATATTGGTGGCGCCAAGCAGATCTGAGTACTTTTGGGCAATTCGGATGACGGCTTGCAGATTTTGGCGGATGTTGGCAGTCAACATGGCATCCAAGCATTCCAGTGATAACTCAACGGTGAGTTGACCAAAGTAGTTGATTAGCCAATCTTCGGGGAGTTTATCGGCTTGAACAATGATACGCTTGATAGCAGCAGGGTCATCGTTGTGCTCCAACGCACGTGTGAGTAGACCGGCATTCTCACAAAGCTGAGCGATGCGAGCCTTGTCATAGTGATGAAACATTTCGTTGCCCAGTATAGCATCTGCGACCTGGGGAGCATTGAGCAGATTCATCTCGAGCAACTTTGTCTGGAGATGACCCTCCTCTGGAAGATCATTCGAAAGAACATCGAGTAGGAATGCCGTTGCTTGCTGGATCATGCCTTGGGACTGAAAAATGTCAACAACACGATCAATGCTGATCAACGGTCCTCCTTCATTCTTCGCAAGCTGAGAAGCAAACTCTGCGCCCTTGTCGCCGTTGATGCGTAGAACATGTTGAAGAAGAACATTGTAATCTGGAGTGTATCCGACGCCATTGCAACATTGGAGGATAAGATCGTAATGACCTAGCTCGGCAAGTGATGCGACAACCTTCTGGGGAACATTGGCTTCCTTGTAGATAGCCAGGGCAAGGTTGAGGTCATGAGGCTTGGCTAGATCTCCCAGCTCTTCAGAGCAGTGAAGTTTTCCCTCCTTTTGCCACTTCTCAATGAGGTGCTTACGGCCTTGAACGAAGACAGGTCGAGCGAGCTCCAGTGTTTCCTCCCTGTTCAATCCACCCTTGTCTAACAGTTGCCCAAAGTATTGCAGTAATGTAGTGATCTGGCCAGGCTGGCTTGGTACTTGACGAAGACGGTTGATTGTGTTCATTGTGCGTAGAAATCCTCTAGGAGAATTAGCGGCGACCTTGGCTGCCTCAGCGAAATTGCCCTGGCTCATGAGCATCTCAAATCGTTGCGAATAAAGCTGATCTGCACCCGGAAGTCCGCCTTTGGAAGCAAGCTTGTACGCAATTTCAGCACAGGCTGGGTTTTCCATAATGTACGGAATCAGGGTATCCTCCCTGATGGTTGTATGTAGAACCTGACCCCTCTTGTTAATGACTACAACACCCGTACCTTCATCATCACGCGCAGTGGTGAAGACGGTCTCCTCGGAAATCCTGTTAAGGAATAAGGCGGTACCAGTCTCGAGGTCGTGCAGATGGATAAAGCCGAACTTGGTAACGACAATCAGAATACCATATTTGTGGGCAATGTGGATACCAAGCGGGAAGTCACCGGTGCCCTCGGCAGGCCAGTGGATTGGGATTAGGCGCTTCGGGAAAGCTGGATTCGCGGCGTTGTGATCAACTTCGACAATGTTGATTTTGGCTTCACCTGAGGAAGACTTCACAGCGAATGCAAAGAGTTTGGTATCGGTAGTTGCGCCATCGAGTCGAATGGTGCCAAAGGTGGCAGCGTGACCTTCAAGCGGTTGACTAACGTTGCGAGCCTTGGAGAAGAGCTGCATGTTGCCTCGAATGCCTCCAGCTGGGTTCGATGTGATGCCAACCAAACAAGACCAGCTCTCGTCGTCGTTAGTGACGTAGTTGATTATTTGGTTATTCTAGAGGCATGTGTCAGTAGGAGCCCTGATGCTTGTCGTGTGATGAACGGTACCTCTAGCTGCTCCTGGCGTTCGAAGATCTTGCGAGGCGCAACCGCATTCTTCGAATCCAGCACGTCCCAATGATAGACAGCCTTTGTGCTAACAAGCGCAAGCGTGGTTTGGCTGATCCAGCGCCAGAACTGAATATCTTCCTGATGGCTGTACGTCTGGAGGCGCTCCTTGGTCTCAAGGTTGAAGAGCTGAAGTGTCCGGCCTTGTGCCTTGAGCGCGATGATGGGCTCCGTTAGATGCATAATGGCGCTGTCCGCGCGAATCGGCCTCCGAATAATGTTGTTGGTGTTCTTCAGATCGATAATGACGGTCTCGGCCGGGGCATTTGCTTCGTTGTTAACCTGGCGCACGCAGACATACTTGTCCGATTCGAGCGTCTAAGATGGCGGTCAGCGCACCTGGTACAATAGACACGCAAGAATTTAGATGGCTTACGCAGTTTTGCCATGATATTGACGCTGGCTGTTCTGTGTTAGCGATCGCCGCTGTGCCGCCGCACCATGAGGATGGTCGGCGCTGGGCTCGGACTTTTCAACGTACGAGGATATTCAGATTTGTGAGCTAAAGCACCAATAATCAGTACATCGTCCAGATATATGCGCCAGAGGGTCCAGAGTACGTACCAGTGTCGGCTGGGTGACATGCAATGGCACCTGGCGCTGGGCCATGTTTGCGACGGACGAGCTCCGAGCTCACCACTGGGGTACGAAGGCGCTCAAGTATGGGAGGTAATCGGGGGGGAGTCAAGGCGTGAATGGACACATGCACAACTCCAGAGGCGCGCAATAGGAAATGAGAGAGTGGCGGGTGTGGTTGGTGCGTGGGTCGACGGATTGGAGATGCTTTTCGAGAAAGGAGCTCGTGTTGTTTCCACAGTACGCTCAACCGCCCTGTCCGTGCTGCCTGGTCTTGGCTGGCAGCCAAATACAGTTAGCGGTGACGGCACGCTTGACGTAGACCCCATCTGCCAATCAGAAAGAACAGCTAGAGATATGTGGTTTGCCTCACCTCAGTCTTCAGCTTGGTGAGCACTGAACACTGAACTGAGCTCTCGTCTGTCTTACCTTTACCTTCAGGCAGGCGAGGTAGTAGTCGCAGATTGTCAAGTTTGAGAGGCTTGTTGTTGTTGTCATTCAACGAATGCAGCTTGTCAAGTTGTATCGTTATGTCTTGGGGTTCGTCTCGTAACACTTCGCATTAGGTACCAAACTCTATAGAAAGTCCTGTTACTGTCATGTGCACGAAAGAAGAACGGAGAACTCAAACATCCATCACAGAGAGATTACTTTACGACTACACATTACTGCAGCTCTTCAGATACAAGAAATGGGGTCTAGCAAGATGACCCCAAAAGTCTGTTCATCTCTCGTAGACCATAGGCTTGATCCACAATCTAGCAAGCACTGGGCTTACAAGCCCACCTCGTGGAACTTCGAGTCACGATTCGGACTACCCTTGCGAGCCTTGTCAGCATCGCTGGTGAAAGAAGGTGGCGGTGCCAAGTCGGTGTCGAAATGGTCCCGAGCTTCTTCAAAATCCGTTCCACTGGACTTGACGGTCCCATCACTCACGATACGTTCTCCTGCTCGCCCCCTTGGTGAACTGACGCCATACTCACTGTAATTTGACATTGAGGACACTTCAGAGTATGGACGGTTAACATGAGGAACGTAGTCAGGCTTAGGCTCGACATCGCCGAGGTCCGTAGGACGGCTAACGTCCTCCGCCTCATGTCGGGAATGGCTGGGATTATCTTCAGAGTGCGACTGTGGCTCTGAGGTGGACGAAAGAAGAGCGGCACCGCCGATGAAGCCCGGCTCTTTCTCCTTGGCCTCTTCGTCCATCTCTAGCCCAGAGGCCGGCTTCGAGCGCCGCTTCAATTTAGTGAGCAATGACTTGAAACCTTTGGAAGGCCCTTGCGGTGAAGTTGGCGATGAAGAATCATCACCTACAGCTTCCTTTGAAGATTGGTGCTGCTGTAGGTGGTCGTTGTCATACGGGGATGTATGGACGGCCACCGTCATAGGAGTGACGGCCGGAATTTCCTTCGAAGTCTGCGTATCAGCTCCAGTTAACGGGTCCTCTGCAGACTTTCTCGATTTCTCCTGCTCTTTCTCTTGTCTTGCTGCTAACCTTGCCTCCACGGCACGGGCCTTGGCAGCGCGCTTCTCATCCTCTATGCATAGTTAGGATTTGTCAAAAGAGATGGGTGCAGGATGTCATCTACCTTTGAGTTGCTTCTCTTCGGCCTTCGATTCTGCAGCACGTTCTTTCTCAATCCGCTCACGACGCTTCTTCTCGGCCAGATCGAGTCTTCTCTCTTCTTCTTCCGCTCGGCGCTTTTCTTCTGCTGCGATACGCTGCTCTGTCTTCTCTGTGATTTCATCTAGCGTAGGCTGGATTCTGGCCTGTGCAATGGCATCGATCTCACTCTGGTCCATCCACTTGCCATTTCCGATATGAACTTTACCGTGGTTCTCCATTCGAGCTTCTGAGTTGGCCATCGCTCGCTTCTTTGCCTTGTTATCCCAATCATCGACCATCCCCGGAGACATTTTACCAGTCTCGTCATAAATCTTCTTATCCATACCCTGCATCTGGGCTTGGACCTTGCGCTGTGCTGCCGCCAGTAACGACTTGCGATCCGCATCGCGTTTTTTTGCATCAACGTCAGCCAATTCTTTGTTCAACTGCTCCATCTGCGAGCGAATTCGTCTAGAGCGGAAGTCATCTTCGTCAGAATCAGAGTGATCACCAGGGACTGCCTCTGAAGCACTGTACGCACGGTTCCGTCCACGGCGTATGGAGAATTTTGAACGACTAGGCTGATTGTAACCATAGTGGCTGCGGTAAGCAGCATGTTCGTCGTACCCAATCTTAGCCAGTCTTTCCTGTGCAAGTCTTTGTGCTGCTTCTTGGATCCCAATGTAGCGCATAGCTTGTTGCTTGATATCAGCCTCGCCGGAAGGCGGTTTCTGGCCATGTGCGGCAGTAGCCCCGGTGCGAGCGACCGAGTGTCCTGCCGCTCCATCTAGCTGTTGCTGCTGCACCTCGTAGATTTTCTTGGCCATGGAAATGGCTGACGCATGCAAAGCGTCATTGTGTTTCTTCTCGTCAACCTCGAGAGCCACAGGCGGAGCGCTGGTGTACATGTCTCGTGAGATGCTCTTGGCATGCTGAATCCGGGCTGCTTCCAGGGCACCAAGATCTGAGCTTTTGGGGTCTTCGTGTTGCTTAGCGCTCATAGAGGGACTATGGGCAATCATTGCCGCACTCAAGGCGTTCCTGGCGGAATTCATAGAGTCTGGGTAGAGTGGCGCAGGAGGTGGATTCGATGTTGCACGTTTGCGACTAGAGGCAGAATGAGCTCCAGTGGCAGCCGTAAAGGCATTCTTCCTGCCCTGATCTGTGTAGCCGTAGTCGACCGCCTTGCTTGGAGCTTGCTGGCGCATGGCAATGGTGGCAGCCGAATTGCCCTCGGTGCTGGCCTGGGGAGCCCACAGCTTCAACTTGGGGCCGTCCCTGTGTGCGAGCATAGCAGCTTGGGAGCCTGCAGCGCTGGCTTCGGGTTGCCACAAGGGCGCCATCTTGTAGTCATTCGCCAGCAGCGCAGCCTTGCCTGCTGCCGCAGATTGCTCGGGCTTCCACCACTCGGGACTTTTCTTGTTCTGGTTGGCGAGAAGAGCGGCGGCGCTGGCAGAGGACTTGGTATCGATGCCGACCGAGGGGAAACTGGGGAGATCATGGGCTTTGGCGTACTTGAGACTCGTGGCGGCACCTGCGGTTTTGGTCAGCCTGGTCAGATTGCGACAGGCATCGGCCAGGAGTTGCAGTACTCACTTGCAGACGAGAGCTTGCCGTCGGCCCCCAGTGGGTTGGTCAGGGTAGCCGCGGCGCGCGCATCGGCTGTCCTGGCCGGGCTGGTGCTGTACAGCGCAGCAGCCGACGCCTGGTTCTGCAATGCGCTGCTCTTTGCCTGGTGCGCTGACGGGTCGGGGCAGCGCATGCCCGCGTCAGTCGAGGATCTGGGTGGAGCCGCCTCTTCCGTGTTGGTCAAGGGGGGTCCACGAGGTCCACGCTGCGTGACGGCCGTGGTCGCCATGTCGCGGATTGACAATGCCAGTGTGCTGCAAACACGAGATGGTTGTTGCGCGTCCAAGTTGTTGCTGATCTGATCACACAGGGGGGCAGCACCGGAGAAAGCGATGTAGAGGCGACGATGAGTAAGAGCAAGCGCGCGCAAGCCGAAGTTGTCTTTGTGTGCCGCTGCCCGCAGACATGGCTGATGACGATGGGAGTGCGGTGATGTCATGGCTGTTGCGCGGAGCATCTCCGTAGGCTGTAGCCTTTCCTATTTAGTCAATGTGTGTCGCAGCCGCTATGCTGTTCTGGGAATAGTCTATAGTCCGGCGCAGATCCCCCAGCCCAGCCCTGCCCTGCTTCCACCGTGTGCCTCCCAAGGGACCAACACATCCCAGCCATCGAAACAGAAGACTTGAATTGTGGAAATAGTATCGTAATACAGTAAAGGCATGCTAGCGTGCAATAGTATGAAGATCAGTGACCCCCTCCTGGTGGCATGTTGATGTAGGTATCTGACATTGGAAGATTGATGCTGGCCAATTAGTGAGCTGTGGTAGATGGGGCTAGGTTTGTCTTGAAATGTTGCACCACTGTCTACCATGAACCTACGTCAGCGGGCTGTTATTTGTTCAATCCAAGATTTTCGCCCTGTGCATCAGTCCGCGTGCTACTTCTCTGTCGCTATCTCGAATGGCTAACGTGTGCGAACCCTTGAAGAGCATAGTCAACTTTCGTGATGTTGGCAAATTCGTCAACAATGCAACAGGAGCTACGTTCGTGAGCCCACCGCACATTCTACTTCTACTAATCGTTCGACAGACGCCTGAATTGTGGCTTGCTATACAGGAGTGCCAGGCCTGGTGCGTAGCTCGTTGTCTTATCGAGCATCCGCTAAATGGCGTAGACGAGGCTTCGTCCGAAGAGAGGCAACGACTGATCAACGACTATGGCGTCAAGAGTATAATTGACCTGCGGACCAAGTCAGTGCAAGCTCGTCGATCACAGATAGGGAGACTGATTTGAGCAGAACCGAGCATATCGAGCAGGCTCAGAAGCGCAACCTAAGGATCAAGGCTTCCGCAGTGCTTCCTAAAACCAACGACGCCCTCACCGAGCCCTTGGAGATTCCAGGCATCATCTATCACAACATCAACTTCAATGGCTCGGCATTTTCACGGATGCTTCTTTCGCAGCTATCGTGGTTGGAATTCTTTAAGCTGATTGGCCTGATGATGCTGGGGTATCGCAAGGACGCCATCAAGATCCTTTCACCTCGCATGGAAGCAATGGGGGTAACCGAGCCACACCATGCACCCGTTCATCTGGCAACATCATGCTAACTTGAATGCAGTAAGTTCTAGTTCTGAGATCACTCCGGTGGTGTCGATATCTTGACAAAGGTTTTGCAGGATCATCATAGAGGAGTCTGACGATATCTACTTTCTCGCGTTACACGGCTGACCATGTCAACGTCTTTAGCCTCATCGGTCTGGCGCAAAGCTCTTTAGATGTCTGTACCGGCGAGGTCAGACAGGTCTTCGACGTGCTATCGGACGAACGGAATTGGCCTGTTCTGATTCATTGCACCCAGGGCAAAGATCGGACCGGACTGGTAGTCATGCTGGTCTTGTTTCTGCTTGGAGTTGGCGACGAGATCATCGACGACGACTATCGATTATCGGAATCCGAACTTGCTCCTGAGAAAGAGGAAAGGCTAAAAGAGATTGCCTCTATCGGGCTATCAGAGCGATTCGCAGTGTGTCCGCCGGACGTCGTGTCTGGTATACATGCACATGTGAAGGACAAGTACACGTCTGTGGAGAATTACTTGGGATTCGTCGGAGTAAGCAGTGATCAGGTGAGCTTCATCAAGACAAAACTGCTCGCCACTTCGTCAGACTCTCAGAAATAATGCCGCGCGTACATCCCAAGTCAAATTTGCTCTCCTCATGCCAAGCATGAGCTGGATCAAAGTGCGTACTCATATAGTAATCAACATCAATGTTTCCAGTATGTCGGCCCTGAAGACTTTCCATAACCTCGGAAGTTATTGCTCGTGGTGAAGAATTCGTAGGCCACAGCTTGATGGCCGTGCGAACCATTACTCTTACATAAATGTACCACCGTGAGGCGCATCTACGAGGGATCTTGTACTTGGTAGACCTCTTAAACAATCGGGCCATTACGGGTCGGTGGTAACTACATAGCTATACTATAAGCCCCCAGCCCTCTCTCCTGTGCACATATCTCCTCTGATCAAACTGTCAATGTTGTGAGATGCTCGGGCAATTGGCAGACCAGATGCATATTTTCATCGTTCATGTGCACTACATAGGATCGTGCAGTTGTACGCTGGTCATGAAACATTAGTGCGTGGCACAATAGTCCTCACCTTGCTGCTGGAGCTGCATCGTACCGGTAAAGTACCCACGACTCACGAGTTGCAAGGTTTCCAGCTCCCCTGGCCTAGGTGCTCGCTTAATCTAGATTCACCGTCCCTCCTTGGCGCGTGTTGTCCAAAACTCAACATCTTTTGCGTTCCTGCTCTTGCAAAAATCCTCCAGCGGTGCGCAAGATGAGCAGCAATACCTCTGAGGAGAATTTCGAGTGGGTTGAGACGCCCCCGGCGCCCTCGCCCACCAACCCCGCCTTCGACTGCGGCGTCAAGACCACTTCGGTAAGTCAATTGTCGAGTACACAGCCATCTATCATTCACCCCACTAGCCATTGAGCTCCAATGCTCTTAGCACCCACGCTGATACTTGTTTCCTGGTAGTATCCCACCATTGCCAACGCCCCATTGCCCGCTGAAGGCTCTGGTCGCGAATCGTTCAACAACGTTGCCCTCATCTCACTACTTCTCGGTGTGCCCGGCTACCTTACCTGGAGCTGGGGCTTCGGCTTCAAGACATGGATTTTCCTGACTATTGTCTTGTTCCTGCCCATCCTGGGCCCGTTTTGGTGGCTCACATCTGAATTCGCCCCCCGCAAGAACGAAAAGGCGAAACTCCCGGGTCGTCCCATTGAGCATTACCTCAAGTTCAAGAACGCCGAGGACCGTGATGCATACTATGGCAGGAAGCAAATTCCCATCGAGACATTTCAAGAAAAGTACTTCGATGGCGAGGTAGAGCTCAATGGCGACATGCTTGACATTCTTGAATGGCGCCACGACTGGTCTAAGCCGCGATTCACCCTAGGCCTGATCAAGCACTTCCTCTTTGGCTTTATTCCTGAAATGATTGTTCACTCAAGATCTCAAGGTACGTTGTAGCCTGTCGTGTAGTTATGCGACAATAGTATTCTGACTACAACCTAGACGAGGAACAAGTACGCGACCACTACGACCGTGGAGACGACTTTTACGGATGGTTTCTCGGCCCGCGCATGATCTACACATCAGGTATCATTTCCGACATCAACAAGGAAGAGACACTCGAGCAATTACAGGACAACAAGATGGCCATTGTCTGTGAGAAGATTGGACTGCAGGAAGGCGAAAAGATGCTCGATATCGGTTGTGGATGGGGAACACTTACCAAGTTTGCTTCGGTGAACTATGGCGCACACGTCACTGGTGTCACACTTGGTCGCAACCAGACTGCTTGGGGTAACAATGGGCTGAGGAAGTCTGGCATCCCAGAAGACCAGTCGAAGATTTTGTGCATGGACTACCGCGATATTCCTCTACCCTCGGGTGGATACAACAAGATTACCTGTCTGGAGATGGCTGAGCACGTTGGTGTTCGTCATTTGGGTTCCTTCTTCCGCCAGGTCAATTCTATGCTCGACGATGATGGCACTTTCTTCCTCCAAATCGCTGGTCTCCGCAAGGACTGGCAATTCGAGGACTTCACATGGGGTCTATTCATGAACAAGTACATCTTCCCCGGTGCCGATGCGTCTACTCCCCTGGGTTTCGTCGTGGACACCCTTGAGGCCGCTGGATTTGAGGTCAAGATGGTGGACACTATTGGCGTGCACTACTCTGCTACACTTTGGCGATGGTACCGTAATTGGCTCGCCAACAAGGACAAGGTTGTTGCCAAGTATGGCGCTCGCTGGTACAGGGTAAGATCTGCTTTGTAGACATGTACGTGGGCCTTGTTAACATGGATTAGATCTGGGAATACTTCCTTGCCTACTCTACGATTGCGTCCCGCCAGGGAACTGCAACTTGCTTCCAAATCACCTGCGTCAAGAACCTCAACGCTGTTCACCGTATTGAGGGAGTCAAGACTCAGTTCAGTCTTGCGGGTGCTCTTGCCGCTAGCAAGGCCAGGCTCGCGAAGAAGGAGTGAAAACCACGACCATAATCGCATTGCCGGCCCCCCATGGCGTAAATTCATGTCGAAGTAGTTTGTAAGTAAGACGTTTAAAGAACGAGTTTCAACGTTATTTATGGTTGTATGTTGTTATGTTATCGACATGCTCATCGAGAAGGATCAATCACGTCCCCTGTCCACAAGACTGGTAGGGAGCGAAGTATGTAGACCAGGGTAATTATTTGCCCTGATGGAGACTGGGCAAGCTTGAACATGACATACGACATCAAGAATTAAACAATACACAACACCGACGCGTCAGCAAGTCAGACATGACGAATCGAACTCTCTCCACTGTGTGTGTGTGTACCCCTTTACAACGTCCATAGTCCATAGTCCATTTCCCTTTACTCATCCCTGTCACAAACCCCAACCATAGCCATCCACTCGGCCCACATAAGAACCGATTCCGAATCCCCTCCCCCACATTCAACATTCGACAAGTCCCTCCCCTCTAGCGTCGGCCGAAAAACGAGAAATCAGTGATGGTGGGATGGCCAAACTTGAGCGATACCAACACTCCTATACTGGTCTTTTAGAAGAGTTCTTTGGCAGAATAAATCCTACAGTATAGGACAACATCTTGACAATTTTTTTAGAGCCTTAACTTTCTCAAGACGGCGTGGGCGAGGCATTGTTTGGTGTTTGAGCAGTTGCTAACATCTCATTTTTCGGACGGCGCTAGAGCGCTCCCCTCCCTGAACTTCACGCACCCGTAGTACATGTTACAATAAGCGCCCTGAGCTCCACTCCCCCAGTCCACGCCCACATACATGTATGCAAGAATCAACCAATCAGAGCTCTCGGAATACGGGTGATACCTGTGACATGGGTCTACTACTATAGTGGTATGGATGTAGCGTGCAAAGTGGTTGGAGACGAAGCAACATGTGACGACCGCTGGGTATTGTGCTGGTATTTCTAGGGCATCAAATAGAGATACGGTGGACTGTGTGGCTGGATTGGAGTTTGAGTTTTCCACGATTTTTTTTCATGTGCTTGATTGGGAGATGTAGCGCTATTTTTGGGGGTATAATGTAGTTTATTGTTGTTCTGGAGATGGGTCCAGTGTTCAGTTGTCCAGGAGCAATGAGACCGAGCTGACAAGAATGCTTCAAAAGAGATGGGTGGGTGGGTGCGCAAAGGAGCATGATGTAGTGGATGAGCATGTATTCCAGAAGAAGAAAGAAAGTCATCTATCTTTGCACACTGGAACCCTCCAAGACACCCAAGCGGCGCCCGATATTCCCAAAGCAGACGCAACTGCAAAAGAGCACACTGCCCACCCAAGTCACGACGGCCAGATTTTCATAGCTGACGACGCCTGCGAACAGTTCGCCTGGTGGAGATGTCGATGTGGGACTTCCACTGGCATGGCCGCTTTGACTCGGGGGTAATTGCGTGATGTTTGTTGATGATGGCAATGGAGGCGAGGGTAATGCGTTTGGGTTGGAGAGGAAGATGAAGGAGGTGAGGACAGATGTGACAATTAGTGAGAAGGACAGTCCTGGTTTGGAACGGTCGAGGATGTACCATAGCGCGGGATTGACAAGCGCAAGGGTAAGCGTGAGTTGGAGGGTGGACTGCCAGGGAAGGCGGCGCTACCATGTATCAGTGATGCTCTTCTCACTGGGCGTAGAGAAGGTCAAAGGGAAATAGGATGCAAGAATAGAAGGTACAAAGACTTACAATGGCAAATGCGATACCGACAAATGCAGCCACACTCCTTACCACATCGTTGACTTGCTCGCTGATGGGAGACTCATGCTTGTCAGCCTCTTTGCCTTTTCTGTCGCTTTCTGGCCGCCGTGAATCCCAGAAGAGGTCGACATAGGGCAGAAGGCTCCCTAGGACCAGACCAAAAAGCCCCCAGCTCGGTAGGTAGAAGCGACTTCTACGATCCACTCCCTCGACATGCACCGCCGCCAGTGGCCTCGTCTCGTGCAACTGGGAGACAATGAGACCATATGTGGCACCAAAGAGGTAGAGTGCCGCCAGTTTGGTCGTTATGACCGCGTATTTCCAAGGCCCTTGACGCGTGTGTTTCAGCGCGTGCTTCTTGCGGGTGTCCTTGTTGCTGTTCACAGGGTCTCGGGCACGACTCTTGATGCTGTTACCCCCTTGCCCATCCAAACTCCCCATGCCAGTCTCCCAGGCGTGCAATCCCATGGCCGCATGTCCCGGCGTCTCTGCACCCGTGCCCCAGGGTGTGTCCGCCACACTGCTGTCGCCCACCGTGCCATGGCCCATGTCTTCATCGTCGTAGATGCCAAAAAGGGTGCTGCTCGTCATGTTCAGGAAGCTCTTGTTGCGCTGAGGCGGCTTCTCATCGCCGTCCTGGTCATCTGAGTCGGCATTGCGTGCATCATACGTCCGCAGTAGACGCGCATTGAGCTGTGCAAGGAAGTCGGAGGAACGGCTGGGCTCGGGCTTCGGCTCGGGCTCGTACGTGTCTGGCGGCGTGGCTTGAGTATAGGCGTGTGAGGGCGAGTCTGCCGAGTCGTTACGCGCAGCGGAGTTGAATGGGCGCCGCGGGATGGGGCGGTACATGTGGGGTGGTGGTGGTGGTGGTTGAGCCGGGTGCGAAGAAGCGTCCTCTGCCATGATGCGCCGTCGCGAATTCCTTTCCGGGCAGGGTCCCCTCCTATGAGCCTTTGTGGAATGGAAAGCCAACGTCAGACTCCACACATGGAGAGTGCACGTGGTTGAGGGAAACTGGCTTGGCTCTAATTTATACGAAGCAAATCAGAAGCACGCAGCCTTCGCAATCTGTTGCCCATGTGAGCACAACGAGCAGGAACTGGAGGGAAACTGTGGAGGACACTGTGGAGGACACTGTGGAGGCACCTGAGAGAGCAACTTGTTTGGATTGCAACCGGGCGATGAAGAGAAGAGGGGAGCTCAGCGCGATATGCATGCTAATGTAGCCTGACGTGCCCATACCCATCGAGCGACGGAGTACACAATCCTACATGTCCGCATTGGGCTTTCATGTGAAAATCGCCTCATTCTGCGGCTGCGGCCGATCATCCTTCCACTTCCCAGACACCCGCCCGCACATGCACATGCACATTCAACACGCTCCAAGAAGGACTGTACACATGTGCTTTACAGGCCGATTTTCGTTCTGGCGGTCATCACTGGCCATGCTACATAATTCGAGAAACGACAACCTCACCAGGCTTCTCTATGCTGACTTTTTGACCAGCCATCAGGCACACACCCTTGGAGGCGTCTCTAGCCTCCGGCTCCTCCGCATCGCCAGGAACTCCAACCAGAAATGCTTCAAACCTTGATGCACAAAAAAAGGCCCGTCCATCTTTCTCGTTGGTGCGATCCTAGACTTGCAGTACCTCCGTAAATCTCTGCTCGTCTCATATCGTCTCATTTCAGGCCAAAATGAAGGTTTCAATCAACAATTGGCTCGAGAATGTTACCTCTGGCATGAGCGTTAGCATGTCTGCTATAGAAGTACAAGGGTTTCACGATACTTACGCTACAATATTGGCCCAACCGATAAGGCGCCAGTGCTTCTCGATACGACGAGACAAAGCTACCTTTTCGCCGATCTCGGTACATGCGGGCGAGGTGAGCGATAGTCGAGCAGCATCGGCCTTGACAGCGATGACCTTTGCGCCTGTGGCCGTCGACCCAATGTTGACCATCTAATGGATGTAAGCTTGATGTGAATGCCACCTCATGTTGAGCTACATACCAGAACTTCGTTCTTAGCAAGCTTGGCGACCTTGGCCTGCTTGCCATCGGCAGTCTTTACTCCCAGTAGTCTTCGGAGGAGGAAGTAGTTGACCTCAAGTTCAGTGTAAATATTGGGCAAATGTCCCTTTAGACCAAGAACGAAGCCGACAAGACGATCCGCACGGCATAGTGTAGGGTCCACACGCGTACCAACACCTATTGAATGTTAGCAACAGCTGATGGTGCTTGAGCGGATATGTAATTACCAATGAGCCCTCCAGGAACTGCAAATTTCAGGTCGTTGTGCTCAGCGAACAGAGACACTACTCTTGAGAAGATGGGCTTGCACTGGATCTTTCCAGCGCTGTCTTTCGACACGATACCTGGCCTGATCTCGATTTCGTCACCCAACTTGAGCACACCAGTCAGAATACTGCCTCCAGCAACACCGCCCTTCAACTCGTCAATTTCCGCACCGGGCTTGTTGACGTCGAAGGAACGAATCACAATCATGTGCGGCTTTGCGGAGAAGTCTCGCACTGGAACAGGGATTTGGCTGATCAGGTGCTCATTGATAGCATCAATGTTGAACTTGAGTTGGGCAGAAATGGGAATGATGGGAGAGCCGTCAGCCACTGTTCCTCGAATGAACTTGAGAATCGACTCGTAGTGCGCTGCCGCGCTGTCTTCCCGCATCAAATCAACCTTGTTCTGGAGGATGATGATGTGATTGAGCTTCATGATTTCAATGGCCGCAAGATGCTCGCTGGTCTGCGGCTGCGGGCAGGATTCGTTTCCGGCGATGAGGAGCAGGGCAGCATCCATGACGGCAGCACCTGACAACATTGTGCTCATGAGAATATCGTGACCAGGGCAGTCGACGAAGGAAACATGACGCTTCAGCCTGTATTTGCCACCACATCCGTCGCGCTCGCAAGGTGGATCAACTTCCTTCTCACTCTTATAGGACCGGTAACAAGTAGGGCGCGGGCACTCTGGATTGTCACATTGGTAGATCTTCGCGTTCGCATAACCCAACTTGATGGTGATGTTTCTCTCCAGCTCGTTCTTGAAACGGACCGTCTGCACACCCGAAATGGCCTTGACCACGGTACTCTTCCCGTGGGCGACGTGGCCAATGGTACCAATGTTGATGGTGGCTTGGCGGGAGATGATTTCGGGAGACAATGGGTTCAGCGTGGAGAAGTCGATTGTGCTCGGATCTGGTTGTTCGCTTGTGCACATTAGCTACGACAGTGCGGGCATGAGGAGGAGGGGCGACATACGGCAGCTCTGGGCGCTCGACAGGAGGGAGGACATCGCGGCCCTTCTTCAGCGCCGGCTTTGGCTTCGTCTCTTCAATCTCGTCCTGCTCAGACAGGCTCTCGTCATCGCGGTGCTCGTGGTCGGACTCGGACTCCATGGTGGGCGACTTGCGCAAATTCGGCGAGTGCTGCTGGCCGGAGATTCAGAGCAACGTAGAGGAGTCGGGCGTGAGATGTGGAAGTGATTGTGGGTGTCGCAAGTCGGGCGTCGGGGTTCGTGCTCGAGTCCTCGAATCCCACAAAATACAAAGTGACTCAAACTGGGCAGCCCGCCTGCGTCCAACAAAGTTCGTGGGTGGAGGGGGCGAATGCCAAGCCTGCCCCGCGGAGAAAGGTTCCGCCGGCCCATGCTCAATAAAACTTTCTTCGCGCTCGCCGAACCTCTCTTGCTTCATTATTGAACAACGCAAATTTTACACACTCACGAAAAGCATTTTCTTTGGAGAGACCCGTCGCCTACGGGTGATGTGAGGTCTCCATGAGAACGAAAACCGTCATGTGAAGTGGAGAACAAGTTATTTGGCTGATCTTGGGTGCGGTTTCTCCCTGCTTTTGCAGTGGGAGAGAGCGCAATGATTGGTCGTACATTACGCATATATACGTTAAAGCATAGTTTGGAGCAATCCCATGGTAGCCAACGAAGGGCTTTGCTTGCTATCATGAGGCACGTTGCTGCACGCTCACTTCGCGTTTGCGCTTCAGCACGTGTTGAGATCAGTGTGGCGCCCTTGGAAGTCTCTGCCCATTTAGATATATCTCCAAGGTTGCAAGATGTCTTATGGCCCTGCACAGTCTCTCTCAACATCAATACCTACTAGAAAAAGGGTGGACAGCCTGACATATTCTAATTCTTTGCTGATTGCTACAATCCCCATTTCTCCGTCCATATGGCGCAAGTTCAGGGGGTTTGTATACTCTCGATCAAAAGCTACCGTCCTAGCCTTTAGTCTGTAGTGTGCATTGCCAAATCTTCTTGCATATGAGATCGTTTCTGCTACTTTAGGACTTGATGAAATACATTTTGCCCGAGTCCTTTTGCTGTGCTTTGACGCCAGTTTGATCATCTCCTTGACATCATGCTCATATTGAAAGAACCCCCAATACGAACTCCAGTGTCTTTGTTCAGTCCAAATCATCTTGTTCCTCCAGCGCACAGAAACATTCAGCATGTCTAGATGCAATAGTACAACAGCACAGCAGCGGGACTTTAAGCTTAAATTTAAGCCTCACATTAGCGTGGAACCCCGCCGCGAACCAACAAATTATTATTTCTCACCCAACTTAACATACCATACCTACAGTTGAGCCCCGATACTCCAAACATCCCGACCAAAAAAAGACTCTACACACCGTAACTTTGCCAATCGTCAATCGCAATGAAGCTCCTGACCCTAAACTTCCTCACGTGCGCCATCAAAACCTGCAAAACGAACCCCGCATCCTTCCCACTACACCCCCGAGAAGCTGAACTCGAGATCGTCGAAGCCGATATCAATCTGCCCTTTTTGAAGAATATTCTGCCACGGATCATGTGGGAGGAGTTTCGGACATTGTGTAAAGAGGTAGGTACCTACCTAGTGCTAGTGCCTACTGCGATTCGTCGTAGTGTACGACAGATCCAAGATTGCAAGAGACGCATGTTGCAAGAGGCGCATACATACATGTCTTATACAGTGTCTTACTGACTGTTTTGCACAGCTCGGACTCCCAGACCTACCCGCGACACCACCCACGCCCGAGAATCTTGTCGAACCCTCCTCGGTCCCTGCGCCCAATGCGGCGGAAGCAACATCAGCTGCGAACGAAGGTGTAGAGACGGAAGAGACTCCCAGCCAGACGGCAAGGGATCTACACAGAATACTCATCGAGACGTGCATACAAGAGGGCAAGCTGGTGTGTGGGAGTTGCGAACACGAGTATGCGGTCAAGGAGGGTGTTGCCAATTTCTTACTACCAGGGCATTTGGTGTGAGTTGCGGCGGGCAGTGACCGGGCATGTTGCAATAGTGGGGAGCAATGGATATGATACCCTTTCCTTTAAGCATTTGAAAGGCGTCAGGGTTCTGGATTAGTGTAGCGCAAGAGCGGTTGGATTACTCGGCCAAGACAAACATATGATTTCAAGGATCACAGGCTATACTTTATGTCGGTAGCAGGATGAACAGAATGTGGTTAGTATTGCTGCTAGTACCAAGTTCAAGCACAATGGTATCTGATACTGCCACGCCTGAACGCCAGACTTGAAGACTTTTTTCCATCGCTTCGACCCCCTTTATTCGCATTCGCTTTGAGAACTTAACTTGAGACGCCCGTTATGATCTCAGAGCGCGGTTGATCTGTATACGCTTGTCTTCACCCGCAGAAACAATGCCCACTTCGTGATTCCATTGCACACTGAAGACCTTCAAGCCTTCGCCATGACCCTTCGCCGGCCCCGTTTGCCCCTGTCTGTTGATGGTGTAAACGCTCTCGCCCGTCATACCCTCGCCAACCTGGCCCCCAGTGCTGACATTTCGAAGATCCCAGAGCTGAACTGTACCATCATGAGATCCCGATGCTAGGTTGTATTCCGAGGAAGGATCTGTACTCAAGGATACAACTGCGTTCTTGTGTCCTCGTAATGTCATGACGCTAATTTTTGTTGCCGATACGCGGGGATCGATCAGTGTTATGTGGCGTGCTGAGGTACCAGTTGCGAGTAGATTCCGACTTGGTATCGCACACAAGGAGAGGAGCGACTGAGCCGTTGTGCGTGTATCGACACAAGTCGAGGTTGGCAGATCCCATGTCTTGAGTGTGTGATCGTGCGATGCTGAGTATGCGACCGTAGCATCGTCGGGCTTAAAGATGACGCTCGAAACTGGCGAAGTATGCCCAGACATAGTCGTGAGTGCGCCACGAGCTGGTACCGTACGATCTGGCTTCGAAAATTTCTGGCGCTTGTTGGAAGCTGCTGTTGAGTTCGGTAGTAAGTTGGCCGGTGCAACTGGATTCTCCTTGGCGTTGCTTGAAAAGAGCGAGATGGTGGTGTCGGAGGATGCAGACAGTATTCTGTTCGAAGGTGAATGAACTGCCACATCTTCTACACCCCACCGGTGATTGAAGAGCTCTAGGCTGGCGGAAATCGTTCTTGCTGCATCGTCATACTTGAATACGCGAACCGTACTGTCCAAACCAGCAGCTACAAACTTCTTGTCGGAAAGCCACTTTGCTGTCCGGAGACTGGTTACTCGTCCGCCATTGTTGGGAGCTTCCGAAGTTGCTAGCACATCACCTGAAGTATTCCACACCCTGACGAGCCCATCGTAACTGGCGCTCAATATCCTCTCCTGGTCGCTCGAAACGCCCGGTTCAGACCATGTTCCTGCAGCCGAAGACTGCGACAACACATCCACGGCCGAAACCCAGTCATCATGCTCGAAGCTTGTGACATTGAGCGGTGGCACCAGAGCCCTTGTGTATTCTACATCCAACGTTGATTCTGCATTAATACCATTCTTCGTCAGAAACTCATCGATAGTGGTCCGCAGAAATTGACCATTTATTAAGATATCGAAAGGTATGCGATTGTCGTCGCGATGTAGTAGATCATTAACGAGTGTGGAAAGTTTATGACGAGTCAAAGCTGTTGCACATTAGTAAATGATGTTGCCCCAAACGCCATTCACAATGATTTCGAGGTATTCGCATACTCGCGCAGTATTCTCTTGACTACATTGAAGTATGCGCCGAACCTTGGGTCAACGAATGGGATCCTGGACAACTTACAGGTTTGGACAAGTAGCGTTGTAGGCTCCTCTGCGATTTGCAGATTTGGATCACGAGTACTGAGGCGAATCTGCACCTTTGTTTCTGTTCTCTCGGGATCCATTTTCGCAGATACAAATCGTCGCTGTGCAATTGTTCTTGATATCAACGAAGTTAAGACAAGGGAACCACAAAATTTCGGACCTCGAATGTTTTCCAATGAAGTTAGCGCAGAGGCGCCAGCCAGTCGGCGTTCGTAGAGCTCCGCTGCATGCACGTGATCATATGAACCACCTCAAGGCATCTGCCTCAGCGCATACTTATGGTGTATACTCAGAAACTGTTGTCTCGGCGGGAAAGAAAAAGCCTCCAAGCTATGCATACAGAGTATCAAGAGAGACCCGAAATATTAACATGTGATGCACTGGCAATCACACCATAGGGACACGAAGGACATGCTTGACGCTGCATTTACCGGTAGTCGTTATGCTTGTGGGTATCTATTGCATACTCGTCCGTCGAATTTCAGCGATGGCCCGCCGTCTGTGATCGCTTGGGGCAAAGAGTGCCTCTATCAAGCCCACTACCTCCTCAGCTTCCATCTCAAGCTTCAACTCGCCGTCTGTCCAGAAGTATTTGATGTCTGCAAGACTACTATCCAGTATCTCACTCAAGTACTGGAACTTGAACCAAGCCGGCGTATATATGCTAACCATTTCTCTTGTTTCACCACTGTCATCTTGAGTTTGGAAGTGTTGAGACAGACTAGCGAGTGAGACACAGCAGCTGTGTAGTTTCCGTGACTCGTCTTCCGCGATGTCGGACATTTCTTCAACATCGTTGATAAACTTTGTCAAAGTGGCGGAAACCAGCGAGCCTAGGGACTGCAGTAGAGCGCTATGAGATAAAATGTTTTGCCACTGACGTTTTACCTCACTTATTCGATCGATGGTGGTAGCAATGGCATCGTCGCATACAGCGGCAAAGGGCATATTGGTGCATCCCTGAAAGCCCTGTGCGTCTTCGAGATGATCTCGCAATATCTGTCTCTGGGACTCCATTTCGCGGCCGTAAGCGCGCTTACCGAAACCATCGATGTTTCTAATGTCAGCCTCGATTCGAGGAGCGAGGCGAACCGAGGGTTGCAAATGATTAGGTAACGCGCTGGCCTGGTCGCTTGCCTGCAATTCCCGCAGCAGAATGCGCAGTCGATCTGACAGTCGTTGACAGTCATTGTAGATGAGCATATTGCTTGCAATATCTTTGGAATAATGCATAACAGCAGTCGCTCTGTACATTGCCAACAAAAGACTGGGCACGGCATACAACCCTCCGCTAGCCGGTGTAATTGCAGACTGGGCCAGCTCGGGACCATTCAAAGTTTTCACATCTGTGATGACCTCTTGTATGATGTCTAAAATGGAGTCCGGGACTGCAGTGACGGTGTAAGTCTCTCGTAGTGTTACTTCCTGGTCTACAGCAGCCTTTTGGGGCAGAGGCTTCACATTCCCTGTTGTTGGCTCCATCGGTTTATTCGTCGGCTGTAGTGGCACGTCAGAGCTCTTTTCCTCTTCATCACCCCATTCAGCACCCCATTCATCAACATCTTCATCACCCAATGAATTCGCGGCTTTGACCTCGTTCGCTGAGCTTCCCTTTTCGATGTCATCATCTTCTCCCCATGCGCTCATGTCTTCCTCTTCTTCCTGCTCTTTGTGGTCTTTCTGTTCCGCAGTCGATTCGTCGTTGTCGTCCCAGTCGGCACCCCAATCATCGTCTTGGTCGTCGCTAACGTGTAAAGCATCTCCTTTAGAGACAAGCTGTGTCTCCACTCTTTCTACAGATTTCTTCTCCTGGATCTTCTTGGGCAAGAGAGTCTGCACGCGGGCAATTGCCGCCTCTTTCTGTCTTGCTAGCCAGTATTCAGCCGACTTGTCCACCCAATCCGTCAAGCAATTTTGACCAGACCAGCCAAGCTCGTCTAGGTACTCTACCAAGCCCAACACGTATGAAAGGGTCTCCTGGAAGTCTTGAACTTTGCTCGTCGCAAGAGGCACGGCAGGGAGAAGCACATGACAGATTAAACG